>NC_053153.1:64170415-64808748 GCF_016808335.1 Panicum virgatum
TGTGGCTAAAACTACACGTGGACCCCACATCAAGAGCCGGACCCCGAAAATAAAACCTCGCATTCACACTATAAAATTTTATCGAAATTGACTGAAATATTTTGAGATGACTCAGTATGACTGGTGGCTACTCTGTGCAAAATAGTGTAGCTAGATCTACTTGTGGACCCTACGTTAAGAGAGCAGTCACTCAGTAGTATTAATGACTAAAATCAAAACAAATCATTTCTCTTGTGAAACCAAACCAAACCAAATTGATTGCTAAAGAAATAATTTCCCACCAAATTGAAGTGGACCCAATACAAAATCCAAACCGCCACAACCGGTTTTAACCCAAATCATTAGCATGTTGAGGAGCAAGCAGTCAAAGCCACCGGTATCAGCCGCACACATAAACAGTGCAAAACTCTATTAATACTGTTTCATACCGGTAGTCGTATGGCCCTGTTTATTGAAACCAAACCAAACCAAATTGTATGTCTATTAAATTATGAAACAGCAGACACAGAGCTTGTTTCATAACAGTATTAATAGAGCTTGTTTTGAGAGCATGTTTATTGTTTTAAATTCGAAACAAGCTCTATTTCTAGCCTTCCAAATGGCCCAGCAAACACAGCTGCTAGAGCAACACCGACGTCACATTGCCACTGCGTTTCTCCTCTGTGTTTGTTGCATTTGAAATAAGATGGGCGCCGGCAATGTGACATCTGTATGTGTGAGCCTGCTGTGTCGTTTCTTTTCCCGATTACCACACGAACAGGGTGCAAACCGCGCGCACAGGCACAGCGCGGTCGATAAAATATCCGCTAAAAAATGGCGCTAATATACATCAGGTACCTAAAAAAATGGGTAAACAATGCCACAATGGCAGGTTTTCCGTCGTCTTTGCAGTTGCCGGTGCTCCGTCTCGCTGCCCCCTTCAACTGTGCCCCGGGACTTCTGACTCCACGGCTCCGAGGCTGTTCGGCTGACCAAATCTCGGTTTGTCTCGACTTATTTCCTCTCACATAATACTATTTATTCTACCAGCCGAATACTATTCATTTGGTCGGCCGAACAACCTCTCCATCTGTGAGGATCCGGCAACCCCTCCTGGGAGGCTGGGATCCTCCGGCTACCCTATTGAGTAGTGAGTAGTGACTAGTGACTGAAAACAGCGAATCTTGCCGCCAACCATTTGTAAACTCGCGTTCGCATGGTCGACCGAGCGAAACGCCGTTTTCTAGGGGTGTAGCAGCCTGTGTGGAAAATGAGAGAGAGAGAGAGCATAGCGTAGGAAATGATACGTTGCTCGTCTCGTCATGGCCATCGGGAGCCGGATCGTACTAAGAGTCTGTTTGGCATGGTTCCAGAGCTCAACTCCACCAACTCCAACAAATTTTGTAGCCAAACACCCCAACTCCAGAACTCCATGGAGCAGCCCAAACTCTGGAGCTGTAGTGCAAATGAGCCTAGAGTTTTGGAGCACCTCTTTTGCAACTCCAGATTCATCAAGTATGGACCTAGACATGCAGTTCGGATCAAATTACCCACCTTTGCCACTCGTTACACACGTACCGGTTCGTTTTTCTTTTCCCCGACCCCTTCCCGACAACGGCACCTCAGCCCCCTCCGCCGGCGCCAGCCAAGGCATGCCACCCCACACCGTCCTCCCCTCCGATGTGCTCCGCCCCATGCGCCGCCTCTCCGCCGTGCGTCGCCCCGCCCCATCCTTGCCCTCCGTTGTGCGCCGCTGCATCCCCCTCCTTCCCTTCCGTCGTGCGCCGCCCCCTCCTTCCCCTCCCCCGCCGCCGCCCCCTCCTCCCCCCTTGTCGTGCGCCGCTACCTCCCCCCTCCTTCCCCTCCGCCGTGCGCCGCTGTGTAACATCCCGAAAATTCACCCAAATAAATTACACGCTAAAAATATTTTTTCAAAATCTTTTCATCGCCAAGCTCGAATCTTTTCCGGCGATTCGTCGGCCGGACACCAAACCCAAACTCCGTCCCGACACCGAAATCAATCATCGTTTGAACTTTCCCTATTCTCCTCGTTCCTCGTGCACGTCGCTTCTCGTCGACGCCACGCTCGGCTCGCAACCAACGCCGCGAACCCCGCCGGCGCCTCCTTTTCTTTTTCTCCCTTTTCCACTTTTCCCTTTCCTCCTTTTTCTTTTCTCCTTTTCTTTTCCTTCTCCTTTCTTCCTTCTTCTCCTTCCTGCTCCCTGCCCACGCACGGCTTCCTGTGCTCCCACGCGCTCCACGCGCCCCCGGATGCTCGCCGCGCCGCTCGCCCCTGCCCGACCTATCTCGTCGCCCTGTGCCCGCCTCGCCGCTCGCACCGCCGCTCCGCGATGCTGGGCGCCATTAATAGCCGCCCGAGATGCTCGCCGGCTGGCCACCGCTGCCCCCTCCCCTTCACCGCCTTTCCTCGTCTATAAATAGGCCTCCACCGCGCCCTCGACCTCCACAACCTCACCCACCGCCGCAACTCCCGCTCCCCGGCCTGCAGCGCCGCCTCCACGCCCGCCACCGCTGCCTCCCGCTGGCCCTAGCCACGCCACCTCCTCGAGCCGCCTCCGCCCAAGGTGAGGAAGGGAATCGGACCCCCCTGGCCCCCTCGTCCTTTTCCCCATCTCCGCGGCCGCCGCCGAGCCCCTAGGGCCGCCGGCCAGGGCGCCCCCCTACCTCCCCCCTTCCTCTGTTCTGGTCATGAGGAAGAAGAAGGGCAAAATTGCCCAGAGGCCCCTGCCCTTTCCTTCTTTTATTTAAGAACCCCCCTCTCTCTATTTCCTTTTAAAAAGAACCCCCCTCCATCTTTCATTATTCCAAAACAACCCTTCCACCATTCAAGATAATTACCAATAGATCCCTGCCCCTTTTCAGAGTAGCCCGAATATTTCTAAAATTTTAATCAAGCCCCTATCGTCTCAAAAGTAATTGCAAATAGGCCCTTGAACCTTTGTTCAGCCCCTAAACCCCTCTTTAACCTATCATTACATGCGCCAAAAACCCTCCAATTACCTCCAAACTTGACCACGCCACTTCCAACATTATGTCCACCATGCCATTAGAAAATCTCCGGAAAATAATCTTCCAACCTTCATTTCTTCATTCAAGCTCAACGGAAAAGCTTTTATTTCTTTTCTTTATTGTGTGTTTGTTTGTGTGCGCTGTAGATCACGGAGTGACCGAGGAGGAACCCGTCGACGAGCAGTACCGCGAGCAAGTGTGCGAGGAGCAGTACCGTGAGCCGGAGCCCGAGAACGAGTACCGCGAGCAGGAACTCCCAGAAGGTTTTGAAGACTACAAGTTCAATCTCATCCTTAGATGCATATTTTGTCCCAGTTTTATAAACACAACCAATTGGTCTGTTTTACAAAACTGCATATGCTTTTACTGCTAAAACCCGGTTGGATAGCCACCCCTTGATTTTTATAACCATTTCTTGATAACCTAGGTTTGTCTCTAAATATGATTTGCTCTGTTTGGATGATAAACCCTGCTAGAATGCTTAGGACCCGGTTACTCATTACACTTCAAATATTATTACATAGTGTTTTCAAAACAAAGAAAAGCGTGAGTATCAAAATGGGAAAAATGTGATTTTTGGAGAAAAAAAAAAGAAAAAAAGACATGCTTAGATGAGATGGATGGTGATTCCTGTGTGGAACGCCAAATGGTGTGCTCCTACATGTGTGGTTGAGCAAGGTTGGGAGATGTCCATCTTGTCGTAGTTAAGGACCGAGTTGTTGTGATGTCTTGCCTAACCCAATCCATCGTGCAACCACTCGACCGTTGTATGTGGCAACGACTTAGCATAAATCCCACTAGCTGGCCTGTTAGTCATCAGGAGAGCTGAGAGCAATGGGTGGTCAAGGAGACGGGATAATATCTGGATGACTTATACCCCGGTTGGGCCTTGTTGGTAGATCAATGACCCATTGATGGATCCCGTGTTGGCTAGTCAGGTGTAACTAAGGTGGGTAACGGCTTCGATGGGATCTACACCGACACTAAGATGACCGTGCTGTGGTACCCCACTTGTGGGTAAAGTATACAACCTCTGCAGAGTATAAAACATATTCGAATAGCCGTGCTTACGGTATTGAGCGGGTTATAGTTTGGTCACATAACTAGCGTTTCTTCTGGGGATGGTTGGGATGGCGTGAGTTGTTTTTTAAAAGTGTCCGGCAGCAGTGCCATGTGCTACGGCGGATGAGGAGTCCGGTAGCAACTTTTAAAATCTTGGATTCTGTGAGAATCAACCACATTTTGTTATTTGGCTACGATAAAAATTGCTTTATGAAAACTCTTCTTTCAAAATAAACTCTTGCATAAAATTAGCTTTACCACAAATTAATCGATAGCCTTATCCTTGATTAATCCTATGCATGAAATCTGTATTACCCCCCTCCGTGGGGTGGGGTTGGACTTGCTGAGTATGTTTGTACTCACCCTTACTTAATTTTTACAGAGGAGGATCCAGAATTTATTTCTGAGGACGTTGAGTAGGGTTCCGTTCTGCACCCAACCTTGCATGTGGTTAGGGTCACCCGCAGGAAGTTTCGTATGGCGCAAGACTCTGATGACTTCTACATGGTTCACGTTCTTGTTTGGGTTTTAGTTCTTGTCCTCACGATAGTGGCGCTCCATTGTCCATTACCACGTAGAGTTGTATGGTGATGTACCATCTAATATAATAAATGTGTTATCAGCCTTCTGGGATTGATATTTATATCACATTTGCGTCACCTCTTATGAGGGGACGCTTCACGCTGCCACCCCCCTCCTTCCGCTCCGTCGTGCACTGCTGCCACCTCCCTGGACGAGCGCGCGCTCAGCTTGAGCAGGGGCATCCTCCCCTCCATCTTGTGGCCCCGAAGGTGGGGGCTAGAAGGCGGCGGCGGAGTAGGGGGCCGCCGCGGCCCCAAGGTGCGCCGGCGACGGCCATGAGAGAGAAGACAATTGCATGTAAGAGAATGACATGTGGGGCCACTAATAGGGGCAACAATAGCAATCCAATCTAAAAAATCTCTTTTTTGGAGCTAGAAGCACTAATGTAGCCAAACAGCTCTAACTCCATCTGGAGTCAGCTCCACCTGTAGTTTTGGCGTGGAGCAGCTCCACCTGGAGTTAGCCAAACAGGCAAATAACCGTCACGGTCGATCGTGCTGCTGCGCTTGCTTGGGACTCCAGTCTTCAGTCCAGTTCTCTGTTTGCATTTTGTCACCCTCTCTCATCCCTGATGAAGCTAGCTGCTAGTGGAAGTTACACGATTTTGAGATGGGACATGGAGTTACACGATCTAGCGGCTCGTTTAGTTCCAATTTTTTTTGGGAAAGTTACTGTAGCATTTTCAATCCAAGATTAGAACTAAACATGATCTAATTATAAAACTAATTACACAGATGGACGGGAAATCGCGAGACGAATCTATTAAGCCTAATTAATTCATTATTAGAGATTGGTTACTGTAGCACGATATTATCTAATCATTGCATAATTAGGTTCATTAGATTTGTCTCGCGATTTTGCTCAGGGCTTGTGGAATGGATTTTGTCAGTTATCCACATTTAATACTCTAAATTAGTGGTCAAACGTTGTAAGTTACTGTAGCGCGTGAAAATTTTGGGAACTAAACGGGCTCTAGCTATGGGCAAAAAAAACTGCCGCGGAACAGCGTGCCAACGAGCTAGCAGTAGCTAGTGGCTAGCTAGCGGATCAGCAGCTAGAGTAGGTCACCATGGCTGTGTTTAGATCCCTTGAAAAATGAGAGAGAAAATCATATCGGATATTGTAGCACACTGTAACATTTTTCGTTTGTTTGTGGTAAATATTGTCCTACCATGACCTAACTAGTCTCAAAAGATTCATCTCGCAACGTACATCAAAACTATACAATTAGTTTTTTTATCTACCTACATTTAGTACTCCATACATAGGTCATTTGCTATATTTAATATTTCGATGTGATGGAAATATGATGGAAAATTTGGATTTTGAGGGGTTTTTGGGCATCTAAACACACCCCATCACTTCTCATCAGGTGTGGTTCTGTGCAGATGAAACAATGCCTGACGAAAGCCACAGGGGCAGGCGGTGTTCATAGCCCACAGCTGCAGTGTTTGGGTTTCCCTGCCCACAAGGCCACAATCCCACAAATTGATAATCTTTTCTCGTCAAACCCTACGGCACCTAGGCCGTGCTGTTAGCGCGCCTAATTGCTTATCCTGGAGAGCAAGCGCGATCAACGAGATACATGTGTCGCCAAAAGCGGCCGGCAGGGACAAATGGGGGGAGGTCCAGTCCCCATCTGATCCTGGTCAACTCGATCCATTCCTTTTCGCCTAACAATCATTCTTCACAGAAGGCTTTTACGAAGCAACGGCCGCCAAAGAAACCAGAAACAAAAGAGAGAGAGAGAAGAAAACCAAGAGGAAAAGGACGTGATGACTGATGACGCTGCTGATCGGCCTTATCACCGTCCACTTTGGTTTAGGTCTCTCCTCACCGACTCACGACTACAGCAACAGTAATTCGTCCACACGATTTGTAATGTGTCCATCAACTGTGACGCCCGCCGCCACTGAAACAGAGCTACGGTCATCACGATCAGACCAAAAGCGCGCTGGGGCTGCGGCCCGGCGAGATGCGATGCGAGCAGTAATAGTCAGGCAGGTCCTGCTGCTTGCGGCGTCAATGGCCGCAATTCGTAGCGACCCGCGAGCGACCTCCTCCCTTTCCAGATCCAGCAGCGGCCGCTTCGCTGCCCTGACGTCGCCGTGGAAGGCGAAACAGTTGCGGCCATGAGCCATCGCGTCACGGTCGATCTCCCCAGGTGCCTGTGATTAGATTAGGGTTGGATTGGGATCGAGATCTTGTCGCAAGAATAGAGGAAAGGAGAAATGATTAGCACCGAGACCAATCGATCGGTCATGGGTGCTGTGGACTGCGACGGCAAAGCGTTGCCATTGCCTCCGGTTGCGTACGGGCCGCGAGCTCTGACAATGGTGGCCATCAAATATGGAACCATATTTATGCATCGCTGATGGAGGAAGGCAGAAAAGAAAAAAAAATCTGACGAGCGAGCTAGATCTAGACCGTGGGTTCCGGATCCAACGTTGTTTAGGACGACGAGACTTAAAAATCCTATGCCGAGTCGGTACTCCATGGCGCCAATGATTCAGCCCCGTTTGACAGGGCTCCGGCTCTTCTAAAAACAGCTCCGGCTCTGACTCCTTAGATGGAGCGGCTTCTCTGGTGGAGTTGGAGCTGTTTTAGAAAATGTTTGGCAAAACAGTTTCACTTGTTAGATTGATGTGTAAGCCGCGTGAAGCCACGATTTCATGGCTTCACCTTGCCTGTGTAAGCCGCCGCTGGCTTCAGAACCGGCTTCACACGTGAAGCCGGTTACAAAATAAACATTTGGGAGGGCTTCACCTAGAGCCGCTCCAGAAGCCCTTCCAAACGGGGCCTCAGACTAGACCTGGGCATCCTCCGGGCCGGGTCGGGTTCGGGTTGGGCCAAAAAAAACCCGGTGTTTTTTCTAGCGGCCCGTGCCCGACCCGACCCGGTGGCAGGGCCGTAAAATTGAGCCCGCACCCGACCCGACAGCCAGTCGGGTCGGGTCGGGTTCGGGCCGGGCCTATGTAAAATGTCGGGTTCCTTCGGGTTTTTCGGGTTTCGGGTCAAAATTTTTAGCCCGTGCCCGGCCCGTCAGTCATACCGGGTCAAATATTTTGACCCGAGCCCGCCCATCAAACTCTTCGGGTCGGGTCGGGTCGGGCTATTTTCGGGCGGGTTGGGTCGGGTTCGTCGGGTCGGGCAGCCCATGCCCAGGTCTACCTCAGACAGAGAACCCCGGACGTATGAGCATGATGCTGGGAAGTCAAGAGGAGGCCGCCCATGCCGCCCATGCCGCCCTGCTGTATAGGTATGGCGATGACGCGGCGTCGACGTGGCGCAACCACGAGCCTTCGCGTGGGCGTGGCGTGCGGAAACCGCACCCCGCAATGTCTGCGGCCGCCATGCACGCATGCATGCTCGCGCAGAGGACAGGTCGTCATCGGAGTCCGCGGCGGCCGCCGGCGGCGGCTGCGGGGTTCCTTCCGGCAGGGGTCGCAAAGGTTGAACGAACGGTGGCGGGGTGGGTGCGCGGGTAGGGTTGAAAAGGGACGGAAATATTTCCGTTCCGACTCGTTTTGTTTTCTATTTTTGTCCGTTTATTTCCGTATTTGTGGGATTCTGTTTTCGTATTTACGGAAGTAGAAATGAGGTTTCTCCGTCCGTTTCCGAGGAATCCCGTTTTTATATGGAATTGACCCGTATTTATTCCGTTTTTAATCTACATACGATATGTCTAAAAATTGATATGTTTAAAAACATACCAATCACTAAGTATACATGTTAACATGTTAACACATGTCATACTAGTGAATATTGGACTAATAACTTTGTACGTGTATATTATTTTGTGACTTTGTTAATGTATACTCGAGAATATTTGATCGCATTATTCTTTCCGGCTCAACGTCCGTATTGGTTCATTTCCATACTTCCGCGTAATCCGATTCCGTTTCCGTACTCATATTTTCCGAACCCGATCCCATTTCCATCAAAAAAATATAGAAACAGAAGTAGAAATGAGGTTTTTCCGTCCATTTTCATGGCTATGCGCGGGTCCAAGAGGGCTCAAAGCCGAGCTGCGGCAGCCGCCAACGCGCACGGTCACAGAACACCTACCGGGCGCGCGTGCGTACGCCCCGCCGTCTGTTGGGGGAGCCACCTTCGGTCAAGGCGCGAAGGTGCGACGCCCCGTGAACCACAAGACCGAGGATGAGATGAACGCGTGCTCTTGCTGGCGAAGGGCCTGGAGCAGAGACTCGAAGTCTTGGCGTATGGGACGATCCAGACGAAGCCTCTGTCGAGGGCGGCAATCGAAGGAGGCGCAACCGAAGGAGGGACCAGTGACCTGAACGACGAAGGCCAGACCCGAAGGTCCGGCGGGAAACGTTAAACAACGAAGGTTTGGGAACTACAAAGAGGCCCATCTGTCAGTCCAATTATAATCCACCACCGTGAATGTTGTTATAATGTTACCTTAGTACTCACGGAATATTCTGTGATTGCAGCAGTTGGGGGATATTACGGTTTCGGGGAATTTACACCGGCGGGTGGTTGAGCCGCCGGCTATAAATACCCGCGTAACTGCCAGTGACGGGACATTGAATACAGAGTGATTTCACCTGTGCCTCAATTTTCGTGTTGTTGCTGTGGTTGACACTGCTTTCTCGGGGCTTCGCCCTCGTCGAACCGGGCTGTTGTGATACCTCTTCACCCCGAAGGGTATCTTACACCAACATCGTCGCCGCCTCGCCGGCCGGTATAGCTGGCTAAATGGGCGGCCCAGCCCAACACGACACTAACCCGATTGGGCATGACACGGTTTGGCACGATCGGCTAATCGTGTCGTGCCGTGCCGCCGCCGCGGCCCAGGCACGACACGACGGCACGGTCAGCCCGAGCGAATTGTGACGCCCCGTACTCATCGCCTGCCGCAGCGCGTCGTCAGTGGCGGAGCTAAAGCTTGGCACTGGGGTCTGCCGACCCCGACGAATTTTGGAAAAACTAGTGGCAAAGTACTGTAGCTAGTTGTTAATAGTCCATTAAGACCCGTTCTGTTCTATGTAAGACCCCGATGCTCTTCTATTCTGGCTTCGCACCTGCACGTCGTCCTGATCGCCGTCCGCGCGTCGCCGGCTCGCTGCTGCCGGTCGCCCCGCGTCCGCTGGCGGACCCTACGCACGTCGGGCGCGTCTCGCCGGCCGTCCTAGCCCACGGCCGCGCGCCGCTTACCGGCCGTCCGCAACCCACGGCCGCGCGCATGCCGGGCACCGCTCGCCGGCCGTCCGCAGCCCGCGGTTGTGCGCCCGCCGACCGCCTCCGCTCGCCGGCCGTTCGTGGCCCGCGGCTATGCACCCGCCGACCGCCTCCACTCGCCGGCTCTCCCCTGCGCCGGCCGCTGCCGCTTGCAGGCCCTGGTGTGCGAGAGAGGGAGGGATCGAGAGAGTTGAGTGTGGCGGCTGAGTGGATGGAAGTGAGGGAGAGATAGGGATTGGGGACTTAGGATTGAGGGGGGGAAGTATGGGCTATTAATGGGCCAAATTGTTCCAAATAGAAAATTAGTCGTGCCTGATCGGGTTAGGCTTGTTAGTCGTGTCGTGTCCAGCTCAGCACTATGGGTCGGAGACTAGGCCCAGGTACTATCCTATGCATCGTGTCGGGTCGATCATGATCCTATAGGTCATGGACTGGGCTGTGTTAGGGTAGGGTTTTTTTCGTATCGTGCCTAGTGCAGCCCATTTGACCCAGCCCTGGCCATCTATACCGGCCGGGGAACCATATCCTCTGACATAGTTGGGAGTATACCAGAGGGACGTCAACCTCCCTGCAGCGTCAGATTCACGATCGATGGTGCGTGAGATCAAGAGAACAAAAACAAGACCCTACGGCCCATTAGACAGCCCAATATCAACTTAAACAGCCCAGATGCTTCTGTTCCGTGAAAAAAAATACCGCGGCCGCCGGCTACCTCACCGCCGCCCACCGTGCTCCGCCGCCACCGGCTACCTCGCCGCCGCTTACCGCACCAGGCCGCCACCGGCTGTCTCGGATCGCTCGTCGCCGTTCAAATGCCGCACCTTCGCTTCTCCATCCATTGGCCGTCCCTGCCCTGCCATCCGCCGTTGTGGAGTCGCCTCCGCCAGGGGGCCTGACCACGGCTGTAGGCAGCGGCGGAGGTTGGCCGCCAGTTGCAACATCGCCAAGGGGAGGTGGCCGGTGCTGCTAAGCTCACACCATCGTAATGAGGAAGGACAACTACTGCATACAATCTTTTGGTGGAGGACAACAGAAGCAAGTTGAGAAGCCAGCAGCACAAGCTAGTTGAGAAGCAGTAGCAGACAAAATGTTGAGAAAATGTTGAGATTCCTGCAGAGATTTCTGCATGCTGTCAAATGCATTCATACATTCAAATCACAGGAAGGTAAATACATAAATTACACAGAACTAAAGTTATCCATGCTTCTAGGATGCTTGCAAAATAGCAAAAGAAAGGTGAACGCATATGCCCACTTGGAGCAAAACAGCAAACCCGAGTTACTACAATAAATCTCCAGTAAGAAGATCATCACTGATTGGTCCAGTCAAGAGTTGGGTGAAGCTTTTGAGGGCCATCTTCTCATTGGAATCCTTCTCCTTGTCCATCAAAGCCTCTTCACCATCAAAGTCATCAATAATTGGTCCCTGCAGATTGGACCGTAAATAATTCTTGTTGGCGCTTGGACCGTAAATAATTCTTGTGATCACGAAGGGTGTAGCTAAGATTGAGTGGTCCGCCAACTTGGCGACAAGCCAACTCATGCGCAGCTTTTGGTCCAATTCCAGCATCATCTGCTGTTTCAATTTCAAATGCTTGTAAATCTGGAATTTTTCTCCGCGACACCATTAAGTGTAAGATTTCAGGAAGGTGTAGTTTGTGATTGTGTTCCAAAAACACATAAGATACTTAAAAATTTCCTTTTTCCTATCAAGTTTAAGATTCATGTGAACTTGACAGTCTGTTCTAGTTTCAGCTCGAGGGCACTTTGTTAAATGATCCCTTTTGTCTGCTACTCGATGACCCTCATTTGCACAAACAAATTTACATGATGTAATCTTGCCATCAGACTCCCTTTTGTTTGTGTACCTTTTTCTAACTTCAAAGCCTCTGTGCCCACCATAACGAAGCCAAAATGCCCAAGCCTCATCTGAACTTCCAAATTCCATGCCAACTTGAGGTATGAAATCTGGTAGTATAGCTCTGCAATAGAAAATTAACATAAGCGACAAACTTGTGCAATTGCAAAGAACAAACAAGTAGCAGCAGTACTTGGCAATAGGGCAACTAAAACCATCTAATATCACATAAAAAGTGGGTTGTATTACTTACGCATTGGACTCATTGTCTGCTTTGTTGCCCTCTTCTTCCATCTCAACCAGGTGGTTCTTTCATGAGAGAAGGAACCACCTGATCAAGTTCAGAACAATCTGATGATCAACCGCTTCACAACAATCTCAACCATTCAGCTGAAGATGTTAGGAGCAAGATCAGACTTACACGATTGAAGAGCAGCTTGTCGCCAGAGCTCGTCCCCTCCGGCGATGGTATTTTTCGCGCCCTTTGTCTGGTTCTTGCGCCCTTTCTCTGGTTCTCGCGCCCTTTTCCGTCGGCCTCGCGCCGTTTCTGCGACCGTGTGCGTCTTTTCCCTCTCTGCTCGCTCGTGTGCAGGCAACTGGGCTGTTTAAGTTGATCTTGGGCTGTCTAATGGGCCGTAGGGTCTTGTTTTTGTTCTGTTGATCTCACGCACCATCGATCATGAATCTAACGCTGCAGGGAGGTTGACGTCCCTCTGGTATACTCCCAACTATGTCAGAGGATCTGGTTCCACCGGGCGGTGGGGTCGCCGTCCGTCCCTTGTCGTCTGTGGCCGCAGCCGCACGTACTCCGCGGTAGGAAAGTCCCACCACCACGGCCTGTCAGGTGTCAACGATGTTATCCAGGTCCGCGGCGATTCACACACCGCGTGCGGACGAGAACGCCGGCCGGCACCGTTGCTATCTGCCCCGCCTGTGGCCACGAAAACCCGGAGGAAGGCAGCCACGGGCAACCATCTTCAATATCTTTCCGGCGACCCGGCGGGCGGCGAGCGGCGGACGGCGTACGTGCAGCCGCCAGCGCGCACGGTCACGAGAACACACCTACCGGCTACCTGGCGGTCCGGCGGGCCGGCCGGTCCGCCGGTGGGGTCATCCGTCCCCTGCCGCCGGCTCGCCGCAGCAGCATGCACACGCACTCCGCAGTAGGAACATAAAATCCACCACCTCGAAGTGTCAAGGGTGCGCGCGTGCGGACGAGAACGCCGGGTGAATCCCGAACGCTCCCGGCAAGGCCTCCGGCACCGTTGGCCGTCGCTGTCTACCTGGCCTGTGGCCACGAGAAACCGGAGGAAGTCAGCCACGGGCCACCGTTAATATCTTTCCGGCGACCCGGCCGCCGGGAGGCGAGCCACGGGCGGCGAGCAGCGTGCATTGTGCACCGCTGGCCAGTAGCATCCGTGACGTCGCCGTGGGAGGCGTATCGGAGCAGGCGATTCGTGTCAGCCAGCAGCGCTAGCGGCCATGTATGTACGCTTGCCGCCCTAGCTTTGGCCTGCCCGCCGGTCGATTCACGCCCTGGTGCCACCTGACTAGATTTTATCGATCGGGGGGATCACCACCACCACCCGAAAAGTTTTAGTAGATTGCTGCTAGGATGCACGGATATATCGATGGTGTTGGCGACAACGGACAAGATCATAGTTCCGCTGCGGTGTCCAAGGTTGCGTACGTGCTTGACGTTCTGACAAGGCGACAATGGAGGCGGCCGGTGAGCTCGCCACCGTGTTTACAGACGGCTGGCACCTTGCTGCCGCTGATCGCTCTTGCTCTCCGAGTTGAGATAGCTTCAGCGATGTGCAGGAGGCACGATGCATGATCGATGAATTGAAGCAGGTCCTGTGTCTTGTGCAAAAGTACGACTATGACAGAGCTATTGGATCCAACAATGCCGAGCCCACCATATTCGTATGTGGAACGGAAGTCAAGGCGGAGGCGAGGCACACAGGCGCTGGGCCGCTGGCCCATGACGCACCGCTGTACGGGTGCGGGGATGACGTGGCACTGACGCGGCCCACAACCTCAAAGCCCCACATGGCGGACAAGGCTGCGCATGGCATTCGCAAGACTACAGCGTTGCCCGCGTGCACGGAACCACAGCGGCGGCCGGCGGCGACGGAATTCCCCGCAGGCGGTCTCCACCGGTGTCTTTTTTTTCTCCCCAGGGCCGGACGGGCCGGACTGGACCAGACGAACGACGAATAATCTCAGGCAGCCGCCCGGCCGGCCCGTACGTACGTATGCGAGGACGCGCGCGACGCTCTGGACGAGTGGAGTATCTACAAGGACGCCCGGCCGGCCCGTACGCGTACGCTCTACTAGGACGCAGGAGTATCTACATTCGCCGGTACCCGTCTCGCCCCGTCGCCGCTTCCGGCGCCTCTCGCACTCGTCGCAGAGCTCATGCGTGACGAAAGGGGACTCCGACTTGTTAACGTTATCCCGGCCACTGTTTCTACGGGTATCCTGGCAGTTTCGAAGAGTGCAAACAATAAGACTTTATCTAGTAGTAATTATTAGCTGTCGTCATTTGCTTTTGAATGTTCAAGGTCGGAATTATTCCTTGATAATCTAAAAAAATCTAGTATTAATTCATGAGGCCGGTTACTACAGATCACGATCACACAACTGGTGAAAGTTTTACTGAGGCCGGTAATTACTAATTACGTCCAGGCACAAGGAATAATGCATGATTGCATGAACCACAACCACCCCGTGTGCGGACGAAGGTGAGCGCGGTCGTCGGCGACGGCACGGCACGCAGCTCCGATCCTGCCCTGTCTGGACGATCGCCGGCGCCAAACCCCAACCCGCTCCCGTCTGCGGCCTCGGGACCGGCACCAAGTCTTGTTCGAGGCGGCCGCCGCGCGCAGCAGATGCACGCATGGCGCGCGCGGCCTGCGGCGGGTGCCCGGGCGTGCCGTCACTGCTTGTCGACCACCGCGCGCGTCCATCCACACGCGCCCACGGCCGTCGTTTCCTCCGATTCCCCGTACCCGGGCGCGCCGACGCCCGACCGATGGCCTAGCGAGCTGACGGGTTTCGCCGCCGCCCCACTGCCGGCCTGCTGCTTCCGCCGGCCGTCTCTTCCATGCCGCCTGTGACCACGCTGCACACGGCCGCCGATCGTCGAGTTCGAGGCGAGGCGCCCGAACCCACGCCACGTAGCACGATCGTCGACTGTTCGTTCGTTCCTAGCGCTTCGCGCCGACGCAGGCCGCGATAAAGCGGCAGCGCCACGTACGCCGCCTGAGGTCTGACCCGTACGCCCTCCGATCCAGTTTAGATGCGCGAAAATCCGGTAGAAAAAATCATATTGGACATTGTAGTATACTGTAGTATTTTTTTATTTATGGTAAATATTATCTTATTATAGACTAATTAGGCTCAAAAGATTCGTCTCGCAACGTACATCAAAACTATGTAATTAGTTTTTTATTTACCTACATTTAGTACTCTATGTATAGATTATTTACTATAATTAATGTTTTGATGTGATTTCGAGGTGATAGAAAGTTTGGAGGAATTGTGGGGAAGTGAACACAGCCCCAGTCCTGTGTGTTTTACCCGGCCAGCGATTGGCGCAGGAGTTCACCCTTGCTTGAACCGCCGGCACTTCTCTCTGTAGCTAGCTAGCTAGCTAGCTAGCCAAGCACTGCTCCAGGCTACAGTGCTACTGCTCCTGGATGGCAGCAATCACCAACATGCCAGCGGCGGATCGTCCTCATCAATGCGCGCCGCGACGACGAGGACGTCCAAGAGGGAGAGGCGTGCCCGCCGCTGCCTCCCCTGCCCCGCCCCCGCGCCGCGACGAGCCAAACCTAACCCCCCCGTGCGTCCACAGGCCGGCCGCTCCCGCTGGCGCGCGCGCGCGCGGCCAAAGGCCGAGCGAGCCGAGCCGCCGGGCCTTGCTTTCGTCGCACTCAAAGCCAGCGAGATCCCTGGCAAAACCAACGCAAAACTCCTCCGACGAACGGGAGAAGTAACAAACGGCCGCCACGCCGGTTCCCAGAGACGTACATCTTCCACATGCCCATCGCGGGAGCCACGAGACGACGAACGGCGAGCTGCAAGTGGCGCAGCTGACGGGCGCTGCAGACAAGTACGCGGGCATCGTAATTAATACACCGGGCGCGGCGCGGCGCGACACGTCGTCGTCGTCGTCGAGCCAGGCCAGGCCCTGGAGAAAAAAAAAAAGAAGGAACGGACAGGCCCGTTTTCCCCGACGAGGGTTTATTTCCAGGCTTCCAGTTCCAGCGATGGGGAAAAACTAGCGGCTGTGAAACGAGAGCTCCCTGCTCCGCAGCTTGGAGCTGGAGCAGCCGTGGGGGGGCCGAGAACGCCATCCCGATCGATCCGCGCCAGTGGCGAGGGAAAGGCAGGCGGGGAGCTATCCGGATCCTGACCCGCCTGCCTGCCTCTGCCTGCCAACCTTCCCTGCTGCTATCTCCTGCTGCCTTGTTGCACAGTTTGCCTGAGCGGGGGGCATTGCTGAATGCTGGGCAGCACTTGAGCAGCTGAGCTCGAGCCTTATCGAGATAGCGCGCGGGGGCCGAGAAAAGGCGGCAATAATGGGGGCTTTCCAAGCTCCCCGTCGAGGTCGGATCGCAGTGGAGTGGAGCCGCTGCTGGTGCTCGCTCGCCGTCGCCGGCGCCGGGAGTGCAGTCCAGCGCGCCATCATGATCCGTTGCCATCGCTCCTCCGCCGGACGCATTTGTGGCGATGGCGTCAGCCTCGTTCGTCCTTGCCCCCCAACATGGACAGCGGGGTCCCAGCGCACCAGCGCTGACGGCCTGACGCGATCGCCGTACTGCTGCAGGGTAGGGCCCCCGTGTGCCGTGTGCCCGTGTGTATATCATGCGGTGGAGGCGTGGAGCCCTCCAGTGGAGTGGAGTGGAGTGGAGCACAGACGAGAGGAGAGTCGACGCCCGGGGAATGGATTAGAGCACGGTGGGAGAGAACATAAATATAAATTTCTTTCAAAAAAAAAGAACATCCATAATAAAGATTGTTCATAGATAACTTAGTTTATAGGTGAAAGCTAATCGTGTGCCACATAATCAATGTACCCTTGACACATTTTATTCAAACTCATTCTATCGCAGTCAAAAGAGAAAAAAAAATGCGAACCATGTCACTAGGCGTACAAGAGCATCGTTGGCATTATGTTTGCATGTTTTTTAGACTGTGTTCAAGTGCTTTTGAAATCTCGAATTTAAGAGATGTTTAGGATCGTCATGCACATTGTGAAGTAACTCGAAATTTTACTGCGTAGCAAAGAAAAGGTAATAAAATTTTATTAAATGCATTTATAATATTGTTGCTAGATTTTACTATTCTAGGAATTGCCGGAAAAGAAACATGCCAAGTAGCAGTGGTAGATGAAAATTTACTTAAATTTTCCTTGCCTCATTTGGGCAACTTGCAAGTAGTCAGGCAACATTGATTAGCATCAAGGTACTTGCAAAATCAACAATCGGGGGACATAGGCAATGAAACTCTCACTAGAATTAGAATGATAATGACCTTGAACGATACAAGTTGACAACAGACGCAATCGAACAACATGCTCCGTGCACAATTGGGGCTGCATATCATTTCTTGGTTTTTTTTTGTCATATCCATTGTCTTTGAGGTCAAAGAGATGTATGATGGAAAAAAGGCAATATCTAAGACTACATTCATGACCTCCCTCTTTTGTCTTTATAGTAGTTAATTATAAGTCTATACACTATACTAGAGTAGATCCTGCATCAACCTATACCCATCCTAATGTGATGTACTGAACCGGCCTTCTAGTAATCTCGAAAAGAAAAAAATCAGTTCATCATGTTGAAAGTATGAATCCGGTTTATTGTTCCCCGGTTGGCCTTCTCCACGATCAGTCTACAGTCCGGGTTTAAGTGTTGGACCGCCGAGCCCGCTGCCCGGCGGCTAAACCGGAGGCCCGCCACACAACCGCCTGTCCCTAAGCTCATAGCATTTCAGTTGCATATTTAATGAAGTCCAACCATTTTCTCAAAAAAAAAAAGTTGAACCCATTTGAACGGTGGACCCACGTGTCAGTGACCCTGAACCTTTTGCCCCGTCTCTTCCTCATCCGACTATAAGATGGGCACCCCGGTTGCCGCCTCCCTCCCCTCCCCACGGCGCCAAAGCCACAAACCCGAGTTCCTCTGCTCCCCCGAGCAGCCGACACAGAGTGGTCTCCAGAGCACTCCCCATGGCGACGGGAGCTGCGACGGCCCCCGTTCAGGTGAGCACCACCACGACCATGCCTTTCTCCTCCTCTCCCCCGAGAACCCGAGTGCTCTTCGGTCTCATATGAGGTGCCAATTGGGTTGCTAGCTGAATGCTAATAACCTCTTGATTCGTGCTTCGTCCTTTGCAGACTGTGGTGCTGAGGGTGTCCATCCACTGCCATGGCTGCAAGAAGAAGGTCCGGAAGGTGCTCAAGAGCGTCGAAGGTGCGTGCCTAGCTAGCAAGCTAGCTCGATGACGTCCTGGTTTGCTTGCATTTCGGGGCGTTTTTGCTGATGAATCGCGGTGGTCTCGGTTTGTGTTTTTGGTTCCAGGTGTGCAGAGCGTGACGGTGGACGCCGCGCAGCACAAGGTGACGGTGACGGGCACCGTCGACGCCAACACGCTCGTCCAGAGGCTGCACAAGTCCGGCAAGAAGGGGGTGCCGTGGCAGTACTGCCACCCGCCCGCCAACAAGACCGAGGCCGCGCCGGCGCCGGAGGCAGCTCCGCCGGCGCAGCCTGCCGGCGACGGCGGCAAGGATGCTGCTGCGAAAGCGGCGGACAAGAAACCGGAGGAGGCGGTGAAGGAGCCGCAGGTCGAGAGCTCCGAGAAGAAGCAGCCTAAGCAGGAGGCCGCGGGCACGGAGAAGAAGGCGGAAGCAGAGCCGAAGGCGGAGAAGAAAGCGGAAGCAGAGCCGAAGGCGGAGAAGAAAGTGGAGGCGAAGAAGGACGGCGGCGACAGCGAGGCAGCTGAGACCAAGGCCAAGGGCGCAGAGCCAGCAAAGGAAGAGGCGAAAGAAGCCGCCGCCGCCGCCGCTAATGCCAAGAACGAGGACGCGGCAAAGAAGAACGACAAGCCCAAGGACGCCGGCAAGCCGGAGCCCGTCGCCGTGACGTCGGAGAGGTCCCTGCCTCAGCCTGCGCCCCCGCCGCCGGCTCCCAAGTACGCGTACGAGGAGGAGTACCGCTACCCCTACTACGCGCCGGCGCCGCAGCCGGTGATGAGCTACCACGCGGCGCAGCCGAGCGCGAGCGTCTCCTACTTCGCGCCGCAGCCGCAGGCGGCGTACTCCGCGCACCAGCCGCAGCCGCAGCCAATGCGGCAGTGGTCGCCGTCGTACCTGTACGTCCCGTACCCGCACGCGGCGGCGGAGCCGTACCACCAGGACTACTACAGCCCGCCCGGGATGCACGCGTCGCCGCCGCCGATGCAGGACTCGTACCGCATCTTCGACGACGAGAACCCCAACTCCTGCAGCGTCATGTGAGGGTTCGCCGGCCCGCCGCCGTGCCGGGCTTCCGTTCCGTGGCGTGGGCAGGTAGTTGGGGGAGGCGGCGCCGCAACCGCAATAGAGACGGAGACCTCTCTGTGGTTGTAGGTAGAGTAACCTGTATTACTCTCTTCCACTAAGAGGTCAAACCTCTCTCCATGACAGGGCCTCCATAGTCCATTTTCTTCACTATCCTTTTTACTGTTCTAATCAAGTAATTAGAGCATGAAAATTGTAATGAGATACGTACGCCTTTACTTGTAGATGATTTCCACTGCGTCTGTGCCGGCTACTAGAGTTTTGTACGAGCTACCACTAATACATACCAAGACAGATCATCATATTACTAATCTAGTAGTAATTTTATATAGAGAGGGAAATGCAAAGCCTTCTTCTCTAGAGAATATTCCTGCTGATCCTGCTCGTCAGTTGAGACATCAGGCTTGCACCCGCCGTGAGCCGGAGATTTTTAGAAGTCTTTTTTTGTGGTCCGTTTCCAAGTTCCATTTCTCTTTCTGAAAAGGGCAAAAATGTGTAGCTCCTCTTTAGATAGAAGGTAGTACGAGCTATGAAGGAGTATATTCACCACGAGCTCGGTCCTCTCTCGGATATTCTATTAGGAATCAAATATGTAACATCTCATGCAAACGTGGATAAGAGCACCCGGAACAAAAAAAACTTATAATAAACTCGAGGGTAAACACGAAGAATTTCCCAGTGATCCTCCCTGTGTGTAAACAGGTGATTTTTAAATGCATCTTCAACTCAATTTTAATCTCTACTATCTAAACACCCCGTGATCGTAAGTCCCAAGCCGTAACCCTTGTGCGCTAAGCGACCGGTGTGTCATGAGAGACGGCGTGACATGAGCCGGAGTCCCATAGACTTTGGCTACCTCCGCCAGGCGCGATAATTTAAACCCATGATGCTAACCCTTCAACTTTTCGCAGATCCATGACGCGAGCGCAATAATGATGATTAATTTTGGCGTGATAGCTCAGCGGGGCGGAGTTTTAACTTTAGAGCCCTCCTCCCAGTCCCAGCCCAGGGCCAGGCCAAGCTGGCCGGTTTGTTTGGAGGCCTTTGAATACACCCAGGTGGGGCGTGTCCACATGCCAATGATTCACCCCTGCGTGCCTCAGCCAGGCTCATCACATGATTATATAAGTGTCCGGTCGCTAATCGCACCCCCCCTCCAAATCTAATCTAATCAAATTATTTGTGGGTTGAGGAGCATGATGAGAGCAGAGTGGAGGGCAAATCAGTGGTGGGGGTGGGCCCCACGGGCTGTACCAGATAAGTAGTATCATATTAGCAGAGAATCAGTGGCCTCTACTAAAACTGGTGCTTGTAGTTGTTAATTGGGCACTTGGGGTGAGGAGACAATGGGTGGAATGGAATGGAAGTAGGGCACTCTCCACTTGG
This sequence comes from Panicum virgatum, assembly GCF_016808335.1. Lineage (NCBI taxonomy): Eukaryota > Viridiplantae > Streptophyta > Magnoliopsida > Poales > Poaceae > Panicum > Panicum virgatum. The sequence continues at coordinate 64,191,087 of NC_053153.1, forward strand.
AAAATGTGTTATGTGCTTAGGTAGATGAGGTCACAGCCTCTGGTTCTGGTGGTTTGTTTGCGCCTGTCAATGACTCGAAAGCACGCCTGCTGCTGCTGGCTTGGCTTCCCCTGCCCTGTGGGTTGGTTGTGTTTGGCCTCTATCTATGTGGAACGCAACAACTATTCCCTCTCGCTCTGCTTGACAAATCACAAATCTCTGACTACTATTCAATCCAGCAGCGGACACATGTTGCTGTCTGCCCTAACTTCTAACAGCAGGTGTGTTTTTTTCTCTGTGTGTGTACGTGGGCATAGGACCTGTGATTAGTGTTTGGTTGTAACTGTACCTGATAAAACTGCAGCGCTGTTCGTTTCCTTTCGGTGCAACAGAGGCGGCACATGGGGGGGAGGCCATGCACCAAACAGCACGAGATTCGGCGGTTTCGCTGCTCCGTTGATTTGGCCGAATGTTTTCTCGAATTCGGGAAGGAAGGAATATCATTTCTCGTGCCAAGTGCTGCGCACTCGTACCTAACAATGTGCCAGTGTTTTCCTTTGAAAAAAAAACAATGTGCCAGTGTTGGAAAATGCCTGGCTGGTGACCGCGGCACCGATTTTGAGTTACATGCACCGACCAATTCACCGAAAATCTTAGACCGGATACCCCGCTCTCACCGTCTTTCGGGACACACCTACGTTTAAAAGTTTGGCCCTATGTCATACATGCTAATTGCGAAGATTTCCACTGCGCACACTCGCATTTGGCCATTTGGGTAAATGTTTGAGCCCCCGTTTTTTTTTGTGTGTGCGCGCTGTGCATGCACGGATGCACCACTGATTCAGAACCAACAGCGACAGCATTTTCCGTCGACACCCCACTCCGGAGCTGGACGAAACCTGATTCTGGGGCGAGCAGGGGAAGTGGGCGCTGGAGAAAGGGATAGGATATGGTTAGTGCAATAGCTTCCGGCACGATGGATGTTGGCTCCGATTTTTTTTTTCTTTCCGTTTTTCCGAGAGAAAAAACCCCTCGAATTCACACAGTTTCAGCGCGGGCCGCCGCCGGCGCCGCGGATCCACCGGCTGGGATCCTCCTGCGGTGGCCCGTGGCCGCCACCCCACACCCTCGGTCGCTGTCGCCGGTGGGAGCGGCGACGCAGCAGGCGTCGTCGGATTCCTCGGGACGAACGGGACCGGGCCATGAGGCCCCAGACGCGTCCGGCTCGGGTCGAATTCGCCCAAGATCGCCAGAGATCTCGTGGAGCCTTGGAGGTTGCCGAGATGTGTTCGCCAGTCATGGGCAAGTGCCAAGTCTGTTCCATCTGGCACTTTGGCTCTAGCAACGTAAAGTTCCAGGGCAGTTTTTTTTTTCTGTCTTGGTGCGGTTCTGATTTCGGTCGAGCTTTCGGTTACCTATCATGGCAGGTCTACGCTGCAACTAATCGATCTTACAAGACACTTACAAGGCTGATACACAGAAGAATATTTGCGGAAGCAATATGGTCGGCTTCTTTTCGTGGTACTGCATGATGCTGGCAGATGCTCATGCTGCAAACCACCGGCATCAGACGCTGGACCCTGCATCAAAAGGTGACTTTTGAGTCAGCCATTGGGGTCTCTCATGCTGCAGCTCGATTCACTTTGCTGTTTGCATGATAGGGAATCGGGAGGTCAGGGTAATGGGGTTCGGTTGGCAATTTCAGCGTGGTCTAACTGCTGTTCACTGCACAGCTGTTAGATGGCACACACCCTTTTCGCGGCCTGCGTAACCATTTGGTCAAGGTTTATGCATGTTAGGTAGCTGTAAGCTTTAGTGCAAAGTTAAATTTCAACCCGGACTAAAGCACTTGAACATCAAGCCCTTGTTATCCCACTAGAGCAAAATCTTTCTCTAGATACGTCGAACCATCTTCACCTTTAGTGATTTTTTTTCAGATAGGGCTGGAGTAATCTTCTCCCGGATGTAACCACAGAGAACACTCAAAATAAGACCTGAAATCCGTATCAGATGAAGAGCTACTGCCGACCAAACATGAAAACCACCTCGTTTCAGAATGTGCGCTGGTCTAATGCCCATCATGTTGGGACAATGTCCAGAATGCATGGTTTGCCATGTACTCAACCAATTGGTCCCTACCAAAGTGCATGTATACCAGTAGTCCGGTACCTATCCGGAAAATCTTTTTCGTACACTAAAGCGAGATTTGCAATTCCTCCAAAGCTTGTAACATCTCAATCTCCCCCCATGACCTAAAATTGCCCGTGGCGTCCCGGTCGCGAGCCGCAATCTCCTTGCGCAAGCTCGATGTTTTGCCCGCCTTTACCATGTGATGAATTGTTCATTCCCCAGTACGCCACCCATAGTGTGATTCTTCGTTGTCTTGCTTTCTAAATCGGTAGTGATGTTTCCTTCATAAAATTGTTAGTGATGTTGATAACACTGCACCAGTCGGCAAATGAGTGTAGTTTTCAGGCGGATTAGGCGATCGAGAATGCGTGTGTGCAGAAAACTTTGTGTCATTTCAGGAAAGGAAACTTGTGGTTAAGACGAAAACATTGGAGCCTTTGCTGCACGAATGGCCAGGCTGCATTTTCCCTGTCTATTTGATGGCTCGACACACTACAGAACAGATGAGCACTCCAACTGTGTACTTGGCTCCAACCGTGTGCGCATTTCAAAGAATTTACAGTGAGGGTAGCTGCTGATGCAGTGATGTTCAGGATTCCACAGCTAGATCTTACTGAATTGTCTGAAACTGTGGTTATTCAGGGAAAGAGTTTGGAAGTCGAAGACAATGACAGTGTTGCTATCTATTATATTATTAAAGGAGTGTTAAAAGAAGTCATCACGTTCGCCGAGAGGGTCTAGAATTTCCACGTTAATCTAAAAAAGAGAAGGATTTACACCGTTGGATTTTATGAATATCCGATGGTCCAAAGTAATTCAAGAGTTCATATCAAATATGTTGTTGCCGTGAGGGTCTAAAAATTCCCACGTTAATCTAAAAAAGGGAAGAATTTACACCATTGGATTTTATGAACATCCGACGGTCCAAAGTAATTCAAGATTCCATATCAAATATATAGTAAATAGCTAATTTCAGATTTAAAAAATAAAAAAAATTAGGACATGACTAAAGAGTCCCACCCGAAATAATAAGAAACAAGAAGCTAATTTTGGTCTAGGCTAACCAAGCTAGGGAGTCCACGTTCGGCAAAAGACATGAGAAAGATTGCTCCGTTCAGATTTTTTAAAAATAAGGAAATTGACATGACCAAAGAGTCCACCTCGAGATAATAACAAATAAGAAGCTAATTTTGGTCTAGGCTAACCTAGCTAGGGAGTCCACATTCGGCAAAAGACATGAGAAAGATTGCTCCGTTATTTCAACTCGAGCTAGCACTTATCCAACTCAAACACATCCACGCATCCCAGACCAAAACACATGGAGGAAGGCACCAAGGCAAGCACCTCTTGCATCAGTCGCAGTCCATCTCATCAAATCCTCAGCGGCCATGAACGCCCATGAAGAAGCTATCCTCACCATCCCTGTTCTGCACACGCAGTCACGGATGCAGGGTGCATGAGTTGGCACACGAAGATGTATCGCCGGGTTGACCATCGCGAGCACTCCAACGCGGCCAAATGTGAGCGTGGCCTGATCAAGGTCCACTGTCGGCCTCATAGCGCGGGAACGCATCCATCAGCATCATCGAGGAGCCATTGTCGTAGGTGGCAAAGGGAGTTGCATGGCACAAGTCCAGAAGATATGGTAGAAGTGGGGTCAAGGAGTAGGCTGAGGTCAACAGCAGTGCGGATGTTGGTATACAAATTTGTACACGGTGCGGGAGCCTGGAAATCCTGGATGAAATGCTTATAGGGATAGTGATTAGATAAGTGGAGTAGGCTGAGTCAACAGCGGTGCGGAAGTTGGCAGACGAATTTGTACATGGTGCCGGAGCCCGGAAAGCCTGGATGAAATGCTTATAGGGCCAGTGATTAGGTAAGTATGTGAGCTTTTCTCTTTTCTTGAAGCTAATAGGGAATGGTAGATGAAAATAATGGAGTAATATTTTGATGTTAAAAATATGCAATACATTCTTTCGATAGTATTTTTTCTAAAAATTGGACTTTTTTATGGATCCAATTTTCAGGAGATTACAATATTAATCTAGAAAAAGAAAAGAACATATGAAGTTGGATTTTATTATGATCTAATAGTCTACAAAAACTTAAAGAGTCCATATCTATACATAAATAATAAAATAGCTAGATACCTTATCTATCTACTCCCTCTATTTTAATTTACGTGTCATATTAGATTTGTCCTAAGTCAAACTTAACTAACTTTGACCAAATAACGGTGGTTAACACAAGCATTTTAGGCTTTGCTTGAACTTAATTGGGTGTTGCCCTGCCCACACCATTGTAGAGTCAGGATTGTTCAGAGAAAACTAGGTTTGAGAAATTTGAGCCTCACGAGAGCATGGCCCGATATTATAATTTAATTATTTATCGACCTCGGTCCCAAAGTTGGCCATAGAATAGAATTACGTGCGAAGTTTGGATCGAATTTAGTCACATACTTTTTGGGCCTGACTTGAAAAATGCTAAGATCTAATCGGCGGAAACTAGAGAAAAATATATATTGTTTGTAAGAATATAGATGCAAATTACAACCAATAGGTGTATTAGAAGAATATATATAAGCAAAAAAATGAAAAAAAGATTTGATTTGTTGTAGTCATGTATGGATTGGTATGACTCTGATTCTATATGAAAATTAAAATTCACGACTGATATGATAGAAGGAACTCTTCATTAGTATGGGAATGAAAAAAGTATATCGGTATAAATCGATGTGGTCTATCTATAATTTATTATCACGACCATACTGTTACATAAGAAGGAGCTTGCATTAATGAAATCCTCAACTTTTATGATGTCGTCATCCACATCGGTGGCCATCGCGGGAAGAGGCACCATGAATGCAGCCATGGCGAGCACATCCTTCAGCCAAGTATATCTCTTGACACGACACCAGAATTGAAGACATAACGTTGCTAATTGCTATGGCTACAAGGCCGATGAATGCATCCGCCAATGCAAGATTGAACAGAGATGTCCCGTACCTAAAAATCTCTAATAAGAGTTCGTATTATAAGACCAAAACTACAATTCTTTTAGTAAGCATAAAAGATATATCTCTGTATAATGTATTATTTACACTAAGAATTCTTCTTCCACCACAAACAACACCATGGTTTGTGCTATTTAAATAAAATAATAACAATAAAACAAAGAATATTTGCATAAATTCTTTAAAAGTAAAAAGAGCTTAAATGTTAAAATGAAAAGAAGCTAGCTACCCGCGCCATTTGCGCGGGCCACCTTGCTAGTTTCTTCTAAGGGTGTGTTTAGATCTTTTTGGTGTAAAATTTTGGAAGAAAACTTTAATATTTCGGAGCACTAAATAAAATACTATCTATGTGTTCAAACATTCTATGTGACTTTTTTGGGTGTAAAGTTTTGGTATCTAAACAAGGTCTAAGCCACTGTGTATTCTGACCGACACATTTCTGTCAGCATCATCCGCCTTATCTGGCTTTTATTTGACTGGGCACAGTCCTTGTTGGAAACAATGCGTGATGTCTCATCTCCACGGGCAAATTTTCTCAAGAAACTGATAGTAAATTGCCGAGCTTCTGTTCCATAAACCTCCGAAACAATTTTCTAGTCCACCAAACCCATGAGCTCCGAATAAAAAACGGAGGTTGCGAGCTCGGCACAGGCTGGCTGTGAGAGCCGAGAAGCTTTTGCATTGGTAGGCGAGGGAGATCCTTTCAGCGCTGAATCGGATGGATGGCCACGCACATTCCAGAACGAGGAAGAGTGGCAGGTAGGTGGCGACTTTGCGATGCAAACGGCCACGGTGCTGACATGGAGCCGCGTAGGCGGCGAAAGCAGGACGTGCCGCGAGGTAGCCGTCGTCTTCGACATTGCTTACCTTAACAATTCTCGAAAGGCGCTTTCGGGAAAAAGAGAGATCTTGCCGGGCATGGCGGCATGGGCATCGGTCGCCCATTGGTCGGCGAGAGCCCTCGGTTCCCGAGCCCGATCATCGTGTTGTCCCAGAGTGTACTACTAGGCTTAACCCAGAAGCAAGTTCAGACACGGGAAAGATGGTGGCTTTCCAGTAAACTAGACCCGGTTTTCGCAGCGAGAACGACGACGATCACTCGGCGGCCGGCGCACCCTGATGGCTGATGCAAGAGAACGGTCCTACTTCGGCAAGGCCGGGCCGCCGGCAGCCCCAGCCGGCCGGTCGTGGGCGTCGCATGTTGCGTGCACGGCTCAGCGCACGCGCGCACGCACAGGTCAACGTCAGCGACCGTGGCTGCTGGGCAGCAGGCCGGCCGCCGGGGGTACGGTAGAAGCTTCTTCCCGGGTGGCGAGAGCCGCCGACCTTTCCAGCCGCAAACCGCCGGCGGCCGGCGGCCGGCGGCGGCGGCATTGACGTGTGAAACGCCTGGGCCCGGCGAGCGCGGCGTCTCGTGTATCTTACTGCGGTGTTTACCCAGGAGATAATGTAGTTAACACGAGTTGATCACCCAAAATGGGGGCCGAGTTTAATTTCTTGGCACGGAGCGAAGAGCCTGTGCATTATGCTAATCCTGGCATCGGTGTCATGCGCTCATGGCCAGATTGGGAGTAGAAGAGTGTTTTTTCTTCTTCTAATTGTGGAGTATTTTTGTGCCAGTGGACAGGTGAATGACCCAAAATTTTAAATTGGGGCATGTTGGCAAAAAAAAAATAGATTCGTATTTTTCAATGCGACATCGTGCCTGCAGGAAGGCCCCGTGTGGGTTCGGTCCTGGAAAAGGTTACGAAGTGGGGCGTTAGGATTTGAACTGATCTCGGGGTAAATTTAAAACCAGGAGTGGAGAAAGCGATGCGTGTGCGTGCTGTCTGGAGTACCAGCGTGCAAGCCCCGGAGCTGCAGGAGAAAGTTGTGCCAGCATCAGGTCACGACCCGGCGCCCAGGCCTCACGGGCAGGTTACGCGGTGGACTGCATTTTTGCCTGCATGCAGAATGCGTTGTCTCTTCCGGCATGCGAAGTCGTGAACCACCTGCTTGTTGTTTCAGCAGGTAATTATCCGACAAATGAAGTCCCAGTGCGCAGGCAGGATCATGCACATCTGTAACTAGAGCTTCCGATAGTTACTGATGCAGGCATGCCAAACCTCCGGAATGCATGTGTTCCACATGATGACACATTTTCCTGACTTTGCCCAGATACACTCTGTTCCCTGGCTTCAGCAAGACCTCACGCACTGACGCGAAATGACTATCAGCGTCTCACTCTCTTGCTGGAGATCTTTCAGACCACTTCCCGTTAAAAAAAAATCTCGACTGCAAGACCAAGAGATACTTTGCAAAGCTTTTCAAAAAAAAAAAAGATACTTTGGCAAGCGCCACGAGAAGATATGTTGCGCGCGGTGCCAATCGAAGCCGGCCGTCGTCGTCGCCGCATTTCCTCCGCAGCCCCCAATTATTCGTGTCCCCGGAGGACCACGCCGCGCCGGCGGCGGCGGCGTGGTCCGCGTCCGTCTCGGCGCATTGAACGCGCGGTTGAGTGCTGCTCTCCGTCCCGTTCCCCTCGTCAGGCAGCTCAGCCTCCGCGCTGCCTGACGATAATTCTAGTCAGTGTCAGTGACGGCGCACGCATCAGGTCAGGCCGACGACGAAGCGCCGCCGCGCTGGTGGCCGGTCAGCCGGTGGCCCCTGGACCACCAGTCCGGTGAGGTGTGAAACGATGTCCGTTTCCGAGGACCTGGCCTTCGGATGCAGAGTGAATGCGTTTCTCGATCTGCACGAGTCCACGGTTTGTCGCACTCGGCAACCTGCAATAATTTTTCGACGTTGCTTTTGCGTTGCTCGGAAGATGAACACGATCGTGGGAGGTCGCAGTCCTAGATGGACATGATATTCCCGGCGCTCCCCGGGGCTGTTCGAGTAGCAGCTGCGATTGGGATACGCCGCATCGCAGAAGAGCTGCGATTGTGGGCTGCCGATGGACCTTCTGCGACGCGTCCAGACCCCAAACATTCGCGAGCTCCCGAGTAGCCCAAGCCCGATCTCCCCTCTTTCTTCTTCCAACGGAAAACGGAAAGGAACCGCAGATCAGTTATTAATGGGCTAAAGTAGCAGCCCGGTCTTGCTATGGGCTCACCTGATCCAACATTGCAGCCCAACTAAGCTATTACCTTCACACGCCCCGCGGTCCAGCCCACCCAAAGGCCGTCCCCACATCAGCACACGCCAGCCGTACTGCTCTTTCAGAACCGTTCGTTTCAGCTCAGACGGCTAGGATTCGCCGGGCACGGCCTCGCCAGCTGCGCGGTGACGCGGTCACGGCGGCCGCCTCCGCTGCCGGTGACCACGGCATGTCCACCGGCGGTCCGGCGCCCGCGGAGGTAGGCGTGGGGGAAGCATTGCCGTGTCAGCACTCCCCCCCCCCCCCTACGCGCCTCTGCAAATCCCGCTCCCCTCCCGTCGCCGCTGTCGCCTGCCCCGACCACCACCTCAACGAATTCCTCGTTCACGTGGAACACCCTCCCCCCCCCCCCCCCCCCACCCCACCCCCCGGTGTCTGCGCAAGGACGACGACGCTGTCACGCTCGTCGCCGGCCGTCCCTTCGTCGACGCGGACAAATCCCGACCGCCTTCCGCAACAGAGGCTTCCGACGGCGCCCCGCGACAGTGAGTTTTTTGTTCTTGGCTTGCTTATTGGTTGTGTTTCCCTTGGACATGGTTTACATTTTTTTTCAATTGCCTCCTGGACTGCTGGCACATGCATCTTGACCTGTTCCATGATCGGGTTGAGTCCGGTCCACTGTATCTGGATCAGTGATTCAGAGTTTTGAAGAACAGTTATTCAATCGGTTGCATATGCACTAACTTGTCCCGATGTCGTTAGAAGAAAATTATGGCGTGCTGCTTTCCTTCTGGATCCTCAGGCAGCTTAGCTGAATCATGCAAATGGCAGCATTGAACGAGGAAAGGCGCGAAAAGGATTTTCACATTGCATGTGCTGCATTATTTTTAAGAGTGCCTGAAAATTCAGTTACTACTCCCACTTGATGTGACAGTAACGCAGTCCCTATAACTCCTTATGCTTGCAATCAATTACGGACCACAGGGATGCTTAGGTCTTAGCTGAGCATCTGATTAGTGTGATAGCCATCAATGTGTTTGTAGCAATGTTAGTAAGAATTCATTGAACTGAAAGGTCTGCTAAGATCTGGCCATTGTGTGCCCAAAAAATACCTAATCTGGTTAGCACTTTAAGATGATAATATACGGTGGACATGTAATGTATCATTTTCATTTCATCTTCCTTTTTTTTATGAAAATTAGAACTAATACTCTCTCTGGTTCATTTCACGGAACGACAAGTTTAGCAAGTGTGTTGGCTAGCATAGCAAAACTTGTACGTGAAGATTAGTACATTACCCATTAAGGTTCATATGGAGTTGCACGTATGGATTTCTTTCTGTACCCATCTGAACTTACAGTTAAATTGTTTCATGTATCCTGAAAACTGGACTTCGTGATAAGCCTGGTTCGTGTTAAATTGTGTGCAACTTCGGATCTCAAGTTAGCGTGTGCATGTGGCTGGAACTGTAAACATGATTGTCAGATTACTCAAGAAATCCAATAAAGGAAATGGCGAACCCAATGGGATACTTTAGATAAGAAAGCTTGCATTCTCCGGATATCTTGACGACAACCGATCAATCTCGCTGTCTAGACCATCCAAGGAGGTTTAGGTACGGCATTTGTGCCAACCTGGAGGAGGTACCACTTGCAGAACACAGGGATGCTTAGGTCCCAGCTGAGTAGTTGGTTAGCGTGATAGTTGTTAGATGTATATGCATCTTATGTATTTAGTCACTTGTATAGGGTGCTCTTTGCACATTGTACATGACCTTATCAGCCTTTTGGGCATGGCAATATACTTGAGTTTGCTCATTTGTAACATGGTATCACAGCCTAGGGTTTTCAATCTTGAAATCCCGCCGGCTCCGGCGAATCACCGGCGAGTCGCTGGTCGCCAGTGAACTCCCATTGCCGGCCGGCGAGCAGCTCCACCTCTTCTTCTCCCCCTCCCCCTCTCTTCCTCGCGCGCCGGCAGCCCCGCGCACCGGCGGATCTGCGGCGCGCCCCTGCGGCCCCGTGCGCCGGCGGCCCGGCGGCTGCAGATCCGCTCCGTGCGCCGCCTGCTCCCGGCGCCCCTTGCTGCAGGCGCCCCTCCTACAGGCCCGAGCGGCGCGTCGGTCGAGCGGCGCGTCGGTTCCCTGCTCAAGGCGCCTCTCCTCTGCTCCCCCTCCCGGCGCCCCTCTCCTCTGCTGCCGCTCGGAGGACAGAGGCAACGCTGCTGTCTGTTTTCCTCCCTCCCCCTCTCTGTCTCCCAAAAAAAAAGAGCAGAGAGCAGAGATTGTGGGAGCGAGGTCTTGTGCTAGCCATGGCTTCTCTTGGCCGGCCGGGTGCCGTACCGGTTCCTCGGTGCCCTGTTATCTTCAATGGCAACAATTGGGGTGAGTTTTCCTTTCACATGGAGATCCACATGGGTAGCCAGCAGCTATGGGGCTACCTCACGGGTGAGCGGCCTTGCCCACCCACCCCGACTGCTCCCACTCCGCCGACTTATGCCCCAGATGCTACCGATGAGGTGAAGAAGCCTCTCCTCGACGCATTCGAGGCTGCGCTGGAGACGTACGAGTCAGATCGTGACAGCCAGGCGGCTTGGTTACACGAGGAGGCATGTGCCAAGGCTATTCTGTTTGCGAGCATGGAGGTTGACATTTCCATGTCCCTTCGTGGTCTCTCCACTTCCCACCTGATGTGGGCTCACCTCCGGCGCAGTTACGAGATCCGTAACGAGGCGTTGTACCTTGCGGTGGTCGAGGAGGCTCAGTCACTTCGCCAGCACGACTCCACTGTGGAGGAGTTCCACCGTCAGATGTCCACTGTCTGGCATCGTCCGGACATCCTCGGTGCGGAGTTCTGTACTAGTTGCACTTGCCGGTGCTGCGATCGTCACCGGAGTCAGCGGGAGACTCTCCGCCTTCACGAGTTTCTCTCCCGACTCCGTCCTGAGTTTGAGGTTGTCAGGTCCCAGCTCCTGACTCGTTGACCTCGCCCGCCTCTCGATGAGGCGCTGCCGGAGCTCCGTGCTGAGGAGTGTCGGCTCCGGGCGGGAGGCATGAGTGGGGCATCGCAGTCCTCTGTTTTGGCTGCTCGTGCTCCCCTTGTGCTTAGTGCCTCTTGCCCGTCACCGCCCCCACTACCCTCGACGACGACTTCTACACCTGCCTCCGGCGACCTGTGTGGCTACTGTGGCAAGGGTCGTCACCATGAGGCTGTTTGTCGCAAGAAACAGCGCGATAAGCAAGCTCGTCGTGGTGGTTCTAGTAGCTCGAGTGCTACTCGCTCTGTTTCTGCCGTGGAGCAAGAGCTCCTCACGCTGCTACGTCGCCTCACAGTGGTCCCTCCCTCACCCTCTGGCACTACTGCTCAGGCTTCTGGTCCGCCACCACCACCTCCCTCAGGTATCTCATCCAAGTGGTTTCTTGACTCGGGTGCATCTTTCCATATGACTCCGGATTCCAGCCAGTTGTCCTCTATGTCTCGTGTTGATCCACCTCTTGTTGTTCAGACAGCTGATGGCACATCTCTTCCAGTTGCTGGACGGGGTGTTCTCTCGACATCTTCTTTTCATGTTCCTACTGTTTCTCATATCCCTCAGCTCACCATGCAATTGATGTCTGCTGGTCAGATCACTGATCATGGATGTCGTATTATTCTTGAGTCTGACTCTTGTTGTGTTCACTGTTCAGGATCTCCGCACGGGGCTCTTGGTCGGGACTGGACCTAGACGCCATGACTCTCAGCGTCTATGGGAGCTTGATTGGCTGCATCTTCCTTCAAGTTCTCCCGCTTCTCCGTCATCCAGCTCCACTGCTTCCGTGTCAGTTGCCTCCACTGCTCCTACTTTTGCTCAGTGGCATCGCCGTCTTGGACATCTCTCCGGCTCCAGGCTTTCCACTCTTGTTGGTAGTGGTGTTTTAGGACCTGTTTCTGGTGACGCTGCTCTTCATTGTACGGGTTGCAAGCTTGGCAAACAGCTGCAACTCCCATATCCCTCTAGTGATTCTGTGTCCCAGCGTCCTTTTGATCTCATTCACTCTGATGTATGGGGGCCCGCTCCCTTCGCTTCGAAAGGAGGCCACCATTACTATGTCATATTTATTGATGATTATTCACGGTTTACCTGGATCTATCTTATGTCCTCTCGTGGTCAGTTTTTGTCTATCTATCAGCAGTTTGCCACCATGATTCGCACTCAGTTTGATTCGACTATTCGTGCTTTCCGTGCTGATTCTGCTGGCGAGTACATCTCTGATGCACATCGTCGTTTTCTTGCTACACAGGGCACTCTTCCCCAGTTCTCATGCCCTGGTGCTCATGCTCAAAATGGTGTTGCTGAGCGTAAGCATCGTCATATTCTTGAGACCTCTCGTGCTCTTTTGCTTTCCTCTGAGCTTCCACCTCACTTCTGGGCTGAGGCTGTCTCTACGGCTATCTTTCTTATTAACAGACAGCCCTCCTCTGTTCGACAGGGTTGCACTCCCTACGAGTGCCTCTTTGGTCACCCTCCTCTCTACAGTCACCTCCGATGCTTTGGGTGTGCCTGCTTTGTTCTTCTTCCTCCTCGTGAGCGCACGAAGCTGACTGCTCAGTTAGTTGAGTGTGTTTTCCTTGGGTACAGTACGGAGCACAAGGGTTACCGCTGCTACGACCCTGTTGCTCGTCGGATGAGGATCTCTCGGGATGTCACCTTTGATGAATCTCATCCTTTTTATCCTCGTCCTCCCTCTAACCCCTCTTCCACTGCTGTGGAGTCTATCTCCTTCCTGACTCTTCCTGACGTGCCTCTTCCGTTGCCCCATTCCACGTCACCACCTGTCCCCCCACCTTCCGCTCGTCCCCCAGCTTCTCTACTTCCACCTACACTCGAGTCTTCCCCACCTTTTGCTCCTCCAGCTTCCTCACTTCCACCTACCCATGAGTCTTCACCACCACCAGTTTCCCCTCTTTCACCTCCACCCGACGCTTCCCCGTCCATCCTTGGACATCCTCCTGTGGTGCTGCCGCCTCGGACGATTACTCATGTTTACACTCGTCGCCCGAGACCTCCACCCTCACCAGAGTCCTCTCCCTCGCTTCTTGGCTCTCCTTCCGAGTTGTCGCCTCGATATGCACTTCGTGATCGTGGTGCTCTACGCCCTACAGAGCGCTATCGCTTCACTGTTGCTTCTCTTGTTGAGCCGACCACTTACCGTGAGGCTGCTGCCCACCCTGACTGGCAGCACGCCATGTCTGAGGAGATTGCTGCCTTGGAGCGCACCGGTACTTGGGATCTTGTCCCCTTGCCGCCTCACGCCACTTCTATTACTTGCAAGTGGGTCTATAAGATCAAGACTCGATCTGATGGCTCTCTTGAGCACTACAAGGCTCGCCTTGTAGCGCGCGGCTTTCAGCAGGAGTATGGTTGCGACTATGATGAGACCTTTGCTCCTGTTGCTCACATGACCACTGTCCGGACTCTCCTTGCTGTTGCTTCTGTGCGGCAGTGGTCCATCTCCCAGCTAGATGTTAAGAATGCTTTCCTTAATGGTGAGTTGCGTGAGGAGGTCTACATGTAGCCACCTCCGGGGTATTCTGCTCCTGCTGGCATGGTTTGCCGGTTGCGTCGATCTCTTTACAGCCTCAAGTAGGCCCCTCGGGCCTGGTTTGAGCACTTCTCCTCTGTTATCACTGATGCTGGCTTTAAGCCCAGTGATCACAATCCTGCCCTCTTTGTCCACACTTCTTCTCGTGGCCGCACGCTTCTTCTTCTCTATGTTGATGACATGATCATCACCGGTGATGACTCTCAGTTCATTGATTTTGTGAAGATGCGCCTCAGTGATAAGTTCTTGATGTCTAATCTTGGTCCTCTTCATTACTTTCTTGGCCTTGAGGTCTCTTCCACGCCTGAGGGCATCTACCTCTCCCAGGAGAAGTATGTTCAGGATCTTCTCTCTCGTGCCGCTCTCACAGATCACCATACTGTTGATACACCCATGGAGCTGGGTGTTCACTTGCGCGTCACGGATGGTGAACCCCTTGCTGATCCGACTCGCTATCGTCATCTTGTTGGTAGCCTTGTCTATCTTGGGATCACTCGTCCTGACATCTCTCACGCTGTCCATATACTGAGTCAGTTTGTCTCTGCTCCCACCCAGCTCCACTACGCCCACCTTCTTCGTGTTCTTCAGTATCTTCAAGGCACCACTTCTCGCCGGTTGTTCTTTTCTCGCTCTAGCCCTCTCCACCTTCAGGCGTACTCTGATGCGACCTGGGCTAGTGACCACTCTGATCGTCGTTCTCTTTCTGCCTATTGTGTCTTCCTTGGATCATCCTTGATTGCTTGGAAAACCAAGAAGCAGACAGCAGTTTCCCGTTCGAGTGCTGAGGCTGAGTTGAGGGCTATGGCGACCGTGACAGCTGAGATCACCTGGCTTCGATGGCTCCTTGAGGACTTTGGTGTGACGGTTTCCACACCAACTCCTCTATCTTCTGACAGCACTGGTGCGATCAGTATTGCGCGTGATCCAGTCAAGCATGAACTCACCAAGCACATTGGGGTTGATGCTTCCTACATGCGATCGCAGGCGCATGATGAGGTTGTGGCCCTTCACTATGTCCCTTCGGAGTTTCAGCTGGCAGATTTCTTCACGAAGGCTCAAACAAGGGTGCAACATGATTATTTCCTCTCCAAACTCAGTCTTGTAGACCCACCATGAGTTTGAGGGGGGGGGTGTTAGATGTATATGCATCTTATGTATTTAGTCACTAGTATAGGGTGCTCTTTGCACATTGTACATGACCTTATCAGCCCTTTGGGCATGGCAATATACTTGAGTTTGCTCATTTGTAACAATAGTCATCAATGTATTTACGCTAATATTAGGATAACCATATTAGAAGTTTGCCAAAAAAAATTCTTTCAGGGACATATCTGCTAGTGCTATGTCTTTGATAGGTTCAGTAACAATTCACTGAACTCAAAGTTCTGCAAATCAGTGGCCATTGTACGATAGGACAAAATCTAACTTGGCTAGCAATTTCAGATGATAGTATATATATTGAAAATGTAATACATCATTTTTATTTCATCTCCCTTTTACAGATGCAAATTAGAATCAAAACTCTGGCTGGCCCATTTCATGGACAGACAAGTTTAGCGAGTGCGTTGACTATCTTAGTGGCTAGCTTTGCAAAACTTTACGTCAAGATGGGTATATTATTACCAGCTAAAGTTCATATGGAGTTTGTGTGTAATATTTCTTTCTTTACCTAACAGAAGCTACATTGAAATTTGACTTACCTAGCAGAACAAAAGCGCTAGGCCATATAATTGCACGGAGTGATTTGCACTTACAAACAGAAATTTAATGATTTCTTTCCAATAATTCAGTGCAAGCATTTATTTCCTCTCCTGCTTATTTTTCTGGTTGCATCTAAAGCTGTGTAACATGCATGACTAGAGAGTGGAAAACACGGTGTGCCATGATATTTTCATTATTACTGTATAAGCATATCATAAATACATTTGTGAACTGTTTCAGCTAGTAAAGTGCAGCACCTCGCCTATTTCACATATCTTCCAAAGTGGACCTCCTGATGAGTCTAATTCGTGTTAAATTGCGCGTTCAAATTTAGTTCTCAAGTTAGCTGATGCATCATGCATGCGACTGGAGCTACAGACACGGTTGCTAGATAACTTAAGAATCCCAATATAGGAAATGGAAATCCCAATGGGAGACTTCAAAATAAGGAAAGCTTGCATTCTCAGGACATCTTGACAGCAACCGATCAATTTCACCATTATTGCTTTCAATCAAAGCAGAGTTTTTTCTTTTTTTAAAAAAAAAATTCACCATCCGGACCATCCTGGAGGTTTAGGTACGGCATTCGTGCCAACCTGGAGGGGCTACCACTTACCATGATGATATATATATATGGGAAGACACCATACAATCTATATGAAGCCATCATGGCATCATCGCCAGGTAATTTGACTAACTGGTCTGAATCTTGAAGAAATGACAATGAAGGCCCTATCTGCCTTCCACCTGGCCATGGCACAGCTACAGCTTGCGTGTGTAGCAGAGCATCCAAGAAGAAGCTGATGTGTCAGTTCATGATGGAGCCAGGGCAATCAAATTTCAAGCTCTCTTTGCAGAAAGTTGTTTCAACAATTAAGCACACTTCGACTTTGGACGGCTTGCTTCTCAGGTACGAGTATCCAATTTTAGCTGCATGTCACAGTCTTATCTTGCAGGATCAGAAAAACTTGGCAGCAATCACCACCAAGAACGGTAGCTAGCTGCTCGCGTGGGTCTTCAGGAAAAGAAGAGAAGAGTAGCTGCCCGATGACTCGACATTATGCTTCCCACTATATATCTGGTAAGCAACAAACAGTTTACCTCCTGACACTGCCAAAGCTTCAGCTAGACCATGGCATCCTATGCTTCCCCTTCGTTCATGCTCTTGCTGCTCCTGCAACTATGGTCTTGCAGTGAGGCATTGCCCGGCGGTCACCTCGTCGACCCGACCTGCCCTCGGGAGTGGCCATCAGCGGCGGCCACGTCCTCCGACTACAACGAGCCGTCCTGCCAGCCACCAGCGCCGCACATCCCGGTGGCCGTGTTCCCCTACGACGTCGACCCGATGCAGTTCGCGCTGAACCTGGAGTACACCGAGGCCGAGTTCTTCCTGCACGCGGCGTACGGCGTGGGGCTCGACGAGATCGCGCCGAAGCTGGCCCTGGGCGGCCCGCTGCCGATGGGCGCCAGGAAGGCCAACCTCGACGAGGTGACATGGCGCATCGTAGCTGAGTTTGGCCTCCAAGAAGTTGGCCACGTCAGGTTCGTGAGGAGGACCTGATATAATGCACCGTACTGTACCTTCGATCATAACTTTAAAGTACACGGTAAAGTCCATTTTTTAAAAAAGTACACGGTAAAGTTGCAAGTAGCAGCTGAAAATGTATTGCTTTTGTTGCAGGGCTATCCAGCGCACGGTTGGCGGGATTCCTCGGCCACTGATAGACCTTGGCGCCCACAACTTCGCCAGGATCATGGACGCAGCGTTTGGGTACCGTCTGAACCCTCCCTTCGACCCCTACATCAACAGCCTCAACTTCCTGCTCGCCTCCTACGTGGTCCCCTACCTCGGCCTCAACGGTTACGTCGGCACCAACCCCATCATCGATGGCTACGAGACGAAGAAGGTGACCATCTGAAGAACATATTCCATGATCGTCACATCTCTGAGCATTGTTTTTTTCTTTCAAGAACGCACATCAATGTTCGATAAAAACATGGCGCGGGCAATGTGTGTGCAGCTTCTAGCTGGGCTGCTTGGGGTGGAGGCAGGGCAGGACGCGGTGTTCCGGGGGCTCCTCTTCGAGCGCCTCGGCGAGGTCGTGCCACCGTACGGGAACATCACGGTGGCCGAGTTCACGGACCGCGTGTCGGCGCTGCGCAACCGGCTGGGGCGGTGCGGGGTGATGGACGAGGGGCTCACGGTGCCCCGCGAGCTCGGCGCCGAGGGCGCCATCTGCACCAACGTGCTCTCGGCCGACAGGGACTCGCTCTCCTACGCCCGGACGCCCGCCGAGCTGCTCAGGGCCCTCTACCTCACCGGCGACGAGCACATGCCCGGCGGGTTCTACCCGGAGGGAGCCAACGGAAGGATCGCCAGGTCGTTTCTTGGCAAATAGTAAACCACACATGTTGCTGACGAAGCGCCTGAAAACTAGCTAAAGCTCTGAGCTGCCAGCCCTTAGGTAGCTTCTTGGTGCTTAGTATGATTGATGAGTAATTTTAATCTAAGTGGATTTGAGTAGTGTGCGATTGATTTGTGTTTGTGGTATGTGAATTGAAGATTTGAAGTTGTAGTTATGTTGCACTGTTTATGCCCAGCTCGAAATAATTGCAGGAATAACCGGATAAGATCTAGAATGCTGCAACTCGATACGGTTTGTTGAACTTGCAAAAGTTGCAGAATATTGGTGCATGATTATGTACAGAAATGCGACTCGTTTGTGTGGTTCAGTGAATCAGTGTGTAACGAAGAGAGCCAGCCAGCTGACGGGCATAAACACCAAAGTAGAATGTACGTAGTTCACCAAGGCGTTGTGGACGTTCTAGCTGTCGGCAGCTCGATCTGGCGATTCGACTCGGGGATCGGCACCCGGCTCAGGGATGAAAGGATGATGTATTTACTGCCGGGGATCGTCAACGGGATGACGTTTATTCAGAATTATTTACTGAACTCCTTTTAATTCCCTGCTGCTCACCACGAACCGATCGAAAGATCAACAAAAACCAAGTACTTGCATCTAACAACTACCAAGCCTTAGATGCTGCAAAAGAAGCATCTGACATGAACTGTGCGTTGCTAGAAACTTCATGAGTCATGACACCAAACAGCAAAAGAGATAACACACTTGTGTTTAGCACAAAAAAAAAATGAATCCACAATCATCATAAATTCTGAGATCTGGTAACGCCATGACGCTTAAGGGAATTAAGCTACTTTCATTTGACAACAAGACCAGGACACATCAAAACTCAGACGATTTAAGTCTTTAGATTTAAGATACCAACTGAAATCACAGCATTGTATCCCAACGGTCTGGAGACATAAAATCAAAACATAGCTAATGCAGGATCCCTCAAGAGTCGATTCTTAGTGAAACTACAAACGAGATCTACTGCTTGATCTCAGCCTTCCTCTTCTGCCACAGCCTGTCCAACGAGCTGTCAGCGTCACCCTGCCAAAACAAAATAACAAATCAGAACCTCCAAATATGAAGCATGGATACATCCGGCTAAGTTGGATACAGGAAATCTTTAAATCCAGCAAATTATTCAATTTACAGAAATAATTAAAAAACAAAAGATGCCATGACCGTTAAGTTATAAACATGATAATAGTATTGTGGTCCAGTGTATCTGGGTCCACACAACCACACATTGCATATTCAATAAAAATTATGAATCTACATGGACAACTTAAGATCCAAAAGCTTAAGAATTAAATCATGATTATTATCAGGCCAGTCCTTAGCTGTCAATGTGAAAGCTCTGTTAGCTCTGGTACTTAGTATTTTTACTCAATCTAAAACAAGTTAAATGATTCAAAAAGAGGAAAAACAAAAGCAAATTCTGTACTTTGGATTGTGCCAGGAGACAGGTAACATGGATGCCGAGAAATAAACATCATGCTGTTTAATTCTGGCTTTGTGTTCAATCTATGCTTCCCTCTACAGAATGACCAGACAATAGAAAATCAGGCCATTCTTCCAGTCGTGAAGCAACATAATAAACATAGCTACATTTTCTAAAACTAAGCTAGTAGTCTGTCTATAATTCAAGATGAAACCGTAACATGCTTTGTCTCTTCAGTTCAGGTCTCGATGGTTCCGCACGGCGCCATGAGAAGGGCGATTCAGAAGAACGAAAGTATGCATTTTGATCATCACCAGAGACAAAGACAAAAAGATTTTTTAAAAAAACTTTGATCAATAAGTTAATAAAAGTAGAAAAAAGCAAAATGAGCACCCTCAGACACAAGGTGAACAATATCAACAGATTGATAGTTTTTCAGACAAGGCTGAAACTTAAAAACATGTGCATTCATCGGGTGAAAAGGAAAAACAAAAAGTTATTTTTTAAATAAGATAAAAATAGAACCACCATGAATCTTGATGATTAATTCAGATCCCTCTGTGTGATAAATAATCGGCTCATCAATGATGTAAATCAGACCACTACTTTAACATCACATCTTCATCGGGATCTTGCAAGAGCTCAGATCCTTCCAAAACAATCCAAAAGAAAAAAAAGCAGATCAAGTATGAAACTCCTCAGTTCATGTCTCCAAATTGTTCTTCAACATTGCAACTTCAGAAGAACGAAAGTAATTTTTACATCATCATCGGAGAACAGTCAATCCATCAGCAAACAAATCTAAAAAGCAAGAGAAACAGTGGAACAGAAAGGAAAACAAGCGAGAATTGAACTGAAAGAAACCAGAGCAGAGAGCGAGAATCAGATCAGGAGAACCGAGCTTCACTGGGGATTGTTTAGTGCTGAGCAAGAGTGCTAAGAAATAGATTGCTTATGCTACTTATGTGTGAACATAAAATTATGACAACCATGAGGAGATTGAATTAGTGGGCATCACTCAGAAATGTTAGAAGCAAATTATTACTATGAAATTAATGCCAAAAAACTTAATTGTTATCTGTTTTCTAGTTGATGATTCAGTATTTCAGAAAGTTCAGCAGTATCAGTTGTTTCTAGTTGGGGATATTGCTTTAAATATTGAGTCATGTAGGCAGTTATCCAATTTACAGACAGATAAACAAATAAAGAGAAAAATGAAGCGACCAACAGCTCCAAGTTACAAACATCATTGTGTTCCAGTGTATCTGGGTCCACACAGCCACACATTGCATATTCAATACAAATTATGAATCTGCGCTACGGAAAAAAGGGCCAATACTAAAGGATTCAGGTGACCAACAATCTGAATCACAGAATATTATGCTCATTCACAGTAGAAAGTTGCAACCAGGCATTACTTTGTAGCTCAGAATTCAATAGACTAAACACACCGCAATAAGAATAAACTTGACTGCAAGGATATTGACAATCACCTGAGCGCGCACAAACCCAGAGAGAGCGAATGTGGTAAAGTGACCATCATACATGCCATTTGCATCCAAGTGACCAATGTTGATCTGAACAGAGGCATGATCCTTGGCTGTGATGATCCTGTTAGTGGCGGAGCTGCAAGAACAGGTCAAACGCTTAGTATTCCACATAACCAACAAAGAAAGAGTAGTAACACTATTTGAACAAGGCAAACGTACCACTTCCTGGGGACGTAGAGGTCCACCATCTTACCCTCCTCGTTCTGCATGGTGACGGTTGTGGGACTACGGCAGCAGCAACTGCAGAGCAAAGAAAAGCAACAATCAATCAGCCACATGCGTACCAAAATAACAGCACTATGCACTTGCTATATCTTTATAATTAGGAAGAAAAAAGAGGATCGATTCCACTGCTGTAACAATCCCAACTGTACGAATGAACCTCTAAAACTTATTAGTCCATCGCTCCAGTTAGGACTATGACCAAAGTCTGATTTGTCCGTCACTATACGCTCCAGTTAGGACTCCCTAAATATACAGGACTAATCGGATCCGGAAAAAGGCATTTCTTTGCAAGTAATCGGAATAAACTCATCCGTGCAGCTAAAGCACCAAATATACAGGGTTCACTAATCCCTTCCATCGAAGTAACAAAACATGGTAACACCATTCTACTTGAAACGCTATCAGCAAACACAAACCATCGATTCCTCGCAAACAACCAGGAGGAGATCCCAAAGACAACCCTTTACTAACAATCAGCCATGCTCGCGAGAACGAAAAGTAATACGAGACTAGGCAGCAGATCGTCATGGAATCGGGGAGAAGGACAGGAGGAGCACCTTGATCTCTCGAAGGGATGCGCGGGAGACCGAAGACTGCTGTGGCGGCGGCGTGAGAGGGTCCGGGGCGAGAGGGATGGTGCAATTTATAGGAGACGGCGGGTCGTAAACCCTAGCGTTTGCCTCTGGGCCCTCCTTCAGCGTCCCGGTCCTTATATTGGGCCGTGTCACCGTGCGCGTTTCTTTGGACCGAATTTTTTTTATTTTTTTTATTTTTTTTCATTTTTTCAAAAATATATGGTGATATTTTTTTTCAAAAATATCACCCAGCCGTCGGCTCATCCGGCGGAAGGTTGTTACCGCCGGATGAATCGGCGGTAAGTTACATGGGCCGTGGGCCTGAGAACTTACCGCCGGATCATCCGGTAACGACCTTCCGCCGGTTCATCCGGCGGTAAGTGTTACCGCCGTGCTACAGCCGGTCTGTAGCCGGCCTGTAGCTAACTTTAACCTATCGCCGGTTGAAACGGCGATAAGTCTCAGAGGGATTTTTCTAATTAATTTTTGAATTCCCTGACCTCTAATTATTTTAATTACGCTTAGATAAGTTTCAAAAAAATAGTAGAGCAAGTAGAGTTTATTAAAATACTTTTCGTAAACTACTACAAATTAGATTTAACTCTAATAAATTTAACTCTAATAGAATGTGAAAATATTTTTTAATGAGATATTTTCATGAGTTCCAATTACAATTTCGATGCCCTGTCAGATTGCATCGAATTCTTCTGCACCCCCACTCGTTCACTGTGTGCATGTACTCGTACGTCAATTGACAGCTGCGCGCTTTTCGGGTTACGTGAACCATGCCTATAGACCAAATATCTCCATTTATAAATAGGGACATCACCCCATCTCATACGAAACCACTAGATATTCCCGCACTACCACCATGTCTTTCTCTGTTTCTACCTACATTCTGTGGAACAAAGTTAGAGAACATGTGCCTCAAGGAGTGCAGGTTCCAATGTGCT
This sequence comes from Panicum virgatum, assembly GCF_016808335.1. Lineage (NCBI taxonomy): Eukaryota > Viridiplantae > Streptophyta > Magnoliopsida > Poales > Poaceae > Panicum > Panicum virgatum. The sequence goes on from NC_053153.1 coordinate 64,213,725, forward strand.
TCTGTGGTTCGTTGTGCAAGCTGATGGAGTCCAAAGTTTTGGGCGATGACTTCGGCAAGAGCTTCTTCATGTGTGACAACTACGAGTACGACCCGCCAAAGCGCTACGGCAAGGACAAACCGAAGGTACCACCTCGCACTATCTAATTTGCGCATTCGGAGTACAGTAAGTTAAATCTAACTCGGCTTGGAAATAGAGTCCACCACCTCTTTGTGATTTCATACAGTGGCTGGACACGGAGCAATCGACCGAAGCTAAGGAACACGTTGAGCACGAAGAAAGGTGGGCTGCGGAAAGGTAGCAGCGAATGCTGCAAGAGGAAAAATGGAGGAGAAGCGCAAGAAAGATAAAGAAGAGATTCAGAAGAGGTTCGCAGATGTGGAACGTCGGCAGGTGGAGGAGCGTGAAGCTGATAGGGAGAGGAAGCGAGAGAGGGCCCGTCGTGCGAAGGAGGCGGGACCGGAGGCTATTAGGAAGGGGAAGTATCCTCAGTGCACTCAGTAGATCAATATCATTTAATGTCCGAATTTCATATTCCCTAAGGCATGTTAGGTTTAGTTCGAACACGACGTTAGCGTGTTCCATGGACATGCCAGTGCAATTGTCTGTGTAATTTCAGTGTCTAATTAATCTGCATTATATACTTTCTACTACAAGTACCCGTTTCATAAAACATGAGGTAGAACTAGACGTTTCAGAAGTATTGGTCTACAAGTAAACTTTTCAGATCGACGTGATCAACCTGGATACTGTAGCGTACTCAGCTTATCAGCAAGATATGACAACTCTATGAGCCATCTATCGGCCACTACACACAAGAAAAACAAACAAAACAATTATCCTTCATACATTGAACACAAACAAAGTAGTAGTCCACACAATTCACCGCACACAACACATGACATGGCATGTCAGGACCTCTTGCAAGCTACGGTAACGAGGTCCTAAACTAAACCTAACATGCCTTAGGTAGTTCTAACAAATAACATTACATAGACAATAAAAACATTGGCCGGGCAGCCACATTACTTATTCAGACGGAGCACTACAACATCAATTATTCACGGCCAGTACCCTTATCACGTCCCGCCCTGTCTGCTTTCGCACGCTCGTAGTTGCGTACATCTTCATCCACCTTCTTCAACCACTCCATATATTGTTGATCACGACGAATGATCCACGTGTCAATCCACTCATGGAAATGACACCAATGAGTATGCGTGTCATCACCAGCGTACTTTCGCAAACAAGAAATGATTCAAAATTGTTAAAAATAACAAAATCACTAGACAAACATCTTAAAAATTAATCTATACCTGTGATGTTGCACCTCTTTTTTGGACTTCCTCGATATTCTTGCAACACCAATATCTCTGGCCAAAAGTCTCGTAATCACGAGATATGTTCGGAACACAACGCATCTGGCAATAGCAATCGGGTGGCTCTACACCTTTCGGCCATACCTTACAATCCATAATACATCTATTGGGATCGTTAGGAGAGGGTCCTAAATTAGCCTCCATTTCCCGACGGAAAGCTGTTCGGGAGAATGAGGAGCTCATAGCCGTTTGTTTGGGCTAACTAAAAATACGTGGAACCTGAATTGCAAGCCTGTGTTGTCGGCAACCACATGCTCATCTTTTATACACGCCGGCCTGCCAGCATCGTCTAAGCACTTTGAACACAGACATGACCTCTCAATGCTCCACAGTCGTCCACACTTTAGCACTCGCACGCTCCACAGCTTTTTGTGCCATTGTTTGCCCAGACAGATGTGACAAAAGATGACATCCCAATATCAGTGCCTTTTCACAATTTCAACAAGATGTGACAACACGGGAACCACACCAGCTCACCTTCAAAGCCGACACTCCGGCGAGGACGGGGGGCATGTTGTTCTACAGCGAAGGTCTGTGTTGTGTAGTGGGGAAGGCGGTATCTAGACACGATCGACTGAGCGGCAGCGATGCATTGTTATGAGTCTGCATGCACTTAGATGCTCTACATGCACAAAGATACAACGAGTAGTCAGTTCGAGAATCGAATCTAGCCTTTTCAGTGTTCGGTCAGCTATCATCTTCACTATGTTGTCATCTAGGCTTCTCAGGGGCATTTATACTCCACACTACGGGTATCAGACATTTGTGCGCCTATAAGTACTCCCAAGTTTGTGAAGTCGCAGCACCACTCAAACACCGAAGGTCATTGTATACTCAATGTCTAGAGGTGGGTCTAGCGGGAAGAATTACTACGGTTTTGGGAAAGGAAAAGGGGGAAGAAAGGGAGAACCCATAATATGGGAGAGGCCTCTTGGACCTGATTTCTTCCCGGAACCAGTGTTTGAGTTTCCGCCACAGCACAAGAGTGAATTCACCAATGAAACTCCTCTTAGACAATACGATGACCGTAGAGAACCGTGGCCAAAATGTAGACATGGTGAGGACTGCTTAGTGCAAATGTGCACGGACGGGATGGATGGTGGTCGGCGTTTCTTCAAATGCCCACACGTATGGGTAATACTCGATTGTTTCATTTCTTTATCTTCATTGAGACACCTTACATGAATTTTATTTTGCAGTCTTTCGATGCTCCAGAAAACTGTGGTTTTACTAGGTGGGTCGATCCTGCACCAATTGATTCAGTTCAGGAGTTCATCGAGTACCTCCAGATAAAGATCTTAGATCTGGAATGCAAGGTGAACCATTATGAGGAAGTGAGCGAGGGTAACAAAGACGACGAAGATGATGATACCAGTAATGCTACCGCTTCAAAGGATGAACCATGCAGTATTCCTTACTGCAACTGCCCTTGTCACAAGAAGAAGAGCCCTGCACCTCCGCCCACACCGCCTGCACCACCTGCAATGGGTGGATACTGCGGAGAAGGCTCAACGCAGTTTGCTATGTGGGCGTACGGCTACTAGGAGTACCCTAGTGCTAGTGAAATGCCGCATCGTTGTGTTTGTTGTGTTTTTTAAAAATTACCAAAGGCATGTTAGGTTAGTTCAGAATCTGTTTACCGTTGTTTGCAACGGGTTCTGCCATGCCACTGCATGTGTGATGTGTGTTTCATTACCGTTGTATTATAATGTAAATTGTGTCGAACCGTGGACATATATGCGGTGATGACACCGCGGCTTCGGATCAACGGACACCGGTCATAGTTGTATTGCATGCAGCCTAGTCGTCGTACTGTCAGTGCAATGTCATATCCCATCGAGCGTACTATCGCACACACCTAATAGTCATACTGACACTGCATCGACCTGCTCGTCATAATGGCACATAACGGACACATCCCATCATAGTCTACACAGGCCTACATAACATAGTCTGACGGAACAAAGTAATAAACAAGCTACAACATGTACACTAAATGCGTCCGCGCTTGCCCCCTCTCCTCTTGCCACGTCGCTTTGCAGCCTGGGCCGCCCTAGTGTGCTGCTGCGAGTACGTCAGTGGCTCCGGCGGGATGGTCTCGTGAGTGGACCGACGACCCGGCTCATGAATAGGCGTCTGCTCCACCTGGGTGTACTCCTGCGTCGCTGGTGGGGCGTCCACAAGTTGTGAAGTGCCGACGACCTCCTGCGTCGGTGCAGCAGAGAAGAACCTGTTCACCCACTCCGTCTGCGCGAGGTCGTCCACATCCTGAATCTCCTCATCATCGTCTGTCCCTCCCACCTGCCGGTACTCTGATTCACAAACCACTATCCATCAATGTTCAATTAAGTATGTATTTGTTATCATAAATTAACAACTCATCTTAGACGTACCTAAATCGTGTATTGGACGACGAAGGGAGGAAGATCCGGCGCCGTACGGATCTATCGACGGAAACGGCGACCAGCCGGGCACTACACGAATAACAAGTATAAGTTGATGAATAAGGTTTTACATGATACAGTATTATAAGCGACACGAGGTTAGAGTATGGTTTACCTGTCGAGTACAGCTGTGCTGGGTGCGGCACGTACGTGGGCCGAGCTGCAGAAACCGAAGGTGTTGCCATCGTGACGGGTGGCGGTGGCGGTGGACCGGACTGTGCAGTGGGTGCAGACCAACGTGACGATGGACCGGCCCTAGGCACCGGCCCCGAAGTGCGAGGTGGGAGCAAGCTGTCATCCTCACGACAAGTCACAGCCCGCCGAAACCGCTTGCACATGTCGACGATCTTCTGCAGCGTGCTCTGGTGCTGCGCAGGCGTCATGTCATGGTAGTGGCCCATGCTCGACGAAGCCTCGGACTCAATCGCTCGTATGACATCATACTGTACCGTGAAAGTAGTAACATCATATGCAATCGGTTTTGTACAATGCAAAATCAATCATAGAAATGTACCGCTATGGCGAAGTTCTGGTCTCGAACTACGGGGTACGTCTCGGACACCGCTGCGGCCTTGATCGGAGCATCTGGTGGAACGTGCACGACCCGTGTGTGCGTCCTCGGCAAGTACCACCGTAGGTAGTCCGCGAATGCCTCGTCGCTGTGCGGCCGGTCCTCGAAAACGATGTCCTCGAGGGCCGCGGCCCAGGAGTCGGCGTAAGGATGGATCTTGTCGGCCTACCGCGAGCCTGGTGGCTGGCCCTGACGTGTCCACCTATAATACAAAGATTGAGCCAATCTATGCTACATGGTAGGTTAAAAAAAGATGAATTGTTAACAGAATTATATATTTGATACCTGTGGACGTGGGGCTCAACTGAGTGCACAACCGGGACTGGGGTCTCCTGGTACAGACTGAACTGCCTCATGACCCGGTTCACGTGGTACTCCTCGATGTGGATGTCGTAAAGTATCGGCATAAGGAAGACAGACCGCTCGGTGCCCGGGCGTAAATGTCGGCTGCAGTGTACGGAGTCCACCTCACGTCCCTGTCCACAAGAGCGTCGAACTGTCCTACGAAGTCGTGGTACGACTTCCTCGTCTGCTGTAGCGAAAATGGCCTCTCGTGCCATATTTCAATATAATGTTTTGGCGATTGATGACACACACAACACTTGGACTAATATGATTGTTAAAGATGACCATTCTCAGGCTTTTAGGTTCAAGTGATGACAAAGAGAAGATAGGCGTAGCTAGGCCCAAAGGGCCGCCCCTACGGGGGTTCTCAGGAGCACCGGAAGAACCGACGCCAGGGCATCGGAGCATCCGGTGGTAGTCGGAAGAACCGACGCCATAATACCTTGGTGCAGAAGGGAATCGAAGCCAAGTCAGCCTATAGGCACCGGTTGAACCGACGGTCCAAAATAGGGCATCGGTGCATTGGGCGTCCTATGTACCAGAGACGATGTCAAGCGCCCAGGAGAAGTTTCTTCAGCACCGGTTCAACCGACGGTGCATCGGAGCATACCGTCGGTGCATTGGCCGTCCTTTGTACCAGAGACGATGTCAAGTGCCCAGGAGAAGTTTCTTCAGCACCGGTTCAACCGACGGTGCATCGGTGCATACCACCGGTGTAATGACGTCAGCGTCCAGGAGAAGATTCCTTCAGCACCGGTTGAACCGGTGAGGCATCGGTGCATTGCATCGGTTCAACCGGTGGTCTCTGCGTCAGCTGTCAGGACTTCAACGGCTACTTCATGTTGTGAGTGACCGGATGAACCGACGCTACCCCACCAAGATGCATCGGTTCTTCCGGTGATACGCAGTTTTTCAGCTGACCGTTGGAGCAACGGCTACAAGACTTGGTGGCCTATATATACGCCTCACCCCGTCCATTTGAAGAGTGCTGGAGTTGCTAGACATCCCATACACACCCAAGAACATCTCCAACCACCATAGAGCTTCATTGTACATCATATAGGCTTAAGCACACTTGTGAGAGTGCTTAGTGCTTGTTTAGGGATTAGTTCTTGCGAGAGCTCCCTTGAGAGAAGTCTTGCTGCGGCAAGCAACTTGTGATCCGTCGTGTGACCCTCCGTCTTGGTGTGGAGTGGCAACGACACTTTGTGCGGGGGAAGAGGAGGCCCCCTCCTTGGTGGAGAAGCTCCGTAGTGGATTTCGGCCGGGTGACCGAGAGAGACGGTGGCGGTGCACTAGACTCGGTGTCTTGTGCGCACTTGCCTTTGCTTGCCGGCATCGCCTTGGTGGCGTAGTGCAAGACGGTGATCGGAAGAGCCTCGGTGTCCCGTGGACGTAGGCGTTTGTGCCGAACCACGTTACATGACCGTGTCTACTCGGGAGTTTGCATATCCTCTCCCTTACCGCTTTACTTACCGCATTACGTTTCCGCATTTACTCTTTCTTGCTTCCTTTACTTTCCTAGTTAGTTTGATTAGGATTGGCTATAGGTTGCAAGTCTTTTGGGGTAAGTAGAGGGTAGCATAGATAAACCTTAGTCATAACTAGCTTGTGTAGGACGTGTTAGGTTTATCTTATGCAATTAGATTGAGCCCTAGGATAGAAAAGGGATTAGCGACCCTATTCACCCCCTCCCCCTCTAGGGTCGGACACCCCGGTGATCCTTACATCTGCACGCCAACCCAAGAAGGCTGCATAATGAAAAAAATGTTTACCGCTAAATCGTACAGTTCTGAGAACATGTAACAATAAGTAAAACAAACGATATAACGTACCCTCCTGAGGCACCACAACGAACCTATCATAGGTCTGTCGACGTCGTCGTGATCTGGGGACAACTGGACGTACGGCTCGAAGTCCATCTCTGGCCTACCGACGGGGAAGCGCTCGTACGACCACAGCTGTAAGAGTAGAGGACACCCAACAAAGATAGGCTCCTCTAAGGAGACCTTCATCACGCCTGAGCAAAGACCTCTGTAAGTCGCAGCCAAAACGGCAGAAGCCCAGCTGAACTGTGGGACCTCGTGGACTGGAGCATCAGCTATCGACCTCGCCAAAGGAATGAGCTGTTTGGGGGCATGAGTCACCCTGGGAGCTGCAGAACATGACCCAACCGAACAGCCACAGTAAGTAGGCCTCGAAGTGCCCGGCAATCGTAAAGTCGCCTGCATCTGCCCTCATGTAGTCCGCCTTCAAAATGGTACGAGTCATCAATGCAAATACGTACAAACATAACTATGGAAAGATTAAAAATTTAGGTACTCACACTGAACTGTAGGAGCCACCTCTTCGTCGGTCCGTGTGCGTGGTTCGCAGGTAAGGGCCGGTACGGCAACTCTAGGTCGTTGCGCTGAACCCCGGCGAACCGAGCCAAAAGGTCGTCGCGCCACGAGAGTCCCACGTCCTCTGCACCCACGGCTCGTCTAGCACATGGCAAGCCTAGAAGCATCGCCACGTCCTGAAGAGTAGGGGTCATCACACCGACTGTGAGGTGAATCGTGTGCGTCTCCGGACGCCAACGGTCTTGAAGTGCCGCGATGAGGGACATGTCGAATTGAAACCGTGGAGCCCTGTCCCTAAGTCGACGTGCTGGGTCGGCCATATCTCCCTCCACAAGTCGCGCAATCGGGAGAAGACCCGAAGCGCGTAGCCTGCAGCGCGAAAATGAAACATCAAGTTATAACAAACGGTTACCGAAACAATGAAAATTATTGACAAATGTATCTCATACCTAAGAATCCAGCGACAGTGTATCGGCATCGTCGACATGGGCACACGAGCCCAAAACGTCCCTAAGCTTATGCCACGGACCGCAGACATGTACGACCGGTGGCGCTTGTCGACGAGAGCATCAAGCAACTCAGGGGTGGCTCCTTCCTCGTGCACCATACCTGCATAATAGGATTTATTAGAAAAAATATCAGAACATAAATAATAATATTAAGCATAATAACATTAAATAATACAACAAATACTAAATGAAATACTAAATGAACCGTAACATAATAAATTAATAAATGATGCACAACAAAATACATATCATATAACTTCAATTTACAATTACAGCAACAAATTTGAAAATACGATTGCGCCACACATTACAACAAATATTTGTACGCGAAGACGAAATCAGTTTATGACATAATAGTTCTTAACATTACATAATTAAACATAGAGCATGATTCGATAGCGAATGACACAGAGGACAATCTTCATCGATCACAGAAGGTCATCGTTGTTCGGACGACGGCCACGACGACCCGTTGGCTGCGTTGCCGAATTTGGAGCAGCTTCTGATGGACCCGCTCCATCTGTTCGCCCACCATAACTCAATGCCAGACAATCCTTGTACGTATGACCCGTCTCATGGCACTTCGAGTAGAGGCGCACGTCTCGACCAACTCCGATCGATCCATGTTATTCCGAATGTGTTTCTTCTTGCGTCGGCCCACCCCTTGAAACATTTCTGGATCTGGGTCCGGAATGTAAGTTGCATTGTGTCCAGGATCAGTTATGAAGTGTCCCAGGATGCGGAACCCATAAATCTCGTGCCTCCAAGTCATCCAAATGGTTTCCTTCATGAAGTAATTTGAGACATACATACGAGACTGTAGTACACTAGCTTCAAAACAGGCAGCAATGACATGTGTGCACGGCAAGTGCAGCAGCTTTGGCTTATGACATGAGCAAATACAAGCATCGGCACGGAGAACACACTCCTGCATATGCTTCTCACGTCGGCCCCCCATTCGGGCTTTGTCCCTACACATCACCTCGTACCGACGTTCCATAGAGCCAACTAGAGTCACCCGGTGTAAATGGGTCTTTTTAAAAGCCGCCTCTATATACTCCGTAATCTTATATCCGTAAACTTTGCGATTATCGGTCATATCCTTCTGTGCCACAGCGTAACGGTCTCTAAAGTTCTCGCGAGTGTGGTACAAGAAGAACTCGACGATCCCAACAAGTGGCAATGATCTTACACCACGCAGCACCCAATTGTATACCTCGGCTAGGTTCGTAGTAATTAAATCGTACATAGCACCTCCATCATCACATAGTAAAGCTCATTTCTCTTTTGGTTCATGCTCAATCCACTCCGAGAATGTCTTAATTGCCCTTCTCCTTTTGCGCCTGACATTCGGACCGTCCAAGCCCACGTCTTCAAGTGACACCTGGTCGTCCTCCTCTGTATTGACAGGTCTCTTCGCTAGCTCTGTCGTCTGCTTTTTTGTCAGCTCATCCAACTTTTTCCATAGGAAGTTGAATTTCCTTTCCTGATTCTGGCTGCATAACCGCTTGAACAACTTCATAAGTGTTTTGTTCTTGAATTGGCTATGAAAGTTCGCCCCCATATGCCTCATGCACCACCTACTCTTTAGATCCGGCCAAAGTGCAGCCCTACAATGCTCAGTAGAACCATTCTGTATGTCGTCGATTGCCTGTAATATACCCTTGTGCCGATCATGAATCAAACACACGTTTTCTACATCTTTGACAATCATCTGCTTCACCCTCTGCAAAAAACAATACCAAGTATCCCCAGATTCTTTCTCGACGAAGGCAAATGCCAAATGCCAATTGCCTGTTACCATCAGCTGCAACAGCTGTGAGAATTGTGCCTTTATGCATTCCTGTCAAAAATGTCCCATCTATGCAAATGACTGGCCGGCAGTGCGGAAACGCCTCAATGCAAGCGCCCAAGGCCAAGAACGACCGTTGGAGTACCTGCTTTCCAGGTTTCTGGACACATGGATATGTTTTCAAGTCGTAATAGCTACCAGGATTTCTAAGACATATGGTGTGCAGCAGTGCCGGCATATTATGATACGAAGCTTCATACGTCCCCCACCACATCTCCAGCACTTTCTGCTTCGCTCTGTAAGCTTTGTTGTAGCTAATTTTATATTTAAACTCCTCCTCAACAGCACAAATAATTGACTTAGGTTCATAATTAGGATTGTCAACGATCAAAGGGTACATGTAGTTAGCTATGAAACCTGCACTCAGGTTGCGGTGCTGTGGTTCTAGTTGCTCAAACAGACATGTGTGCTCCACAACTTTTTTGACCTCGCAGAAATCCTGCCACTTGCCCATAGAAGCGTACACCCTAAAAGGGCATTCACTTCTGACATAATGCACGTCATATGTTCTCGGACTGCTCTTGACAACTTTGAACTGTCTTTGCAAAGAGAGAGTCGACCAACGTTTTATAGTTTATTTCATATTGTCACTGTTGGCATACACCGAACCGATGCATACCTCATTTTGCCTGTACTCTCAAGGAACCGCTTCACCTTCATTTACACTTAATTTTGAAAAATCATAACCGGACCAGTTGTGTGGGATATGGTAATCACCATCATCATCATCCGAGGAGTCATCATTCATTGCATTGTGCTGTTGTTCACCCTCCCTCTGAAACTCTTCAACTATCTCTGGAATGTTTTCCCCTTCATCAGCCTGACCAGTTACTTGACGAGATTCGTGTGCAGCATGTCTATCATCTTCTAAAATCTCGATTTCACCACCTTCGTCATGAGGTTCATGCATCGTTTCAGTATCTTCCAATACTATGTCTCCCTGCCCTTCATGATCCCCACCCGCTTCAGTACTAAAACTAATCTTCTCGAATGCTTGAGCAAACAACACAAGCGGTAAACCTCGGCTACTACTTATATTGACATAGTTCCTCCAGTTTTGCGTCCCTTCAAGCGGCAATAGCTCCCAAAACACTGGTTCTCTTCGACTGACCACTGCCATGACAGAGATCTCATGTTCATCTCGACTAAGACCGAAATCTTTAAATAGCCAATTGGATATTGAAATCCAAGTCCTCTCTCTAGCTCGGGGTATTTTTTTTGTGATCGAGCTAAACTCTGACAAATCTACCCCTTCAGGACCATATCTAACTTCTCCTGACCCATAGAACACTTGAAAATACAAATCATCTGACATGTCTGCCAACATTTACGATAATAATTACTCGTCTTTAGAATTTAATGAACGCTAATAAATATTTCTGCTATTTTTATATCTATCTTAATTATTTCTCTAGAATTTCTATTACTGTCATATATTCGTAACTTTTCTATGTAATATAATATCAATTAATAATATTTCTAAGACACTAATATGTCAATTTGAACTTATTAATATTTATATGTAAAATAATACTCATATGTAAACTAATATTTTCAATTACATGTTCTACGATTTTGTATCAAAATAACTTATTTTCAAATCACTAATATTTATTAAAACTATTTCTACACCTAAAACTATATTCAAATCACTAATATTTATAATCCTAATCTACCAACTATTATTACTAAAATTAAATTTTAAAATTTACCTGCGATCCGAGTGGCGAGCGCCGCCTCGGTGCGGCGGCCGGGCGAGCGCCTGCGAGCCGCGCCGCCGGCCAAAGCCCGGTGCGCGGGGGCCGGGCGTGCGTGCGGGGGGGGGGGGGGGGGGTGGCGGCCCTGACGAGGCGCGCGGCCGGCGGAGCGGGCAGGCAGCGACGCGGGGCAGCGAGCGGGCGAGCGAGCGCGCGGGCGGCGGCGTTGGAGGAGCGGGCGGGCGGCGGCGCTGGGGGAGCGGCCGAGCACGACATTAATATGCCGGACCGTACCGCCGGTTGAAACGGCGGTAGGTACTTACCGCCGGATCATCCGGCGGTAAGTTCCACCTATCACCGTTTCAACCGGCGGTAAGATCCGGCCCACCACGGCCCACGGGCCCGGCTGGTTACCACCGATTCAAACGGCGGTACGAGCCTTCCGGCGGTAACAACCTTCCGCCGGATGAATCGGCGGCTAGGTGACATTTTTGAAAAAAATAATATCACCATATATTTTTGAAAAAACGAAAAAAATAATATAAAAATAAAAAATTCCTTTGGACCAATTAGCACATCAAAAAATTGGCCCAGTTAAAACGCGAAAACGGCCCACGCCACCTTCCCTTCCCTTCCCTTCCCTTCCCGTTCCGTTCCGTTTCCCTCCCCTCTCCCCAACCAAAGCGGAGCAGGCGGCGGCGGCGGAAGGGGAGCAGGCGGACGCCGCGGCGGCGATTCGGCCATGGAGCTGTCGATGAGCGGCAGCTCGCTGCGGACTTTCGGCCGGTGCGTCACCTTCCTCGCGCGCGTCGCATCCGAGCTCGTCCTCCAGGCGCTCCCCGCCAAGGTTCGACTCCCCTCTCGTCGCCTCCCGGCCGCCGCATGGGGTTTTCCCCCACCTGATTCTTACGCGCTCTCTTCTCTGACGTTTCATCAGCTGGAGCTGCACACGCTCAACAGCTCGCGGTCGGCGTACGGTTCGGTCTCCCTCGCGCGCGACTTCTTCGACAGCTACCACCTCGACGCCGCGGCTTCGGCGCCGTCGTCCACGCCGCTGCAGTGCAGCGTCCTCCTCAAGTCCCTGCTCGCCGTCCTCCGCACGCCGCACGCCGCGCTCGACCGCCTCGCTATCTCCCTCCCAGAACCCGACGCGCCCAAGCTCCAGTTCACCCTCCACTGCCTCAACGGTGCGCATACACTCCCTATCCTGCGATCCCTATCTATCTGGCTATCTAGCCTCTTAAGGTTTCAACTAGGAAATTCTGCGACCATGAAACATTTCCCCAATTTTGTGGATTTCGTGCTCTCTGCCCGCCGTTCTCTGCATTCCCGCCATTTTGACGGTTTTGGCGGGTGCCTCTTCCACTCGTAGCTGTGCTGATTGCTGAAGTGTAATTTCTCCCTAAATCTTCTGGTGCTGCGTTGTTAAGGTGTCAGGAAGACGTACTGGATCGTATGCAGCGCGGAACCCGAGGTGCAGTCGCTGGCGCTCGACCGGGGGCGGTTCCCGAGCCGCCTCACCATCCGGCCCCGGGAGCTCGCGCGCCTGCTCTCCAACTTCCAGTCCTCGCTGCAGGAGCTCACAATCATCGCCACAGATCCTGCTGCAGGGCTGCCTGATGCCGGCGGGGACGTTGGGGGCAAGGCCGTTGAGCTCCGGAGCTACAATGACCCTGCAAAAGGTAGCTCCTTCTGGTGTGGTGTGGCGTGGCAGCATAGTTCTCTTTTATTGTTCTTGGATTGATCATGGAGATAAGCGTTTAGAGTGGTGATTGGGTTGTGAATTGGAATCGTTCATGGAGTTGCAGATGACTGTGACACTAGACTGCACACGCAGCTGTGGATCGACCCTGTTGAGGAGTTCGTGGAGTATGTCCATGCTGGTGATCCGGTGGATGTCACCTTTGGGGTAAAAGAACTAAAGGTGATCCATGATCCATCTTTTGCTCTTGTAATACATTACATTTTCAATTCCCCACTATTGTGAATATGATAAACATAGTAGCTAAGTTAAAACTCCACTCAGTGCCATTCTAGACTACAGATTTCTCCTTGCTAGAAGTTTGTTAGTTCTTATGGGTGTGTTTGGTTTGTGTGGCCTAGTTTGGCCTGGCTAGGAACCTAGCGCAATGTATGAGATCTGTGTTTGGTTGCTTGTGTTAGTGAAGTCTTCATTGGAAACATTGTGTTTGGTTGCCTAGCTTGTAGCTCTAGTTGCTGGAAGTATGTTCCTTCATGACAAATGGCATGCTTAGCAAGTTCATACACTTTGTTGTTCATTTGTTTGAGAAAAAAAATCAATCATGTTTGATATTTGATGCTGATAATTGCTTTGCTTTTCATGTCAAGTAATATTATGGAGTCTTCACATATGTCTTTCTCAATTTTTGTTCTATTCTAGGCGTTTTTGACATTTTGTGAAGGGTGTGAGGTTGACATTCTTCTGTTTTTTGAGAAGACTGGCGAGTAAGTTGCCTTGCTTATGGAATTTTGGTATCTCTTCGAATTGATCCACATGACATTTTTTTGAACTGCAGACCTGTTCTTTTGGTTCCGAGATTTGGATTGGATGATGGATCAACCTCTGATTTTGAAGCTACACTTGTTCTGGCCACTATGACTGTATCGCAACTAGTTGACAGCAGTGATGCCCAACAGCCAGCTACATCGGCACAACACAATGGAGAACCAAGGCCTGCCACTACACCGTCAGTCTCAAACCATACTAAAATATGGTCAGAGCTTTCAGGTGTGTATCTTTCTAGTCAAGTGTTCTTTTTAGGTAACCAATTGGTATGGTTACACTACATGCATGACCACCATTGTGGTCTGATGGGAACCATGGCAGAACCAAAGGGCCTGTACAGAACATAATGGCCACTTTTGGTGCATTGCCAGTATCAGACCACAATGAATGGACCATGGCATGCCTTGGTGTAATCAAACTAATTAGTGACTGTGAAACTACTTTCGCCTCCTGTCTTGTTGCTATACCATCAGGCTAGTTAAATATAAGCAAATCCTTCTTAAGCAGGCAATACTCCCAAAAGCTTTGAAGCTAACAGAGAAACACATGCCCCAAAGAAGAGCAATGCAGGCACTAGTATGCTGAACGACACTGTTTTGCCCAATGCTACAAATGCTCCACGGAAGCCACCAGCTGCAGATAATGCAAACAATATGTATCCTATAAGTTGCTTTCACTTAATCCTTGCTAAGTTCTATTCAATGTTATAATTTTTGCCACCTGAAATTATGGACTGACAACTTTCAGTTTGTTGTATTTCTTTCCAATCCTCCAATTAGCTAATCAGCATATTTTGTTAAGGTAAATCTACCACTACTTTGATAGCTCATTAGTCGCATTAAAAAGGCATGCTTTTCTCTGTTTTCTGCACCTTAAGGACATTGAAAATTTTATGCATGCTTTATCTGGGATTATCAGCATCCCTCGACATGGAACCTTTCTGCCCTGTGTTTTTTTCATCTAGACAGAGCAAAGCCTCTATCTGCGCATGCCTGTCTTCCTCAGAGTAAATGTGCTTATGCTAATTTAGCATTAGCCAGTTAAAGTTACACTTCTGGCTTGCGAAAGGAAAAATTGTTGGAAGCATTTTGGATAATGACAAACTTATATGGTTGGAGTGAACCTACCATCATGTTAGTTGTATAGTTGCGCTAAGTGGCCTAATTGAAGAAGCTATGCTGATATACAGTCGCTGAGTTTGATGAATGAAATTTTCTAAGACGATGTGTTGATTCCATAACAAACTTGCATCGCCAATAATTATGTGGGGAAATAGTTACTGTCTTACTGAGAAAAAGTGGTCTGGTGTATCCGACATTCTGAATTGGTAGACCAACTTAATGAAGTCATAGAGACATAGATCATGCACTTGTTTTGATGATGACAGACTTTTCATTTGTTAGTAATCTTAAGTTAGTAGCTATAAGATGTTGGAGTATTATTATTACCTTTGTGTTTTCTTAATTAACTTGTACCACAGAATGCAGCCTATGCAGATGGATCACTTGGAAGAGCATCCTGGTTAATTATCACAACAAAATCATCCTTTCCATTACGTCATCAGTTATATATTTTGATAACTTGCTTTTATCTTGTTGCAGAAGTCCTCAGTGCTATCCCAAGGTCGCAGCATCACCCGAGCAACTGGGTAGGTGCTGATGATAACGATGATGACAATGAAGATGAGGAGCTTCTAGTCCAAACAACACCTCACTACATGGACTGAGGAAAATTGCTGATTCTGAAATATGCAGACTACATGGACTTAGGATAACTGCTGATTCTGAAACATGTAGGAACATTTCAGCCTAGAGTGTAGTGGGTTAAGGGTTCTTCATAGTTCCTGTAGGGCAGGAGTTTACAACTTTGACTAACTTTCCCCAGCCATATAAAAAAGTAGCAGCTCTCTGTATCCAGTGTGAGTGTGTGACTTCCATTTCTTTCCATAATGTAGGAAAACATCGAAGGCGATTTGTTCTGATTCGCATAAGCGTTCTGTTTATCGTTTCTACCGTTTTATCCAGCATACTTCTGATTTCTTCGCAATTTGCCTACACTCCCAACAATGCTTTTTGGGCGCACAACCAGCCGGCGTCAACTTGTTCAATGACTGATGTGTGTTTGTGCCGTGCGCGTGGGCACGTGCAGCGCCCATCATCGCGTTGCTGCAAACCTCAGGGATCAAGGATTTTGTGGCCGATTCTTTTTTCTCTCCCATATTCCAACACCTCCGCGGAGCTTTCCTTTCATCATCACCTGCTGTGAGGCTCTGTTATGCGTGGCAATTTGGTTTGTTTACGACTGTTCCTGTTGCAGTGCTTGACTAAACAATGTGGTGTTTTCACTTTTAACCGGCCTTGGGAGACGGTGAAGAGAAACTGAGATCTGGCATGGAAACTGCTTCCTTTTACTAATGGTAGCTTTGATTCTTCCGAGTGCCCTGCATCAGGCCACGCTGGTGCCGGCGTGCAGCTGGCTTGGCCGTCTTCGGAGTCCGCATGCTGGCCGGAATGAATGGCCCCTCATTTCGTCGTTTTTCATTTGCATCCACGAACTCAGGCGATCATGTTGTAACTCACAAGTTGTAAATTAGTACAGCTGATCAGAGATCTCAGTACTCAGCTTTTTTTTTCTTCAAAAAAAAAGGGGATCGGTCTTCTTGATGCAAATTGAAAGGGATTCTTGAGTTCATGTGCTGCTTCTTCTGCAGGGAACGGACGCAGATTATCACCGTGCGGTTATGGATTTACCGCTAATTGCGTCGCAATGACCCAAGGCGGTGGGTGGGTGTGGATTTACCAGTTTAGAAGAAGGGGAATGGGGGAGGAGATTTCTAGGTCAACCTGCAGCAAGAATCGCGCGCAGGAGCAGCGGGAGTGCTAGATGTTCGTGCATCGCCACGCGACCACGCAGTCTCGATGCCCATCCGTCGGCCGTCGCGTCTCGTTGCATACCAGAAGCAGGTTTACATGGCTTTTTTTTTTCTTCTGCAAATTTCTGCCCTAACGATGCTCCAAGAGCAAGGTCAACGTAAATTGCATCACCACATGGTAATCTCCTACTGACCCACCTCCAGTCTTCCAGCACTCCCTCCGGTTTAAAGCCTCGTCCTTCTGTTCCCGCCTCCACCGCCCAAGCTGCTCGCTTCACTTGCCTCGCGCGCCCGCACCGTGCACCGGCCTGTCGCCGGCTCGCCGCAGCGCGCGTCTCGAAGCACAGGCGCAGCCACCCCGGCGCCCACACATGGCGCAGCACAGGCACGCTCTGCCGCCGCTGCTCCTCTTCATCCTCGCGGGCGTGGCGGTGGCGGCGGCGCGGCGGGGGAGCTCACGCTCACCACGGCCCTCCACGCGCGCGTGGCGGCGGAGTGGGCGTGGTCGGCGGCGGGGGCGTCCGGCGACGACTCGTGCTGGGGCTCCCCGGAGGAATGCCCCGTCGTGTACGACGTGGACGCCGAGCGCGGCGCCGGCGGCGCCGGCGCCGCGGCGAGGGCCCGGCTGCGGCTGCAGGAGGCCGCGGCGTACTACGACGTGGACACCGCGGCGAACCTGCTGCCGACGGCGGAGTACATCAGCTACGCCGCGCTGATGCGGGACTCGGTGCCGTGCTCCATCCCCGGCGCGTCCTACTACAACTGCCAGCCGGGGGCCGAGGCCAACCCCTACACGCGCGGCTGCTCCGAGATCACCCAGTGCCGCGGCTAGCTCCTCTGCCTCGCCGTCTTCTGCTGCCGTACCCTTCGCTCTCCTTCTCTCTCCGGTCATCTGCTTGATGGCCTCATTGTCTCTAAGGGAAGAAACTGGGAGAGATTTGTAGTACCCCTGCTGATACGCTTATTTTTTGAAGGGCAATGCTGATGCGCTTTATATTATTACGTGGATGGAAGAAACTGATTAAATGAGATAGATTGGAAGCTCTCTTTTTCTTTGTTGTCCCTTTTCTGTTCTATCAGCATCCCGATTTGTTCTTGGCTGTCTTTGTTCAGTGTTCACCACTAGAGTGATACGCTGAACTGAATTTTTCTGCTCATTCCTCTCCTGACTGAATCACGCAGGACACGCTCGCAGTGATACATGTAGCATTTGTCTGTATTATTCATCTTGCTTGGTTTTTTATTCCACAAGTGACGGTTTCTGTGTGCTCCGGGGAAAAAATTCAACTCATACTTCCAGTTGTTTATTTGTCTTTTGCTGGTTCGTTCCCCTCATAATTTGACTACGTGCTCACGCACATTCACGAAAAATAATTTGACTACGAACTGAATGTTTCCAACCATTTCTTTCCCGCGGAACAAAAAGCATTGAATAATAACTAAAAACCAACCGAATGGTAGTTAAGTACCCCAAGTTGATGTGATTGAGCATTTTGCAGTGTTATTACTGGGAAAGGATTCGAATGACTTGTTTCGCTGACCGGAAAATGGATAGGTCAGGGACTGAACCGAGCCGAACTCACCGGCGTCCGGCGATGTAAGGAAAGGGAAGCCAGCGGAGAGCGTAGCTTAAGATTTATCCTAGAACCTCGTTCCTCTGAATTCCTAGTAGTTGTCTAACACAAAAAATTGATCAACAACGCGAAAACCTGACAGTTTAATAAAGAAGTGAGTTCTGCAGTGTGCGATCTTACGAACCACCAAGCGCATCGATCATCATCATGGACGAAAATATGCACCGCACACCTCCCGCTTCTTCTGTCGCCTCCCGGCGTGAATCTCCCGAGTCCTGATAGTTTCCTGTCGTCTCCACATGAACACGCTCGCCGCCGCCGCCGCCGCCGCCGCTCCGCGGCCCCGGGTCCCGGAATCCGCCATCTTTGCGCTCCTCCAGCATCACCGCCTTCGAATTACTCTGTTCTCCACCGATTAGCTTCCAGTTCCAGCACGGCGCGACCAGACGCAGACGCCGCCGCCGCCGCATCGCGCGTCGCGCTGCTTTCTGGCGTGCGTCGCGCGCTCCTCCAAGCGCACGCCGCGGGCCTGCGTCCGGTCACCGGCCAGTCGGCCAGAGGCCGCGGTGTCTGCAGGTGCCGCGGCCCTGCGAGAGTCAGGCATTGAGCCATGGTCGCTGCGCCACCCGCTTCCGCCGCCATCTCCCGGCGCTGCGGCGGGTGGAGATGGACGCGGGCACTGGCAAGGGGTGGACGGTATTTCATTTACCGTCCAGCCCAAAGATACCTGGAGCCGTTCGATCCACAGCCCTCGGTCACGATTCGAAGCAGGCCAGACCATCTAGAGAGGAGACGAACCCGTACTGCCCGGGCCATGGCCGTGGGCCCCCGCGCCGCCGCTGGGATAACAATTGTAAAGCCCAAGAGGCCCACTCTCTCCAAAGCCCACGACAAACAAACGGCAGCACTCGACTCAATCTGCCGACCAAATTATCCACACGCTCCGCCTCCCCACTCCCCCGAGCTCGCTCGCACGCACGCCGCGGCGGAGCGCCGCCGCCGCCATGGCCTCCACGTCCACCTTCCTCTCGCTGCGCCTCCCCACCCCATCCCCTGCCCACGCAGCTTCCTCTCCATCCCTCCCGCTGCCTCTGATCCGGCAGGCGCGGGGCGGGGCGGCGTCCTCGGCTCTGGTGGCGCGGGCGGCGCCAGGGGCTCCGTCGCCGCTCTTCAACCCCAGGGGCGACCCTTTCCTGTCCACCCTCGCGGCTGCCTCACCGGAGGACCTTGCGGCCGCCGCTGGTGGCGAGCGCCGCGGTGAGGACCACCTGCCGTTCCTCGAGATCTTCCAGAACGCCAAGCTCATGGCCACGCCCGCGCAGGTGAGGGTTCCGTGCAGCCGTGCTTGTTTGGGCTGGGGAAACGAAGCTGCTGTTATCTGATGTATGATGCAGGTCTCTGCAAAGGGTAATAAACGATGGCTCGAGTATGAGGCGCTGATGCTCGTTGGGTACTTATTCTAGAAGCAAAATAAGAATGTTTTAGCGGTCTGTTCTGCTTGTTTCGTAAGATTGTAATCGTACATGCGAAGCAAAATACTTATCTGCTCAGCTATGTTTCAGCATCAGCTGACATTTTAAATTAGGTTGGGTATTTCCCAATAGTTCCGAAAGGTGGTCTTATTGTGAAGTATAAACTTATCCATATGAAGATACCAATCGTGTTATATACAGTATGAACCTTACCACTTGTATTTTCATATGTCCCTTTGGTTCTGAAATGGTTGTGATGCACAATATTTGCTATATGCATCTTGATCTTTGGAGTTTGTAGTTAATTATAAGCCACAATTTACTTATATAATCTCTCACCTATGCTTTGTAATTGATAGGTGGAGCGTTCTAGCAGTTCTTACAGTCAACACAGACCTAGAAGGCCTCCACCAGATTTGCCTTCATTGCTTCTTCATGGTCGAATTGTTTATATTGGAATGCCGGTATGCATTTGCACCATGGTCACTTCTCAGTAGGAAGCTTTTTATTCATATCATTTCATTTCTTTGCATCTGCCACTTCCAAAGACAACAAACTGTACGGAGCTCTATTAGACTGGTTAAACAATCTGACTCAGTGCCAAATTCTGAGCTGTAAAACCAAAAAAAAAACTTGGTTGCACCTGACAGTGCATTATTATGACCAATTATAGTTCGTAGTTTGAGCTTTACCTCATTCCACACTCAACATATAAGCAAGGGAAAGTGCGGTGCGGTGCCATGGGCAAAGCTGGCCACTAGTAATCATCAACAATGTTTTCTCATACCATCATTTTGTATTACAACAAGATGTCATTTGTTAAGGGTTGTTTATATGGGTTAATTGGAAAAATACCATTACAATTTTCGCGATTTGGAGAAATGCCATTACAATTCACGTATTTTGAAACATGCCATTGCAATTCGATCATACACTGAGATTTGCCATTTTGTACGTCTCTGGCGACATTGGGACCACTTGCAGACGTACGTATTTTCGTATTACCTCGTTTGCCCCTGCTTACTTCTTCTTTCTCAGCACCACCGAGACGGGCGGCGCTAAGCCCCCAACGCTGCTCGCGGCGGCGCAAGCAGAACGCCGGTGCTAAGCCCCCAACGCTGCTCGTGGCGGCGCTAAGCCCCCAACGCTGCTCGGTGGCCAGCCCATGGCGGCGAGGGAAGATTCGGCGGCGACGCAGCAACAAGGACGCGACCGCGGCGGATTGAGGGGCCCGTGGCCATGAGCTCGAGCTCCACGGCTGGCAGCAGCTTAATGCAGCCACCATAGGGTTCCTTCTCATCGTCCCCAGTCAGCGGAGGGTAGCAGCGGGTCCAGCGACAGGGGCGTGCTCCAGCGGAGGCCGTCTCTTTGTTGGAAAGCGCACCGCGCGCCGCGCGCCGGACTGGTGCCAGGGGAGCCACCCGCCATGGCCGCTGCCAAGAACTCGACATCGTCCTCTCCCGCAGTCCCGCTCTAGTCCAAATCGCGATGTCGTCCTCTCCCCGTCCAGTCCAGGTATTGTCACCGCCCTGTTGAAGCGTCGCCCTGCTCCATCTCGTTGAGACGTTGACGCACTGCAGAAGGTCCCTCTCGTTGACATGCCAGTTCCATTTTGCTACGAACGACCTTGCCATGGCTTCAAAATCCGATGAAGTGAGGTGTTAATCTTTGTTGAAAAGGGATCAAATGGATGCGCAACACAGTTAGCAAGCTGTGCCTCGGAGGAATCGAGTTCTTGCTCACCGGATTGGGGGAATTGCAGGAGGAGGCGGAGCTTGGTCCCAATGGCCGAAATTGAGGAAAGGTTTCATCTGTTCGTTCACCATAGAAAAAAGAGATTAGACACGAATATTCCCCTTCTCGCGAGGCCCGTTGAGGCGCATCGACGGCGAGCCGCGCGAAGCCAGTCGAGGGCGCGATGGCGGTGGCGGGATTCCTCCTCGCCGTCCTTCGCCGAGGAGATCTCCTCCCCTTCCTTTAGCCATGGTCTGGGCGAGCTTACCTATCGAGCTCGGGAGAGGTGGCTACGGGGGCGGCGCACCATGCCGAGCTCGGGAGATGGGTCGGCCTGGGGAGGGGCTCACCGGTGAGAGGTCGACGGTGGCGAGTGGTGGAGCAAGCCGACGAAGGGACAGGGTAATTCTGTCTTAGCACTTGACACCTACGCCTGTAAGTGGGCCCAATGTCGCCGAAGACGTATAAAATGGCAAATCTCAGTGCATGATCGAATTGCAATGACATGTTTCAAAATACGTGAATTGTAATGGCATTTCTCCAAATTGCAAAAATTGTAATGGTATTTTTCCAATTAACCCTTTTTATATTACTTAATTAGGTGTCAAAGGTTCAGATTGGTACCAGCATAAATCTGGCAGCATGCTAAGAAACCTTTGCTATAATTTACTTGCCACTGCCACTAAAAGGTCGCTGTTGTTTGGTTTGTGTTGAAACCAACCCTGCCAAAATTGGGCAAGCCCCAAGAAGTTTGGCAGTTGGGACCTATTTGAATTGTTGGCGTTGGCTACCAGAAGTTTTGGCAAGCAAAACTCCTCAGTCATACTGTATACATTTTCTTGTCAAACTTTGGCCGATGAATTGAGAACTGTGATTCTGTGCTGCCTTAACCGCCCCTCCTGACATGCATTTCAGCACATGAATCAATGGTGCGGATATGATAGCGACCACATGTCTAACATATGCTTATCACTATTTTTCACCTGTGCTCCATTCACCAGAGTGGATACTTCTGATATCTGAATACATATTGCTTGTAGCATATTTCTACCATATTGTTGTGACTAGTAACTCGTACAAGGAAACATTTCCTTCACATAGTTCACATTGGGATATTGGGCACATACCTTCAGTTTGATACTTTGACAAAAAAAAAAGATGTTATTTGTCTACTGTCACTTTAAGCTCAGCTCTAGTTCACATCTGATAAGCATGTCCAGTTCAATACTGCAGAAGAACCTTGCTTATTTACAAATCATTTGCTAAAGGTCTCTGATTTTGATGGTTGGATAAATTCTGTTTTCAGTGTACATCTACTCATTCTGTTATAAGTTTATACCAATTCTTCTTCAATATGAAACAAAGTGATATGATTATAATGCAAAAATTCTATGCAGTATGCTGTAAGAGTAGGATGGGTAATTCTTTCATCCTATTCCATAACCTCACATGATTGTCTTGTTGCTTTCTAGTTGGTGCCAGCAGTGACTGAGCTTGTTGTTGCTCAGTTGATGTACCTTGAATGGATGAACAGTAAAGAGCCTGTTTATATATACATCAACTCAACAGGAACAGCTCGTGATGATGGTGAGCCGGTAAGCAAAATTGTTAAGTTGGTGACTTGCTCTCAAGTCTCTCTACTGTTGTGGTTAACTACCTGTACACCACAGCTTATTCATGTAAATGGGATGAAATATGAGGTCTCAATGAGTATTTACTCATTTTTATGATAGTTGAATTGTTCCTTAATGTTCTTATCTACATTTGTCAGGTCGGGATGGAGAGTGAAGGTTTTGCGATCTACGATGCAATGATGCGTATGAAAGCTGAGGTGCTATACATTTACTATCTGCAGCTCATTAGTTCAATATAAATCATATGGTACAGACTGTCATGCACTAAAAATCTCTTGAAAACATTTACTGCCTGCGAAGATTATATAGTACCTTGTAAATGTTTTACCATGCATGCCATATTGGAGTTTCGCTGTGTCTTGTTTGGTAGCGATTAGTAGTAGTCTAGTAGTTAGCATGCGAAGATGAACTATTCACTCTTCTTTATGCATTATTTGTTCAACAAGAGAGTGATCATAAACCCGAAACGCGAATTTTTCACATGCCTCTGTGCACACATGGCCACTCGCTTTGCTTTAAAATTCGTGTCAGAGAGGGTAGGTTTAAAGAATCATGTGGTAGGTGTGAAAATTAGGGGTTGGATGTATATGATAGGGGAGGAATGGATGATCAAGATAAGCCATGTATGCACATATACATGTGGGCTTGCATTTCCCATAAACCCTTGGTTTGCACTGGGAAATGACATTTGAACTGGGCATATCCCTGTTTTTATCAATGCAAGATTAGGATGGGGTGTTAGTAGCAAATGAGCTTACAATATTTACAGTTTTAATTTTGTTCAAACTTTATCTATTTTTTTTATGTATAGTTCTCCTGATGAAGTCACTTTTTTGTTGTACAGATCCACACACTTTGTATAGGAGCTGCAGCAGGTCATGCTTGTCTTGTGCTTGCAGCCGGAAAGAAAGGAAAACGCTATATGTTCCCTCATGCCAAAGGTATTAACATGTCCACTTCCACATCTGTTGGGTTTGTTGAGAAATACTCTCTTTTGCTGGTCATTTCCTGCTATTTTTTGAGATTATGCTTGCATATCAGCTATGATTCAGCAGCCACGTATTCCTTCTTATGGGATGATGCAAGCATCAGATGTTGTTATTCGAGCTAAGGAGGTATGGGCTGTGATTTTTTGCTTCTTATTAGCTAGCATTCTTGAATGCTATTTCCTATTGTAGTGTATGCTAATCATTTATGTATCCATACATTCAATCTGCGCATGATTACTTTTATTACTTACAGCTCTGTGAAAGGTAAACGCCTTTTTTAATCATAACCTAATCTTTACGTTCTTATCTGCCTCTTGTAGGTCGTGCACAACAGGAACACGTTGGTCAAACTTTTAGCTAGGCATACAGGAAATGTATGTATAGCTTGTTGTGTATTTCTTATGCTATTCTGTATCTGTATTACTGTATGTTTCTGTCAGTTGGGACATAATTTTTATTTGTAACAGCCGCCAGAGAAAATAGACAAGGTAATGAGAGGACCGTTTTACATGGACTCCTTGAAGGCAAAGGAGTTTGGGGTCATTGACAAGGTAATCTTATCTCTTTGTCAGTTATTTCTCTAATCTTCATCTTCTAGTTCTTGGCATATCTGAAATGTGGACAGATAGTTGTTAGTTGTTGTTTAGGCAGCACTACACGTTTGCATAATATGTAATTATGATTCATTTTTCCCCTATTAGAAGACAAGCGTCTAATAGCCTACATACAGACTCTTGGTCTGTCCAAATGAGTAGATTCTTAAGGTTGTGTGATTGTCAGATCCTTTGGCGCGGTCAGGAAAAGTACATGGCTGACATGCTCTCCCCAGATGAATGGGACAAAGTTGCCGGAGTCAGGCGCCCTGATCTAATGTGATATTGTACACTGGAACATTAGTACTTAGTAAGTTTTTCACTGCTGAGAAGATGCCATTATTATATGAGTCTCCATTTCGATACAATTTGCACTCCATGGACCTGGATTGTGAATATTTATTGACTTCTGTTTTAACGTTGTGCAGGTTAGGCTCAAAGCTTGCAAGGGGAGGTAACAGCTGTTGCTGAACAATAATGCTTGATTGTCAATGGTGACAGTCGGTAAGAGCCAAGGGAATCTTGTCTTACTAGATAAGTGTAGATTAGAGCATGGGCCATCAAAATATCGTGTGTGGTGCTTGGATGAGAGCTAGCACGAGCTTTCCCTGAAGTTATTCTTGTTCCTCTCACCAGTTCTTGGCCAGATTTTGGTATTTACTTGTTAGTATATATAGTTCACATATTTTGATCGACCCGAAGGTTGAACTAGCCAAGCTCATAGTATTATCAGCACGAGATGGTGGTAATGGGATACATTATCCTTGAAATTTCCATGGCCACGATGCCCTTACGATCTGGACTTCTGCGAATCATGTGAATTGCAATCATCAGCACACTTCGGTTTCCGCTAATTCTTTTTCTCTTGAGCTCGGCTGGATACTCTTTTTTTTGTGTGGCTAAATTAGATGTGATCCTTGAACCTTTCCACGTTCTCTTGTGCAAGCTACAAGGCTCGCCCGCAGCTGTTTCTTGACGAGTGACAGGTAACGTCATGGCTTTGCAGCTTGTCTTTGTTAAAAGGAGTCTGTTGTTGATCCGAGTTTCTGCATTATTGGCGGTCCAAGGGAGCACGCTATCACGCGAGCTACCCGGTGAGCCGGCTGGCCTTTGGGGCATGCGTAGGGGCCTTCCTTCCCCAAGTTGCAGCAAAAACAGAGACATGTTCAGGCCTAACTTGTGACGCTGACGGAGAGAGCTGGCTGAGCTGCCGGTTGTGGTTGCTGCTGTTGGTGTTGGGTGTGACCGTGGCTTCTGTTTCCGGCAACGCCAGGATACCGTCGCCTGCTGGCGGACGCTTTCCGACGCCCATAGAAGTTTGTTTTTGCGGCACACACGGACAAAGCACAAAAGTAAACAAATTTGGATATGGGGCGTGCGTCCTTGTCACCATATGCGAAGAGACACTGAAAAAATAGAAATGGGAGACTGATGCCATCAAATTATATTACTTGGTCATTGAGACAGTGTTTGGGGAAATACGAGAGGATCCCCACTTGGAAGTGGTTCCTCTGCAGTAGTGTAGTGATACTAGGTGTGAGGCCGGATTCCTATTGTTAGTGACCCCAACTGCAGCATGCAGTACTGCAGAGGATCGGATTTTGTTCCCCCACTTGGTGCACCGCGAAGCAGTGACAAGCGGAAGGTGAACCGAAAAGCTCCAAGTAGTGCAGCACGCCAGAGATAGAGAGGCATGCCCGGAGGTTCGCCAAGCCCACCGAAGGTTCGGGGCACCCGAAGGATGACCCAAAGGTTTCAAGCACCAGGGGTCTGCTGAAGGTCCGAGGAAGCCTCCGGAGGTTCTGCGCTACGCCGAAGGTCAAATAGGACATTCGGGGAAGTGTACCGATCACGAATCGGATAGAGTAGACAAATTGTATATTCCAACCTGTAAAAGACCTCCGGCCCAGAATATTCAAGGAATATTCTGGGTAGGTAGGGGTATTACTGTCACTATGTAACAAAGGTTGGGGGTATAAATACCCCCTAACCAACCTGTACTCGACACGTGTTATAACATAAAGGCAAGACCCTGCTAGTTTGCAGTTTGGTTTACCTTCGTGTATGCACATTGTTTGGGCTACTAAGAGAACTCGATCCCAACAAAGGCGCCCACCGTGTTCTCAGCCTGAAAACCAACCCCGATGGCACCAGCCAAGAGAGAGAACAACGAGCTCTCCACGGAAGACACCCAGAATGGTTCTCGAACCATCGAGGGAGCCAACACCACGCAACCTCCACCAAGTGACACTCAGCCACCCAGCGGAGCTCCCGAGATCACAGAACCCTCGGGCTCCAATCAGGATGAGTTCACCACCCTCAGCCTTCAGCTTAGGGCCCTCGAAAAGCAGAAAGAGACCCTCGCCAAGCAGCTGGAAATCCAGCAGAACACGCTGAACCGCGCAAACCAGTTGGCCGAAGCTAGGCGCAAAGTTGCAGCCATGCAGGCCGAAATTCACAGGATGGAAAAAGAGTGCGCAGCCAGTCAGACCAACCACGAGCTACAACCTCCGCCGAGAGACAATCAACACCGTGAGATACACAACATCCACACAAACAACAACTTCCAGGAAAACTATGTCCAACCTCTCGCTGGCACTTTCGACCCAAACTCGCCGCTCTCAGCAGCGCTGCAACACACTCCTTGGCCTATGGGCTACAAACCAACCCAGCTCCCCAGATACAATGGGTCTGGGGATCCAACCCAGTTCATCATGGCTTACGAAGCTACCATAGCTTCGGCCGGAGGTGACAGCACCATCATGGCAAAATCCTTCATCATGGCTTGCGAAGATCCCCTAGCAAACTGGTACGCCCACCAACCTCCGGGCTCCATCACAAGCTGGCCTCAACTCAAGGCGAAGCTCCGGCAAGATTTCCAGGGCTTCGGCCGACTCAATGCAAACACCATCGAGAACTTCCAATGCCTCCAAGGGGCCAAGGAACCACTCTACGATTACTTCCGAAGATTCGTTCAGAAGAAAGCTTTGATACCAAACTTCCCAGAGAAAGACGTGATTACCAAGTGCATCGCAGGTCTCTCCCGGGCAGCTGGCCTCACACCTGTCCAGGGAGCCACCTAGAACACTGAACGAGCTTTACACCGAAGCTGAAAAATATGCCAGGTCAGACGCAGACCACAGGCGAAGAGTCGAGAAGTGAAGGATCATGAGACAAGCAGAGAAAAACAACTGGAGTTACCAGAACCAAAACCCACAGTACGTTTTCCCTATGGAACCTTCACAGGAAAATAGCACTGATCAGGAACAGGATCCATTCATGAAGCCACCAGACAAAGCACCCGAAGGTCAGAACAACAATCAGGGTCGCAGTCACCCAGGTCACAGAGGCCGAGGCCGCGGCCGTGGCCGCGGAAAGGGTCGTGGACCTACAAATGGACCCAGGAAGCTTTTCTGCCATTTCCATGGCACAGACTCAGACCACACAACTAACTTCTGTCCGGAGAAAAAGAAAACCCTTCGACCGAATGGAAGAGGAGAAAAAAGCCATGCTGGTCAGCCACACTTCGTGGTCGGGACCTTCGGCACCACCCTGCCCGCCAGTGGCAAACCTTTACAACCAAACTCAACCTTGCCCACCTACGGCAACCCTCTACAACCCAATCTTCCAACCTACTCCAGCTTTCACATACAACCCTTTCCCAAACAACTGGCCACCCCAGCCACAAGCTTTCCCAAAACAGCTGTCCTTACCACCGCCCCTAAGCCATCAACAAGATCAGGAGGAGCTACCTCCGCCACCCCCAGGCCCACCCCCCAAAGCAAGAACCACAAAGCTCACAAGCTTCGCAGTCTTCTACTTTGCCATCCTTCGGCACGATTATGCCCATCTCTGGGGGCTCCACCCTGGAGTTCCAAAACAAGAAACAACGCAGAGACTATTTCAGACAGGTTCACAGCATCCTTGTCGAGGGTCCTGCAAAAAAAACTCCCTAGTCCCACATGTGTAGGATCAAGAACACCGACTAGAGGGGGGGGGTGAATAGGCGGTTTAAAATCTAAAACCAATAACACTAGAGAAATTTAATTAGTAACAAAGGAAAGCCCTATGTCATGCTATTACTATCTCTAGATGGGTTTGCAACCTAGGGTGACAAGACACGAATCAAGCTCTAGTAAAGTAAATTGCTCAAAGTAAAAGCAAGTATTAAAGAGAGCAAGAGAAGTAACCAAGCTTGACACAAGAAATTATCCCGTGGTGTCGATGACTTGCCGGTCACCCCTAATCCACGTTGAGGTGGATTCCAAGAATCAACCGCTCCTCTATCAAGAACCTTTTGATCTTGAGCCGGCTTGAATCAAGGAACCTCTCCACACCTCGATTCCACTAGAGTTGCTCTTCACCACTCCGGTGAGGTGAGCACAAAACCTCTCACAACCGAAATCGGGGCTCCTCAACAATCTCCTTGGAGGAGCTCCACGAAATCCACTTCTCCAAGCCGTCTAGGGAGCGGCAACTCCCAAGAGTAACAAGTTGATGACGCTTGCTTGAAGTATCCCTAATGCCACAAAGCTCAACCTCTTGATGCAATGCACTAGGAAGCTCTCACACTCTCAAAAATGCAATCTCTAAGCAAGTGTGTGTGAGAGAGGGATGCCTTAGCTCTAATGTGTCAAGAATGCTATCCAAATGGCCAAGAGAGCCACCCAATGGCCGGGCATTGGGTATATATAGACACCCCTTCAAAAACTAGCCGTTACACTCTTTTCTGCGAAGTCGCGGACCGTCCGCGGTTCAAAAACCGGACTGTCCGCCATTATAAACCAGTGAGTCAGAGTGCATTTAATGCGTGTCAGAACTAGCCGTTAAGCCCTGGCGGACCGTCCGCGCCCCAGTGGCGGACCGTCCGCAGTTAAGAGTTCCAACCTACCAGAGACTAACAACGTCTCTGGAACAACTTTGAGATTAGCCTGCGGACCGTCCGCGCCTCAGGAGCGGACCGTCCGCAGTTTAACTTTTCTGCCCAAACCAGAGAAACAACCTCTCTGGTACAAGTTTGAAATTAGCCGGCGAACCGTCCGCGCACCATGGCCGGACTGTCCGCTGTTCAACTTTGAAGCCCACACCAGTTAGACACCCTTTCTGGTACAAATTTGAAATACAGTGGCGGACCGTCCGCCCACCTGGGCCGGACTGTCCGCCAGCCCACCAGAGCCTCTGCAAGCTCTCTGGAACGGTCGCGGACTGTCCGCCCCTCAGGCGCGGACTGTCCGCCGTTACTCAGTCAGCTCTCGAACTTAGTCTATTTCAAAACTTTTCAAAACGCCGTTAGCCCTCATGCATGCAACTAGACATTTTGAGCAAAATGGCACTAAAGACCCGTCAAGCATGAGTACGCAACCCCTCTTGATAGGACGGCTATCTATCCAACAAATCCGGTCACTTTTCATCCACTAAACGCCTTGTGACCGGTAAAACGCAAAAGCCCTATTTTATACCTTTGCCTTGAGTCCGAGCTTTGCTTATCATCTCCAAAACTCCATACGTTCACAACCAAATCTCTTTCACTCGTGGATCAACCTATACTCATTATCTCAAATGAATTCGTTAATCCACAAACCGTTGTCATTAATTACCAAAACTCGAATTAGGGGCCTAGATGCTTTCAACATGCCAATAACCTTTTCAGAGGAGGACATGAGCCTCAACAGATATCCGCACACAGATGCATTGGTCATTGAGGCCAACATTCATGGCTGGACCATAGGAAAAATATTAGTTGACACCGGAAGCTCCGCTGACATCATTTTCTCAAGCACCTT
Organism: Panicum virgatum; assembly: GCF_016808335.1. Lineage (NCBI taxonomy): Eukaryota > Viridiplantae > Streptophyta > Magnoliopsida > Poales > Poaceae > Panicum > Panicum virgatum. The sequence goes on from NC_053153.1 coordinate 64,244,042, forward strand.
CGACAGAATGAACCTAGACCGAAAACTACTCTAGCCAGCTGAAATCCCGCTGATTGGCTTTGGAGGAAAAAGAGTCGAAGCTCTTGGAAAAATTTCACTCCCAGTCTCCTTTGGCGACACTGCCAACCCAAGAACGGAGCACGTAACCTTCGACGTTGTCGAAATGAACTACCCCTACCTTGCCATCTTCGGCAGGGGGCTCATCAACAAGTTTGAGGCTGTCGTGCACCAACTTTACCTCTGCATGAAAATGCCAGCCTCGAAAGGCATTATCACTGTCCGTGGCAACCAACAGCTTGCAAGAGACATAGAGAGAGGAGTAGCTCCGGGGCAGAAAAATGTCCACACCCTCGAGGCTGAATGGAAGCCAAACAAAGAAAAAGTAACCTTCGATGAGGGTTGCGAAGTTAAAAGGGTACCCTTGGACAAGCACTTACCGGACAAAGTTGTCACAATCAGTGCAACACTGTCCGAAGAAGAAGAAAAAGAGCTTTTAGAGTTCTTGAACAAAAACAAAGATGTGTTCGCCTAGTCAGCAAGCGACCTTCGGGGCGTCAGCAGAGACATTGTCGAGCACCGCCTCGACATCAAACCAGGTGTAAAACCCAAAAAGCAGAAGCCTCGGAAAATGTCCGATGAGAAAGCCGCCGCAGTCAAAGCGGAGGTGCAACGCCTCCTGGGCGCGAAGGTTATCCGGGAGGTTAAGTATCCCACTTGGCTGGCAAACACTGTGCCTGTCAAGAAAAAGAATGGAAAGTGGAGAATGTGTATAGATTTCACGGATCTGAACAAGGCATGCCCGAAGGATGATGTCCCCTTGCCTCGAATAGACAAAATAGTTGATGACGCTGCGAACAGTCAGATGATGTCACTTCTGGACTGCTTCTCCGGCTATCACCAGATTTGGATGAGAGCGGAGGATGAGGAAAAAACAAGTTTCATTACCCCCTTCGGCACTTACTGTTTCATAAGAATGCCCGAAGGTCTGAAAAATGCCGGACAATCATTCTCAAGAATGACCTCGAAGGTCCTAGAACTGCAATTAAGAAGAAACATCCTCGCATACGTTGATGATATCGTTGTCATCAGCGCAGCTCGACAAGATCACATATCAAATCTTGCAGAGACCTTCGCTAACCTTCGAAAGGCCAACCTAAGCCTTAATCCCGAGAAATGTGTGTTTGGAGTGCACAAAGGCAAGGTTTTAGGATGCCTGGTCTCCACCAAGGGCATTGAAGCTAATCCAGACAAGATTGCAGCTCTTCACAACATGCAAGAGCCACAGTCAGTAAAGGACGTCCAAAAACTTACAGGCAGAATTGCGGCACTAAACAGATTCATCCCGTGCTCAGCGGACCGAAGCTTACCATTCTTCAAAGTCCTCCGAAACTCTTAGATGTTCGAGTGGGGGGAACAGCAAAGAGAAGCTTTCAGCTCCCTTAAAGCATACCTTCGGAACATGACCAAGTTAACCTCACCAGAACCAAAGGAAGAACTCCTACTCTACACCTCCGCTTCTCCAAAAGCTGTCAGCGCAGCCCTCGTCGCCGAGAGGGAAATCGATGGCGCTCGCAAACAATGCCCTATGTACTTTGCATCAGAGGCACTGGCTGGCTCCAAGCTGCACTACTTAGAGCTCGAAAAAATTGCTTATGCTGTCATCATGGCCTCCCGTAAGCTTCGGCATTATTTCGAAGCTCATAAGATTATCGCTATCCCAGATCAACCACTACACGACTTATTTCACAATAGAGAAGCTTCGCACAGAATCTCGAAATGGGCATCAGAACTATCAGAACTGGTGGTAGACTTCGAAAAGAGAACGGCAATCAAGTCTCAGGTCTTGGCAGACTTCATTGTAGATTGGACATCACCCGAACCCCGAGAGGAAACACCTATCGAAACCTGGACAGTACACTGCGACGGAGCCTGGCAAAATGAGGGTGTCGGGATTGCAGCAATCCTCACTTCACCTTCGGGAGCAAAAATAAGATACGCGGCCTGTCTAAGCTTCGATCAGTCGACACCTTCGACAAACAACACCACCGAGTACGAAGTTCTTTTGCCAGTTGTCCACCTAAATGTTTCCTCAACCATGTTTATCTCTAGAGTGGCATAGAACTGGCGTATCACTGTTTCATTCCAATCACATCTATGCTGCAGAAAATTAGCTATCCCCATTTGCTGAAATCTATCCACTAGATCAGACATGACTTGATGTTGTCTCATATAGCCTAGGTCAATGGTCTGATGTTTGAATACATTTTTCTTAACTAGATGACCAAAGTAAACATCTTTTTGTACCTCGGTTTTGAAGAAGAGAATGTTGGTGTCACGAGGCAAGCTGAACTGATCCACTGCTCTTGCATTTGCATAGCTTTCTGCAGTCCACTGTCGGCTAGGTAGATCTAGCCCCATCAAATCTGTAACATCATTGTCAACCCCCTCAGTATCTTCCTCTGAAGACTCATCACCAATATCTCCCACTGAAGATGCAGCAGCCATCTCACTAAAATTTGGAGCATAGTCCACATCATCCGAGTCATCACTGTCCCTTTGTCTCTTGGAAGTCATTGCCTTCTTAATTTTTGAAGCAGTGGCCTTGATGATCTTCCGGGGTGGCCTGAGATCAAGATTTAACCATAAGAACAATTACTAAAGTTATAGAATCAATCCTTAATGATATAACTCAATTCAGCACTGATCTGAAAAATCTGATACTAGCGGACCGTCCGCACTTCTGAACGCGGACCGTCCGCGGTTCATGAACTACCACGGCGGACCGTCCGCGTCCAGCAGGCGGACTGTCCGCGACCCATCTGTTCTGCACAGGAACACAAAATCGCCCTCATCTTTGATTCATCCACATTTTGAGTTTTGATTCAAATCAACCAACCAAATTTTAACTCTAGCAACTCCTCATCACTAGGAATAAGATCCCCCAAGTATTTGCACGAATCCATGGTCAGAAAATAGATCGGAGCATCTAACCCTAACTCTTTCCAATAAAGAAATCCAAGAACAAGAGTTAGGGATTCATTGAAATACCGAGAGGACATGATGCACTATCTTGAGAAGAGTCCGGGGATGTGCTCGGATCGTCCGGGAACCACTCCAAAAAGGCTTGACCTTGTCGTCTCCCCCACGTGCTTGAGAGAGAAAGAGAGAGAGCTTTTTGGAGGATATGTGTGGTTTGGTGGGGGAGAGTGAGAGGGACACCTCTTATAAATCAAGTCTGGCCGACCCAACCTTTCTGTCCATTCGCGGACTGTCCGCGATATCCCGGCGGACCGTCCGCCTTTGAATCTTTACACTGCAGCCCGACTGAAACTGCCTCTGTTGAATTCTGCACAGCCTCTGGCGGACCGTCCGCGGTCCTTTGGCGGACCGTCTGCAGTGTATTTCTGCGGTTAAGAACTTCTCTGCAGAGCCTCTGGTGAACAAGTCCCATGAACTGCGGACTGTCGGACCCTTACCCGCGGACCGTCCGCGCTACCAAAAATCTGACAAGTCTGAATTCTGCCAATTTTCTCAATTCCAACTCCAATTTGGGATCATTGCTCATATAAAAATCCAAAAATCTCAAATATTGCATGAAAACCTTCAAATGACTTATATGAGCAAGTTTCAACAAGAATTCAAAAATAAATCGAGTAGAATCATGAAAACTCATAAATGGCTCAAAAATACCTCAAAAATTCATAAAAATGAAACAAGAAGTGCATGAAAGAACCATATGCCACATGTGCTAGTTTTCAAGCCACATTTGAGAAGTCAATGATATTTAACTCATTTCTTAACTTGCAAAACCGAGATTCATCTAAAGGCTTGGTAAAGATATCGGCTAATTGATCATCCGTGCCAATACCATCAATCTTGATATCACCCTTGTTCACATGATCTCTAAGAAAATGATGGCGGATATCAATATGCTTGGTTCTTGAATGTTGAACCGGATTAGAGGCAATCTTCACGGCACTTTCATTATCACATAACAAGAGAATTTCATCAAATTTCACACCATAATCTAGAAGAGTTTGCTTCATCCATAATAATTGAGCACAACAACTTCCGGCCGAGATATATTCCGCTTCGGCGGTTGAAAGAGCCACGGAATTTTGTTTCTTTGATGACCATGATACAAGAGATCTTCCAAGAAATTGACAACCACCGGAAGTGCTCTTCCTATCAACCTTGCACCCCGCATAATCCGAATCCGAGAATCCAACCAAATCAAAATGAGCACCCTTGGGATACCATAAACCAATATTAGGAGAATATTTCAAGTATCTCAAGATCCTTTTGACGGCGGTCAAATGACATTCTCTAGGTGCGGCTTGAAATCGTGCACACATGCAAACACTAAACATGATGTCGGGCCTAGATGCGGTCAAATAAAGCAAACTACCAATCATAGAATGATAAAGCTTTTGGTCAACCGGGTTACCTCCCTCGTCTAGGTCGAGATGCCCATTGGTGGCCATAGGTGTCTTAATTGGTTTTGCATCTTCCATACCAAATTTCTTCAAGATATCCTTTACATATTTTGATTGACACACAAAGGTGCCTTCCTTGAGTTGCTTGATTTGAAGTCCAAGAAAGAAACTCAATTCACCAATCATGGACATCTCAAATTCCCTAGACATCATTTCACCAAATTCCTCACAAAAACTTGGGTTAGTTGAACCAAAGATAATATCATCAACATAAATTTGACAAACAAACAAATCTTTACCAATATCTTTAGTGAACAAAGTAGTGTCAACCTTACCAATTTTGAAGCCCTTAGAGATAAGAAAATCCCTCAATCTTTCATACCAAGCTCGTGGAGCTTGCTTAAGACCATAAAGAGCTTTAGAGAGCTTGTATACATGATTTGGCTTCTTGGGATCTTCAAAACCGGGAGGTTGCTCAACAAAAACAAGTTCACTAATTTTGCCATTCAAGAAAGCACTTTTCACGTCTATTTGAAAAAGTTTTATGTTGTGAGAGCAAGCATAAGCTAATAAAATTCTAATAGCTTCTAATCTAGCAACGGGAGCAAAAGTTTCACCGAAATCCAAACCTTCGACTTGAGTGAAGCCTTGAGCAACCAATCTTGCCTTGTTTCTCACAACCATTCCATCTTCATTTTGCTTGTTTCTAAAGACCCATTTAGTGCCAATAACATTATAATTCTTGGGCCTCTCAACTAAATCCCAAACTTGATTCCGTTCACATCACACCATTCCTCAACTCTTGTGTTTCTAAACTCACTTCCATTGTCACTCCTTACTTTCTTCACCTTGAGCTCAAATTCATTTTCGGCCCTTGTAAAGAATTTCTTGAATGTGTCATATGTATCGGCCTTGTCATGAAGATAGAAAACTCATGTATATCTTAAGTAATCATCCACTACCACAAGACAATAGCAATTTCCACCAATACTTCTATATGTTGTAGGACCAAATAAATCCATATGCAATAATTCCAATGGTCTCTCGGTTGACATGACACTCTTAGTGGGATGAGTATTTGCAACTTGCATTCCGGCTTGACATGCACTACAAAGCTTATCTTTATAAAACTTCACATTCTTCAAGCCAACTACTAAATCATACTTCAAAAGTCGGTTGAGTTGTTTCATGCCAACATGACCAAGCCTTCTATGCCATAACCAACCCAAGGATGATTGAGTGAATAAGCAAGTAGACAAATTTGCCTCTTTAGTTGCAAAATCCACAAGATATACATCCTCATGTCTAAATCCCGTAAAGATGTGATCTTTTCCATCCAAGCTAGTCACTACAACATCATCTTTAGTGAAACTACACTTATATCCAAAATTACAAAGTTGAGTGACCGCTAAGAGATTAAACTTGAGAGAATCAACTAACAATACATTTGAGAGAGAATGATTGCTTGAGATAGGAATTGTACCAACTCCTTTGACTTTGCCCCGGCTATTGTCACCAAAGATGATGTCACTATAGCCACCAACATTCTCATCTAGAGAGGAAAACATCATTTGATCTCCGGTCATGTGTTGAGTGCATCCACTATTAAGCACCCAATGTCTTCCTCCGGACTTGTAATTTACCTACAAAGAGGAAGTAACTCTTTTAGGTACCCAAACTTTCTTGGGTCCTTGAACGTTAGTGACCACATTAGTGACCAAGACTTTTGGCACCCAAATGGCATTCTTTTTAGCACCATTTATAGGTATACCAACAAATTTTGCACTAATATTGCCATTTGAATTTTTCATAAGCATGTAACTTGAATCAAAGGATATGACTTTCTTGTTGGTGCAATTCTTCTCAACATGGCCAACCTTCTTGCATTTCTCACAATATAGCTTGCCACTACTCTTCACAAAAGTAGTTTTAGTTTGCACAAAAGCCTTCTTCCCTTTCTTAGGAATATATCCAAACCCTTGCTTGTTCAAGGTGAACTTTTGGCTTGCCCAACAATGATTAAACTTTGCTCTACTATCATAGCATTTTCTCAAATCATTAGTCAAGCAAGTAACCTCTTTCTTTAATAAATCATTTTCCATAATGAGAGATTCATTGCAAGAAGGGTTATCAATTTTAGTGCACAAAGAACTAGTAGAGCTAGAGCCACAAGATTTATCATCAATTAAATCACAACTAACACCAATGCTCAATGTTGCTTTTCTTTCATGACTAAGCAAGGTGTTGTGAGCTTCCTCAAGCTTCTCATGAGTTTCTTTGAGATTCTCATGAGAAGTCTTTAGCCCCTCATAGGAATTTTGAAGAGAAGTAAACTTCAACTTCAAGTCCTTCAACTTAGCCTTTTCCTTTGTCATGAATTCATCGGCATCATTAAGCATTTCAACAAGATCATCATATGAAAATTCATTAAGTTCACCATCTTGTTGTACCTTTGCACCACCCTTTGCCATAAGACAATGTGGTGTAGAGAAGAGTGATGGAGCCTCCTTGATGGCGATCCCGGCAACTCCCTTGGATGGCTTGTCATCATCATCATCATCATCATCGGAGCTTGCATCGGAATCCCATTCAACAAAATAAGCTTGGCCATTCTTCTTCTTCTTGATGAACTTCTTCTTCTTCTTTTCATCATTTTTCTTGTCCTTTTTCTTATTTGGACAATTGACAATGATATGACCTACTTCACCACAATTGAAGCAAGTCTTGTAAACAAAAGAATTTTTTCTTGATGATTGGCCTCTCTTGCCAAAGCTCTTCTTGCTCATCATTCTATTGAATCTCTTGACAAAGAGAGCCATCTCCTCATCCGATTCTTCTTCTTGGCATCCACTTTCTTCTTCATTTTTGCTATCTTGAGCTTTGAATGCCACACTATTCTTTTTCATATCAATTTCTCCACCATGAGCTTCATCTTGAGATTTCTTGAACATGTCATGGGTGAGAATTTCTCCCAATATTTGTGTGGGAGTTGCGGTCTTCACATTTGACCTTACAAGTAAGGTCACAATTGTGTCATATATTTCCGGAAGACATCTAAGAAACTTGTGGTTGAAATCCCCATCCGGTACCTCAAATCCAAGTCCCTTGAGATCATTTACAATGTCATTTAGCCGGTTGAACATCTCGGCTATGCTCTCATCCTTCTTCATGGTAAATTCACTAAAATTTCCTTTAAGCAAGTATAGCTTGGCCTCTTTCACCGTTGATGTACCCTCATGAATTTCCATGAGCTTCTTCCATATGTCATTTGCATTTGTGAGGCTCTTGACTCTATTAAATTCATCAAGAGCACTAAAGAGCACATTAACCCCTTGATCATTTAGTGTCTCATTTTCCTCATCTAGGGGTGTCAAACTCTTTGGGTCCAAAATGACATATCCATCATTTACTACTCTCCATAGCTTTCTACTCATGGCTTTGAGATGAGCCGACATCCTAGTCTTCCAATAATCATAATTGTTCCCATCAAAGAACGGTGGCTTCCCAACATGAATCCCATGATCACTAGTCATTGTTCTACTCCAAGATGGTTAAATCCTTAATTAATGGAGTACTTAGCTCTGGTACCACTTGTAGGATCAAGAACACCGACTAGAGGGGGATGAATAGGCGGTTTAAAATCTAAAACCAATAACACTAGAGAAATTTAATTAGTAACAAAGGAAAGCCCTATGTCATGCTATTACTATCTCTAGATGGGTTTGCAACCTAGGGTGACAAGACACGAATCAAGCTCTAGTAAAGTAAATTGCTCAAAGTAAAAGCAAGTATTAAAGAGAGCAAGAGAAGTAACCAAGCTTGACACAAGAAATTATCCCGTGGTGTCGATGACTTGCCGGTCACCCCTAATTCACGTTGAGGTGGATTCCAAGAATCAACCGCTCCTCTATCAAGAACCTTTTGATCTTGAGCCGGCTTGAATCAAGGAACCTCTCCACACCTCGATTCCACTAGAGTTGCTCTTCACCACTCCGGTGAGGTGAGCACAAAACCTCTCACAACCGAAATCGGGGCTCCTCAACAATCTCCTTGGAGGAGCTCCACGAAATCCACTTCTCCAAGCCGTCTAGGGAGCGGCAACTCCCAAGAGTAACAAGTTGATGACGCTTGCTTGAAGTATCCCTAATGCCACAAAGCTCAACCTCTTGATGCAATGCACTAGGAAGCTCTCACACTCTCAAAAATGCAATCTCTAAGCAAGTGTGTGTGAGAGAGGGATGCCTTAGCTCTAATATGTCAAGAATGCTATCCAAATGGCCAAGAGAGCCACCAAATGGCCGGGCATTGGGTATATATAGACACCCCTTCAAAAACTAGCCGTTACACTCTTTTCTGCGAAGTCGCGGACCGTCCGCGGTTCAAAAACCGGACTGTCCGCCATTATAAACCAGTGAGTCAGAGTGCATTTAATGCGTGTCAGAACTAGCCGTTAAGCCCTGGCGGACCGTCCGCGCCCCAGTGGCGGACCGTCCGCAGTTAAGAGTTCCAACCTACCAGAGACTAACAACGTCTCTGGAACAACTTTGAGATTAGCCTGCGGACCGTCCGCGCCTCAGGAGCGGACCGTCCGCAGTTTAACTTTTCTGCCCAAACCAGAGAAACAACCTCTCTGGTACAAGTTTGAAATTAGCCAGCGAACCGTCCGCGCACCATGGCCGGACTGTCCGCCGTTCAACTTTGAAGCCCACACCAGTTAGACACCCTTTCTGGTACAAATTTGAAATACAGTGGCGGACCGTCCGCCCACCTGGGCCGGACTGTCCGCCAGCCCACCAGAGCCTCTGCAAGCTCTCTGGAACGGTCGCGGACTGTCTGCCCCTCAGGCGCGGACTGTCCGCCGTTACTCAGTCAGCTCTCGAACTTAGTCTATTTCAAAACTTTTCAAAACGCCGTTAGCCCTCATGCATGCAACTAGACATTTTGAGCAAAATGGCACTAAAGACCCGTCAAGCATGAGTACGCAACCCCTCTTGATAGGACGGCTATCTATCCAACAAATCCGGTCACTTTTCATCCACTAAACGCCTTGTGACCGGTAAAACGCAAAAGCCCTATTTTATACCTTTGCCTTGAGTCCGAGCTTTGCTTATCATCTCCAAAACTCCATACGTTCACAACCAAATCTCTTTCACTCGTGGATCAACCTATACTCATTATCTCAAATGAATTCGTTAATCCACAAACCGTTGTCATTAATTACCAAAACTCGAATTAGGGGCCTAGATGCTTTCAACATGCCAATAACCTTTTCAGAGGAGGACATGAGCCTCAACAGATATCCGCACACAGATGCATTGGTCATTGAGGCCAACATTCATGGCTGGACCATAGGAAAAATATTAGTTGACACCGGAAGCTCCGCTGACATCATTTTCTCAAGCACCTTCGACAGAATGAACCTAGACCGAAAACTACTCTAGCCAGCTGAAATCCCGCTGATTGGCTTTGGAGGAAAAAGAGTCGAAGCTCTTGGAAAAATTTCACTCCCAGTCTCCTTTGGCGACACTGCCAACCCAAGAACGGAGCACGTAACCTTCGACGTTGTCGAAATGAACTACCCCTACCTTGCCATCTTCGGCAGGGGGCTCATCAACAAGTTTGAGGCTGTCGTGCACCAACTTTACCTCTGCATGAAAATGCCAGCCTCGAAAGGCATTATCACTGTCTGTGGCAACCAACAGCTTGCAAGAGACATAGAGAGAGGAGTAGCTCCGGGGCAGAAAAATGTCCACACCCTCGAGGCTGAATGGAAGCCAAACAAAGAAAAAGTAACCTTCGATGAGGGTTGCGAAGTTAAAAGGGTACCCTTGGACAAGCACTTACCGGACAAAGTTGTCACAATCAGTGCAACACTGTCCGAAGAAGAAGAAAAAGAGCTTTTAGAGTTCTTGAACAAAAACAAAGATGTGTTCGCCTAGTCAGCAAGCGACCTTCGGGGCGTCAGCAGAGACATTGTCGAGCACCGCCTCGACATCAAACCAGGTGTAAAACCCAAAAAGCAGAAGCCTCGGAAAATGTCCGATGAGAAAGCCGCCGCAGTCAAAGCGGAGGTGCAACGCCTCCTGGGCGCGAAGGTTATCCGGGAGGTTAAGTATCCCACTTGGCTGGCAAACACTGTGCCTGTCAAGAAAAAGAATGGAAAGTGGAGAATGTGTATAGATTTCACGGATCTGAACAAGGCATGCCCGAAGGATGATGTCCCCTTGCCTCGAATAGACAAAATAGTTGATGACGCTGCGAACAGTCAGATGATGTCACTTCTGGACTGCTTCTCCGGCTATCACCAGATTTGGATGAGAGCGGAGGATGAGGAAAAAACAAGTTTCATTACCCCCTTCGGCACTTACTGTTTCATAAGAATGCCCGAAGGTCTGAAAAATGCCGGACAATCATTCTCAAGAATGACCTCGAAGGTCCTAGAACTGCAATTAAGAAGAAACATCCTCGCATACGTTGATGATATCGTTGTCATCAGCGCAGCTCGACAAGATCACATATCAAATCTTGCAGAGACCTTCGCTAACCTTCGAAAGGCCAACCTAAGCCTTAATCCCGAGAAATGTGTGTTTGGAGTGCACAAAGGCAAGGTTTTAGGATGCCTGGTCTCCACCAAGGGCATTGAAGCTAATCCAGACAAGATTGCAGCTCTTCACAACATGCAAGAGCCACAGTCAGTAAAGGACGTCCAAAAACTTACAGGCAGAATTGCGGCACTAAACAGATTCATCCCGTGCTCAGCGGACCGAAGCTTACCATTCTTCAAAGTCCTCCGAAACTCTTAGATGTTCGAGTGGGGGGAACAGCAAAGAGAAGCTTTCAGCTCCCTTAAAGCATACCTTCGGAACATGACCAAGTTAACCTCACCAGAACCAAAGGAAGAACTCCTACTCTACACCTCCGCTTCTCCAAAAGCTGTCAGCGCAGCCCTCGTCGCCGAGAGGGAAATCGATGGCGCTCGCAAACAATGCCCTATGTACTTTGCATCAGAGGCACTGGCTGGCTCCAAGCTGCACTACTTAGAGCTCGAAAAAATTGCTTATGCTGTCATCATGGCCTCCCGTAAGCTTCGGCATTATTTCGAAGCTCATAAGATTATCGCTATCCCAGATCAACCACTACACGACTTATTTCACAATAGAGAAGCTTCGCACAGAATCTCGAAATGGGCATCAGAACTATCAGAACTGGTGGTAGACTTCGAAAAGAGAACGGCAATCAAGTCTCAGGTCTTGGCAGACTTCATTGTAGATTGGACATCACCCGAACCCCGAGAGGAAACACCTATCGAAACCTGGACAGTACACTGCGACGGAGCCTGGCAAAATGAGGGTGTCGGGATTGCAGCAATCCTCACTTCACCTTCGGGAGCAAAAATAAGATACGCGGCCTGTCTAAGCTTCGATCAGTCGACACCTTCGACAAACAACACCACCGAGTACGAAGCTCTTCTGCTTGGCCTTCGCAAAATGAAGGCACTAGGGCACCAGAATTGTGTCATCAAGACAGACTCGAAGGTCATCACTTATCACATTGAGAAAGAGTCCGAAGCCAGAAAACCTAAACTCATCCAGTATTTGGAAACAGTGAGATCAATGGAAAAACACTTCAAGGGCTTCACAATTGTGCACATCCCTCGTGCCCAAAACGATGAAGCTGACAGGCTAGCCAAAGCAGTGGCTAGAAAGCAACAACTCCCTCCAGATGTTTTCTTCGAGGAAATCTACACACCTTCGGCCAAACAGAAGAGGGAAAGTAGAATCAATGCAATCTTCAGCGAAGATTGGAGGGCGCCAATAATGGCGTACCTTCGGGGGGACTATGAGCCCACCGATGAAGCAGAGGAAAAAAGGCTCTCTCAAAGAGCAAGGGGCTACATCATATCACAAGGCGAGCTATACAAGTCGGGGGTAGTAACCCCCTGGCTAAAATGCATCACAGTGGCCCAAGGCATCGAGCTCCTGAGAGAAATACACGCGGGAACTTGCGGGTCACACATAGGCATCAGACCTCTTGTGGCAAAGGCATTCAGGCAGGGTTTCTTCTGGCCCTCTGCACTAAAAAACGCCGGAAAAATTGTCAAGACCTGCGAAGCTTGTCAGAAACTTGGCCCTAAATCAAACAGTCCTTCGGAGCCCCTACAACTGATACCTCCTGCCTGGCCACTCCAGCGCTGGGGAATGGACCTTGTAGGCCCTCTACCAACAGCCCAGGGAAACTACAAATTTGCAGTTGTAGCTGTTGAGTACTTCACCAAATTGGTCGAAGCCAAACCCCTAGTGAACATCACCTCCGAAGCCGTCAGAAAGTTCTTCTGGCAAAACATCATTTGCAGATTCGGTGTACCGAAGGAATTGACCGTAGATAATGGCAAGCAATTCGACTCTCAAGCCTTCAAAGATTTCTGCAGAACCATCGGGACCAAGCTAATGTTTGCTTCGGTCTATCACCCTCAGTCCAACGGCGCCGTCGAGCGCGCCAATGGCATCATCTTCACAGGCATCAAGAAATGCCTATTTGACCAAAAGAAAGGAAAATGGGTGGATGAGCTCCCGAAGGTCATTTGGTCTCACAACACCTCCGAGACAAGATCCACCAAATTTACACCATTCAGATTATTGTACGGCGCAGAAGCCATGAGCCCAGAAGAACTCAAGAACAAAAGCTTAAGGGCAACCTCTGCTCCCGAAGGCGACGAACCTTCGGCTGACTCGGATCTCATAGAACTCGACATCTTGCAAGCAGCTAACAACTTAACCAAATACCAAAAAGAAACTACCAAGTGGAGGGACAAAAAAACCGTCAAGAGGAACATCTCTGTAGGAGACTGGGTCCTCAAACGCAAACCAAATGCAGAAAACACTGGAAAGCTGGAGCCAAAATGGGAAGGCCCATACCTCGTCGTCTCAAGCAAAAGACCGGGTTCATACCACCTAGCCGACCCCGAAGGCAACGAGCTGTCACATTCGTGGAATGCAGACAGTCTCAAAAAATACTACCTCTAGGAAAACTGTAAAAAGAGTCGGACTGCGAGAGTATAAGCAGGTCCAGACTCGTTAGAATTTTTTTTGTATTTCTTTTCATGTTTCTTTCAACCTTCGGGCCGTACTCTTTTCCTCACAGGGAAACTCCTTCTCGGAGGTGAGGTTTTTAATGAGGCGGACCCTTGTAAATTTCATCATATGAATGAAACATTTTCCCCCAAAATCCCGAGGCTCCCGATAGTCGAAGCAACATTCAAGTTGCGAACTTCGACGATCGCTCGAATCGAATCCGAAACATTTTTAAGTCAGCAAGGCTCGCTTCAATCTCGAGCCTAGCATACTTATCTAGGGCAAAGTTACGACCCCCGCCCAAAAAGCAAAAACAGTGCAATAAGCACCAAAAGGCAAGGGGCTAATGGCTCAAAGCCGAAGCCAAAACACCTTCGCCCCAAAAAAATAAAAAGAGTGCAATAAGCACCAAAAGGCAAGGGGCTAACGGCTCAAAGCCGAAGCCAAAACACCTTCGCCCCAAAAAACAAAAAGACTGCAATAAGCACCAAAAGGCAAGAGGCTAACAGCTCAAAGCCGAAGCCAAAACACCTTCGCCCCAAAAAACAAAAAGAGTGCAATAAGCACCAAAAGGCAAGGGGCTAACGGCTCAAAGCCGAAGCCAAAACACCTTCGCCCAAAAAGCAAAAGAGTGCAATAAGCACTAAAAGGCAAGGGGCTAACGGCTCAAAGCCGAAGCCAAAACACCCTCGCCCAAAAAACAAAAAGAGCGCAATAAGCACTAAAAGGCAAAGGGCTAACGGCTCAAAACCGAAGCCAAAACACCTTCGCCCAAAAAGCAAAAACAGTGCAATAAGCACTAAACGGCAAGAGGCTAATGGCTCAAAGCCGAAGCCAAAACACCTCCGCATAAAGCAAAACAATTCCCCACCAAACCTTCGCATGCTTCAAGCAGCACGTGCAAGGTGGGGGGAGACGTTTTTTCTTTCCCCATAAGCGAAACCGCCCATGCTTATCAAAGCGTGAGGCTATCTAGCCAAAGCAAAACAACTATCCACCAAACCTTCGCATGCTTCAAGTAACATGTGCAAGGTGGGGGGGAGACGTTTTCCTCTAAACAAAATATGCACACGCTACCCGAAGCATGAGGCTATTTAAAAAAAATCGCGCGCTCTAAGCGATGAGTGCGAGGTGGGGGGAGACATTTTTCTTAAAACAAGGTTCGCCCGCATCACTTAGAACACATTGGCAAAAATTACAAGATCAACACCCTCGTATAATACCTGCAAGGTTACTGACAAACAGTTCTTTACAAGGTTCTTTACAAGCTCAAGCAGAACCTTCGCACATGGTTCAATCACAGCAATTAAGAACAGTATCGCGAACATTACAACATTTCACGACAGGCAAAAACACAGATTGTTATCGAAGTTTAGATGCTTCTAGCACCACTAGCATTCAAAAACTCGGCAACACTCGCACCAGGGTTCTCGAAGCTAAACCGTTCCCAATCTGTCCACAGCGCAGCAATCCCATCGCGCCCAACCCGAAGCGGCGCCACAAAAATTGTTTCACCTGCCGGCACGATAGCCTGGCCAGGGTAGGAATATGTACATCAGAGTTAAGTTCACCAAAGCATCAAGTTCATCACTCAAAGGCCACGTTCCTAAACCTGCGGGTTTTCGTCATTCTCCTGCTGATTCTCCTCTTCGTGAAGGATTACTTCTTCTTCATCATCTTTGCGCCCACCATGGCCCGAAGATCCCGCGATCTCCCCCGGCTCCAAACCTTCATGGACGACACCCTTCGAGGCTTCGCGGGCCCTCTTTGACTACAAAGATAAAAAGTCACAAACAACCAAAGAACGAAACAAATAAACAAGCAGTCCCTCATACCAACCTCCTCGAGTCGCTGGCGAGCGGCATCACGCAAAGTCTGACGACCAATTGTCAACCAGAACTTCTTCAAGAAAGACTTTTTTACTGCCTTTACTTTGCTCACACAAGATTCCAGCTCCGAAGCTTCGGGCAATTGATAATCAGGCTCAGCAACCTTGCTCAGGTCCTGGCAACCTTCGTGCTCGAGCAAAGCAAAAGCATTCTCACAGGAGACAACTACTGAGTTATCTGAAACATCAGTCAAGATACTTCCCAAAGCATCAAACTCCTGCAACAGCCAGTCCAAAAGCCCGCTCAGGCCAAGATCATCAGTTAGCACCAAGGGCTCAGGTTCTGAGCCGAAGGTTGCAAGAGCATCTTTGTAAGCTTCGAAGATCATCGAACTTTTCTCAGCAATTTCTTTAGTTGCATCTTCCAGCAACTGAGCATTCTCCTGGTCCTCTTTCTCCAGCCTCTCAATGGTCTTCTCCTTCTTGAGGCATTCGGCCGTCAGGTCCACAGCAACCTTCTCTGCATCTCTCAACTTGTTTACAGATTTCTCGACCTCCGACCTCAGACCTTCGATCACCGCATCTTTCTTATCCAGTTCCTTCTGCATCTCCTTTACAACAACATCATGACGACGAGCCCGCTCCTCTAGCTCCTCATTTTGCTTCTGGCGAGATTCATTGAGGGACTGAAGCAAGGACAACTCCTTCTTCAACCTTTCATTCTCCATAACGAGCTGAAGCCTCTCCGCGGAACCTTTGAGCATATTATCGGCATCCATCTTCGCTCACTTCAGAAGGGCTCCCCTGGCCAGAAAAGCTTTGATGTTCATGGCTTCAACCACCCGGCCAAGGTCCCCGGTCCCGTAACCTTCGAGTTCCTCTTTGAAACCTGCAAAAACCACATCCATCACAACTAAAACCCTTGAGCAATGCTCACCAATAAATCGAAAAACTAACCTTCCACGTCAAAAAACTCCTTCTCTAGGTCGCGACCTTCGGCGGACGACGAGGTCCCCCGCGAAGGTACGGCAACCGTCATTGGAATCGAATCAATCTCGCGGCTCAGCTCCGCCATCATCTCTGCGACTTCTACTTCACGAATCCAAGGAAGATAAGGATCAATATCCGGACCTTGAAAACTAAGGGGGCGGGGTAGAAGAATCACACCTTGCTCACCAAAACGACGATCCTCGCGACGTGCAGCGTCACCCGCAAAATCGGCAGGCACCCTGGTAGCAAGGGCACTCAGTTCACCTCCGTCAGCCCCGTCGACATTCGAAGCATGAGCATTCTCGTCTCCCACATCTCCCAAAGGCTCCGAAGCAACAACCTTCGGGGCATCATCTTCCTCGTGAACCGACTCCAGGATTTCTTTCTCAGGAGCAGCAGCCGGCTCAGCCTCGGGCCTTGGCATGGCCTCAATAGGGTCAACAGTCACAACCTCGTCTTCCTCAAGGTCAATCAAACTCACACTTCGAGCACTAGCTTTCTTCGAAGGATTCAATTTCACTACAACATCCCCGATGTTGTCCGGTACTGAAAGCAAGGACCCAAATTGGTCAAGGTAAAGCTCCATAGGCTCCCCTCGAAGAGGGGAGTTGCTTATTGTATCCTCTAGCTCTTGCAAAAAAGATGAGCTACACATCTCACTTCTAGAAATTCCACGAAGGTAACGAGAAAAGCAGTTACCTCTCTGCGACGAAACCCTTGGGGAAGGTCGTGGTGGCTTTGTCGCGCCAACCTTCGGGGCGGCCTTCGAGGTCCCAACCTCCGTCGAAGAAATCTTCCTCTTCTTGGCAGCAGGCTCCTCACTCGGCGCACTTCTTCCCCTTCTCTCTGGCTTCTTGGGCTCGATGCGATTTTTGTATCGAACTCCCATCACAACCAAAGAACGGTTGATGCGAACGTTCTCCAAATTACATACAGCGAGAGAATCATACTCCTTAGACAAGTATGGCCCCGCAATTTCCTTAGCCTTGCGCTCAACCTCCGCCACAATTGCGGCGTCGCTGCGACCAGGCGGCTTCATGAACTCCATCCTCGGGAACGGTAATGGTTCCCCCGAAGCTCGAACCCCAACCTTGGTAAAAGACTTAGACTCCCAACCAGCAGACAAGGGCCAGATTTTGGCACAAACGAACTCCTCGATCAAGTCCCTTCCGCAGATCGTCCCAGCAGCTGTAGTGAATGCGTTCAGGCATTCCTTGTACCCCTCCACCGACCTCCGAAAGTCAACTTTGCTCACCTGCTCAAGGTGGCCAATCTTCGAGGCCAAAGGATAGCTAACCTCCGACAGGTTCTCGCCCGAAGGAAATGCAACCTTCGCGTAGAACCAATATTGTGCCCAGTCGTCGTCCCACCGAATCTTCTGAGCCTTGTTGGTCCTTCACGGTACGAAGGTACAACACCCGCTCTGTGCACTGAAAGCGTCATCTTCATCTTCAAACCTAACCTTCCGCCCCTGTGGGTGGAGCTCATGCAGACGACAGAAAGCCTCCACAGAAATGGGCCCTCTGAAAGATTTCGCAGCCCAGTAGAACTTGGATAGCATAACAAAGGCGTTGGGCGTTAACTGGTGAATCTTAACCTTGAACCAAGAAAGAATCTCTGGAACCTTCGAGTCAACTGGGAACAGGAGCCCAGCAACAAAGAAATCACGAAACACCACACATTCCCCCTCCTGGGGATCGGGTGTCTCTTCCCCCTTAGGTGCGCGACCAACCCCAGAGGGGAAGTATCCTCGCTCAACATATGGGGTAACGAGCGAAGGTCCAAACCTCAAGGTAGGGGGAGGTTTCCCTTTCCCCATCAACTCAGATGGGTCAGCGCCAACCCCAGATAGTGATTCTTCCTCTTCCCCCCCAGAATGAACCTCTTCCTCTTCGTGCGAAGCTGCAGCTTCGGTGTGGTCTTTCGCAGTTTGCCTAACTCTGGCCATCCCTGCAGAAACGAGACACCTTCATAAAAAAAACTTACTTACAATCTATGCAAACGGTGCAGAAGACTCCTGCTCCAACGATCACAAATTCAAAAGCTGAAGCAAAGAGCTCGAAGCTTTCAGAAAACAAAAGCAGCAGAGCTTCGCTACCAGTGAGTGGGGTGAAAACGACACTACCCCCCACCTTATATAGTGAGGTAAAAGTAAACAGTACCACCAACGGTAAGTTCGAGAAGAATACCAAGAGTCATCCAATAAAAACTCGACACGTATTAAAAAATTACCTTCGGCTTGTCCCAACCTCCGACGGAGGGAGACGTTTTTCGTGGTCGCAGGTGATGAATGCTTCGAGGGATCGGCCCGTCGGAGTCGGCTCTCGCCCGCAAGGGGCTACTGTTGGGGATCACTACCGCGACAGACGAAGGTACCGCGAAGCAGTGACAAGCCAAAGGTGAACCGAAAAGCTCCAAGTAGTGCAGCACGCCGGAGATAGAGAGGCATGCCCAGAGGTTCGCCAAGCCCACCGAAGGTTCGGGGCACCCGAAGGTCTCAAGCACCAGGGGTCTGCCGAAGGTCCGAGGAAGCCCCCAGAGGTTCTGCGCTACGCCGAAGGTCAAATAGGACCTTCAGGGAAGCGTACCGATCACGAATCGGATAGAGTAGACAAATTGTACATTCCAACATGTAAAAAGACCTCCGGCCCAGAATATTCGAGGAATATTCTGGGTAGGTAGGGGTATTACCGTCACTATATAACAAAGGTTGGGGGTATAAATACCCCCTAACCAACATGTACTCGACACGTGTTATAACATAAAGGCAAGACACTGCTAGTTTGCAGTTTGGTTTACCTTCGTGTATGCACATTGTTTGGGCTACTAAGAGAACTCGATCCCAACATTCACCATCTATGAAATTAAGGTGTCGATTAAACTGATATCGTATTTTGTGGCGTCAAAGCAAAAAATATTGTGGACCAAACATATTTTTCTTTTACAAATCCATTCTTGTACCTCTCAGCCATGCGGATGCGCAGATTTGGTTGCGCACTTGCGCTCAGGGGTGTGAGTGATGCGTGCTTAAATTCAGATATTATAGCTTTGTACTCAAATGGTTAGTGCATAAGAAAATAAAAAAGCACATTACTCTTAATTGGCTCACTTTGCTCGTTGAAGCCCTTATGTTATGGTGGTGAGGTCCCACTGCAAAAATGGTTGTCAAAGTGAAATAAGAAACGGAAAGTAGAAAGGAAAATAAAATGAAAACTTTACCCGCGATATGGTCCTGGCGTGCTAGGTTCACTCAACACGTATAGCGTCGTAGGGCATGGGCATGTACAATACAGGGGCTGGGGCTCGTGCAGATGGATGCTTAAAGAGATAACATAAGCTACCTCAAGACGAAGCATCTAAGCTTCTAAAGAGACTAGGTGATCCCCGCGCGTTGCTGCGGGATTTAAGAGAATTTTTTAATAAATTTATGAGAGGATGTGTATTTTTTATAGTTGCGGGAAGGGAGCAGAGAAGTCAGACGATGAGTTGAAAAGCCATCAGTAGTGGTATTTGAGTTATGATCATTATGAATGATGCTAATGGAAGATTATGATCATTATGGTTAATGCTAGTGGAGGATGAGGGGATGATACATGGACAGATGGATTTTAGAGGACACTTATAATCTGACGGTAATGAAAATAGAAGTGATGTGGCTTAACGTAATCGCAGAGAAATAAGAGTAAATGACGCTTAATGGATTCCGTCTATATAAAATATATAGATTACCATGCAATTTTTTCCGCACTTGTTTGAAGCGCCGAACTCAACTCAGGGATTTGCTAGGCTGCAGCTTAAGCCCCGGCCGGCTGCTACTCAACAGTCATAGGTCCCGTTTAAATCATCTAGAATTATTAATTAAACTTTAGGTGGCTAAACTTTGATGGCTAATCTATTTTTATTTGGATCCGTAGACTGAACATTAGGTGGACATATTGAAATATAGAAATGTTCTTTTTACTCTTTTATTGTATTGTTTATGTGTCTTTTTTTCTGTACGTGTATAGTGAGAGGTAGTTTTGTCTTATTGTAGTTTGCGGGTCAGCTTAGTCGTTAGGCGGATTTTAAGAACTAATGGATTAAATTTTAGTTAAGATGGAACTAAACTTAATCTATATTTTAGTCCATCTGTTTCGATCATCTGATGTTGCATAGTTAGGCCGTGACACGGAAATGGATAACATCCGATCAGGTTGGCCCGTTTTACTTCTAATCCGGGTGTAATAAAAAATATCACAAAAAACATCTGAATCAACATGACGTGTCATCGTCCTTGGCGAACACTAATCGGCCAATTAATAGACATAAAGCTAAGCGTGCCCATACATTAGCCGTGAAATCAATAGTGGTGATGGTGACTAGAGCACAGCGCCCATGTACATCTACGTGTACCCAGCAGTCAGCATGGGAGGTAACATGGCATCTCCTATTCAAAATGGAAACAGGTTACTCGCGAAAAAATGGAAATAAGTTGACGACTTAGGAAACCAAATTCTAGAAAAGAATAAGTCGACAAATAAAAATAAACGAACGGCCTCATCGTGTGATAGATCGAAATACTTTTTTTATAAGAGACGAGGGAGATATACTTGCGTGGCACATGTTTAAAGTCAAATTGATTAAAAATAATTGGATTGCACAGAAATACTCCTAAAAAAAATTCTCATTTGTTGCATGATAGAGTAACCAATTATATTTTCTATCTAAAAATTTAAAAGAGAGAAACAACATTTAGTGTGTATATATAAAACAATCCTTAATTGAATCTGGAAGCATATTGTTCTCACGTGGATATTTATGGAATAGT
Organism: Panicum virgatum; assembly: GCF_016808335.1. NCBI lineage: Eukaryota > Viridiplantae > Streptophyta > Magnoliopsida > Poales > Poaceae > Panicum > Panicum virgatum. The sequence goes on from NC_053153.1 coordinate 64,265,174, forward strand.
TAGTCAACAAAGTAGCGAGGGACAGGGTGAGCCAGCGTTAATAGGAAGGAATGCCAAGCTGATTTGTTACCAATTGAAGTCTACATGAGTTTATTTGGAGCCAACCACATCCATCCATATAGTCAATATTTAATTCCATAAACATGGAGGAAGGGAAGGAACCAAATATTTAATTCCATAAACACAGAGGAAGGAAATGAACCAAATAGAGAGGAATCAGAGAGATTGAAGGCTCATGATTTGAAAAACAACAGACTCTGATTTAGGTCTTGTTTGGGAGGGCTCCGGCTCCTTGAAAAAATGATAGAGCTGGAGCAGGTGGAGCTGGGTTTTGTGGCTCCACCGGCTCCACCTCCTCGCAGACAAAGCTGCAGCTCCATCTTCTCACATGCTATAGTATGGAGCCGCTCCACTTTTGAAGTGTTTGGTAGGGCTCCAGCAGGAGCCACTGAAGAAGCTGGAGCCGAAGCCCTGCCAAACAAGCCCTTACTCCCTTCATAGGCTGACTGACTTGTCTCTGTCCTAACACTCGTACAATCTGGAATTATCAACATTAGGCCAGTCTCAGTGGGAGTTTCATGGGCACAGTTTGTCAGACCCGGGGCAGCGGGACTGCTTATAGCCATAGAATATTCTAGAGTAAGGGATAGTTTATGGATGTACCTTATCTCTCTTGTAACTACCCGACTAGGCGTAGAACTAGCTGCAGTACAAAGGAAACTACCCGATTATGCTGTAGTAGGATTCCAACTGTGCTCGGCTAGGACTTTCCATGTAACCCTGTCCCCCTGGATATATAAGGGCGGGCAGGGACCCCCTCCAGACAATTATCTACACCTAAGGCAATACAAACCACACAGGACGTAGGGTATTACGCAAACTCGCGGCCCGAACCTGTCTAAATCTTTGTGTTCCTTGTACCATCGAGTTCGAGAGCAGTCGACCCCTACCTACAAACCTTACTGCTAAGGGTATCCCTGAGCAGTCTTGGCGGTAAACACCGACAGCTTGCGCGCCAGGTAGGGGAGTCGGCGAGTTCAACAACGAATTCGATGGCCGGATCAAGCGATGCCAACAACGTGCCAAAGGGCACAACCCTTGCTTTCGGTTCCTGGGCATGCACGGCTGACGGAATGGGAGGCTTATCTAGCCACCTTGTCACGTCCGACTCCCCTAAACCGAAAACCAGCTCCCAACTCGCCGATGTTCGCAATTCTGCAGACCTCGGCGAAAAGAAAGTTCTAGACGAACTCAACTCGGATAAACCAGAAAACGTGCCAATTCAAAACCAAGCTCCTAGCTTGGAAGAGTTTGGCACAAACTCTGACTCCGAAAAGCCTCACTTTTCCGAAACCCTCGGAAAATACGTGGCTCATCTCAAAACGAGCAAACGCCCGAGGGTCAAGAACTCGAAACTACTCGCTGGAGTAGATCGAGTCTCTCGATCAATCGAGGGTTGCATCAAACTTGCAGAAACAGGACTCGGCTCATCTTCGCACAACCCTGAAGCATCAAAACCAGCACAAAAAAAATTGGGTGATTTGCTCTCAGGGATTGATCGAGTTGATTCCAAACTCGCTGACTGCACTAAGATGGCTGAAGCTACTCTACAGAATAAGGAGCAGAAACCGGGAGGAGGAATATGTGGGGGAGCTGGTGAGACAAACCCCCGGCTTGTTCGGTTGGGACCGTCTACCTCCAGAATACCCCAGAACCCTTCACCGAAACCTGTTCAAACAAGGACTCCAACACTAGCCGAGTCCAAGTTCGATCAGGACATTGATCGATTCATGAACGCCCTCGACAACTTTGAACCATTCGACGATCTCGAAGATTGGTCAGACAACGTCGATCTGTTCATGGAAGCAATAGCCTATCCAACAGAACGTGCTGACGTTCTTTGGAAATTGGCTAAAGGGAAAGCCAAGGTTCAAGAACTAGCAAGTCAGTTTATGACAAACCCTGGATCAAGGAACCTGAAGGGCTTACTCCTGCCCAATCATGGTTGCATGGATGAACGAGAACGCTCTTCGTGTTGAGATGGGCTTCCCACTTCTCGCGCACCCAAAAGCACACATACTCTAAAATCGGTGGGTTTACTGATTCGGAATCCGAGTACTCATCCAGCTCGGAGGACCACCTGGATGACCTAATCCAGTACAGCAAACAAGTCGAGTCCAACTCGGCTAACTACCATAAGTCCGACCAGGACTCTTTACCAAACCTGGTTATATATGCGATGCCACAAGGATGGACGGTACACCTCAGAAAAAATGCAAGATCCTCAGCCAACGGATCTGTCATATACACAGAGTACTCCCGTAGACCCGTCCTCAAGCAAGCAAGCCAAGGAAGTTCAAGACCTCTGTCGGGAAATCCTCATGGTCCGCATCTCTGAAGAACCGGAGGGTGACGCCACAGAGCGCCTCAATCTTGAGGATTACAACTCTGAAGATTTTGACGAGTACCTTTCCGACAACATGGAAACTACTCCCCCTGGGACTCCTGAACCTCAAGTCGCTGCCAAGGAGGCACTACCCGCTCCACCTCCTCCTCCGGCGGTGACCGTCACCGTCCAGCTAGACGAGCAGCAGCCGGCAGATGACCTCTATGAGCATCGTCGTCAACTCAATCAGAAAAGGGCGTTCAGACGACAACGCCTCGCCAACAGCCTGAGAACTAGGTAACTGTGCCAGATGTGTTTCATGGTGATGAAACTCTCCTCATATCCCATGAAACCCCATCCTTCTCTCTCCTTCTCTTTTCTTGTCGTGTCAGCAAAAGTGAAGGTATTTAATGTCATGAAACCCTCCATGAAACTCCCATTGAGACTGGCCTTAGCACATCGGCTGCAATATTTTCCATGGTGGAAAAAAGGAGGATCCAAATTGATGGGTAAAATAACTAAATAAATATTATTTCCCAATATATTTTGTATATACCCAACAATCATGATCAAAATGACACGAGGGGATTAGAATAGATGACTGCTGCTGATTGCCGACCGCTAGGATAACGGGCGCTAGTTCCGACGACCACTTAATGTGCAACGGGGAATGCCGCCAGTGACGACCAAGGAAACACGAATGATGTGAGACACCGATGACCTAAGGTATGATTTTCAAAACTCTGATGAACAACACCTCCTTGCTAACTAACAAAATAAAACTGCTATCACAACAAATATTGCAACATGGGCAGGAGACATACCTTGGTGTTGGATGCGATGTCCCGTTGCTTGTTGGTGTAAGATACCCTTCATGGTGAACCGATATCACAACAGCCCTGTTCATGGAGGGTGAAGCCTCGAAGGGAAAATGACAACCGGAACAAAGGCACGAAAATCAAAGCATGATCAATAACTCTCAGTATTCAATGTCCCATCACAGGCAGTTACATGTGTATTTATAGCCGGTGGCTCAACTACCCGTCGGCGTGAATTCTCCGTAATGCCCCCTAACGGCTACATTTCTGGAATATATCGTGGGCACTAAAGTAACATTACACAAAAGACACCGATAGTGGGTTACAGCTGGACTGGCAAGTGGGCCTTTCCGCGGGTTCCTCCGTCCCTCACCCTTCGGGCTGGGCCTCCTCAGACGCACGCCTTCGTCCGCGGTCCTTCGCCGTCCGATCTTCGTCTGTCTTGCCTTGGGATGAGTCCTGCTGTTCGCGTCTTCGGTGCTTCGCTTGTGGGCTTCGCTCACTTGCTTCGCCGGGCTTCGCTCACGTGCTTCGCCGGGCTTCGCTCCCTTGCTTTGCGGGGCTTCGCTCGCTTGCTTCGCACGATTGCCCTTATCTAAGGATCTGGACTCTTCGCGCACCACACCTTCGCTTGCCACCCGAAGGTGGCTCCCCCAACATTGCTCTTGTGGCATCAGATGTTTGGCGTAGGTTAAGCCTCTTCCGATCGGTGGAAAAATTCTGCCTTGTAAGAAGAAATCATATGGTTGCATCTCCTTGACGTGGCAACGGTAGGGTGAATGATTAACCGTAGAGGTGTACGACTTTATAGATGCGGTAATGGAAAGAAAGGATACATCATGCTTTTAGAAAGATTTCCTGCGGCAATCAAGGCACCCCTAATTAGCCGTTGGATTGATTGATAGAATATCTTGATTTATTTAGTATGGAAATAATTTATAATAATTAATTTATACCCTCCATTTATCATTGTGCATCTGAGCCCACCGGGTGGATACGTAGAAGGTTTTGGTGAAAAACATTTTAGCTTTTGGGTGGAAATATGTTTTTTCCTTGGATCTCCACCCCCCTTCAAATCTTTAGATCTAGCAAGTGGATCTAATCTTAATGAGAAGCATCAAGTGCTTGATTGGTTAGTTACCAAAATATGGGTGTACCAAAATGTAAGTATACTAATCCTTTTTACCAAAATGTTGCAAGTTTAGAAGGTGAACTACTTTTTAGATTCCAACCAAAATGGAGTAAGTGCTAAATGTGTTTTTGGTATGTCTACATATTTTATATGGTAAATTTTAGTAGACAACCAATCAGACGCTAAAGTCTCAGACAGGACGGTGAAATGAAATAAGTTCGAGCCCAGTTCTCTCCGAAAACTCCACCAGAAACAAGTCGGTTCGCGCCGTGCCACGCGATAATGAGCTCTCCGGTTGGGTCTGGGCATTATCGCACGAGGAGAGGAGGCGCCGCGCCCCTCCTATCGACTGGACAGCACAGTCTCACCTGTCGCGGCGCCACCGTGCGATTGGTGGTCGCGGCGGCCGCCTTATTATTATATTCCGCCTCGGCCCCCCGGCTAATTGCCATACTAATCCAACGAATCCTTCGGTTTTGTATTCTTCTCCGCTTCCTTTCGTCTTCCTCCTCGCCTTTCTCTCTCTCTCTCTCTCTCTCTCTCTCTCTCCTCGCGTTGCCCCCCGCCCCCCTCGCGTGTTCTCGCGTCGCCGTCGGAGATGGTGGAGACGAGGCGGAGCGCCGCGGCGAAGCGCCCCGCGGTCGCGGCGGCGGCCGAGGAGGAGGAGGAGAAGGGCGCGGCGGCGTCGCCGGCGGAGGGCGCGGGAGCGGGGGATGGGGTCGCGTCGTCGTCGCAGACCCCGAAGCGAGCCAAGGTCCGGATCTCCCCCGCCCCCACGTGCATGCGGCCGCTTTGGGTCTCGGGGTTCTGGCCTCCGGTATTGATCTGGTTGGTTCTCGTTGTTGTGTGTGGCCGCTTCGGTGGCGGTAGGTTGCGGGCGCGGAGGCGGATATCGCGAAGCCGTCGGCGGCCGAGGCCGGGGCGGCCGCGGCCGGCGCCGTGGCGGGGCCGCTGCCGGACACGGCTGGGCTGCAGGCGCTGACCGGCGCCATGGACAAGCTGGAGGCCCTCCTGAGGTCCAGGGAGGCGCAGTCCAACTCGGCCGGTACGAGCCTTCTCCCTCCGATGTGCGCAGCACAGGTCCTGGTTGGGGCCCTGGGGTATGACGAGTTTCCCTGTTGCTGCAGGGCATAAACGGGGTGCCAATGACAAGGATTTATCGGCGAAGATAAAGAAAGCCAAAGAATTGAAGGATTTGTCGGAGAAGATGGCGGGGATGCTGAATAAGCGCCAGGTTGTGGCCACCAGCAGGCGGCAGGAGCCCTGGTGCAGGCTGATTTCCCAATATGCCTCGGTACTCCTTTTCCCATGTTCTTTCACTTTTCTTTCGATCAGTACAGATCAGACCTTAGCTGCCAATTATTCAGTGTAACTACTAAAAAATCTCATCTTCTAACTCAGAATATGTGACCTAGAACTATACTAACCTACTACGCTATTATGTTGCTGTTCCCAAGTCTTCCAATCTTAAACTAGAAAGCATCCTCAAACTCAGATTCATTTGCAATGTATGCTTTTGTCTAACAGACCTAATCGCGGAAAAGTAATTTCATATGTAAATCATCTTACAACCAATGTTATTATGTTATAAAGCAAAGTCACCAGAGGGCTGACTTTCCAACTAGTAGACAGGCTAGTACTAATTTTAGTCATAGTTAAGCACACATATCTGTTGCACAGCATTGAATCCAGAGGATAACAACATGAGTAACTATTCAGTTTGTTAGTTACTTGTCTTGGGCCCAACATTTGGTTCTTGTATGGAAGCAACAACAGTCCACTTGTTCAAGGACTCACGATTAGTCGCATCGCCCTAGTTAATAATTTGGTCACTCGGGTCAGTTAAATGATCAACATTTACTTCTTGTATGGAAGCAACAACAAGCCACTTGTTCCTAACAGAATGAAATACGCCTTGTAAAAAAACCTGGTGGAAATTATATTCTGGCCATTGAATGACCCTTGATCATTTAACAAGTCACATAGCAATTCAAATCTCAAGCCGTATGTCATAAGAAACTGTTTGCGTTTTGTGTTCGTTTTTTCTTTATTTGCTAGGTTATATGTGATGTGATGGTTGGCTAGATTATTTGGGAAATTTTAACGTTCCATTGTTTGTGCTTGTGTGTGTATGCTGTTGTATATACATGTTTAAGCTTGTCCTTCAGTGAGATAACTAACTCTGTTATTGCTCTTAGGTGCAGCTAAAATGATTGAAATGTTTCATCAGACTGATGTCTCTTTGTTTAATTTATTGGTTTTGCCGCAGCACCCTACCCTTCCAATTTATGGATCACATTTCACTATTGGTCATGGAGCGCATCATGATTTGAGACTGGGCGAGTCATCCACTGCCTCACCTGTTTGTAGACTGAAGCAGGCTAAGGTATTGTGAAGGTTTTTGTCCTTCCCTCCATTTGTACTCATTATATTGTTTCCATTCTAACATATTGTATTAGCGAGGTGCACTCCTTGAAATCTTTGACTCCAAAGTTGTTCGTGTAAATGGGAAATCTTTGGACAAGGTTGCCAAAGTTACTTTGAATGGGGGAGATGAAATTATCTTTCGTTCACCCGTGAGGCATGCTTATGTATCCTTTTCTATTGCGTACTGCTTTATCTAACAAATAAGTTATGTTTGCAGCTAACCACAGATGAAGAAGCATGGTTTATATCAGATTTGTTCGTAATAGATATAATGTATAAATAATGGTTAGACATGTAAACATTTGACATTGAAGGTCCTTAATGTGATGGTAGATATTTGAGCAACTTCAGCAGGAGAAATCGAGTGCTTCAACATTATCCTCTACTTGCAGTAGCATCCAGCAGGGGCAACATTCACACTTCAAAGATGTCCAGGATCATTTAGCATCTAAAGGTCGCAAAGTCTCAACCTTTTACTTTGGAAAAGGCCGGTCTTCATTGATTCCTAGTGGTGAGACCAATTTATATTTATCATCTTTGCGTCTTTTTAAACTTTTACTTGCTAGCCTTTATATCTGTCAATCTTCTTTTTAAACTTCTACTTGCTAGCCCTGACCTATTAAGATCACAACTGTTTAGATGATTACATATACAGGCTGGTCCAAGCATAGTGCCGTTTTCTCTCATTGTTCTCCTTTCATGCTTACCGAAGAGTATTTTTTGTACGTATTTGATTAACATTTCATATTTAAACACTATTGCAGGATCATCAACAGACCCAGTTCTACTTAATTTATGTAAAACAATGGATGAGCAGAGCCAGTTGAACTCTGAAGATAATATATCTTTTGGTCGGTCGCAACTACTGAAGGAGGATCTGGTAAATGCAATGGTTGATCCGAGTAACATCTCTGAGTCATTTGATAATTGCCCCTATTATCTAAGGTAAGCATGCATTCAGCAATCTCATAGTCTCATGTGAGTGTTTTTGATTTGTTGTAACTGGTTTGGCTAAGAGATGTGATACTAGTCTTCCCTGCATAGGGGCATTGAGTTGGTGAATAATGTGTCATGTGCGCACCATAATTTGCACTCTTGACAAGATGGTTGGTCATTCAGCACTTATGTTTTAATCTTGCATAGTTTTTATCGTTTCTTCTTGGAAGTCATAAGCCTCTACCTGAAAATTGCACAGCCAATATATTCTGAACAATCTTTGTGATGATGTTCTGTTTGGGAGTACAAGTGCAACTTGAAGATCTTAGTTCTTTTTTGTTTGAGTTGCCTTTTCTCTTTAGGAAATGACTATTATTCATGCTATTGTCTTCTGAACAAAAAATCGTACACTCAACTCATGGCTCCGTTCTATTTCACACTATTGGCTTCCCCAATCCTGTATTTCATTTGTAGAAAATATTTTGTGGACAGTTATTTTATTGTGAACTGAGCTTATTCCAATTCCTTTATGCATCTGAAATTTGTAAGTGTAATGCTCAAAATTATAGTCGTACTTAATATCACTGTGTAACTGCTGGTCATGGCAGCAGACGAGTAGTAGTTTACTGTCTATTGTCTGATTTACTTTTGATTTAGGATACTGACATTATTCTAGATATTACTAAACTATATGTAATTAAAATAAAAATAATCAAAATCACAATGATATGTAAGTTTGCTTTTGATGATAAATCTACAATATTGTCCTCATGTGATATGTCTAAATACTGTGATATTAGAACTTTACTGTTTACACTCTAGGACTAACCTTTTTCCAGTCTTTCAGTTTGATGGGTGATTCTCCACTTGTTAAGAATTGTTTTCTAATAACCTTTTGTCCTCACAGCGAGCATAGCAAATGTGCTCTCCTGTCATCAGCATATTTACATTTAGAATGCAAGAACTACTTCAAGTTTACAAAAGATATATCTTCTCTTAGTCAACGAGTGCTGCTATCTGGCCCAGCAGGTATTTGCGTGTAAACACTGTATGCTATTGCAACTTTAAAACCCACAATTATTATGGCTATTTTTTATTGAGTGTGGTTTATGTTTCTATAGGAACTGAGATCTATCAAGAATATCTGGTGAAAGCACTTGCAAAGTATTTTGGTGCTAGGTTGCTCACGGTGGATTCTTCCATGCTGTTTGGTGTAAGACCCTGAACAACCACCTCCGTTTTTTCTCTCTATTTTCCACTTCTTATGACAAAAACTAATATGTTTCCCAAGGTTTTAAACATCACACCGCTGCTGTATTTTCTGTATTTGACCACTCTATCTATACATCAGTCTTTCTCATCTTCATCTATTTCATTTTTAAAATAAAAAACTTGTTTTGAATGTGCACTCTAAGAGGACTTTGGATATTTACTTGTATTTGGTACTCATTTATATTTTGTTGTTCAGGGGCAGGCTTCCAAGGAATCAGAGTCATACAAAAAAGGCAAGAACATTGATATTATGCGACTTTAAAGGCTGATCTGAAATTTAAGTTTCTCCAGTTAGAATTTCAGCAATGTTCTTTTAGTTTTAAAATGCATTTTATCCACAACACTGACCAGTGTACCAGTGGCAATGCAGAAAACAGCTGATTGAATTTATATGTTTGTCCACAAACTAGCGTAGTAGATGCAGTGATAAGGTTTTAATTTTTGCTATGGTGTTGTTCTTGTCATTATTTTCTTTCAGGTGATAGAGTGAGATACATTGGTTCGTTACAGTCAGCAGGCATTATTCTTGATGGACAGAGGTACAACTCGCTGCCTACGATTGATTCTATATGTGCTTATCACAGTGTTAATAAGCCATTTATTTTAAATGAAATTGCCTGAATTTAAATGTTATTGCCATGTAGAAGAAAAAGGGGTTATCGTTTTATCTGATTTAGTTGTCTGACATATGACTTTTGAGACTTATAATTTGTGTGTTCGCCAAAGATATGAGTCATTTTGTTGCTGAAATCAAATAAACTTTCTTATTGTTCATCTTACAACTATTTTGATGTATTAATATCTGCTTCTGGGTTTTGTTAAATTGTTCAATCTGCAGCCCTCCAGATTTTGGTTCACAGGGTGAAATATGTCTTCCTTTTGAAGAAAATAGATTATCAAAGGTTGGTGTAAGGTTTGATAAACAAATTCAAGGAGGTAATGATCTTGGAGGCAATTGTGAAGTTGATCATGGTTTATTTTGTCCAGGTTAGTACTTTGCTGATATCGTGAATAAATGATGTTATGAAAATAAACTGCATGTTTATTATTTATGCAGCTATGCCCAATTGTTTCATGGTTATTGCCACACTTCAATTGTTAAGATAATGTTCCTACCTGTTGCTTTTCCAGTTGATTCGTTATGCCCTGATAGTCCAGGATGGGAAGTTAGATCCAAACATCCATTTGACGTGATAGTTGAGGTATTTACCAGTTGTGTTCGTTTTTTTCCAGGGTTTGTTATATATTATGCTATTTTTGTTTTCCTTACACTTACTGTGTTTGCTGTACAGTTTATCTCTGAAGAAGTTCAGCATGGCCCTTTAATCCTTTTTCTGAAGGACACAGAGAAAATTTGTGGGAATAATGACTCCTACCATGGTCTGAAGGGCAAGCTTAAGCATTTTTCAGCCGGTGCTTTTATTATTGGATCTCAAATCCAGCCTGACAATCGTAAAGATAAGGTATGTTTTATAATTTAAACGATACTAGACTTGATGCTACATTAAGCCTGTCATGTTGTTTACTTAACGCTTGTACCTAACAAAGTGCAAGCTCCGTGTTGCAGGCAAATGCCAGTTCTCTTTTTCTTTCAAAGTTCCCGTACAGCCAGGCTATACTTGACCTTGCATTACAGGTAACTTTTAATTATACCAACTAACCCTCCATTCAAAACAGTTGGCATTCTGGACTTGGCATGGTTCTTGTCTTTTTAATCCAATCAAGTTGTGAGATTATATCCATTCAAAAGTAGTTGGTGTTCTGAACTGTGCATGGTTCTTGTATTTTTAATCCTGTACAGTCCATAATAAATTACAGAAGTTTTTTAAAAGAAAACTCCACATATTCCAAACTAAATATTTGAATAAAATGCCGGTAGTCAAAGTTCCAAAAGTTTGAACGGATTTGTTCATAACGTGAAACATTTTTTACTGGTGGTAGTATTTCATTAGTTATAAGGTTTCTGACGAACCATCTACTTCTACCAATTTAGTTACGATCTTATGCTTGCATATGGGTACTGTATGATCATTGACTAGTCTGGGTTACGTGTTAATGAATTATGCATGACAACTGTTGGTATACTAGTCTTACAATCTAAGTACTATTTTATACCATCAGATGTCAAAACTGCAACATTTTTTTTCATGTTGTACTCAAACAATCATTTTTCCACTCCCTACTTAGGGTTTATATTCTTATTTTTCAGTTGTCTTCTCTATCTTCCACTGTTTTTTACTGTTAAACTAGAGTTGCAGTATTGTTATTTTCACTAATCATATGTTGTCCACTTTACTGGTGCATTTTCTTGATACAACCTAATGTAAGGAAATGCAGGACATTGATGCGATAAATGATAAAAGTAAAGAAGCTTCAAAGGCATTGAAGCATCTAACCAAACTTTTCCCAAATAAAGTGACGCTCCAGGCACCACAAGTATGTTATTTGGAAGTACTTCCAAAAGGATGATTAATTTTAAGTATCTTCTGGCATTTATTGTGAATATATGTGGGACAAATGTTACAGGATGAAATGGAGCTTTCACAGTGGAACGAGATGTTAAACCGAGATATCGAAGTTCTTAAAGGAAATGCCAACATTTCAAAAATACGCTCTGTAAGTATTTGTGCTAAAACCAATTGCTTATTTAAACAATTTATGCATTATATATTTATCAACATTTATGAATTCGAGTAATTTGTGGTTTACATGGTTGTTCTAGGCAATGCGCAACACTTTCTTTCATGGGTTTGGACATAAATTTTATGTTATTATCTGTGTTTTATAATAAAATACAGTATATCTGTGAGCTACCGTCCGGTCACGAATACTTTACATATGGATATGATTCTGTCAATTTTTGAATCATAGGTGTAGATTTGTCTTGAAAAGTACTTTAACCACATCATCGATTTATTAGAAAAGTACTCCATAACCTCATTAATTTGTTAGATATATCCTAATAGAAAATAATGGTCAAAGTTGCACCTAACACACTACAAAAAATAAAAATGTAAAATATTGTTGATACGTGGGATTAGTCCAATGTGTTATATTTTTTCTTTGCCTATTTGTGTTGTACATGTGCAAGCTCTATTAACTCTATGAAGGACCAGAGGAATTTGACTTATTGATGGAATCCTTGACTGAGAAAGTTCCTATTTTGAAGTGCATATTTATAGATATGTAACAGAGCTTGACTCTAGTTACACCTTGGACTTGTTACTGCATTGCACTTGTCATATTATTATCTCAACTAATCCTTCTGCCATTGCTCTCAGTTTCTAACGAAGATTGGATTGGAATGCCCTGACCTTGAGGCGATATTGGTTAAGGATCGGATTCTTACAAATGAGTGTGAGTGCCATTTTATATTGATGAAATATATCAAATTTGCCCAATGTCATGATGGCCTCATTGTTATTTTTTAGGTATTGATAAAATAATTGGTTTCGCTTTGAGCCATCAACTTAAGAGCTGTACTATTCCAGACCCTTCAAGTAGTGTGCAGTTTACCCTATCCAGTGAAAGGTTTCAGATCTTATCCATTGCTTCAGCAGCTTGTCAATAAATTATTTCATCCGCGCAAAAATGTTTATTGTTTTATTATTTACATTGCAGTCTTAAATATGGAGTTGACATGTTGGAAAGTATCCAATCAGGATCAAAGAGCAGCTCTAAAAGGAAATCTCTCAAGGTTGCCACTCTTTTGATATATTACATCCAGCTCAATTTCTGTTGCAACTGTAACTGTAACCACCCAGCGAAAAAATATGAAACTATAAATTATTTCTGACCATGTTCTTTCAAAATTTACATTGCATACAGCTTACTATTCTTGCCTCGCATTCTCAGGATATTGCTACGGAAAACGAATTTGAAAAGAGGCTCCTTGCTGATGTTATCCCCCCACATGAAATTGGTGTTACCTTCGAGGACATTGGAGCTTTGGAGAGTGTCAAGGATACTCTGAAGGAGTTAGTGATGCTTCCATTGCAAAGACCTGAACTTTTCAACCGAGGACAACTTATGAAGGTAGATAGTTGGATACTACCTGTTATAATTAGCTGCGCTATTTGTGAGCAACATTTTTGAATGATTCTTTTTTCTGTAATGCTTCTATATATTGCACTACTTTTCCATCTTGTTCGCTTGAATCATACAATCCAATCGTTGCTTACAATTAACAAATGAGGCAAATTTGACCATGTCTCGCAACTGTTAACCCATTTGGGGTGGGACAGTTAAAACTGACACATCTTTAATCATCCTATGACCTTCATTTTAGCATGCATCAGATGAACCTCATAAATGCTGCACTGTACCAAGTTGGATTGAAAAAAAAGGAATAGCAAATGCTTTTTCTTTCATGTTACTTATTACCAGTTATTTTTCTGTTGGTTGTGGGGGAAGAATTTTTTTTAATGTTATGCCAGCAATGCTGGAACACTAAGCCAATAGGAAGCTGACTTTTTTTTTGGTTTGTATTCCACCAGCCATGTAAAGGAATTTTGCTATTCGGCCCTCCTGGTACGGGAAAGACGATGCTTGCTAAGGCTGTGGCAACTGAGGCTGGTGCTAACTTCATAAACATATCGATGTCGAGTATTTCTTCGAAGGTACTTATCATCAGATAGCCTGCTATGTTTTTTTGGGGGGAAATTTTGGGTATCTGCATTATTGCATCTAAATCACCAATTTTCCAGTGGCTTGGTGAAGGAGAAAAATTCGTGAAAGCTGTGTTTACATTGGCAAGTAAAATAGCTCCAAGTGTGATTTTTGTTGACGAGGTAAGAATGTTCTGTTAAACAACATTTTTGATTGATTTCTACATATGGGGGCACCCTCTCTGTAGTTCGCAACTTCAATGTCAATACTCATAGTGGTCCATGCTTTCCTGCTTATCTTCTGCCCTTTTTTTAGGTTGATGGCATGTTGGGAAGGCGTGAGAACCCCGGAGAGCATGAAGCCATGCGTAAGATGAAAAATGAGTTTATGGTGAACTGGGATGGTCTAAGAACAAAGGAGAAAGAACGTGTATTAGTACTTGCTGCAACTAACCGGCCATTTGATCTTGATGAGGCGGTTGTTAGGAGGCTTCCCAGGAGGTGATTACCAATTTTTTATAATCTAATAGAACATCTGTAAATAGTTTGTTAGCTGCAGTCTTATGGGTTAATTTTTTTCTAGGCTGATGGTGAATTTACCAGATGCATCAAATAGGAGAAAAATCCTTAGCGTGATACTAGCCAAGGAAGAATTGGCAGATGATGTTGATCTTGAAGTTATAGCTAACTTGACAGAAGGGTACTCGGGTAGTGATCTCAAGGTATGTTACTACAAATGTTACGGATTTCTTATCATACTTATTCTTAAAATCAAATATTCATTGCTGTCTGCAATTAATTTTCAGAATCTGTGTGTTACTGCTGCTCATCGTCCTATTAGAGAGATTCTTGAAAAGGAGAAGAAGGTTTGTTTTAACCACCTGCGTTTCTGTAGTTTTTTCCTATCTGTTGTGGTCTCTAGTCCTTCAGGTTCTTATATATCAAAAGTAATAAAATCAACATAACATTTGATACTGGTGGAGTGGTGGTGTCTGTTATAAACTGATGGATGGTTTGCTTAATATGAAATGAGTTCATGTGCATTGTCCACCTACAGGAGAGAGCAGCAGCAGAAGCAGCAAATAGGCCGGTGCCTCCATCGCACTCGAGCAATGATGTGCGTGCATTAAGAATAAGTGATTTCATACATGCGCATGAACAGGTATGTCCTCATTTTTTGTTGGTTCTTTATTTTGATACACTAGGATGTGCTTCTGTCACTAGTAATGCTTTATTTTCATAAAAATGCTGCTCCCTCTGTTCCAAAATGTAAGTCATTTAAGTTTTGTTTATAGTCAAACCACTCTAACTTTGACCAAATTTATAGAAAAATGCACCAGCATCTACAATTCAAATCAGTTTTGTTAAATCCTTGTTAGTGCATTTATTTGGTATTATAGATGTTTTAACATGCTTTTCTATAGTTTTGTTTAAAGTTAGAGAGATTTGACTTAGGACAAAACTAAAGCTGTTCAAAGCTGACTTAGTGCATTTCAATCTCTGCTCTCCTCTCAAAGCTGTTCCGATGGTTCATTGTGTCTAATAACATTGCTCACAACAAATGTGGTGTCTTTTTCCTGTAGGTCTGTGCAAGTGTCTCCTCAGATTCCATAAACATGAGCGAGCTTGTGCAATGGAATGATCTCTATGGGGACGGGGGATCAAGGAAAAAGACAACGCTAAGCTATTTTATGTAGCTGATGTTGTGCATATATCATGAGCCATGGTGCAAAGCACAAAGGCTGGAGGCTACATGTCGTGCAGGTTCAGCGCAGTTCGAAAACAGCAGTGAGAGAGCCATCCATATCCAGATAATAGAATCGATGGTTCAGGTGGAGCACAGTGGCGAAAGTACATATCTGGTTGCTGCCTTCACGCTGGCCATGCATCGTGGATTTAGACAGACCAGCTGGTCTGTGGTTAGTAGTAGCCCTGCTGCAGTTTTGACTGCAGCGGATCTCCATCAGAAAAAAAAAGAACTAAAAATAGATCGCATTTGTTGTACTGCCCCCTTGAAGCCTGGAGATGACCTAGGGTCTGGCTTGGCCTACCATTTTCCATCATTAAAAAAATCATTATTAGATTGTAAGGTATAGAGCCTATGTGTGCAAGTGTACAGTATGAGCACCAGGCCTATTAACTTATCGTTGCGGTCAGTGTCTAATTCAATTTATTAATCATAATTACTGTAGAATCGTTTTGTAAATGGATTTAGTATCACCTTTTTGAGGATTAGAGTGCTGTCGACCTACCAAAGACACTCTTAATCTATCGTAGTAAAATTGTTACTCCAGGTAGCATGGTCAACATGAATTGTGCTTTGTTCCTGGCAGCTTCTTCACTTATTTGCAAGTTCTGACCTTTCGTTCTGAATATCTTGGCATTATCCGGTCGGTCCAAGCTTTACGTTCGGACTAGGGAACGGACTACCGGATTTTGTATGGTGTTAAGACACTCTTAATCTATCGTAGTAAAATTGTTACTCCAGGTAGCATGGTCAACATGAATTGTGCTTTGTTCCTGGCAGCTTCTTCACTCATTTGCAAGTTCTGACCTTTCGTTCTGAATGTCTTGGCATTATCCGGTCGGTCCACGCTTTACGTTCGGACTAGTGAACGGACTACCAGATTTTGTATGGTGTTAGTTATAATACTGCGTTATTCTTGCTGGCGTTTGTCGGGGGAAACGACTAAACGAGCATGACCTAATGGTTCGTTTGGTTTGGGGACAAGGTTGGATAGAAGTATACCGTTCATGTTTATAGGGAGCCATCCTGTAGAGTGCCCCGTATTATCTCAATCAATTCATGTGCTTACATTACCATAGGGCATTTTAAATCTGCAAATTTTAAGCCAATAGTTCTAGAAAAATGGAGTGTTGAAATGTAGTGGATCACTAAGGTCAATTTCAATGGGAGGTCATAAGCATTAAATTTGGTGAAGAGGGAGTATTATGGGATGTGAGAGTAATGTCATCATAATGATACTCTCCCGACTCGATTATCTAGTTCACGGTACAAGATAGTTATTAGGAGAGGCTTTCTTCTACCTTTAAACAGTTTTAGCATCTCCTCGTATTGTATTTATGTCAAAAATTTATAGGAGGGTTTAGGAGGGGCTCTATGAATCCAGCGGAGATAGGAAGGACTGGAGTCCCTCCAGACCCACCGCTGATTCGCCCCTGTTTACAATCTTGTAATTGTACGATGACACTCCTCTCTCTGAGATTGGCCTACTCAAAATTCTAAAATAAACCGGGTGGACAAGACTTATCTCTGCTTAAGAGGCTAATTACACAGAATCACTCATCTCTCCGTAGTTACCATGTAGCTAGTCCCTCACAAACTAAGGTAAAAACGCAGTGTATTAGGAAGAACAAAATCGATCGAGGGCAGTCTCCTCTTCTGATGCTTATATACTGTAGTAGTTAGTAACGTTCATCCAGCTGATCATCTTCTCGATCGTCGGTGCCTCACATGGCGCGGTTGATGAGGCCATGCACGAGCACGAGCCCCATGATGATGGAGCGGTCGACGCCGGGCTCCACCGCCAGGGTCAGCACGTCGGCGCCCAGCGCCACCCCCGCGGGCGTCGTCTTCCGCTTCACCTCGGCCACGGCGAGCCCCGTGGCGCCGTCCACGATCCTGGCGCCGCGAGACGGCGCGATCCTCCCGTCGTCCATCCTGTAGCGCACGGTCGCCGCCGCCGCGTCGCCCCTGAGCTCGCAGGTGCAGCGCGAGGGCCCGCGCCACGCCCACGCCCTGGCCACCTTGAACCACGGCCGCCGCTCCTGCTCCTGGCCGCTCCACCTGTACCCCTCCCACCTCCTCCCGAACCCAAGCTTCTGCAGTGCGTGCAGGCCACCACGACCAGATCGATGAAGGACAACCAAAAGATGAAGCTCGATCGCGTGCCAGATTAGCAAGCTTGCTAGCTGTTCCGTTCGTGGAGACTAGTAATAATTAATTCTCTAATGATGAAGAGATCAATCGCTTACTACCTTCTTGAGTATCTGGAGGACGACGTTGCCGGCGAGGTCCATGAGGCAGACGTCGGCGGCGCGGCGGGCGCCGTAGTTGTCGACGCGGTAGACGATGCTCCCGGCGGAGTCGTAGACGGTGCAGCCGCTGCCGTTGAGCACCAGCGACTTCATCCAGATGGTGAACACCTCCGGCTGCTCGCTCCCCGCCAGCTGGGGCGACCGCGCCGCCGCCGCCGCCGCCGTCGCTGGCTGATCAGAGGAGGAAGCAACGGCCGCGTCGAGCCCCTGCGACGACGCGGAGTGCACCCTCACCATCGCCCCCCACAGCTTGAAGCTGCTACTACAACACATCGATCGATCGCTCCTCCAAAACTAGCTACTAATAAACGCGGTCGATTGTATTGTACCGCGCGCACCACTTCTTGTTCTTCTAACAGCTGATTACGCCGGGCGCCTTTGCAACTATTTGTGTGTGTGTGTGTGTGTGTGTGTGTGTGTGTATATATATATATATATATATATATATATATATATATATAAGCAGGAGACGAGAAGACCGAGAGCTTTTGCACTTTGCATACGCACGCTTACTTTGCGCGCTTGATTAAAGTGTAGTTGCAGCCTTGTAGGAGATGACGACGGCGGCGGCGTTCACGTACGTCGACATGTTAAAAGAACGTGTTCTTTTTTTGGGTAGCTAGGGGATCGCTCTCAATCTCATGGGCGTACCTTCAGATTAAATATGCATAACCTGAATTACCGCATCTGATTAGGCATTGCTCGTTCCATGCATGCTTATCAAGTTGGCTCTAGTCAAAGCTTGTGCAGTTTTGGCTGCTTCGCGCAATCTCGTTGGCTGAGCGAGAGGCATATGAAACCATGCGTCCAATGGCGCTGGCCATTCAGAGAACGATGTGTGTGCATAGCATTATATTATTTGCATAGATGTATGCCGCCATTGCCGCCTTTTCTCTCTTCAGTTTTTTTTTTTCTGAAGAGCCAACTGAGAGCAAGGTGACTGCCCGCGCGCTCTCTCTATCCACACCATATATATATATATATATATATATATATATATATATATATATATATATATATATATATATATATATATATATATATATATATATATGGCAACATATATATGTGTGATACAAAAGCCCAAGAACACGATTTGCTTGCTTTCCGTCTTTACATCAGATCTCGACGACAGTCTCAGTAAAGTTATTTTCATAAACAATTACTATTTTCATAAACAATTACTATTTCCATAAACGTTGCATTTATGGAAACGTATGTATGTTTTGTTTTTATAAGATTATCAAATGGAAGCAAGTGATCAAACATATGATCAACAACAGCAATTGTGTTTTGTCACTTGTGGGAGCTAGTGTTTTTTCGATAGCGTGAATGGCCAAAACGTGGGTTCAGTTACCTAGGAGTACCTAACATGTCCACTTATAATTCTGGTATGCATGGGGTAAGGCGCGCGTGGGTGCTCACAGTTACATCATAAAGCAAGCGTCAGCTACGAGCACCGGCCGGCAAGCACCAATGTAACTGTGCAGAGCATTGCTTGTCCATCGGGGGGAACTAAAACTTCTTTATGAAGAAACTAAAATTACTCATGATGTATGGACATTAGATCCTTACAGAAACTAAAAACACTTCTTATATAATGTCCATTGATCGACTCAAAAGGATGAAAAATGTGATTTCATTTATGCATAGTGTGTGAATGAAATATGTAATGCGCTAATATACGTTGTGCTAATTCAGTGGGTTCACGGCTTTATGTAGTAGATTAGTACTCTGGTAGTCTGGCACGTATCTTCATCTGGGTACATCAAACTTAAACTAGAGCAACAGGGGAGCTTGGGACGTTGACGAACTGAACAGTCCAATGTCAGCTGCCAAGTTATATTAGTTACTCTTATCCGAGCAGAATGGGACAAAAACCGCTGAAACCATTGGTTATTGTCTGATCACGTCACACCCTACTAAACTCTCACGCTTTTGATCATCAGATGGGCCATGAGAAAGGACAAGAAAAGGTACTTGTGTGCGCTATGACCCTTTTCAGGGACTCTTTTTTGCACTTTTGCGCATTAAAATATGTATGCTCACAAAGTGAAGCAGCCAAGTGGATCCGATTAGAGGGTGTCTGATTCTGATCCAGTACGACACAGCAGGATAATAATGAGAATAAGCAAAGCCGTACGGCGACCTAACACTAAAAATGAATGGAGGGTACTCTCGAATAGACATGTATATCCATGTCGTCACCATGCATGCATGCCACATCTACAAATGCGGTACAATATATCCAAGAACCTAACCGTGCGAGCTTTTCGTACCATTCCTTCCACTTTCTCGTCACCATAGATCAGCTGCTAGCTAGTGTCCCTTTTGTTTTTTTGCTATTATTATTCTACCTATTTTTGTGCTTTTTTAGTTTGTTGAGGCCTAACATAACTCTTGTGCTTTTTTCCCCCTTGTGATCTGGATACACGATAATGTATACATTCTCTCAGTGCTCTAGGTACAAATTAAATCAGTTTGTTTATATCCTAGCAGTATTCAATTATTAAGCGCGCTGCTTAGTTGGTAAACTTGGGAGTTGTGGAAGGAAAGAAAAACGTGCAGATCTTCCAGCGATCGACATCACTCCTCATGCGGTGATCAAGGAGAGGAGGCTACAGCTTGGTGTGTGTAATAATACCAAGCGCTCCCTTTAATTAATGGCTAGCTTGAGAGTGGGGTGTGTTCTTTTGTTTGCCCATTGTGGGATATTTTTTGTCTTTAATTTGTCGTTCCCGCTCCTTTTCTATTAATAATTCAAATGCCAGTCAGAGGAGAGCTCTTGCCCGGTGCTTTCAAAAAAAAAAAAAAGTCAAGCTTTGCTTCACTCATCACTCGGGTCATCGGCCGGACAGGCAGCTCCAGAAAATCGATTTATTCAGCAACGCGTGGACGGACACATGTGAAATCGTGGGCTTTGCGAAAAATAATAATAAGAAAAGCGAAAATCAGTAGCCTGATATATATACTGATGATGCTCCAGAAAAAGGCAGGAACAGACAGCAATAACGAACTGTATTATGCATCAGGTGAACTGCTCAACGTGGGGACGCGAGATAAATAATCTAGGATGATCCAAATAGGGGAATTAGGCAGGCTAGAGAGAAGTAGCACTGCTTAGGCCTAAAAGTATTGGGCCCCGAAAGTACCCTCAAACAAAAAAAAAGACGGTCCACCACTGCAAAAGAACAGGCCCAAAAGCGGAGAGTGATCTTTCTTTATCTTTTTCCCTTTTTGTTCATTTCCAATTCAGATAGTTAACTGAATGTGCTACAAAAATCAATAATCATATTTTCACATCCCCTCTTTCCCACCTCACAACTAAAATGATGATTGGGTTCGCTCGTGAAGAGATCCAACATGGCGTTCACAAACCTTGCGGTCTCAATTATCGGAACCGAACTTTAATTACTCCGTCAAGCAAAATTTTTTAACCCTACATGTATTTGTCTTTTTATAAACACAACGTATGCTATGCAAACCAGTTTGCTGTGAAAACTCATGCAAACCATAGCCAAAAAGCCGTCTAAATTTACCAAAAAAATCACACATGCAGATGATATGATAATACACAATTTTATAAAATATCTTGTCCAAACTCGACTTCGTTTGTAAGATATAAAAATAACAAATTTCAAACCAGAAAGTTTGTTAGAAATTTGTTAGAAACGAAGTATTTTGTAAGATGATATGATAACAAATTTGTCAGATGATTTGTTAGAAATTTATTATTTTTATATCTCACAAACAAAGTACGACTGTACCCCTGTTGACGATCTGTCTGCGTTCACATGGTAGGTCGGTTCGTAGTTTTTTTGTTGTCTAGCATATTTGTTTTGTCTTTTCTTGTCCGTGGGCTGGTATATGTGAGTCCAACTCGCTTGGAGAGCAGACAGCGCCGCCGTCGAAGAGGTGATGTGTTGCTAGGGTTTTGTCAGGTCAGAGAGTTGCATGATCGAGGGCTTGTCCATGGAGGAGCTTGGGGGCACTGCTGGATGTTCCGTTCCAGCAAAAATTAGGAGCGCCGGATGTACATCGAGGTCGATGCAGTGCGCGCGGGAGTTGCAAGCGACCAATTACTGTTTTTTTAGGAACCCGTTTGTAATGTGAGCCTTGTTTTTTCTCGTAGCCAAATTTTCATGTAGACTGGCAGGTGGTGATGTAGACCAGTGAGAGGTTTAACAAGGTTTGTAATTGTATCTGTTCAAAAGATAATGGGTTGTCGGACATGGTGGATATATTATCAATGTTTTTGTACATCTCTAAAGTTTGGGTTCGCATTATACTTGTATGTAGGAGGCACTATTTGTTCTCTCCTCCATCTCAGCGAGTCTTAGATGGTACTCCCTCCGTCCCAAATTATTGGTCGTTTTGGCTTTTCTAGATACATTAATTTTATTATGCACATAGACATAATATATATCTAGATGCATAGCCAAAACTACGTATCTAAAAAATCCAAAACCAAAACGACCAATAATTTGGGACGGAGGGAGTATTATCCTTTTTCCCCCCTATATGGTACCGTGTACTGCTTCCATATTACTCGGTATATTCAACTAGGTACCTAAATCGAAAGTATGGTATGGATAAAACTCAAAACGAGTTTTGCTCAGTTGGACCCTTCCATAAAAATTGCACAAATTTAAAGCAAGAAAATAATTAATTTAATTAATTTTGATATGGGTCTGGGCCCGGCCTTATGGATGCCATGCCCGGTCGCTCTTGAGTCTTGCCTGGCGCGCGGGGCGTCCGACCCGCCGACAGGGAGGCTGCTGCTGCTCCAGGCGCGAGTTCGTGGCAGCACACAGGGCGAGGCAGGGGTTCACATTGTCGCGCGGTAGTGGCAAGGCAAAATTTGTTGTATTTGTGGGGAGTAATGTTTATGAATTTGTGGAGTTCCAATATGGATTTTCAGGTTCCATTGCATAATCAACACAAATAACCACGATCTTTGTAGGAATAAATCAGAATCATTCGCTAATCTCCAACACTCTAATCCTAAAAAATTCCAATGCAAGTCTCATATGTTTAATTAATTAAATTTAGTTATATGTTTGCTTTAAGATGTGTGCAATTCTAATGGAAGAGACCACCGGAGCAAAACTCAAAACGAAAAGCCTAGAGGTTTTTATCGACGGCCAAAAAAAAGAAACAGTATTGGAGGCGCACTACTTTCTGTGATATTATTTAACATTCAGTGAGTAGCAGGTAATACCAGTTAACTCCAGCTAGCACCACACTTTTTCGGTTGCGACCTTGCTTTTGCATGCCTATGATTTCTTTTATTCAGTGCGTAGCAGTAGCATCACTGTCCTGTCTGCAATGTCACCTGCTCCACGTCAGTAGTGGCGATTTGGTTGAGATGACGAGCGGTGGTGTTTGGATCTAGGGACTTTTTTTAAATCTGTGTCACATCAGATATTTGTATATCAATTAGAGGGACTAAATATGATCTAACTATAAAACTAATTACATAAATAGAAACTAATTCACGAGATGAATCTATTAAACCTAATTAATCCATCATTAGCACATGTTTACTGTAGCACAACATTGTCTAATCACGGTCTAATTAGGCTCATTAGATTCGTCTCGTCAATTAGCATCCATTATGAAATGGGTTTTATAATTAGTCTATATTTAATACTTCTAATTGTTGTCCAAATATCCGATGTGACAGGGATTTAAAAAAAGTCCTATAATCCGAAGAAAAAAGGATGGGCAGGCTGCCGACTTATTGTCTTTCTAGATACAAATATACAGTTAATTTCCAGATAGAAATGTATCATATATGCTGTCCTTAGCTTTAGATTTGACAATGTAAAGCTTGTCCACTAATCTCAAATGCTGAATTTGATTCCATCTCTATCAGACGACCTATCTGTATTCTGAACTTCACCAGGAGAACACATTTCCAGTCCCAGCCGATTCTTGTATGCAGAGCCGCTAGTGTTACTTGTATGCCTGCTGATGATATCTATTCTGTGCCTGCAGAGCTGATTCTTATTTCTTCTGATCAGTTGATGATTAATTGTTATTCTATTGGTTGCTCTTGTTCTATAATTATTTTGGGTGGGATCTCTGAAAATGAAGGTAGTTGTTGGTCAAATACCTCAGGGTGTCCCTGTGGTCAAATGACGGAGTGCAAATTGCGCATAAATAAGTGCACTTCAGGCTTTAATTACAGCGATTACACAGTTCCATGGTGGCAACATGATTACAATACGTTTAGTAGAGTACGATAGTTCTACAACCTTCATATCAGTTCACGTATTATAGATGTCTATTACAATACAATTAGTAGAGCCCGGGATCAACAGGAGCCTTTTTTCTGGTTCATGCTTGCTCCTCAACCCCTCTTCCAGCATGCTGGCTCTCGATCCCAAAGTTCCTCGCTGTCGGTGTCCGAATTGACGCACCCTGCTCTGTAGAAGCCTTTGGATGTACTCGCCGATGTGCATGTATTGAAAGTTGCTCGTTAGTTGTCTGTATGAGATTACGAGAATTCATTAATGATCAGATTGACAACATACAAATATATAAGAATGGTAGCAAAGTGTGTAAGTTAAGGTCTTACAGTCATAGTCCACCATGCTCGTGTCTCCACCGCTGCTGTTTGTTGACTTCTTATATATTCCATTCGTTTCATCCTCCTCTGTGTGTTATATTTTTTCAACCTTAGTTATTTGTATTTGATGTTTATGCATTATTTTCATTTCTTTTTATTGCATTTAAGAAAAACGATTCTAATGTAAGACATGATCTTTTGGGTTTACCTCTTGCTGCCTGTGAAGCTCTTCCAGGACGTCAATGTCTAATCCAGTCTGTAAAGCTGCAAATCAGGATTCAATGTAACACCCTCTTTTGTTTATTTGCCTTGATCAATAAATTATATGCAGGTCTGGTTAACGAAGTGTACAAGCATGTAGTGTCGTACCTGTGTCGACGAGGCTGGGATGGTATCCATAGGAGATGTAGTCTGCCGCGGTCATTGGTGGTGGGTCTATGAATTCTGCTGTACTAATATCAACTGATACTATCTGTGGTGTGCTGTTTTGGTTTTCTTGTGGTTCAATTGCGATCCTCACTCCTGTAGTTGGCACAGCTTCTATCTCAGATGTGTACGCAGTAATGCGGCATGTACTGGTGCAAGTGTCGTATTTAAAACCTCTAACGTCACAGTAAGCACCCAGGAGAGGGTTCAGGACGTCTGGTCCGACCGATCTCTCTGGGATCCCAGTTATGATCATTTTAACCTTGAGGTTCCATGGTTTACTGTGGTTTTTGTAGTATGGTGTCCATTTTGACAGGCCAAGTCTGTAGGTTGGTGTGATAATTGCACTCTGATGGTACACTATTTCTTGATCATTTGCAGTTTCGAACTGCAAGATGTAGTCAGGTGGGTCCTCATAAATTCGACTAGGTAAGGATTTCTCTGTGCAAATATTTGCTAGGACTAGGTAAATGTCCTTTAATTTTGGCCTTGCCAATAGTCGGCCTATGTGTGTGGCTACCAGTGACAGTTCCATATTCGCCGCTGCAGCTGCTATTCGCTTGCCTGCATGATTATGTTTTCTTCCTGCAATTTGTAGTCGCTGATGCCTGCCTTTTGCGACGGATGCTACTCGTGTATATTATATTTTCCTGCTGGTCACATGAACATTGTTACTCTGGTTGGGATTCTGGTGCGAGTGTGAATTTCGACGCTTTTGGATTAAATTACAGAGCCGAATCATCAATCAATATAATTTAATTTGGGCGCTACTTTTTTGTTGCCTTGAGCTTTTTGTCATCATGGCTGGTATCATGTACTTTTTTGATGCTGTACTTTTCTTGTTTAACTATAATAATAATGTCATATGGCGTACTAATGATACTATCAATGACAAGTAAATCATTCTATTTTCCTAATTCTCTTGCTGTCAGGTTCCTTATTTTTGATAGGATGTATTTTCTAATCATGATGCGCACACTGACTTTGGATCTATAGCATCTACTTTCGGTGAAACATCCAAACTGTAGCTGTCTTAGAATTTTACAAAATAATCATTGCTCTGGTTACTCATTCTATTTCGATACGGAACAGTTTAGGATATTCAAAATGTCACCACATGGAATTAATAATCCATCACGCCCCCACAAGTGCCTTGTATATGGTACGGCTGAATTTTGGGGAGACGCTGAATGATTCGATATCGTAATGTTCTTTTTACGCAAAAAATTATCAGGTATGCAACTTCGTAGCTTTTTTGCATTACGAGAGTTGAAATGGTAATGGGAGAGTGCTCTCGAATGCCGGGATTAGGGTGGACTAACATATTAGTGCAGGGGAAGGAAGTTGGTAGAGCATGCTGATGATTTTCCAGCGGTTGGGAATGTCGATGCCGCCTAGGTGCTTGTTCTTCGCAACAGATTTTGAACTCTTTCCGGCGGCCGCAGCAACAGTTCTGCTGCGCAGCAAACATCGAATCCAGTGAGTTGCGGAACTCATCAAGAATCGCAGTTTTTACGCGAATCGAATCGATGTTGTGTGATGGAGTTTTGCTGGACGCACCTTTCATCCATCGCGGCGGAAGACTGCGCCGGCCGCAGCTGCTGATTCAATGGTGACCCATTGCCGTCGAGACTCAACTGGACGGATCTAGAAGGGGATTGCATGGATCTTGAGGCAATGGACCTAGATGGGAGGGGAGAGAGGACAGAGGAGGTATCGTTCGCCGCCTGCCCTCCACTGTCGGTGGAGAAGAGGAACAGTGCGTCGGTGGGATGGGGGTGGGGTGGGGGGCGACGCGGCGCAGGCTGGGCTCAGAATGAACAGTATGTTTGACTGGAACTGTAATTGCAGCTTCAATTAATCACAATCCGCTGTGTTTAGTTCCAAATTTCAAAGTTTGAAATTTGGGAATCTTACAATTTTGGAGTATTAAATAAATTAATTTACAAAACTAATTACATGAACGGGTTGCAAATCGCGAGACGAATCTAATAATGGTAATTAATCCATAATTAGTACATAATTAGTGGACGGTTACTGTAGTATCATTGTTACAAATTATAGATTAAGTAGTCTCATTAAATTCATCTTGCGACTAGCCAATAATCCATTGAATTGGTTTTTTTTCTCGCACATTTAATACCTCATGCATGGATCCAAACATTGATGTGATAGTTTTTTTTGAAAAAAGTAGGGATCTAAACATGACCTTATTTTTGCCCCTTTGGAACTGTACGCAACCCTATAAAGAGAGCGTTGCCTGCATGAATCACGACATATAACCAACCCATCCGGAGCGTCGGTGGGTGTGGGTACGTCTCACTGCGGTTACTGTATCCGCGTCGGAGCCAGCAGCTATTGCGGTCGGTGTGGCGAAGCTCTATTAAGGTGTGCGGAAGCTCGTGTTGGATTCATTTTTCAGCTATAGTAACATCAAGCTAACAGGGATGGTAGATTGCTATGACGGAGGAAACTTTTAATGCTAGTATTTTAAAACTGAAACTTTCAATGGTATTTTTCTAATTTTTGGTTCTTTCGAGTTAACAGTGGTATCATTTTAGGAATGAAAAATGAAGTGTGTGTTAAATAAGGAAGCAAAATTTTTTAAGTGCACAATAGTATAAGTTATGTTAATTGTCACTTATATTGATTGAATAAATATAAATTATGTACACAATAGTATATTACGTGCGTGTCGCATGTATATTTTACTAGTAAATATAAAATATTCAATCAATTTTTTTAAATATGTACGTGCCGTACGTATATTTTACTAGTAGAGTAGAGGTAAATGATTTTTTTTAATGAGACTTATCCGTTTTGTGAGATTTGGAAAAAAAGTTTGGTCAACGAGCCCAATAGTTGAGGGGGTTTTAATGGACTTTGTTCCATTTGTTAACAGGCCATGAGTTCTGCCACTGACGAGTAGGAGTGGTAATGGGCTATGGCCATAGTAATTTCTTCACAATCCAATTCAGTCCTTATAAATTATTAGTTAAAAATGAATAAAATTAGAGCCCAATGTTTTTAAGATCCGGCCCTTTGATTAGATTACGTAAGTAAGAAAACAAGGCCCTTTACCACCGGTGACGAGCAGCCCATGAGGTCCACCTGGTCACCGGGAATTGCCTAGGCTTGCCTCCCTTTATAATCCATCCCTTCGCCGCCTCCGCCGCCTCCCACTCAGCCTCTACCGCTGCCGCCGCTTCCTAGGTGCGTGCCTGCGATTTCCTCCTTTCCTCTGTTGCCATGGATTCAGATTCGGGTTGTCGGGTTGATTTTCAGTAGATGGGAGGATTGAACCTGGTTGATTTTTATTTGACAATCAATTCTT
Source organism: Panicum virgatum (assembly GCF_016808335.1). Lineage (NCBI taxonomy): Eukaryota > Viridiplantae > Streptophyta > Magnoliopsida > Poales > Poaceae > Panicum > Panicum virgatum. The sequence goes on from NC_053153.1 coordinate 64,293,145, forward strand.
CTTCGAATTCAAATCGCAGGAATCAGATCTACGAGTAATCCAGGAAAAATTGGGTCTTTGTGCGCTGGTTGTTAACTGAGAACAAGAAGGGCGACGAGCAAGGAACGAGGATGCCAAAGCGGCGGTGCGATGAACGTTACGGCAGCTGTACGGAAGAGCCTCGGCAGCAGCAGCACCTTTACCTTGTCCTTGATGACTGGAGATATGGATACACCATCCGCAAGGTAGAGTTGCCGCTCCACTCAGGAGAAGACGCTGAGCAGAGCTTGCCTCGTCCTTTCTTTCGCTTCGTGGCGAAGCATGAGTTGCCCCACTTCTTCACGTCCGCCTTCGGCACCAGGATCATTGCGATGCATACCATGGATTCCACCGGCGCCGTCCCGGTCATTGATATCAGCACGCGGAGCGTCATCTTTGGCCCTCAGTACAACTACCCGGTTAAACCCATCTACTTCCCCATCGGCAACAAGCTCTTTGCTTTGGACTCCGGGACCTTCGAGTTCTGCCGCTGCCCGCGTGGCGATGGCTTGCCACTGGGACAACCTCATGCTGAAAGTGGTGGCATGTTCTTTGATGGTGACGACGAGTGGTCATGGGTTCAGATTCGGATGCCATTCCATAGGCGGCACGTCACCTCCTATGCTGTGCACTCTGATGGACAGACAATCCTCATCAGCACCAAGAGCGATGCTGCCGCGGCCACATTTACCTTTGACACGGTGAAGCGTGAGTGGAAATGTCTTGGCGATTGGGCACCACCATTCACCGGCCGCGGGCACTACGACGGCAAGCTGGAAGCCTTGGTGGGGCTTTCTGAAGACCCGAAGACCCTTGGGTGCCTCTACTCCTGCAAGCTGCCCGGAGCCAACAGTGGCAGCAGACAGTGCCCTGCCCCTGCTTGGAAGCTCAGCAAGGAGAGGGTGTTCAGCACGAACCCAGCTGAAAGGCATGTAGGTGCTACCCTCGTCTACATGGGACGCAGAGCCAGGTTCTGCCTTGTGGAGTGCGTCTGTCTTGAGGTCAAGGCAGAAGACAACTCTGGGGAGGCCAGCTCTGATCAGGTGCTGCTTAAGGGAGACAACTCTGGGGAGGGCAACTCTGATCAGGTGCTGCTCAAGAAGTCGGGAGGTGGGCCTGAACGCAGTCGCTATATGTATCGTCTGATGACCTTCGTCCTCAAGTATGACAAGATGGAAGATTTGAGGGTTAAATGCTGTCGGGTTCGTTACTACAATGTGCCTAAGAAAGCATCACCTGAGTTTGGTGAGAATCCTGCGGCATTTTGGCTGTAGAATGCTAAAATCATGTCATGGGGTGGGTTCCTATGTTTTCACTCAGCTGTGACTGTTGCTTTTCTATGTTTTAATTTAGTGTTATTATCAAACTGTTATTATGTGGACCCCTTGCTATGTTTTAATGTGTAATATCAACTGGTGATTCTGTGTGTGTTGGTTTTCTGTGTTTTAATTTAGTTTGATGTGTAATCTCAACTGTGATTCTGTGAATCCCTGTTTTCTTGTGTATGCTACCTCAACAACAATGAGGATTACATGCATCAGTTATGACTTCTAGGGTGAGCGTAAGTTATACAGCTAGCTAAAGTTCATTATGAGGGGAGCTGATTTGATGGTTCAGTCAGCCAGCCCTCTAATCATTTAAACATGTTTCTTTAGTGAGGTGATATTGCTACATCGTATTTGATCTTACCATTACATGTGTTTCTTCCCTCCTATCGGTATATGTGTTCTCAGAATGAGTGCAGGTGGTTGGACATGAAATAGCTTGAGACCTGAAAACGTTGGACTAAAATTTGCTCTTGCACATTCAAGCAGTTGCTGTGTGTCTTTTTAATTGTAAGTCAATCAAGACAACTATGTAGTTGTGCTTTGCTGAACATCAGTCATGGTCTTGTATATATTATTCAGTGATTTCATTGTGAACATCTGACTGTTTAGTGCTCAAATCATCATGTTTTGTATGTTCCAGTATATTGCTAAGATTAGTTGTAAAATTGGATCAGATTTGTTTATAAATTGGAGTAATATGAAAGGAACACATACACATGGGCACGCAGACTCAAATGATACAGATTAGTGCTCCATTTGAGGCTACTAGCTCACATAGAAAAGCAGCACGAAACGAGGCCGCTGAGCACTAAGCAGCACGACTGCACGAGCTAGCTAGCCGATGTGTCATACCTCATGCGCGTAAGTGGATGAAGGAAGAAGACGTGGGCAGAAACGGCATTCACTTCGCACAATAGAGAGGAAAATCCCCAGTTCACTGCAGAAGTTAACGGTATCGTATTTTCCAGAATGGATCGATTCTTTTGATGGTATATTATTTTCCAGAATGGATCCATTCTTTTGATGGTATATTATTTTCTAGAGTAAAGTCCATTTTTGACCATCCAACTCTTGCCTCGGTCTGGTTTTGGTCATTGAACTCTAAAACCGGGTATCTTCGGCCACTCAACTATGAAAACCGTTTATTTTTTACCATCGGGCTGTTTTGGGGGCCGGTTTTGCTGACGTGGACTCCACGTGGCAGTGGGGCCCACTTGTCAGCACCATCTCCCTCTCCTCTCCCTCTCCTCTGCTCCCTCCCGCCGGCGCTCCGCACCCTCCCCTGCTCGCTCCCGCCGGCGAGCCGCGGGGCCACGCCGCCCCCTCACCTGCTCCCTCCTGCCGACACTGGCTGCGCCGCCCCCTCCCTGCTTCCTCCACGCACGACATGGCGTGCGGCGGCCATGGAGCTTGGGCTCATCGGCGACGGCGAGGGCGGCGGCTGGGTGGCTAAGGGCGCCAGCTAGGGAGCTTCAGCAAGGCTGGGCGCATCATGTGCGCCCCCGTCGGCGTCCAGGCACACGGTCTGCAGGTGGCCGGCAACGAGCTCGGCAGCTCATCCATGGCGGCCGCGGTGGGTGGATGGCCGGTGGGTGGCGGCTCAGCGCATGGCCGGCCGGGATGAGTCAGGGACGAGGTCGGGGAGGCCACGAGGAAGCTCCACGCGCGAGTAATTGGAAGAGGGCGAGGTGGTTTAGGTGAATTTGGCCGGAGGGCAGCGGGGTGAGATTGTGGCGGCGGCGGCGCTCGCATGTGTGTGCTCGACGGGGTGAGGCGACGAGTCTTGCTCTCCCACCTCCGACAGCAGGCGCGTCGCGGTCTCGCTCCGGCTCCGCACGGGCAGTGGCGGCGCAACCTTCTTCCCCACCGCCGGCCGCCCTCAATTCGTCGTCTCCGGTGAGGCTCCCTTCAATTCCGTGCGCAGGGAGCTTACCCGTCCTCTCCTCGACCGATTCCGGTCCTCACCCGGTCGATTCCCCTTCCGCAGGTCCTCCTCGGCGAAGCTCCATCGTCACCGCCGCCGGACGTCGTCGCCGAGCCTCCTCGCCGCGGCTCCCCACGCTGCACTTGGCCGGTGAGCTTCGCCGCGCCCTTGGCCAGCTGGTGCGCGCGCGCGCCCGACCTCCACTTGGCTCCTGGCCGCCTACCCCCGCCGGCCGCCGCGCCGAGCCGCCGCGCGCGCATCACGCCGCTGGCATGGGCGCTGCGCCACGGGCCAGCGTCGGCAGGAGGGAGCAGGGGAGGGGGCGGCGCAGCCAGCGTCGGCAGGAGGGAGCAGGGAGGAGGCGGCGTGGCCCCGCGGCTCGCCGGCGGGAGCGAGCAGGGGAGGGTGCGGAGCGCCGGCGGGAGGGAGCAGAGGAGAGGGAGAGGAGAAAAGAGAGAGGAGAGGGAGATGGTGCTGACAAGTGGGCCCCACTGCCACGTGGAGTCCACGTCAGCAAAACCGGCCCCCAAAACAGCCCGATGGTCAAAAATAAACGGTTTTTATAGTTGCGTGGCCGAAGATACCCGGTTTTAGAGTTCAATGGCCAAAACCAGACCGAGGCAAGAGTTGGATGGTCAAAAATGAACTTTACTCTATTTTCTAGAATGGATCGGTTTTTTTGATGGTATATTATGTAATGACCATCTTCCAATGGTGACCAATGGTATTTTCTGTGCGTGGTTGTAGAACAAATTTTCCCAACATATTTCCACCAGACACTGCATTTTGTTGAGGGGACATGTATAGAACAAATATGAAACCTGTAATTTCATCATTTCCTCCTGATTACTTCATTGTGTCATCTCTTCTCTACAACTAAAAAGAATGAAAGAGGGAAAAAATTTTGGTGCGACCTTAGACTATGCTGCATTCTTATCTCTACAACTAAAAAGTAAGAGCCTATGCTGCATTCTTATCTTGATTCTGTGATGGGATTGCTGCATCTACAGATGATAGATGCAACCGGATTTTGAACCAGCACCAGCACCTAAATCTGTTCCAGTATCTTGCACCTGCAATGCCTCCAATCAGATCGGCTCCATCCCCCTCAGGTATGTCTGTTAGTTTCCAATTTATCAGGCTTTTGGTTCACTAGCAAATTCCATAATCTATTTATCAGGTTTCGATTTGTAGATCAGAATGCAGCAGCCCACTGATTTGTGCCAATTTGGAGGCTTCACATTTCTGCTTTACATGGTCAGCCACTTATCATTCCTTTTTAATGAAACATGGTTTGCTTGGACCATGTTTGGCTTAATGTTAAGTTTATGGCATATGCATCACTTGGCAAGGTTTAGGAAATCACATCACAAGCACATTTTCACTGGTTCTTTTGGACAACTTTTTTATGTCCTCCAATATTATTGCAAGATCCTGGTTGTTTGCCGTCATATGTATGAGACAAATATACTAAGTTCCAATCTATGAGCATCAATCTATTTATCTATGAGCATCCTGGTTCAATCTGAAATTTCAGAGAAGTCTAACAATGATGGCCGATAGATAGAGCATGAACAGAAGGAGCTTTCTGAATATACGTTGTTAGTTTGCTGCATATTCTGACATGCTTGTGATTATTAAACTTTGCACCGATGCATGCTTCTAATCTGGTTATTAGTGGCGCCAGACAGCAATAGAGATTGATAGTAGCAGATCAGAAAGCATCTATTAATATGAATTGGATCATCCCTAGAGTGTTAACTCATGGTTAATATGTGGTGGAAATTCTCTCTTCTTTAAATCAGTTGAAGCCACAACATGTTTTGTAAAATGGCAGTTCTTTTTAGAAAAGTTCAGCATCCTAACAGGTGATCAGTTGTAGCTGTTTGTTAGCATCTGTGTATCAACACAGTTGGTGAGCTCAACCTACTAGAGGTCACATCAATTTCTTTTCCCAATGGCCGCTTTTGCTGCCAGTGAATTGATTTGCCAAAACAATCTATTCGTTGTTCTCTGTCGATATACCAAATTGAATAGATCATTTTGTTCACTCCAAATTGGCAGCTGATAATGTTAGATACTAACTGTTGTTGAGGCAAAAAAAAAGATATATCTTTCCTACTGAATTGATGAGTGTTTCATAGTGTTGCATGATAGATGCAATAGATGCATTTCCTTGGAACTTGACACCCAGCAGTTTGGACTGATTGCAATTTCTGATAATGTTACTATTCTGAACATGTTCAGGTTCTGATAAGCTTGCTCTGATGTTAGCAGTTTGGTTTCATTAGAATGTGCCAATCTGAAAATGCAGCTATGTCTGAAATTGTAAAGGTTCTTTTTTTTTATTCAAAATTGTAAAGGTTCTGGTAGTTAGAGAAAATTACTTTGATCATATTAGTAAAAGATCTGATCAGGTTGTGGTAGTTAGAGAAAATTTTCTAGCTGTTTCATGTGTTCCATCACAACCATTTTCTTGGATCTTGCAATCAGTTCGGATTCTAAAAAATGTTGCATGACTGGATTTGCTCAGGTTTACGTCCATTGGATCAATCTTGCGTAGCCACCTTGCATCAATATTTGATGGGGATGGGATCTCAAAAATTTTTCTTGGACTTTGCTTTAATTCTCCTATGTTTTGCTTTAATTCTCCTATGGTTTGCAGTTCCGGTGGACTTGCCAGAAGCACATAGTGGATTTTTTTTGCTACGGTTGCTGTACATGGATAGATGAGCACAGATGTATCCTTTTCTTTTGATCAAGAATTTTATTTCATGTCACTAGAAAGGTTGGGATTGTGGAGAACCTGGACCTGCTTGAGTTTAGTGTACCGCAGAAGCTCCTCGGTGTCACCATGGTGATTGACACTTCTCATGGTATGATGAACAACAGCAATCTTCCACTTTGCAGTTGATTTCTTCATTGCCTTATCCAAATCCTACACGGAAAAATTCATGAAAGAAAAATAAATTAATTCTCTCTCTCTCTCTCTCTCTCTCTCTCTATATATATATATATATATATATATATATATATATATATATTCGAGCCAGAAGTCGGCAAGATCTTCGATTCTCCACAAGAAGCTTTTGAGTTTTACAACATGTATTCGTGGGAGCTTGGTTTTGGGCGTAGTCGTAGCAGTTTGTCTGGCCGTCGTACACGACAGGATATAGTTTGCGCCTGTGAGGTAAGTATACTTTTGTTTGAGCCCCTCTTGTTTTGTTCATCTTTTTGTTGTAGGAATTTCCATTAGTCATTTATTTTTTCCATTTTGCAGGGACGCGACTCGTCCTCTGTAGCTAAATCTGCTCGTTGTGGTTGCCACGCAATGATTAGGCTCCTTAGAAAGGGTGATGACTCCTGGTTCATTAGTCGTTTTATCCACTATAAAAAATATATTGATACATGACGAATAAATTTTGTCATAGGTCACTAAAAACCCGTCATAAAATAATATCTATGATGATCTCAAATTGCGTCATGTATTGAGCGTCACAGATCACACCTCATGACGTTCCTTAAAAATTTGTCACAGATTGCTTAATCCATGACGTTTTGAAACCGTCATAAAATATCCCCGGACCCCCAAAGCCCAACCCATATCTATTTTTTATGACGAAAGTTAAGTCACAAATTCAATTGCCATGTCACAAACTAATGATATGGAAGATGACATGGCTGATGACATGGCGATGATGTGGATGGCAATAATGACGTCATGATTGCTGACATGGCAATGACGTGGAAAATAGTGCTGATGAGGCAAGGGACTTGGCGAGCGACATGGTAGATGACGGGGATGATGATGTCAGCAGCACAGCCCATTAGTGGATAGGCCCATATAACAATTCAGCCCACCAATTTTCATATAGCCCCTAATTGAAACCAACACATGTAGCTCATAAACCACAGCAAAAAAAAAAACTAGATCATAATATTCCATCTTCCATCCAGAATGACATCAAAATAAGGGATCACATACATTCTTTCCAACCAGTAGCACTAGCAGCCCAACATTCTAGGATCAGAAACAATAAAAAAGTTTAGGACAAAAGACAACAAAAAGGAGCAGAAACAACTAAAGGTACATGAAGCTGCAACAGCAAAGTCTTGTTCCTGCAAAAGGTTGAAGTTCCACCAAAAGCAAACATACCACCTTGTTGCTTAGCTTTGGCTTAGCAAAAGCATGTGTTTTGTTTCCAACTCAGCTTGCTTACTTCAATCACAGTGATTTCTGCAGGTGTTTCTATTTCAAGCTCGTCACAAAGTACCTACAAAACAGAGGCATATGCATATCAATACTATTGCTTTGCTCTTAAGAGGTTGGCTCAGTTTCAGAGAAAGTAGTTACACCATATGGTATAGAAGTTGGATAAACTACCTGATAAGAGCCTAGACCATGGCTCGCTCGCGTTTAGCTACAACTTCCTGCCACTTTAAAAGTTTTGTTTGGATATCTTCAACAGAACCAATACTATCACACCAGTCATCCTGTAATTTAAGACAATGCTAAAAGTTCACAAACAAACTAAATTGTTGCACGGCCATATCAGTTATTTTCTAATGAGAAGAGCAAGATACATTTCTATAGGAAAATATGGTAATTCGTAATCAAATCATGTCCCAGCCTAACCAGCCCTTTTAAAATGGCTTGAAGCCTAACCAGCCCTTTGGTTTCAATCATCAACTGAGAATGCAATAGATCAATGCACCACCATATTTCTTTTAGAACCATAATATCATGCAATAGACATTCAGAGCTGAACATACGCATGAAGCAAACAGATCCCACATTTATTTATGAGCCTAGTTATTAAATTTCCAAGGAGCATGCATCCTTAAATTAGATAGCAAGATTTAGCAAGATTTATTCTTTTACCAATGTGCACTTATTTTACAAATAGGAAAAGCATGGGTTAGATTAAATGGTAAAAACCATTATTGTTACTCTTCTCCTTATTCACACTGAAATGTGATGCCCTGCAAGTCAGATAAAAGAATACAAAGAGTCAGCTTCTAGGGAACAGGGAGCTGTGCAAAAGCTAGATATACTGTTAAATTGCAACAAGCTACCTGCACAAATGAGTCTAGGTAGTATGCACGACTAATTACTGCCAAACTAATGGAATAATGTGCAAACTATTAGTAATATCATTTATATCCTATGTAGGCATTTCCATGAACAGTTGATGCATAGATGTGCTATGGAAAACAGAGCACCTGGACCATGAATCCAATTAAATCATGCACTTTCTTGGTCTACCCAGGTGCTCAGAAGCTACAGATTAAATCATGCCACGATTATGTTCGCCAGCGTATAAGCAAGGGATTGAACAATAACAATAAGGGAGATGGAGGAGGATAGATGGATCCAACGGCTCATCACCTGGAGAGAGGGCCTGCATGCCTCCGTTGGCAAGGGAGGCCTCGCAGCCCACCAACCTCGCCCTCCCGGACGCCTGCTCATCGCTCATTCGCAGGCTGCTAACCGCGTTGCACAAATATGCGACGGCCCTCCCCACCTTTGGTGCCATCCAGCTGACCATGGCCGGGCACAGAGCGGTGAGGCGTCAGGGGAATGCAGGATGGGCCACTTCAGGAGGGGGCCGCACCGACGGAGGTTCGACCTCCTCGATCCGATGACGACGCCAGGTGCGGGTCACCGAGCCCGTGGATCTGAGGATGCGCGAGGGGAGGCCCCGTGACTGCCCCAGGCTAGCAGCGCCATGGATCTGAGGATGAGAAAGGAGGTGGAGGATGCCCCAGGCTAGCAGCACCATGGATCGGGAGGTTGAGACGGACGGGAGGAGTGGATCTGAGGGGAGGAGGGGAGCGGCGCACGGGGAGAGGGGGACGATGGAGAGAAGTGATTTTCGGGCCGCGTGCGGGCCACTGGGCAGGGATGCCGGCTGCTGGTGACGGCTGAGGGGAGGCGAGGGAGGAAAGGGCTAGGGCGGTGGACGGCGGCCCGGACGGAATCGGCCTCTCGTACTCGGGGAGCCACTAGCCGCCGACCCCGTGCTCAAGGAGCTTGGGACAAGCGGCCCCGAGGCCAGCAGGGAGAAGGGCAGAGGGAGGCATACCCGTGGCCACGTCTCGCCGCCGCATGGGAACGGAGAGGGGTGGCGGCGCCTCTCACGGGGGAGGAGCGACGAGATCCACTTAGGGGCGAGAGGAGGCGGAGGGTAGAGTGGATCTGTGAGGACGGAGCTAGGGGTTTCAAGGAGACAACAGCTGATTTTATAACCCGTGAACGCAATTAGAGCCATACGATCAGCAATCAACGGCTAGAATTTGTTGTGCTATATGGGCTGAAACGGGCCTTTTTATTCTTTCTCTGTTTAACGTTTTTTTATTGTATCATGTGAAGTAACATCTAAAAATAATTGTCATATAGACATTAATATAACTTTTATATATAATAAACTACATATAAGTTGTTGTGTAGGAGTTTCAAGAATTTTTGAATAGGTTTGCCATTTTCTATTATTTAAGTGAATTTCTGCATGCTTATCTTCCGAGTTGAACTATGTTTACCTCTAATAAAATTGAAAAAATTGCAAAAAATAATATATTTAGGTTCATATGTTCTATTCTACCCATGCTCTTGAGATAGATGAAAAACTCAATTATTCTTCTATAGACAATTCAAATTACTATCTCCAAATTACAACACGGTAATTACAAAATATATAAATTTGGTCAGAAAAAAACTAAAAATTGACGTGGCGACATATTTTTGGTCCACGAGCTTGCCATAAAAAAGGTAAATGATTTTAATAAAATGAGACCATACGTTGTGCACAAACGGATACATCTCTCAAAGAGTTTCTTATAACTCAAGTCAATCTATGAGATTAAACTACTTGATAACATTTTCAAACTCGTATGGATCTCAAATTTGGACAGAACGTTATGTTGACCATAATAATAGAAATTATGAAGTTAAATTAGCTATTGTTATGTAAAAATATGTATTTCTATTCTATGCTTAAATGAAAGAAAACAAGTTATATGAAGAAGATTCAAGAAATCATAATTGACTTACAAAAAAAATGCAATTACATGATAGAACATGATTTTAGAAAAATTTAGGAAAAAGAATCATCAAATTTAGAGTTCATACGAGGGAGAAATACTAGTTACAAATTTTAATTCCGAATTAAAAAGAGAAAGACCAATCATAGTTGTGTTCTTCGCATCGCCCACGTAGTACAACAATACAAAAAACTCTAACGTCCGGCATAGTTACAAATGATGGTGTAGTGCGGTGGTAGTGCCTGGTCTTTATTTCAGCCAGGTTGCTGTTTCTATTCCCTAGGGGCGCAGGTTTTGTTTTTATTTTCTAGAAAAACGACGACAACTTTATAAAACATTCCAACCATGCATGTGACATCATATGAAATAGTGGCCTAGTGGTTTGGCCTTTTGCTTGTGCAGAAGTAGATCACGAGTTCCATTCTCATCCATAACGTCTTTTTCATTGATTTTTTATGATTTATTAATAAAAATGTCTAAAGCTATTTTTCCCATGTCTAAAGCTATTATTTTCATCATTGACGCAACACAGATAATTTCTTACACGGATGTGATGCTTTTATCTTTGCGGTTCTATTAGTTCTTGGGTCATGTGTTTTGCGAACAATAATAAAAGAAATAGATTACCTTTCTCAAATAACACACGAACAGACCAGTAACGTTGTGGTAGGGCTGCAAACCTTGTAGCACAAGGTGTGTCAGGTTCGATCCTCAAGGGCGCAGCTATTTTTTGATTAATACTCGGCGCAACAACTGACAGATGGGCTCTAGACGACCAGGCCTCCCGCATGCTGACTGGGTCTGAGTCTGACTGATGGGCCTAAAATTACTAGTCCAGACACATCAGCATGCCACATCGCGAACATACGACACAACTGAACTAGTGTTTAATCTAGACACAATCACACAACTCAACAAGTGGCGTGGTGGTATGTGCTAGAGTAGGTCGTAGGTTCAATTCTCCAAATTGATAAAAAAAATTGTAAAAATTTTTGTGGTCACATTTATTTTCTCTTGTAGATAAAACTCTGCGCCATATACTATAGATAGATAAAAAAGGATTATCATAATTTTTAATTCATTGATCATGATGAATTTGCTGAAACGTCATTGTCTTTTGGGACGGATCGTGACGAAATCGATAAAACGTCATTAAGTTTTAGGCCTAGAACCCACAACTTCAAATTCATGACAAAAACTACAGAATCGTCATAGATGGTGTGTCACTATGACAGTTTTTTAAAATGTCACAAAAAATTCGTCATAGATCAACGTATTTATTGTAGTGATCTCAGAACATGTGCATCCTTTGTCGGTTGTGGCGAGCGTAGGCAGTGGAAGTCCCACAGCCGTATTGACCAGATGACAAGGGATTTGGTCAAGAATCTCAGGGCTAACAATGTGCAGATATCTCGTGTTTGTTCTATGCTCGGTAGCTTGCACGGCTCTAACCAGTACGTGCCTTTTAGCCGCCAGTCTGTGAGGTCTTTGTGCGGTAGGCTGGCTCAAGAATCTATAGAGGGGGATACGAGCAAGACGCTAGCTTTGTTTGCTGCTATGAAAGAGGCTGACCCTGCGTTTGTTCTGAGGCTGCAAGTGGATGAGAAAAAAAGGGTCAAAACTCTGTTCTGGTGTCATGGTTCTAGCCGGTTTAACTATTCTTGTTTTGGCGATGCTATCACCTTTGATACAACCTACCGCACGAACCTTTACAACCTTCCGTTTGGCTTGTTTGTTGGTGCTAACCATCACTTTCAGACAGTTATCTTTGGAGCTGTGTTGCTCACGGAAGAAACTACTGATGCCTTTCATCATCAGTGGGTGGAAGAGGAGCGGGTGTGTATGTATACTTGCAAGCGTGCGATTGGCCGGTTTGCAAAAAAAATCGTTTTCTTCGTGAAGTGTGGATCGTGGGAAGGAAGAAAACAGAGGAAAAAATATTTCTTGTGCGGTACGTAAAACGGGCGAGCGGGCTTAAAATTACTTCAAAGAAATTGGGAAAATGGAAAAAGATAAGCGTTCGATTGATGATGCTACGTGGCACGACACTTAAATTACAAAGAGTGGATAGTTTTAGGACCCATGAACTGACAAAGCCATGGCTTAGGAAAACACGATTTTAGCCTGATGCGCTCAAACAGAAAGGGTAGCTACATAGACGCGAACGGTAATGTAGCATCCTAACTTGTCAAACTGGAAAATGCACTCGCCGCCCCCGGACAACGACTGCCTCTCCGCGAACTCGCCCCATCCGTCGCTTATTGTAGCTCTGTAATCGAATCCGACTGCGAGCTTAGCTGGCACAACATCGTCTTTGCCGCATGCCAAGTATACGGTCTGATCCCATGCTCTTCCAAGAAGTGGCTTTATGTGCGCCATCGTGTAGGATCTCCTGAATTTCTGCCAAAAAACTTGTTTAAGTAAGCTCGTAGCTGTGGCATGGTTTATCAAGTTTAGTACGTACCATCCATGATGATGCTTGGTGTGCAGTTAGCTTGCAGAAATACAATGGGGCTTTGGGTTTGACATCCGCGCGGAGGTCCTCTAAGAACTCGTGCATGACATCGTCAATTTCACCACCCGAATATCTGACCTCCGAAACCTGTTTAAAGGCTTTCATGCCGTCAGTGTGCCGATTGTTGCAGGGGGGGTGTGTGTGTGTGGTGGTGGTGTGGGGGGGGGGGGGGGGGGGGCACGCCACAGCACCTTGGTAGCAGGAAAGAGCGGATGGCGGGCTCTGGTCTCCTATAGTTGCAGGACGTGATGGTTTCGTGCAGGGTCCAGCTTTGATTGCAGTTTCCGGGCAGTACACCTCCGGCCAATTGTGATCTGCATAAAAAAGAGGGTTTCGGGATGTTTTTTGTGTTGTTGCAGTGTATAGAAAAGGGAAAAAGGGCCATCTATGTCGGTTTTACCTGAGTTTTTAGGGTGCAGCAACTTTGGCATGAGGTCTGCCTCCAAAGGTGGGTATTTCTGCACTCCGTCACGGCCGAAGACAGCCACCTTGCACTGCCTAGTGTTCTTGAATTCAAACATCATAAAATTGCAACACTAGCTTTGCTCCAAGGGCGCTGAGAAATTCAGACCATCCTTCAGCCAGGTAGTGCGAGTATGCCGCCTTGCTGACGTGCCGCTTCTACTCCCTGCTGCTTCAGCGACACCAAGCACCGCCAGCACGCGCCGCCTGCTCTGGATCTGCGGGTGTAGATGTCCTGGCTATTTAAAACCATGCATCATAAATGCGTGAGAAAAAAAGGACAACAAAATCCACGGGTACATGTTGGTCCGTACAGTGTGCCGGCCCCTGTGTACTTCCTTTTGCTACCCCTATAAGTCATTAGGAGAGTACTAGGCCTGCGCTCGATTTAATCATGATGGTGTCCCGGCTGCTATCCCATCTCGTAGCTTCCCAACGATATGCATCCAACGGCGGAGGCGCATGTGGGCAGCTACCCACGTGTCTAGCCAGCAATTTCCGATGTGTGTGTCTATATATATATATATATGACTGGTCTATTTAGCATGCGGAGTGTTGAATAGCTATTTAACACCCACGGCGAGTAAATGGCCAACTCCGACAAGTGCAACAGAATCGAGATTACGGTGCGTTAGAGCAACTCCAGCGGAGAGACTAAATTTGAGCCCCTATATTGCTTTTAGGAGCAAGCCTATAAAAATTTAGGGGCTTCAAACTCCAGCAGGGTGACTAAATTTAGAGGGCCTCCAGTTCTAGGGACTCTGGATCAAAATTTAGTGGCCTCCCCAAAATGGGGGCTCATATAGGGGCCCGGTTGGAGATGTTTTTTCTACTGGGAGACTAAAACAAGAGATAGAGTCCCATTTAAGGGCCCGGCTGGAGTTGCTCTAAGTTCCTGGGGAGTAAAATCTCAGCACTAGTGTAATGAATGGATTAAATGGACCTACGACTCTTGATTGACGCGGACCTCGTATTAGTAATTCAAAAAATTCCGAATGACCAATGAAAATGGTAATTGAACTGTTATCCGTAAGGAGGTACGAGATAGTAGGAAATGGTTGCAAGTAAAAAGTGGAAAGTAGGAAGTAAAAACTTACTGGTTCGTCGTGGTGCATTAGTATGCTAGTAGTAAATTCTCAGGGTGGGTGTATTTAATGGAATAAATGGACGTGGAGACCCTTGTTTGTTGCGGTTGTGGTCTCTATTATTATATTAAAGCAGTATTGAATGAGTAGCACTTCAAAAAACATCAAATGACCAGTGAACATGAGACCATGCGATGGTAGTTGAGCTGTTATCACATCAGGGTTTACGGGATAGTAGGAAATGATAGTAAAAATTGAATAACCGGAGATTCGGGTGCAGTAATTTGCATGTAAACCGGAGATAGATTATAGGCTGCAATTACTTGCATGTATGCAGGCGCTAAACGTGCGATGCGTCAGGCAGGAATATACTGATGTGTGGTGCAGAGAGATATAAAACATATGGAAGGAGTAATTTTCTATTCCTTTTGCTCTCCGCTATGGAGTACTTAACCAAAATTGTTATTCCTTTGGTATGTGGTCGTCAATCACTCTATTTGTGTCTATGAATATGAATTATGAATATTTTTTGTTGTTATACGATAACTCCTAGTCTCCAAAATTATATTCCTTCTGTGTTTGGCCAATTATTCCCTAGATGTGTTTTCAATATTTTGCAAGTCATTTCTATTTTTCGAACAATCCCAAGAAGTAATTTTCATTTTTGGTAAAGTAATTATTTTGAGAAGTAAGTTTTTTAGTAGAAATTTAAATTTGAAGAAGTAATTCATATTTACTACATCATCTTTATAATAATTTTGAGTTTTTTGATGTCCTTATTTTTCAAAGAAGTAATTTCAAAACAGGAAGAAGTAACATGCACAATAACTTTAAGGAAGTAATTTCAAAAAATTAGATCAATATTTTCATGGTGACTCAAATTGTAATAATCCATTATATGTAGTCGCAGATCTTACAAATCAGTATGAGATGTAAGTCTTTGACGTAGTAATTTCAAATTTGAAAAATAATTCATATTTAATACATCATATTTATAATGACTTTGACATCTTTATTTTTCAAAGAAGTAATTTCAAAACAGAAAGAAGTAATATGCTCAGCAACGGCAAGGTAGTAATATCAAAACATTAGAGTAGTATTTTCATGATGACTCAACAATAATAATCCATTGTATGTAGTCACAGATCTCACAAATCACTAGCTGCTCAGCGATCACACGTAATTTGATTCACTAGAATTTATGCGATGTACAAGCTGATCACGCAAACATAATGCAGTTGTCCAATTTTTCCTAGAAAGATGATGCCCCATTAATACAGTGGTAATGCGTATAAGCTCTCTTGCACGAGAGCTCCACCATGAATCCATCACCCAGCTAGCTGGCTTCTGTTCTGTGCTCCACCATGACCAAACTAGCAGCGGTGCGTCCTCACTTGCTTTTCTTCAATGGCGAGCCGGATTTGCAAGAGACATGCTTTATTTTTTGAACCGTAAATATATGCAAGGTTATTTGCATGGCACTAGAAATAAAGAGGTCAGCCTGCACAAATACTTTGGCAAACAAAAATATCAGCAATTGACACACTAATGAAGTTGTAAATTACTCCTGAGCAAATTTAAATTTACTTATATCTTACGATTTCCAAATATCCACGTGAAACAAAGTTTAGAACTGTATTGGTTTAAAATTGAAGACTAATTTAAAACACAAAAGAATTGTTCTCAAACAGGCCCCAAAAGCAATTGAGATTTGCTTTCAGATCTAGAAAAATGTTCGTTACTTGCTTTCCATCGGACGTTGCAGCATCCAAATTTCTCTCTCTCCGTAAAGACATTTCAGTGAAAAAATCATTGTTCAAATCGATCCTAAATGGGCAAGAGATGGGTTTGGAATGGGAGGGGGAAAACTACCAGAGATGAGATTGGGAATGGGAAGGAAAAAAACTACAGGATCAACAATTGGTTGGTGTTGATAAGAGATTGATACCTGGAATCACCACGGCAAGATCCAATCGATTGGGCCTGCTGCTCTAGGCACACGCAGGTGCCGGCGGCTTGGATGCTTGTGTTGCATCTTGCCGTGAGGCCGTGCTGCCGGTGACTTGAGCCATCGCACGGCGCCACCGCACGGCGCCACCGCCGCACTCTGCTCTATGAGAGAAAGAAGGGAGCAGAGAACGTGACATTAATGTGCACTAATTTGGGTAGGAAATATAATGCAAAATTATTGTGTGGTATTTATTGTCCCACGACCTTTAGTCTGGTAGTAAATATGTTGACAATTTTACTCTTTCACTATTAAACCAATTGGTCGGATGACAGGTGGGGCTCCGTCGGTGTGTTGAATAGACAATATATATAGGGCAGCACTATTTGATCCCCGGGTTCCAAATAGGCATTTGGTCCCCAGCATCCAATCTCCACCGAGGAGAACGAGCCCTCGAGCCGTCCACATGGAGCCGGTCCCGACCCCTCCCCCCTACCCCGAGCCGAAAAGGCTCCTCAGTCCGCGCTCCCTCCGGCCACGATTCGCTGCGGCAGTTCGTGGACTCCGCCTGTCCGGTTTCACCGGTAACACACGAACTTTTTTTTTCATGCCAACCTGGTTTTCCACACGTTTTATCCCCACGCTTGTTTTGCACGCACGCCTGATTCCTTGAAAACCTTGAAAACTACAGAGTTTTGCATTCGCGCACAAGGCATTCCCAAGTGAATCTTTGTAAACTGTTTATTACTTGTGTGCTGGTGCTGAGCTCAACAAATTAAGTATTTTATTCCCATTCCATAGAGCAGTGCAGGTACTATATTTTCAATCATGTCATACGTATTTTGCAAATAGATTTGTTGCCAGATGAGTCAAGGAACACAAATTGAACAATAAATCTAATTTATTCTCTGTATGTCTCAAGGTCCATCTTGTCCATTGTAGTCTTTCAGCTAGCTTCCAATCTCGTACACATTGGCATTTGTAGACTAAGTCGTTTTCAGAAGAAAACAAAATGCTGAATGTGTACACCAAAATGATACAGTGTTTATCCTCGTAGTCAGAGACATATCATGCTGAGCTCGCTGCAATCTAAGCCCGTGTATTCACTCTTGCAGTTTCCTTCTGACCTCATCTTAGCCACTGCCTGCAATAGGAACACTATAACAGTAGAACATTTCACACATATGTCATATGTGAATAGAAAAATGAACTATATGGAACATATCTTGGAGTTTGTTTCTTCATCACAAATAATGACATACATAGATGCAAAAATGTAGCTACATTCTAAAATGGAGTGAACCATAAAAACCAGTCTCAAATATTCCCATGTGAATGGAGCAGATGACCACAGCTCAGATCAAAGCATACTTTGTAGGCAAAGATTCAGTAGGATGATAACACATCTAATGTTTAGAAATAAGGAGTCCTTAATTAAAGTACAAATAAGCCATATGATCAAGTATTCAGTGGTACTAGCTGCTGATCGAAAAATACATTACGGGGAACAAATCAGTATTGTCCAATAAAATAAGTTTGCCTATAAGAACCACACAAGCAGTAGTAGGCTAGAAGAACCACACAAACAATAGCAGGCTAGAAGGTAATGTACGACAACCACAATGATTGCAGTAATAATTTATCAATTGTCCAATAAAAATAAGTTGAACTAACAATCAATAAATTCAGAAAAATTAGCCTAATAATTTGCTAGTTGATTTAGCAAAGGGATGTTGACGGTGATCTACAACCACCGATAGAAGTTGAAATCAGGAGTTTTGAAGAATTTTGTTTGTGTGATTCAGACATATGAGATAATCTGTAAACTGCGAGTTGATACAAAAAATGCTTGATACAAGTCGAGGGAGTAACAATTTTTTTTTCACAATGTAGAGACGCACACAACTTAAGCAGATCAGCTAATCAGATCAGCATCTTTTGGTTGATGCCTATCAGATAGTAACAACTAAGAAGTATGCACATATGAACAATTACATATCTGGACAAAAACAAGATGCATATCTTAATTCTTAAACAGGAACTCATCTAGTTATATTCACAAATAAAAGTCATCAATTCGTTTATAAGAAATTAAAGCTCTAGTTATCTGAACAGGTATCTCTCGGCCAACAAATAAACATCTGTCTATGAAGAACAAGTATCATTCAGCCAACAAACTATGGATTCGACACTTTCTAGATCCACCCTTTACTCCAAACTGTAATTAGTAATAAATAAAAAAAATACCAAGAAAACAACAGTTTGCTGGATCGTCTCATGCAAGAGACGAAACAAATGAACATGAGCTAAAGTACAGTCTGATAACAATGGGAAACCAGATAGAAATCTACCTCAGCGCCTGGAAGTTAGCAAGAAGATATCCTGTGGCCAGAATCTTGATGGAGGTGCTCTGCACGCGGCGTTCCCGTGGGAGCTGGACAGGTCTGGGCTTCACGGCACATCTTCGGGCACCTTCTCATCTCCTGCAACTTGTTGGTTGGGGATAGGCGTCAACTGCTGAATGTTACCATCATCCTGCAGAGACAACATAAATCCCATGTGTGTGAGCATATTGGAAGAAATCCCATATGCGACTACGAGATTACAATAATTTATGGCCAACAATGCAGGAAATCAATCAAAATCAACAGAAATACAGCAGCACAGCGGAGACAGGGTGGCTGAGGGCGGGTGAGTTGAGGATGCGTCGCAGCGGAGACAGGGTACCACCGTGGAGGGCAACGGCACCCGGCGCTGCAGCTCGCCGGAGCAGCACAGGACGAAGAATCGACGCGTTGACCAAAGAGTCGAGGGCGCAGGGGCTCGCTGTAGGAGAAAAGAAGAGCACCGCCTGACCAAAGAATCGACGGCGGGAGGACGAGTCGCGAGGAATTGAGGAGAAGGCGCTGCAGCTCGCCGGGGCGGCACGGGAGCCGGCGGCGCAGGGAGTCGGGGAGGCCGGCGGTGCAGGGACGGGCGGGCACTGGCAGCGCGGGAGGGCATTAGAGCGGGCGGCGCAGGGCGGCACGGCAGCCGGCGGCGCAGAACCTGGCCGGGACGACAAGGATTAGGCGCCCGCCTGACCAAAGAATCGACGGCGGGGGCCCGAGTCGCGAGGAATTAGGGAGCAGCCGCTGCAGCTCGCCGGGGCGGCACGGGATCCGGCGGTGCAGGGCGTGACGGGATCCGGCGGCGCAGCAGCGGATGGGGGCGGGTGGCACGGGTCGGAGGGGAGCCGGCGGCGCACGATCTGTGACGAGCTGGAAGAAAAAAACCGTCAGCAGGAGGGAACCGCCGAGGACAGAAAACTAGACCGGGGGAGGTGGGCTCGGGAGGGAGACGCCGGCGGTGAACTCGGGATGGCGACGCTGGCAGTGAACTCGAGATGGCGACGCGACGAAATGCTCCCGGCCTCGCGAAGCAATTGGAGCAGCGGGGTCGATGGGGGAGCTGCGGAGCGGCATGTCAGGAGGAGGAGCTGGTAACCGCCGGGAGGTGGGGGAGGTGGCGGGTGGCGGTGTGGGGATTGGAGAACGGCGACCGCGAAACCGCCGGCCTGTGGGAGCTAGGTGGGAGGCTGGGAGCACGGACGAATCGAACGGGCTCCCAGCCGGTGCTCCCTGTACGCGGGCGGCCTCAAGCCGATGGGTCGGCTTCTCCTTTCCCCTGTCCGCGTTCGGCTCGCTGGGACTGAATCGTATTTGGACCCCGGGGTCCATATATCAATACTATATATATATATATATCGTGAGGCACCACTCCTCTCCAGTCGTAATGATTTTCTTTTGGGTGAGTCCAATACTTCAGTTGAAATGGGGTGGTGTCAATAAAGAAAAAATCCAGGATCATATCATTGTTAGCCCTCTTTCTCAGATTCTTGAATTCTTCACAAACCTTGCAAGTTTAAGTACAAATTTGTACCTGCGTTCCCGATGAATGATCTCATGCAAATAAATCGGCTGTCGATTTTCCGCAGGACCGGGCTGAACTGTGCCGAGGCATCACCCCTGTAGTCATGATTTCCCAGAACTGAAACAATGCGCAAGCGTTAGTGCACGTACACACAGAGGCAGTAATATCAATATAACAAAGCAAACACAAGTTTCAGTCACCACATATTCAACTCCGACGAACAGCAACTGGATCCTACTGGCGCCTTTTTTTTACCTGCTCGGCGACCCTGGACTGGTTTTGTACGTGCCCATGTGGTCCCATTCCCCGACGACGAGCAGGCTGAGCGACCCGTCGCCCTTGGCCGGGTGCGCCAGCCGGGGCAGCGCGGCCACGGCTAGGAGGGCGAGGGATGTCCGGCCGTGGCGCCGCCTGCCCTTCGCCATAGCGCGTCGCATTCGGAGCAAGAGGAAATATACAAATTAAGAACTATGTGCTCTCTTGTGTTTCTATGAGCAAGCAAGACAGAGGTGCACGATAGTTTTGGCAAGAGTAAAATGCACTGAGGGTCCTTAAACTAGTTGACCTGTTCTGTTTAGGTCCATGAATTTCGAAAGTGCATTTTTAGGTCCATGATCTATTTAAGTGTGTCAATTGAGGTCCAAAACATCTTTGACCAGTGTTGACCGCCTACGTGGACCGCCACGTCGGATCTAACGTGGACTGGGCCTGTTGCGAGAGCGGGGCATATATGCAAATCACCCCCTCTCCTCCCCGCCGCGCTCCGCCGTCCGCACTAGCCGCCGAGGGAGCAGGGGAGGGTCGCCGCCCCGCGCTCGCGCACGGAGGAGGATGGGGAGCAGAAGGCCACCGCCGGAGCTTGGGAGGGAGGCGGCGCAGGGGAGGGGGAAGGAGGCCGCCGTGCCTGGCCCCCGCCGGCCCGGCGCAGCCCCGCGAGGCCCGCCGCGGAGCTCCATGGGTGGACGGAGCCTGGCGCAGCCCTCCGTGGCTCCATGGGCGGACGGAGTTGCGGTGCTGGGGAGATGGAGCTGCGGCGGCCCCTCCCTCCTCTCCTCCCCTGCGCCGGCTCCGCCCCATCCCCTATTCCATCTGTCGCCGCCCCCTGCAGCTCGCGCGGGGCCATGGCGGCGGCGGCCGGAGCCGAGCGTGGCTATGGCGGGGTTCACCGCGTGCGAGGGCGAGCGGGAGCGCAGGGGAGGAAGAGCAGCCGGAGCCACTGCTCTGTGCTGCCGCTGCCTGGACGCGCGCCCCCACAAGCCCGCGAGTCTGCACCGGCCTCCCGCGCGCCACCGATCTTGCGCTGGCCCACCTGGATTCGCGCACGCCTCCCTAGCTCCTTGCGCGCGCCGCTCCCCTACTACAGGGATGGTAGATTGCTATAACGGAGGAAACTTTTAATGCTAGTATTTTAAAACTGAAACTTTCAATGGTATTTTTCTAATTTTTGGTTCTTTCGAGTTAACAGTGGTATCATTTTAGGAATGAAAAATGAAGTGTGTGTTAAATAAGGAAGCAAAATTTTTTAAGTGCACAATAGTATAAGTTATGTTAATTGTCACTTATATTGATTGAATAAATATAAATTATGTACACAATAGTATATTAAGTGCGTGTTGCATGTACATTTTACTAGTAAATATAAAATATTTAATCAATTTTTCAATTTTTTTAAATATGTACGTGCCGTACGTATATTTTACTAGTAGAGTAGAGGTAAATGACTTTTTTTAATGGGACTTGTCCGTTTTGTGAGATTTGGAAAAGAAGTTTGGTCAACGAGCCAATAGTTGAGGGGGTTTAATGGACTTTGTTCCATTTATTAACGGGCCATGAGTTCTGCCACTGACGAGTAGGAGTGGTAATGGGCCATGACCATAATGATTTCTTCACAATCCAATTCAGTCCTTATAAATTATTAGCTAAAAATAAATAAAATTAGAGCCGACCCTTTTAGGGTCCGGCCCTTAGATTAGATTATGTAAGTAAGAAAACAAGGCCCTTTAGGCTATTTCCAGCAAATAGCGGATGCGGATGCAGAAAAAAGCTTCGTATACGCATCGGGCCCACCACTCGCTAGGTGATAGGAGAAGGCCCGTTCCAACAGCGGTGCGGATGCGGACGCGCAAACAACAAGCAGGCCGCCGGCCGCCGTGCGCGGGCCCACGGAGATCACAGACGACGACTGATGCGGTGAAAAGAGAGAATGTGTAGATATGCGGTGCGCATTCGGCCTTCTCGTATTTTTCGCGTCCGCATCCGGGAGCTGCTGGAGCGTGCTACAGTACCCTGGTAGTGCGCTTTTTCCGCGTCGGGGATGCGATGCGAGCGCTGCTGGAAACAGCCTTACCACCGGTGACGAGCAGCCCATGAGGTCCACCTGGTCACCGGGAATTGCCTAGGGTTTCCTCCCTTTATAATCCATCCCTTCGCCGCCTCCGCCGCCTCCCACTCAGCCTCTACCGCTGCCGCCGCTTCCTAGGTGCGTGTCTGCGATTTCCTCCTTTCCTCTGTTGCCATGGATTCAGATTCGGGTTGTCGGGTTGATTTTCAGTAGATGGGAGGATTGAACCTGGTTGATTTTTATTTGACAATCAATTCTTCTTCGAATTCAAATCGCAGGAATCAGATCTACGAGTAATCCAGGAAAAATTGGGTCTTTGTGCGCTGGTTGTTAACTGAGAACAAGAAGGGCGACGAGCAAGGAACGAGGATGCCAAAGCGGCGGTGCGATGAACGTTACGGCAGCTGTACGGAAGAGCCTCGGCAGCAGCAGCACCTTTACCTTGTCCTTGATGACTGGAGATATGGATACACCATCCGCAAGGTAGAGTTGCCGCTCCACTCAGGAGAAGACGCTGAGCAGAGCTTGCCTCGTCCTTTCTTTCGCTTCGTGGCGAAGCATGAGTTGCCCCACTTCTTCACGTCCGCCTTCGGCACCAGGATCATTGCGATGCATACCATGGATTCCACCGGCGCCGTCCCGGTCATTGATATCAGCACGCGGAGCGTCATCTTTGGCCCTCAGTACAACTACCCGGTTAAACCCATCTACTTCCCCATCGGCAACAAGCTCTTTGCTTTGGACTCCGGGACCTTCGAGTTCTGCCGCTGCCCGCGTGGCGATGGCTTGCCACTGGGACAACCTCATGCTGAAAGTGGTGGCATGTTCTTTGATGGTGACGACGAGTGGTCATGGGTTCAGATTCGGATGCCATTCCATAGGCGGCACGTCACCTCCTATGCTGTGCACTCTGATGGACAGACAATCCTCATCAGCACCAAGAGCGATGCTGCCGCGGCCACATTTACCTTTGACACGGTGAAGCGTGAGTGGAAATGTCTTGGCGATTGGGCACTACCATTCACCGGCCGCGGGCACTACGACGGCAAGCTGGAAGCCTTGGTGGGGCTTTCTGAAGACCCGAAGACCCTTGGGTGGCTCTACTCCTGCAAGCTGCCCGGAGCCAACAGTGGCAGCAGACAGTGCCCTGCCCCTGCTTGGAAGCTCAACAAGGAGAGGGTGTTCAGCACGAACCCAGCTGAAAGGCATGTAGGTGCTACCCTCGTCTACATGGGACGCAGAGCCAGGTTCTGCCTTGTGGAGTGCGTCTGTCTTGAGGTCAAGGCAGAAGACAACTCTGGGGAGGCCAGCTCTGATCAGGTGCTGCTTAAGGGAGACAACTCTGGGGAGGGCAACTCTGATCAGGTGCTGCTCAAGAAGTCGGGAGGTGGGCCTGAACGCAGTCGCTATATGTATCGTCTGATGACCTTCGTCCTCAAGTATGACAAGATGGAAGATTTGAGGGTTAAATGCTGTCGGGTTCGTTACTACAATGTGCCTAAGAAAGCATCACCTGAGTTTGGTGAGAATCCTGCGGCATTTTGGCTGTAGAATGCTAAAATCATGTCATGGGGTGGGTTCCTATGTTTTCACTCAGCTGTGACTGTTGCTTTTCTATGTTTTAATTTAGTGTTATTATCAAACTGTTATTATGTGGACCCCTTGCTATGTTTTAATGTGTAATATCAACTGGTGATTCTGTGTGTGTTGGTTTTCTGTGTTTTAATTTAGTTTGATGTGTAATCTCAACTGTGATTCTGTGAATCCCTGTTTTCTTGTGTATGCTACCTCAACAACAATGAGGATTACATGCATCAGTTATGACTTCTAGGGTGAGCGTAAGTTATACAGCTAGCTAAAGTTCATTATGAGGGGAGCTGATTTGATGGTTCAGTCAGCCAGCCCTCTAATCATTTAAACATGTTTCTTTAGTGAGGTGATATTGCTACATCGTATTTGATCTTACCATTACATGTGTTTCTTCCCTCCTATCGGTATATGTGTTCTCAGAATGAGTGCAGGTGGTTGGACATGAAATAGCTTGAGACCTGAAAACGTTGGACTAAAACTTGCTCTTGCACATTCAAGCAGTTGCTGTGTGTCTTTTTAATTGTAAGTCAATCAAGACCACTGTGTAGTTGTGCTTTGCTGAACATCAGTCATGGTCTTGTATATATTATTCAGTGATTTCATTGTGAACATCTGACTGTTTAGTGCTCAAATCATCATGTTTTGTATGTTCCAGTATATTGCTAAGATTAGTTATAAAATTGGATCAGATTTGTTTATAAATTGGAGTAATATGAAAGGAACACATACAC
Organism: Panicum virgatum; assembly: GCF_016808335.1. NCBI lineage: Eukaryota > Viridiplantae > Streptophyta > Magnoliopsida > Poales > Poaceae > Panicum > Panicum virgatum. The sequence continues at coordinate 64,318,040 of NC_053153.1, forward strand.
ATGGGCACGCAGACTCAAATGATACAGATTAGTGCTCCATTGGAGGCTACTAGCTCACATAGAAAAGCAGCACGAAACGAGGCCGCTGAGCACTAAGCAGCACGACTGCACGAGCTAGCTAGCCGATGTGTCATACCTCATGCGCGTAAGTGGATGAAGGAAGAAGACGTGGGCAGAAACGGCATTCACTTCGCACAATAGAGAGGAAAATCCCCAGTTCACTGCAGAAGTTAACGGTATCGTATTTTCCAGAATGGATCGATTCTTTTGATGGTATATTATTTTCCAGAATGGATCGATTCTTTTGATGGTATATTATTTTCTAGAATGGATCGGTTCTTTTGATGGTATATTATATAATGACCATCTTCCAATGGTGACCAATGGTATTTTCTGTGCGTGGTTGTAGAACAAATTTTCCCAACATATTTCCACCAGACACTGCATTTTGTTGAGGGGACATGTATAGAACAAATATGAAACCTGTAATTTCATCATTTCCTCCTGATTACTTCATTGTGTCATCTCTTCTCTACAACTAAAAAGAATGAAAGAGGGAAAAAAATTTTGGTGCGACCTTAGACTATGCTGCATTCTTATCTCTACAACTAAAAAGTAAGAGCCTATGCTGCATTCTTATCTTGATTCTGTGATGGGATTGCTGCATCTACAGATGATAGATGCAACCGGATTTTGAACCAGCACCAGCACCTAAATCTGTTCCAGTATCTTGCACCTGCAATGCCTCCAATCAGATCGGCTCCATCCCCCTCAGGTATGTCTGTTAGTTTCCAATTTATCAGGCTTTTGGTTCACTAGCAAATTCCATAATCTATTTATCAGGTTTCGATTTGTAGATCAGAATGCAGCAGCCCACTGATTTGTGCCAATTTGGAGGCTTCACATTTCTGCTTTACATGGTCAGCCACTTATCATTCCTTTTTAATGAAACATGGTTTGCTTGGACCATGTTTGGCTTAATGTTAAGTTTATGGCATATGCATCACTTGGCAAGGTTTAGGAAATCACATCACAAGCACATTTTCACTGGTTCTTTTGGACAACTTTTTTATGTCCTCCAATATTATTGCAAGATCCTGGTTGTTTGCCGTCATATGTATGAGACAAATATACTAAGTTCCAATCTATGAGCATCAATCTATTTATCTATGAGCATCCTGGTTCAATCTGAAATTTCAGAGAAGTCTAACAATGATGGCCGATAGATAGAGCATGAACAGGAGCTTTCTGAATATACGTATTTTTCCCAGCTACATTCCGTCAAAGTTAACAGATTACCAATGGAATTGGCACTGAAGGAACTTCTGAAAATTTTGGTGGCACTGAGGGAAGAATGAAAATTTTCATGGCAGTGAGGGAATTCTCTCTTATTTTTTTATTCCTCCCTCAAATAGCCCAAATAACCCTATAAGGAGCCAAACATGTGGGTTATTTTGTGGCTATTTGAAAATAGGCCACCCAAAAAACTATCCCTCCCAAGTGGTGCTATTTGGGTTATTTTGAGTGGGGTCCATTACAACAAGAGTGTTGGGGATTGAACCTTCGGGTCAAGCCCTCGCCCTCAGAAATGCTCCCTAACCTGTTTGCAGGGCCACTACGAGATGGAGCCAAGCATACCCAAAGGTATCAGATGAACACTAAGAAGCGCAAGCTCAAAAACCATGACCTTCGGACCGAAGGATATCACCTTCGGTAGGCCGAAGGTAACGGATGGCTGCCCAGAAGCGCAAGCGCAGACACCAAAACCCTCGTTACGAAGGATACCGCTTCCGTCGTGCCGAAGGTGACGAAGTGTTGCACAGAAGCACAAGTCCGAAGACCAGGACCTTCGGGTCAGGTGATCAACCTCGGGAATGAAGGTGGCGGCTGATTGCTCGTTGATGGAACTTTCATGGCTCAAACTCCCGGAGGTACCCGAAGGTTGTTGTAACCTTCGTCGGTTGTAGACATGTGAGTAAAACGTGAATATGTGAGAAGGTCGGATTTGTACACCTCCCGAATACGTGAGAAGGTCGGATTTGTAAACCTCTCACCTTGTAATTTTACCCCGGAGCTGGCTAAGAGTGAGCTGTAAATGAGTTGGGAGGGGGCAATTTAGGAAAACCTGGCCGAGGGCTAGCGGTATAAATAGCCCCCTCTCTCCACAGTGTAAAGGGTTGATTTTTCCAATCATTATTGGGGAGTTTGACACCTAATTTCATTGTCATCTTTCCTACTGTTCATGCTCCCTGTCTGGCCATCTAAGAAGCAAAGATCCCAACAGCGGCGCCCACCGTTCCAGCACGTAAGACAACCCTCGATGGCCCCAGCGAAGAAGAAAGCCACCGCCGGCACCACAATCACCTCCACTGAGTCTAGCCGCATCCTCGACGGCCCTCAACCGCAGCACGAAGGAGCCAACCCACAAATGGAAGACATCACCAACGAAGCTGCCCATGGAGACCTGATTCATAACACTGAAAACACCGAAGCTCATCAACTCACAGAAGCAGCACTCAAGCTAAAAGCCCTTGAAATGAAGAAAAAGAACATCGAAGCCCAGCTTGCCACCAAAAAGAGGGCACTGGACCAAGCAAACAAACTAGCCGAGGGCAGGCGCAGGCTAGCAGAGATGGAGGCAGAAGTTGAGAGCTTGCAGAGGGCATACCAAGAAATGCCCGAAGGTTCCTCCCAGCAAGAAAACCGCGTCATCCTCCAGACAGCCTTCGCTCATAATGAGAACCAAAGGCTACCGCCGGTCAACCTCCCATTTGACCCGACCTCGCCACTCTCAGTCGCTCTTCAGCAAACTTTATGGCCGCTTGGCTACAAGCCAACACAGCTCCCCAAGTACAACGCTACAACAGATCCAATTCAGTTCCTCATGGCCTACGAAGCAACCATCGCTTCGGCCGGAGGTGACGACTCCACCATGGCCAAGTCCTTCGTCATGGCCTGCGAAGGTTCTGTGGCCAACTGGTACTCGTACTTGCCTCCGCAATCAATCAACAACTGGTATCAGCTGAAAGGAAGGCTCCTACAGGACTTCCAAGGCTTCAGAAGGCTCAACGCCAACACTGTAAAAGACTTCAAATGCCCCCAGCATGACCGTGGGCCTCTCTATGACTACTTCCGGAGGTTCGTCCAAAAGAAGGCTCAAATCCCAAACTTTCCAGAGAAAGATGCGATAGAGAAATGCATCGAGGGTCTCCTGCCTGGCCAGCTTGCTTCCCACCTCATAAGAGAACCTCCGAGGACTCTAGAGCAGCTTTATTCAGAAGCAGAAAAGTATGCAAAGTCAGACGCCGACCACCGCAGAAGGGTCGAGCAAAGAAGAATCATGCGTCAGGCAGAGAAATACAACCAACAAACATGGCAACAAGAAAAGCAGCCAGCTCACCAGCTCATCTTACCTCTGGAACCTTCGCATGAAGATGAGGATCAGATAACCTTCGATCCATTCATGACACCACCAGAGTCGGAACCCCAACGCTCAAACGACAAGCAACCTTCGTCCGGGGCACGGGGCAGAGGTCGCGGCAGAGGAAGGGGCCGAGGTCATGGACCTTCGCGTGATCCCAAAAAATTCTTCTGTCACTTCCATGGGTCTGACTCCGACCACAGAACAAACTAGTGCCCGGAGAAGAAGAAGACCCTTGACAGAATGAAGGCCGAGAAAAAAATCAAGCTAGTTGGGCACACTACATGGCCACAGACCCAACAACCTCAACAAATACAGTACACGCAACCTTCGTTCGTTCCACCTCCACCATTTACACAAGCATACTGCCCACCCATGTTTAACTACAACTACAATCACAATTGGCAGCCGCAACCAAACTCACAAACGCAAACCATTCAACCCACAACCCAAGCTCAACCGACTCAGGAGCAGCTACCTCCACCCCCAGCTCACCCACCAAAACAAGAAAACCAAACCACAAATAGCCAACCCGCGGCACTACCATCCTTCGGCATGATCATGCCCATCTCCGGAGGTTCCACCCTAGACTTCGAAAACAAGAGGCAGCGCAGGGACTACTTCAGGCAAGTCCATTGCATCGTCTCCGAAGGTCCAACCAAGAGAACCCAGTGGTCACACTCTCTGATCACCTTCTCCAAAGAAGATGTCAACCTCATCAGCTACCCACACACAGATGCCCTCGTCATCGAGGCAAACATTCAAGGCTGGAGGATTGGCAAGATACTAGTTGACACTGGCAGCTCTGCAGACATCATATTTTCTGACACCTTTGATAAGATGGGTATTGACCGAAGCCTGCTTCAGCCCTCGGATATCCCCTTAATGGGATTCGGAGGAAAAAGAGTGAACGCCATCGGCAAACTAGCACTACCCGTGTCCTTTGGAGACACAGCTAACGCAAGAACAGAACATATCACCTTCGATGTTGTAGAGATGCCCTACCCGTACAGAGCAATCCTAGGAAGGGGGACAATCAACAAGTTCGAAGCTATCGTTCATCAGTTGTACTTGTGCATGAAGATTCCAGCCCCCGCGGGGGTCATCACCATCCGCGGAGACCAGCAACTTGCACGGGACATAGAGCGGGGATACACCTCAGGCCAAAAAAATGTCCACAACTTTCGGACTGAATCTAAGCCTGATACCTTCAAAGAGCAGCAGAGAGACAGCGAGAAAACAACCTTCAAGGCTGCGAAGTCAAGAAGGTTCCCCTTGACGTGCATCTACCCGACAAGATGGTAACCATCAATGCAACTCTCGAGCCCGAGGAGGAAAAAGAACTCCTTGAGTTCCTCCGCAAGAACCAAGATGTTTTTGCATGGTCAGCAAGTGACCTACGGGGCGTCAGCAGAGACATCATTGAGCACCGTTTGGACATCAACCCAAACATCAAGCCAAAGAAGCAAAAGCTTCACAAAATGGCAGGCAAAAAAGTTGCAGTGGTCAAAGCCGAAGTCCAGAGACTGCTAGATGCAAATGTTATTCGAGAAGTCAAATACCCAACATGGCTGGCAAACACTGTGCCGGTCAAAAAGAAGAATGGCAAATGGTGCATGTGCATTGATTTCACTGACCTCAATAAAGCCTGCCCGAAGGATGATTTCCCACTGCCAAGAATCGACAGAGTCGTCGATGATGCGGCAAACAGTCAACTGATGTCTCTACTGGATTGTTTCTCCGGATACCATCAGATTTGGATGAGGAAAGAGGACGAAGAAAAAACAAGTTTCATAACCCCCTTCGGCTCCTACTGCTTCGTGAGGATGCCCGAAGGACTAAAGAATGCAGGACAGTCTTTTTCAAGAAAGTCTTCTGTAGTTTTAGAGCACCAACTTAGAAGGAATGTCCTGGCTTATGTTGATGACATTGTTGTAACCAGTTCAATAAGAAGCAACCATGTGGCAGACCTGGCCGAAACCTTCGCAAGCTTAAGAAAAGCAGGACTGTCCTTGAACCCCAACAAGTGCATCTTCGGAGTTCACTAAGGAAAGGTTCTAGGATGCCTAGTGTCCACCAAAGGCAACGAAGCAAACCCTGACAAAGTAAAAGCTCTTTGGAACATGGAGGAGCCAAAGTCCATCAGGGACGTACAGAAACTCACAGGGCGGATAGCAGCCCTAAACAGATTCATCCCCCGCTCTGCAGACCAAAGCCTACCATTCTTTAAGGTCCTTCGCAATGCAAACAAATTTGAGTGGGGCCCCGAGCAAAGCGAAGCCCTCCAGGCGCTCAAAAACCACCTACAGAACATGATCAAAATGACCTCACCTGACCCGAAAGATGTGTGGCTCCTGTACATCGCAGCATCCTACTCCGCCGTCAGTGCAGCGCTCGTGCTCGAGAGAGAGAGCGAAGGAAAAAAAGAAGCAACTACCTATTTATTTCGTATCAGAAGCTCTCGCAGGCTCGAAGCTCCTGTACTCAGAACTAGAAAAAATCGTATATGCAGTAGTCATGTCTGCCCAGAAGCTTCGACACTATTTCGAAGCTCACAAGATAATAGTGGTCACAGATCAACATTTGCATGATTTGTTCAGTAACAGAGAGGCTTCAGTTAGAATTGCCAAATGGGCTTCGGAACTTTCTGAGTTTTACATAGACTTCGAAAAAAGAACAGCCATCAAGTCGCAAGTATTGGCAGATTTCATTGCGGATTGGACATCCCCAACCTTCAGGGAGGAACCTTTGACTGAAACCTGGATCATGCACTGCGACGGAGCTTGGTGCAACGACGGAGCCGGTATTGCTGCAATCATAGAGTCTCCTTCGGGAGCAAAAACAAGATACGCAGTACGGCTGACCTTCGGCAACCTCGACTCATCAACCAACAACACCACCGAGTACGAAGCCTTGCTGTTGGGCCTTCGCAAAATGAAAGCCCTCGGCTATCAAAATTTCATAGTCAGAACAGATTCGAAGGTTGTCAGAGATCACATCGAAAAGGACTCAGAGGCAAGAAAACCAGAGCTCATCGAGTACCTCGATGCCGTCAGATCCATGGAGAAGTATTTTAAGGGCTTCGACATCGTTCACATCCCGAGGCACATGAACGACAAAGCCGACAAGCTGGCAAAAGCAGCATCAAGAAAAGAGCAGTTACCTTCGGATGTATTTTTCGAAGAAATCACACAACCTTCTGTCAAACCGAAAAAAGAAAAACAAGTTTCAAACATCTCATTCGAAGATTGGAGAAAAACTATAATGGAATACCTTCTGGGAAACATCGAGCTGCCAGATGAGAAAGAGGAGAAGAAAATGTTCCTGAGAACGAGGGGCTATGTTATCTCCGAGGGAGAGTTGTTCAAGTCAGGTGTAACCAGCCCATGGTTAAAATGCATCTCGATAGCCGAAGGAATCGAGCTCCTCAAGGAAATTCACTCAAGGTTTTGCGGTTCACACATTGGCTTCAGACAACTTGTATCCAAAGCATTCAGGCAAGGATTCTTCTGGCCAGCGGCGCTGAAGGATGCTCGGCACATAGTGAAAACCTGCAAAGCATGCCAAATGATGGGTCCAAAGTCCTCAAAACCTTCGGAGCCAACTCAGCTGATACCTCCGACCTGACCCCTTCAAAGATGGGGAATTGACCTAGTGGGACCTCTATCCACAGCTCAGGGCAACTACAAGTACGCAGCAGTTGCTGTCGAGTACTTTACAAAGTGGATCGAAGCCAAGCCACTAATCAACATAACCTCAGAAACAATCAAAAAATTCTTTTGGCAGAACATCATCTGCAGGTTTGGGGTCCCAAGGGAGATAACCGTAGATAACGGCAAACAATTTGATTCACAGATCTTCAGAGAATTCTGTTACAACGTGGGCACGAAGGTAATCTTTGCCTCGGTGTATCACCCGCAATCCAATGGTGCCGTCGAAAGAGCCAATGGCATCATCTTCGGCAGCATCAAAAAGTGCCTGTTCGAACAGAAAAAAGGAAAATGGGCCGATGAACTCCCGAAGGTCATCTGGTCCCACAACACCTCAGAATCAAGAACCACCAAGTTCACCCCATTTAGGCTACTCTACGGTGCCAAAGCAATGACACCGGAGGAACTTAAAAACTGAAGCCTAAGGGTGACTCACCAAGTTGAGGCAGTCCCCTCGGATGACAAAGACCTCATGGAACTGGACATCCTACAAGCTTCGGAAAACCTAGAGAAGTATCAACAAGAAACCACAAAATGGAGAGACAAGAAGATCATGAAAAAGGGCATCACAATCGGAGACTGGGTCCTAAAAAGGAAGCCAAATGCCGAAACCTCCGGCAAACTTCAACCCAAGTGGGAAGGACCATTTCTAGTAATCAAAAGCAACAGGCCAGGGTCATATCACTTGTCTGACGGCGAAGGCAATGAGCTGCAGCATCCTTGGAACGCCGACAGCCTCAAAAAGTTCTACATTTAAGCTTGTAAAAAGGTTGCATCGTGAAGATATAAGCGATCGCGGACCTTCGCATCTATTTTCAGTTATTTCTTACATTGTAAATGGGCCGTACTCTTTTCCTCACAAGGGAAAACTCCGTACAGGGGGTGAGGTTTTTGACGAGGCGGACCCAGTGTAAACAATCTCAATACAATGAATTTTCCCCAAACAGTGTCACTCTCGCCTAAGCAGCCAAAATGGCAAGCTTCGGCAAGCATCTGCATGCTAAACAAAAAAGTAAGTTAGCAAAGTACGCAGAGTCCGCAAACTTTGCATACTTATCAAAACAAATGCACAATAAGTGCAAAAACGCCAAGGGGCTTCGACCTTTTAAAAGGTCCGAACCAAAAAAAACTTCGGCACAAACGCACAACAAGTGCAAAAACGCCAAGGGGCTTCGACCTTTCAAAAGGTCCGAACCAAAAACCTTCGGCACAAACGCACAACAAGTGCAAAAACGCCAAGGGGCTTCGACCTTTCAAAAGGTCTGAACCAAAAAATCTTCGGCACAAACGCAAAACAAGCGCAAAAACGCCAAGGGGCTTCGACCTTTCAAAAGGTCCGAACCAAAAAATCTTCGGCACAAGCGCAAAACAAGCGCAAAAACGCCAAGGGGCTTCGACCTTTCAAAAGATCCGAACCAAAAAACCTTCGGCACAAGCGCAAAACAAGCGCAAAAACGCCAAAGGGCTTCGAACTTTCAAAAGGTCCAAACCAAAAAACCTTCGGCACAAGCGCAAAACAAGCGCAAAAACGCCAAGGGGCTTCGATCTTTCAAAAGGTCCGAACCAAAAAACCTTCGGCACAAACGCACAACAAGTGCAAAAATGCCAAGGGGCTACGACCTCTAAAAAGGTCCAAACCAAAAAAACCTTCGGCACAAGCGCAAAAACGCCAAGGGGCTTCGACCTTTCAAAATGTCCGAACCAAAAAACCTTCGGCACAAGCGCACAACAAGCGCAAAAACGCCAAGGGCATTCAACCTTTCAAAGGGTACGAACCAAAAACCAACGACAAAAAGGGTAAAATAAGTGCAAAGCGAAGGCCAACAGGCTACCTCAGAAAAATCGAAAGATGGATGCCAGAAAGGGGGGGACGTTTTTTTTCCACAAGAACCTTCGACACCCATCATTCGATCTACCCGAAATAAAAAGAACTAAGCCCTTCAAGGACAACAACGCGCAAGAAAGGGGGGAGACGTTTTTTCACAAAAAACAAAGTTTCCGCACATTGCCTCGTTGGCAAACAAATCATATATCGAAATACCAAACACTTCTTCACAAAATACTTCCGGGCAACGACTCGTTAGGAAGGGGGGGAGACGTTTTTTCAAGAACCACCCTAACAAGCGTCGCCCGGACAACAACAAATTACATCCAAAAAGGTCCTTCGGCAAGAAAAAATGAAGGCTGGAGGGGGAGACGTTTTTCTCCAAGAGCCCCACGACAGTACTAATCTGCAAACCTCAGGTGCAAATATGCCTAACACATCACACAACAAGGCACCTCGAAGGATGCACAACACAAGACACCTCGAAGGATGCACAAAAACAGCACCTAGAAGGATGCACACCACAAGGTACCTCGAAGGATGCACATCGCAAGGCACCTCGAAGGATGCACATCACAACACCTCGAAGGATGCACGCATAAAGGAAACCCGAAGGATACGCAATAAGAATCCTTTACAAAGGCAATCGCGAAGGTCACATTTAGACAAAGGGGCAAAACATGTTACAATGAATTTCTACCGGACCAGCTTAAATATTCCGCAACGCTGCATCCAGGATGAGCAAGGCTAAAAGCCTCCCAGCTTATCAATACCATAGCATTATTCACATCCTGCACCATGGCAATATTTACAGACCAAAGTGCCAGAAAACTACCAAAGTAAACTACAAACCAATCTCTACACCTGAGCCCCCGAAGAACCAGCAGCGTCATTCCCCGAAGGAGACCTCCGATCCTCGGACATTCGATTGTCCTCCGAAGGCCGATCAGGAGTCGCCCCCTGCACCAAATAGACGAAATCAATTAAAAACAAACAAAAGAAAAAATGAAAGGTTGATAGAACCAACCCTACCTCAGCAGCTGCGGCCGCCAGAGTCCGAACGGCAACTTTGCCAGAAGTTTCCCAGAACCGCTCAAAAAACGCAGCCTTCACCTCTTGAATTCTTCCCACCTCCGCTGCCAAGCCTTCGTAGGTACATACTGAAAACCATCAAGTCGGGCAAGATCAACTGCGCCGGCACGAAGAAGATTTCCAACAAGCCCCTCGAAGGAGACAGAGGCCGCATTGTCATTTGCAACGCTCATCACCTCACCGAGGCCCTCGAATTCTGACAGCAACCAGTCCAAAAGAAGAAAGAAAACTTGGGGACCTTCGACTGTCTCAGGCAAGGGCAAAGGCTCCGCTCCAAGGGCAGCAAGAGCCTTCTTGTACTCTTGGTACACTCTATTGGCTCGTCTAGCGACCTCGGGTAAGATCCGCTCGAGTTCAATAATTTTAGCCTGAACCCACTCCAGCTCGGTGATCCTACTCTTGAGGGCAGCCTTCTCGTTCGCATCCCCCTCAACGGTCCTCCGAAGGCTCTCTAGAACCTTCTCGTTATCCGAAGCAGTCGACTCCAGCTTCGAGCACTTAACCTTCAGTTGCTGGTTCTCCTCTCTCAGAGCGAGAACCTCCGCCTCAGCTCGCCGCAGTTTGTCAGCCAGACCTAATCTCTCGGTGACGCTTTTCACCCGAAGGTCCGCATCTGCCTTAGCCTTTTGCAATAACATTCGGCTGGCATGGGCAAGCTTCTTGCTCAACTCGGCAACGATAAAGGCAGCGTCGGAGGTAGACGTCTCTGCCACGGCTGCATTAAACTCTGAAACAAAAACAAAATCACCTTCGGGAACACTAAAGATTGATCAAAAGCTAAAAATAAAACTAGGCCCCACACCTTTCTCGGGAGGGAGAATCCCAGTCGTGCCAAGCCCGTGCATCACGGCCAAGAGCTACTGCATCGACGCCGACACAGCTGCAAAAAGTAACATAAGAAAAAACCCCTTCGAGAATGGCGAACAAGTTAGGTAATTAGGAAAAGCCAAGTAGGTGAAACTTACCAGACTCGTCGAAGGCCATCCCTTCCAAAGCCTCCACCTCTTTGTCCGAAGGTGGAGCAGAGGAACCACCAGGAGCCTCTCCACCTCTGAGCGCCATCAGTGTCTCACCTACCAAGATTTCCTCCTCCTCGATGTTCACCGCAAGAACAGGCTGCGCATCCTTCGGCGCCGGAGCCGGATCCTTCAGGACATCAGCCGTCGAGGCAATCCCCCTCGTCATGGGTGGCTTCGGAAGGTCCGTGGGCCTGGACCCAGTCTTAACGAGGCTTTGAATCCTCTTCCTCTTCGTCGTACCTTCGGAGGAACAATGAAGATTAATCAGCGCTTTCGCCACCTCAACCCGACGGCCAGAACCGAAAAGCATGGTCCCGTACTCATCGCTGAGATCATAACGGGATCTAAAAAGCCTCCCCTCGGGAACTACGATCTCCCCTCCCACCGTCCCCATGAGCTTTTCCATGAATGAGGGCGTACCGCTATCGCCCGAAGAAACCTCCTCATCCCGCGCCTTCCTCTTGGCGCTCTCAGCCCTCGCAACAGAAACCTTCGTGCTCGAAGGTTTTCGACCACGCCCGCGTCCCCGCGCGCCAGCAGCCCCAGAGCTCCCCGCCTCCTCCACCTTAGCCTTGCCCCTAGATTTCGACTCAGGAACCTCCGAACCAACGTTCCCCGGCGGAGTCATTCTTGGAATGGCGTTCGCCGGAACCGGACGAGGCTCGTAAGCGACACCCATCTCAGCCAAGCAACGGTTCAACCGAAGGTTCCCTCCGCACACCTCCACCAAAGAAAGATACTCATTTTTGTTCCAAGGGCCCAGTATCTCCGCAGCCTGCCGCTCCAGCTCATCCACAATAACTTCGTCACTGGAACCCTCGGGCCTCCGAAGCCCAAAAACCGGAGAAGTCACATCATACTTCAAACCAACAAAGCGCTTACGCTCGAACCTCAACGGAGACCAGCCAGCAGCTAGCGGCCAAACCTTCGCAGCCAGAAATTCCTCGACAGCATCCCTGCCACCACAAACTTGGCAAGCCGTCATGAATGCCTCCAAACACGATTTGAAACATGGCCCGCACTTGCTGAAGGCAGGCTGATAGACGTGATCGAACATCTCAATGTACGAAGCTAGCAGATACTTCTCCTCACCAGAACCTTCGGGATCAGGGAAGCCAATCTTGGCGTAAAACCAATATCCTAACCAGTTCCCCTCCCACTTGTTCTTGTAAGCTGTCGAGAGCATAACCTTTAATAGACCGGTCCTTTTGTTCGGCTTACGAGGAACGAAGGTGCAGCAGCCGTTCTGAACCTCGCTAAGCTCCGAATCATCATCTACATAGACCTTACGAGGCTGGCAGTGCAGCTGGAAAAGCCTACAAAAGGCATCCACAGACACTTCCCCTCCGAAGCTCCGCACCACCCACAGAAATTTGGCCAATGCAACAATCCCATTAGGGGTAAAGTGGTGTAGCTTCACGTTGAATGGCTCCAAAAGCTTCAGCACAATTGGATCCATCGGAAGTCTAAGCCTCGCTGTAAAAAAATCCTTAAAGACCACAACCTCGCCGGTCTCCGGTACATGAATCAATTCTGCCCCCGGAGGTCGACAAACCCCCTCGGCGAAATAGCCCTTCGTAACGTAGAAGTCTATCATGCTCTGAGATGCGACAGATGGCTCGAAAAGCAAAGTCTTACGTTTCTCCGGACCCATCAGTTCCGACACGTCCGCAGACACCGCCGAAAGACTCTCGTTGGATTGCTGCTGCTGCTGAGACGGCTGCGAACCACCAACCTCTCCTTCGGGAGCTGGACCTGAGTCTGCACGAAGAACCGCCCTCTTAATGAATGTCATATCTACAAAAAACAAAGTCAAATTAGAAACAAAGGCTCAAACGAACCTTCGATCAACCTCGCTATTTGTTTAGTGCGAGCCATGAGCCGCAAAGCTACTTACACCAAAGAAAACAAGCAGCCTGATTCGCACGAAAGAAAAACCTTCGGAAAAAGCGCTTTATAGCCGAAAGCGTCGAAGGTAAGCCAAGATCGAGAGGGCACATGCTTTACCCCCCCACCACCTCCGTTTTTATAGGCGGTGAAAAGCAACAGTACCAACGGTAAAACCGAGGAGATGGCCAACCAAGCGGCGCAATCAGAGCCCGACACATACACAACAAAAACCAACTGTTGCAGTCGACGGTTCGGGAGACGTTTTTCCTCGGGAGCTTACCGAAGGTCACGCGCAATCTTCTTCATTAACAAGGGTTCGGACCGTCGGCTTCGGACCTCGCCCTCGAGGGGCTACTATTGGGGATTGGACCTTCGGGTCAAGCCCTCGTCCTCAGAAATGCTCCCTAACCTGTTTGCAGGGCCACTACGAGATGGAGCCAAGCATACCCGAAGGTATCAGATGAACACTAAGAAGCGCAAGCTCAAAAACCATGACCTTCAGACCGAAGGATATCACCTTCGGTAGGCCGAAGGTAACGGATGGCTGCCCAGAAGCGCAAGCGCAGACACCAAAACCCTCATTACGAAGGATACCACTTCTGTCGTGCCGAAGCTGACGAAGTGTTGCACAGAAGCACAAGTCCGAAGACCAGGACCTTCGGGTCAGGTGATCAACCTCGGGAACGAAGGTGGCGGCTGATTGCTCGTTGATGGAACCTTCATGGCTCAAACTCCCGGAGGTACCCGAAGGTTGTTGTAACCTTCGTCGGTTGTAGACATGTGAGTAAAACGTGAATATGTGAGAAGGTCGGATTTGTACACCTCCCGAATACGTGAGAAGGTCGGATTTGTAAACCTCTCACCTTGTAATTTTACCCCGGAGCCGGCTAAGAGTGAGCTGTAAATGAGTTGGAAGGGGGCAATTTAGGAAAACCTGGCTGAGGGCTAGGGGTATAAATAGCCCCCTCTCTCCACAGTGTAAAGGGTTGAATTTTTCAATCATTATTGGATTGGGGAGTTCGACACCTAATTTCATTGTCATCTTTCCTACTGTTCATGCTCCCTGTCTAGGCATCTAAGAAGCAAAGATCCCAACAAAGAGAGAGATAATGGGGCTCCAATGATTAAAAAGTGCATTAAATGCCAAATAACCCTTGGATCCAAATAGCTCAAGAGTTATTTTGATGGAGAGCTATTTCTATGGGCTAAAGAATAGCCTAAAAAATAAACTTGGGTTACTTCTCCAAACAGGGCCATAAATTCATTTGTAATAGAAGAGAGCGTTGTGGGATATTTGCTGTTTTCCACTTTTATGCTATTCATATTTCTGCCTAAAGTGTAGAGATCACCCTTTTTTTTGGCATCTCACATCTTCGAAGGCCCAAAATATTGTACGAAGTCAAACACTTTTATTTTTAACCAACAAAACCTTAAGACTAATTAATTTTAAATAGAAAGAGTTATATGTTAGTTAGTTTTATGATAAATCAACTAATATAATTTTGTTTTGTCAATCTTTATAATTTTTTTGTTCTGTCAACAAAATCTTTATGCTTTTTCCTTCGTATATATGTTTTGTAATAGAAGAGAGCATTGTGAGAAGTTCACCCTTTTTTTGGCATCTCACATCTTCGAAGGCCCAACATATTGTCCGAAGTCAAACACTTTTTAACTTTTATTGTTCGCAAATATATCTTTAGACATATTTATTTTTAATAGAAAAAGTTACATGTTAGTTTCACAATAAATCAACTAATATAATTTTGTCGATCTTTAAGATTTTTTATCAAGAGTTAAAAGTTTAAAAGATTTGACTTACTATAAATCTAAACATGTAGAATATTTTGGGATAGAGAGAGTACGATGTTATGGTAAAAAAATTGGCTTAGGCTTTTGCTGTTTAATTTCCTGTAAATATGGGAGATATACTCTCGTGATACCATGTAAAGTCTCGCGATATGAAAATGAAAACCACTTGACTCCACCGTTTCTTTAGTTTTCCTCTTATGCTTAATTATGTCTCTTTATAACAAGACACACTCACAGGATAGAGATTCCATCCTTACACTTTGGTTGCTGGAACACGCTTAACTAAACTATAGTAAAGGCATGCATGGCTGCAATTAATAGTTACGAACACTAGGAACTGGTGTTATTATATATAGTACGTCATGTCATAGTTTGCAGATTCCAGAATATCCCTTGAGGAGGTTTTGCCTAGGGATGGAAATGGTAAGAAACCGGAAAATGGATATCCGGGATATCCGAATCCATTTCAATACGTATCCGATCCGTTTCCATCCTAGAGGGTGGAAAGTGGAAGGAAACAGAAAACCGGATACCTGAGATATCTGAATCTGTTTCCATCCTTAGTTTTAATTACCCACTTCATCCTGCTTAATTTTGTTAGGAATAAGAAGCCCACATCACAAAATAGTCTATGCATGTGGAGTACTGGAGTGTAGAAAGATCGCAGTCCTACCTTCTTTTTTAACTTGAAAGATCGCTGTCCTACTCATGTACCTTTCTAATAGGCATTATTGGGGCCGCATAATGCAGGGTACAGTAGCTTAGACGGGAGTAGCGGAGAAACTCGCATGTAAACGGACGTGGGCATATGGCATTTTCGTACGACGAATATACTACGTACGTACTATTAAACTTTTGGAATATTAACCTAAGCAGTACACATAAAGTGGCGTGTTACCACTGATTAATTGGGGTGTTACGTACCGTGTTTCCAACTGACACGGTTGCACCATCTAAACATGTATAAAAAGTTCCACTAAAATACAGATTGATAATAATGCATGCTTGGCTTGCTATCATCATGCATCTATATTTACTGATCTTTTGATAACTGATCTTCTTGTTTCCTATATATTGATCAAGGAATGAACTACGATAAATATACTGGATCTTGATGCGCGTGTAGTGTTAGACTGTTAGTCCTTCCCACACATGCATGCATCATTGGCAGTAGTGTGCGCTACTGGTGAATCTGTGATTTGGCGCCTAGTAACAAAGCGACACGATGCAAAGGTGTGGTCGTCCACGACAAACCAATGCGGGAACTCGTTCGGCTGTTTCTGAAATCTAAACTAGTACATATACAAAGGCACGGCCGCAGGACAAGGAAAGCTACGTGTCCACCGTAGTATCGACAAATATATGGGGACAAACAGGCCTCTCTGGTCCAAGGCAAGCCAACTAACAGCAAATATCCGTTTACCAGCTAGTTCATATATTTTATCTAAAAAAAGTCAGTGCACGCGTATATAATATATACAGTACATATGGTGGTGCATAGGCCACATGTAGCAAGCAATAACCAGATCTACCTAGTGGTTAATTAGCTTAATTCTAGCACCTGATATTATAACTTGTCTGGGTCCAACGTTAAGATTGGTGGCTGGTGCTGATTTGTTATGAGAGAAAATTATTGCTGGCTGGCTGATGCCTGATACTGATTTGGTATGAGAGAAAAATATTGCTGGCTAGTTGGCTGACAAGCCAAGCAAATAGAGTGACAATTCATGATATTCCTTTTTCAAAAAAGAAAAAAGATGACTCATGGTATCTCTAAGCACTGCGTCCCATGCATCGACAGTACGGCTAGTTGTATTCCCTACCCTTCACAACCGCATAACAATTTAATGAAGGAAATATATCTGGTGCGCGGAAACTATAAGTCCATGAAAATCCGTGTAAATTACGGCAAAAAGTTGTCTAAATATACCAAAAAATCACACATGTGGATGATATGATGATACACAACTTTGTAAAATATCTTGTTCAAACTCGACTTCATTTTTGAGATATAAAAATAACAATTTTCAAGCCAGAAAGTTGTCCAAACGATTTATTAAAAATTTGTTATTTTTATATCTCAGAAATGAAGTCGAGTTTGAGCAAGATATTTTATAAAATTGTGTAGCATCATATCATCTAAATATGTGATTTTTTTGTTGAATTTAGACGACTTTTTGTCGTGGTTTGCTCGTGCTTTCACAAAAGTTGCGGTTTCCACCAAATATGTTCCCTTTAATGAATGCATGATTTAGAAAAGTATAATCTTCCACGGTGTATATGAGCATTCCCGCACCCTGTGAAACATTCTGAGTAGAATTCTTTTGTCTTGAATATATGCCCTTTTTGGTTCATTCATTCCTGAGTTCTCGCTTCACTTTGGAGAAAAACCAAACTCAAACTTTTCCAGTTAGCGGAATTCCTAGTAAAAAAAAGTCTCGAAAGAAAGATAGGGAGCCGCGTCGAGGGTGGGATCCGTGTGAGTAAGGCAGGAACTTCCAGCAAGGTCGTCTGCAGCCACTACTCAGAAAATAGGAATTGAGAATAAAAAAAATTACTCCGACAACACTACTACTAGAAAAATAAGCTTCCATCACGCACGTTAGTATTAGTTATTAACTTTTGATCTGGTACTAAAGTTGACACGGAGCTATTTTAGTATTGGATTCAAATTTAAAAGCCCCCGAAGCCATTTTAATACCGGGCTAAAACATCAACTGGTACTACAGTTGGTGCTTTGGTCTACTATTAAAATAAAACTATCTAGATATGTTTTTTAATATTCAACAGATTTTGTTAAGCATATAGTAACTCCAAACTTTGATTCAAATATGGCTAGAGAAATGATGTCGTATTGCCATTTACATTTACTGGACAAAAAATCCAATACTACCAAATATATATTATATAATGTTTAATATATATTTTGAATACTGTGTGCCGCATGTACAGTTTGCTAATGCAAATGAAAAGGTCCACAAATTATTGCCGTGTTGTCATGTGCGTATGAGACATTTGATGTGATGTTAGACCCATCCCAGTTGTACAGTCCGGAGTCTGTTGGTCCTATATACATACAGCCCATGCCAATGGCTAAAGTTTAGCCATGTGACACTGGATATTTTGATACCAATTAGAAGGATTAAATATGAGTTAATTATAAAACTAAGTACGGCTCCATCCAATTGTACGGATCCGGAGTCTGCTGGTGGTCATGTTTGGAGAAGTAGCCTTAATTAGGTTAATAATTTGAGGACTAAAGTTTAGCCATTGAATTTGGTCTAAAGTTTAGCTCAGAGTTGTTTGGATCCATAGGCTACTTTGAGGACTGAAATACATATCCCAACATTGACTCTATCTCATGCATGGGGTGAGGAGAAAAGTGACTTTTTCGGTGAAACCGAGGTAGAAATAACTCCAATAAGTATTTCTTGGAGGGGCTAATTTTTGGAAAGAGACTAATTCACTTTAGCCCTAAATACACTCGTTTGAATCCTCTCGGGATAAAAGGGAGAGGGCTAAAGTGAATTAGTCTCATCAAAATATTAGCCCCTCCAGTGTTTATTGGGGCTATTTCTAGATGGACCCCATCAAAAAATTACTTTTCTCCTCACCCCATCCATGAAGGTACAGGCAATGATTAGGATATATATATTCGTTCTCAAATTAGCCCTTGGATCCAAACAATTTTAGGGGCAAAACTTTAGAGGCCTAATTCAAAGACTAAACTTTAGTCCTCAAATTAGTCTAAAAGCTAAAGAACCACAGGGTCTAGTGTCAAGCTTATTGATTCACACAGGGCCTAGTGTCAAGCTTTGATTGATACAGGGAAACTGATACATTAAATTCAACGTATGCCTTTTTCTTGGGAACTATTGTGTACACACCCCTACTTTGAACTCCACAGTTGCCTCTCCCTTCCCCCCCCCCCTCCCCTCTCCCTCCCTCCCTCCCCCTCTCTAGAGAACCACACCGGGTCTAGTGCCAAGCTTATTGATTGATACAGAGAAACTGATACAATAAATTCAATTTATGTCGTTTCCTTGGAAACTACTCCCTCCGTTCTCTATTAATAGTCCTATTTCACCTTAACACAATGACTAAGAAAAAGTAACATTGCTTATCATCTATTTAATGTAACACAAGGCTTTTTTCTAGTCTCCAATGTCTTTGCTAGAAACTCCTTGTTACTGGTGCTATTTATTGCCATAGTTCTTATCAATAGCAAATATGACTATCATTTATGAATATTTAAGTTTTGGAAATAGGACTATCAAAAGAGAACGGAGGAAGTATTGTGTACAAGCCCCTACTTTGAACTCCACAGTTGCCCCCTCTCTCCCTCTCCCTCTCCCTCTCCCTCTCGCTCTCGCTCTCCCTCCCTCCCTCCCTCCCCTCCCTCCCTCCCTCCCTCTCTGGCAGTGGCAGAGCGTGCAACAAAGTGTAGGGGGGCATTTTCCAAGATTTGAGCCAGCATGTACAAGAGTGGTGTAGAAATAAGTCTTGATCCTAAACTACTCTACTGATAATTAAGGTCACAATTTACAAAATACGAATGGCATCGCCCGATCGCCGGCCGCCGCCGTTGACGGTAGTTTGACGGTATGATGGTTGAGGTCTGACTGAGGATACGAGGAGTCGACGTTGAGTTGAGTTGGCTTCTGGTTGAGGCGACAGTCAATAGGTCATGGCTCATGGGCTGTAGGATCAAGAACACCGACTAGAGGGGGGTGAATAGGCGGTTTAAAAACTAAAAACCACAAACACTAAAGAAATTTAATTAGTAACACAAGAGAGTCCTATGTCATGCTACTACTAACTCTAGTTTGGGTGTGCAACCTGGGGTGACAAGTATCAAGATAAGCTCTAGTAAAGTAAATGCTCGAGAGTAAATGTAAGAATTGAAAAGAGCAAAGATATAGCCAAGATTGACACAAGTGTTTATCCCGTGGTGTCGATGACTTGCCGGTCACCCCTAATCCACGTTGAGGTGGATTCCAAGAATCAACCGCTCCTCTATCAAGAACCTCTTGATCTTGAGCCGGCTTGACACAAGGAACCGCTCCACACCTCGATTCCACTAGCGTTGCTCTTCACCACTCCGGTGAGGTGAGCACAAACCTCTCACAAACAAGATCGGGGCTCCTCAACAATCTCCTTGGAGGAGCTCCACAAAATCCTCTTCTCCAAGCCGTCTAGGGAGCGGCAACTCACAAGAGTAACAAGTCGATGACGCTTGCTTGAAGTTTCCCTAATGCCACAAAGCTCAAACTCTTAATGCAATGCACTAGGATGCTCTCACACTCTCAAGGATGCAATCTCTATGCAAGTATGACTGAGAGATAGGTGTCTCAGCTCTAAAGAGTCAAGTATGCAGTCCAAATGGCCAAGAGACCCTCCCAATGGCCGGGCATTGGGTATATATAGACACCCCTTCAAAAACTAACCGTTACACTCTTTTCTGCGAAGTCGCGGACTGTTCGCGGTTCAAAAACCGGACTGTCCGCCGTTATAAAACAATGTGTCAGAGTGTACTGACTATGTGTCAGAACTAGCCATTGGAACCCTGGCGGACCATCCGCGCCCCAGGGGCGGACCGTCCGCGGTTATGAGATCTGACTCCCCAGAGAAAAACATGCTCTCTGGTACAAATTCGAATTAGCCTGCGGACCGTCCGCACCCCAAGGGCGGACCGTCCGCAGTTCACTTTTCAGCCCAAATCAGAGAAACAACCTCTCTGGTACAATCTGAGATTAGCCGGCGGACCGTCCGCGCCCCATGGGCGGACTGTCCGCCGTTCAACTTTGAAGCCCACCAGAGAGACACCCTATCTGGTACATTTTTGAAATATAGTGGCGGACCGTCCGCCCACCTAGGCCGGACCGTCCACCAGCCCACCAAAGCCTCTGCAAGCTCTCTGGAACGGGCGCAGGCTGTCTGCCCCTTGGGTGCAGACTGTCCGCCGTTACTCAGTCAGCTCTCAAACTTAGTCTTTTTCTAATCTTTTCAAAATGCCGTTAGCCCTCATGCATGCAATTAGACATTTTGAGCAAAATGGCACTAAGGACCCGTCAAGCACGAGTACACGACCCCTCTTGATAGTACGGCTATCTATCCAATCAAATCCGGTCACTTTTCATCCGCTAAACACCGTGTGACCGGTAAAATGCAAAAGCCCTATTTGATACCTTTGCCTTGAGCCCGAGCTTTGCACATCATCTCCAAAACTCCACATATTCACAATCAATTTCTTTTCATCCGCGGATCAACCTATACTCATCATCTCAAATGAAATCGTTAATCCACAATCAGTTGTCATTAATTACCAAAACTCGAATTAGGGGCCTAGATGCTTTCATGGGCTAATGTGGAACTGAGCTGAATAAGCTGGGCTGCAAAACATGATGTGTTTAGAAATTTTTGGGAGGCAAGGGGGGCCGGAGCCCAGTATGGCCCCTACAGGGCTCCGCCACTGCTCTCTGGCTCTCTCTCTCTCTAACTTTACACAAAGATATAATGATGAAACTGTAATAATATTACTGAAGCATTGCCATAATAATTCCCATAAGAAAATAAATGTAGTATGAAATATATGATGTATAAATAAAATTCACTAAGATGTCAAGTAAAACAGAATGAGAGTAATTAGTATCCAAACAAGCTAAGATAGGTGTGAAAAAGGTATGAGCATCATCTTTCAATTGCAATCGATTAGAAGAATAAATAATTACTGCATGTTGTGCCTGATTTTTCTCATATGAATTCACGCAAGACTAGCTAGCATTCGATGGTTTAGCTGACAAGATTAACTGTATTGGTGATAACATAAAAAAAACTAAAAAAATGCGTTCGCTGTAGAACACTGGATGCGTTCGTTGAGAGTAGGATTAATTCAGTATTTTTTGGATTAAGTAGGATAATCCAGTTAGCACACGTTAGTCCGAAAGGTGCAATTGCAAATTGCAACTCGAATAACAAAAGACAAGGAGAGAAATTCCAGTTTGATCAGTAGGCTAGAAGACAAGGTATGGGCCGTCTCATGGCCCAAAGACATCTTTAATGTCACGCTCCTTTGAGGTGGACCTTAACAGATTCTATATTTTTTATTAACTTCAGCTATACCCTTCCACTCTCAAGAAATAAAGTACAGTCCTCCCCCCTCTCAAGAAATAAAGGACCTACACATAACCTAGACCAAACAACCCAGTCAGCTACAACACGCATATTGATATTCAAGGTAACCACTGTTGGACCAAAATCGCAAGACCTGAAGTTCTTTTCCTGAACTCTGTTGCTGTAAAGCAGGAAGCCAGGAAGGCAACAGGGCATGCACAAAACAGTTTCATAATATTATCCATACGACCACAGCAGCTCAGATGCATTTAGAGGTTCACCATCGGGTACAACAGAACAAAGAGGTTGGCTTTACACTAGTAGGACCGCATTGATGCAACCATCATTCTCTGGATTGTTAGTAACTTGCGCATATTTACCTGCACCATGGCAAACAGCAATTACCGAAGCTGACAAGGTAACACAAAATAAACAGATCGCAGCAATGATGTCTTACCCCAAACAACTTTTCCAGCAGGGGTCACAAGACCAAGTTCACTCACATTAACCTGAAAGTTAATTCTGTGAGCTAGGCATATGCAACTAAAGAACAATTTTGACACCACGAAGTATGCAAAATGCACGACATACCTCGATGATGGTACCCCTCGTCATAACTCCAAGAGATGTATACATTGGACCATTAGGATTTTTCTTTACTGAGATGATATCAAGGTTAAATGTGCACTTCAATTCAGGATGCGTAACATGAGCTTTGGTGAAACGCAAGCCAGTCGGCCGGATAAACCGCTCATACTTTGGAGGCTTCCTTGTAAATCCAGGTCCAACAAATGTTGCTTTTGTGACCATTCTCTTCCACTGCTTAGCTGCAGTTGAAAAATAAGTTCAGACATTATTTAGTTTTCTGTGACCATAATTTTCTTCGAGGTTTTCATGTTTGTTCAGCATGCCAAAGTCCAAATGAAAATTGATTGCAGGGCTACACCTCTAGAAATGATAATGGCTACCATTATTTTCAGGATGAGATGATGGCCTACCATGCGTCGTAGTTAATTTAGCTAGTGGAAATTCGGCATCTTGTTTCCATGCAGAATACACTTTGTCACAAAAGAAGTTCATACGAAAGGCATATAGATGCTCAAAAAAATTACAAACAAACTTCATAAAAGTTACTCTACAAATGATTAATATTTTTGCAGACATTAGCAAAGTTCATCAGCAATACGAAGTTAATACAACAATACTTACTTTTCCGTTTGCCAGTCCGCATGACTTTGAACATCTCTTCTTCTGCCACAGGTCTGACCTGAACATTAATTTTAATTGCCATGAGTCAATAAAGGAATTGCAGATTGCTTGTATTCTTTTAACTCTTTTATTTCTTCTGATAATATCAAGACATGCTTTATTTCTTGAAGATTTTACATAAGACTATCTTGATATATATTGAAGAGGGTGTTCTTTAAAAAAAAACTGACCTTTGGCAAAGGAACATCCCATTTACCAGCTTTCTCCTTCCTTTTTTGCTTAATAGTGTTACTAAGAACCTGCATGCCATGAAACAGAAGTGTTCAAGTATACTTCTTAAAAGTGAATATAAGAGGAATACAAGGATTAAGCAATCACTTTTGCACGTTGTGTCTGATCACGATCAAGTAGATATGGAGGGAGAGCTCCTTCCTGAACATCCTCAACCTTATCCCTCTTAGTTGACTCATCATGCATCTTCAGACTGCAGAAAATTTGTCGCCGGTAAGCACAGCATGTAGTCAGCATGACAGAGTAAATTGTTTTAACACACCATATAAATTTACATAATCCCAGCAACACCATAAAGAAGCAACCTATGTCTGTAGCCTAAATACTGCGCTCATCAAACAAATTAGTACCTATATACTAATTTGAATTCGGCAGATCAATGAATCTGGTGCCACATATACAGTTTGAGCTTCCAAATAGAATATTAAATCATCAAACATCTGTAAATTCCAGTAATCAGGAGCAACTATGAAAAACTAAGCAGCTTAAGGTGCACATTGAAATTGAATGGATTAAAAAAGATTTTGGAAATTCCTGCTCAGAAACTTAAATGCTCCATCTTAATCCCGTCAATTCTCAAATGTTTCACTCAATACTCATAATTACGAGAGAAAATAGGACCGCTTACGTCTTCTTCATCTGTGCCTTCTCGGCATACCGCTTCTTGGCAAACCTCTTGGCCTTGGCACCCAGCAGCTGCAGCACAGCGAAATTGAACAGACACAAGCGCAAGCATCAGTACAAAACAGAACACCAAAAGAATGGCAGAAGAGGGGGGCACAGTTTCTCCAATTGGGGGCCACCCGCTACCCACCTTCCGGGCCTGCTCCGACCGCTTGTGAACCTCGCGCGCCACGCGCTTGCGCTTGCGCTCCTCATAGTCCGGGCGCCGCCCATGGTGCTTCTGGTGCAGCTCTATGTAGTCTCCCTGCGGCTGCAGCGCGATACACGGCACATGAAAATTCAGCAAAGCATCGGGAAAAATCAACCAAAGAAGTGAGAGGGACCAGCGCATTCATATTTCGCAACGACACAGGAAAATTCAGCAAAGCACGGGAATCGAGAGGATTTCGGTCGCAGGCTGTAAGGACTGGAGGAGGGGCCTTCGCACTTACCATGGCGGTGAAACCCTAGCGGCGCCCGGTCCAGGGGAGGGGGGAAGGGAAGAGAGAAGGAGCCGTTGCGGCTTGGCTATTTATATGGGGAGCGTCTATTCCTCGCTCGCGCGAGCTCGCGCCGAGCTGTCGCAGCTACACTCCGCCCCCGCTCCCCCGCCTTCCTCTGCCTCCCAGGCTCCGGCGCCGCCCTCGGCACCTCCGCCGCCGCCCTCCGCCGCCGCCTTCCCTAACCGAGCTTGCTGCCGCGCGCCGCCGCCTTCTCCTCGCCCCCGCCGCCGGCTCCGCCCACCGGTTGTCCGGCCCCGCCCGGCCGGCGGCGCTCCCGCGCCGCCGAGCCCTCCGCCGGACGATCCGCCGCCACCGCCTGGCCGCCGCCGCCCCCGACCCCTCCTCTATGGCCGGCGGCCATGGAGCCGTCCCGCCCCCAGCAACCCGGAATGATAAGGCCGTCACCGCCTTCCACCACCCCGGCCGCCGGCGACCTCGCGCCTTCCACCACCCCGGCCGCCGGCGACCTCGCCGGCGGCCGCTCCGCCCACCTACCACCCCTCCCCTTCCCCTAGCTCGCAACCCCCGCCGGCGGCCGCTCTCCCCTCCCCTGCTCGAGGAAGACGATGAACAGGGCGAGCCGGGGGCTTCTGCGATGCGGCGCGATGAAATCGCGCGCGCTATGAATAGATTTCCCGATTTATATGTGCCTGTGCCATTCGGGCTGTGCGCGATCGGCATCGGGCATCGGCTCGAGAGGCGCTTTTTTTCTTTTTTATATTTAAAAAAATTAAAATTTCAAAAATATATGTCCGTTTTGAAAAATATAAAAAATCCCTCCCGGTCGCCCCCATAGGGCGACAGACCCTAAGTGTAATTTTTTTTTTCTTCAAATTCGCAATGAGGTCCCTGGCCAAAAAAAAATAGAGGGGGGCCTGTCGGCCCCAATGGGCGACAGGGGGGGCCTGTCGCCCCCCCCCACGGGTGACAGGGGTACCCACCCCTATATAAGCATCCGACCCTTATTCCCTCCTCATTTGAGCCCGAAAATTTCACCAAAAATCCAGAAAAAAGAGAGGGGGTGAGGAGAAGGAAAGCGGTGAAGCCCTGCCGGATTCAGCACTTGTGATCTGCAGGTTAGTACATTTAGTTTATGTATTTTTCCATTGGTATTGTAGAGTAATTTAATTTAATTAGTTCTATAGTAGAACCATTTAAGTAGGAGTTTAATGATACTTTAGTTTTTAGTTATAGAAAATTAGTACTACGCATTTATTATTACAATTGCAGTACTATTAGAGACGTGTTTATAAATTAATTATAATTTAGAATAGAATTTGGCATATGCAGTATAGAATTTGAGTGTCATCACGTAGTTATGAATACTTATACGTTGTAGTTGAATTTCATAATTAGTTTTTACGGATTATTGAATAAGGTAGTGAAGTAAAGAGTATAACTCGATAAGTATTCTGTGATATACAGATATGTCGAGCAAGATGCAGTTTCAAGTATTTTATGTTGACTACAATATTTTGTATGGGCTAAATGGAGTAGATCTTTCTGCCTTTAAGTGCACATCTAGTGCCATAGATAAACATCTGGAAAGAAGTTTTGGTTCCATATGTAAGTGGCTGCAACGTGGGTTCCTTGTTGTTCCGTTGACACATGTGATCACCGTCCAGTCTCTTGTTAATTGGGAGGTAGAAAGTGATTTATGGGAATTGATGATGATACACAGCACTGATGACTGGTACATGCAAGCAGCTCTAGGGCGTGGGTGGCCTCTGGCCATTCTTGTCCAAATCCGGGAGAAGACACAAAATGAAATCCAACATGGTGCAGATCAAGCAACTCCGAGTATTCGAAGAGAGACCAATTATGTTGAGCAAGATGAGTCAGAAGAGACAGAGAACCAAAGCATGGGACCACAGGGCCTTGCTGATGAGGGAGAGAGGATACATAGCATTGTGGACGAGATAGAGGCAGAAGACCAAACCGCAATAGAGATGGAAGAATATGAGGGCTCATCTGATGACGAGCAGTACTCATTGCCAAAAGAGTGGAAGGAGCATGATTTTGGCAGTCATGTCGCAGAAGACGTACGAAATCAGGAGTGGGAGTACAGAGGGAATGAGGTAGTGCAAGGTGCAACATATCCAAACATTGAAGCCGTAAAAGATGCTGTGAGACTATGGTCAATATCATTGAAACGAGAATTCAGAGTCGTAAAGTCTGGCAGTAAAGAATATGAGGTGAAGTGTGTGAATGATGGATGTCCATGGCGAGTACATGCATTCAAGGGAAAATGGAAGTCGAACTGGAAATATTCCATTGTGACAGAGACACTTGTTTGCTGTCAGAAGTTCTTCCCTCGCATCGCAATATATCATGCGACTTTGTTGCAAAGCAAATGTATGGGTTGATTATGGACAACCTAAATTATGAGCCAAAAATGATTGTTCGACACATTGAGCAGACTTACCAGTACACCATTAGTTATTTGAAGGCATGGCGGGCTAAACAAAGGGTGTTCGAGATGCGGTTCGGCACATACGAGGCATCATATAATAACCTACCTCGTATGTTATCCCAGGTTGCTGCTAGAAATCCTGAAAGCTTTTATGACACATACCTCGTACCAGCCGTGACTAGGGGCAAAGAATTATGCAACGAGCCTTCTTTTGCATAGGTGCTTATGTTAGAGCATTTCAGTGTTGTCTTCCGGTGATCTGCATTGATGGCACATTTCTGACTGGAATTTATAAAGGTCAGATACTCACCGCAATCGGGGTAGATTGCAACAACCAAATAGTTCTGCTCGCATTTGCATTTGTTGAGAATAAGAACTTAGACAGTTGGTATTGGTTCCTTGAACGAGTGAAGGTTCATGTTGTTGCTGCACGTCCAGATGTGTGCTTTATTAGTGATAGGCATGCAGGTCTGCTGCAATCAATACTGAAATTACAATGTGGAACTGCGACAACGCCTCCAGTGTAGCCCGATGTCCAAAACAGGTGGTGCATTAGGCATATGGGTGCAAACTTCTATGACCACTTCAAGAACAAGGATCTTAAGAACCTGTTTAAGAGGTTGTGCACCCAAAATCAACAGAGAAAATTCAATGCATTATGGCAGATGCTTGATCAGTTGACTGCAGAGCTAGTGAAGGTAAGGGCATCAGGAACAGGCACGAGTCAGGCTGCAGAGGCTAGGGATTCAATGGAGAAGCTATTTTCACACTGGATTCGAGGTGCACCTAAGGAGAAATGGTCATTTCTTTATGATACCAACGAAATATGGTATGGTATTCAGACAACGAACCATGTGGAGTGTTTCAATATGGTTATGCGTTCTTGTCGTGCCTTTCCTCTTGTGGGAATTGTTGAGTTCATCATGTATGGGTGCATGAAGTATTTCAGAGAGCGTTACATGGCTGCGAGCATAAACTTCAGCAACTCCCAAATTCAGTTTTGCACAAGAGTGACACAATATATGCAAGAGAAGATTGAAAAGGCCAAACTGCACCGCGTCATATCGACAGGTACAATGGAGTATAGATTTGAGGTTCTATGCAAGGATAGATCTGGTCGTGGTATCCGTAGAGATAGGGTGGTACAGGAGAGTTTGATTACAGTAGATGGCAAAGCCTTCTGCACCTGCATGAAGCCTAAGTTATTGCATTTGCCATACTCGCATCTCATTGCGGCATGTGCAGAGTCTGGGTTGCAGTCAGGAGTATTTGTTTCACCTTACTTCAGCAAGAAAGCAGCTGTATCCACCTGGGGACATGAGGTATACGGGATTGAAATAGTGGGGCCTTTCATTCAGGATAATGAGAATAAGATGTTTATTCCTGATCTAGCCACTAAGAAAGGCAAAGACCGCCGTCAGACACGTCGTATTCGGAATGGTATGGACGAGTCCGAAGCAAGCAAGGCACAAAAGCATTGCAGCCAATGTGGAGCATTGGGTCACAACTACAAGAAGTGTCCTCAGAATGCACTTCACGATGCTGCTGACGTCGGTCCTTCCGGAAATCCCAGAGATGGAGCACCTCCTACGTTCAGACGACCATCGGCGAGAATTGCTCGTGGAAGGCATTCGGTGTCATGATCCACAATTGTATCGAACATATTTGTAATATGTAGTAATCGTGCGTACAGTTTGTATGGAACATATCTGTAATGTATAAATATCGTGTGTGGAGTTTGTATCGAACCTATCTGCAATTTATAGTAATTGTGCGTGGAGTTTGTATTGAACCTATCTGTAATGTATAAATATTACGCGTCCAGTTTGTATGAAACATATATGTATCTATGTGTTCTCATATATTTTTGAATGCAGGTATGGAGATGGACTCGAGCCACAGGTCTTACTTTGCAGCAGTTGAGCACCGAGCCCTATAGGTGCTACGTCCTCTCCACCCGGGGAGGCGATCTCTATACACCACGATTGGTGTGACAGGTATGTAATAAAATATTATTGTTTATCACTTATGTATTCGTCGGTATTCCTTTGTTTCAACAATTTTGTTTATTGCAGGTTACATGAGGCCGGTCTACTGACTCTGAGCCGTCTTGTCGAGGTTGGGCCTATTCAGCTCGACCGATCCCTCCTGACGGCGCTCGTTAACAGATAGAGGCCGGAGACACACACGTTCCACCTCCCGTGTGGGGAGATGACTCCTACGCTGCAGGACGAGGCCTACCTCCTCGGCCTCCCTATCGTCGGGGAGGCCGTAGGTCCGCGTGTGGTGGCGGCCTCGTGGAAGGATGACCTGGAGGCCCGTTTTGCCCTGGTTGACCGCGTGGAAGAAGTAGGTCCGATCAACCCGCACCCGCGAGAAGCAGGTCCTTCGAAGACCTGGTTCCTACAGTTTACAGTACGTATTCATTCCATATTTAAATTCAATTATTACAATTCACATGTTCCATTGTCAGTTGAAACCATTAATCTTAATTGTTTATGCAGCCTTCGCTGTTGGCTGCGGATGCCGACAAGTACAGTGTGACCAGATCGCTGGAGGCGTATCTACTTTGGTTGTTTGGTTACATCATGTTCAACACAACTCATGGCAACTCGGTCGATAGGATTCTCCTTCCGTATGCACGGGAGATTGCGGATGGGGACGAGGACGTACCGCCCTACAGCTGGGGTGAGGCGGTACACAGGTTAGTTTATGTTTCGTATTTCGGTTTGTACATGTCATGACGAAAGACACGAGCGTACGCTAACATCCGCATTTTATGCATAGGATTCTACCCCGATGCGGGCGCCGGACCTTCTTCTTCCAACTTTCGACCAGATAACGAGGGCTTCACCTTAGACGACCTCGACAGCTTGACTCCAGAAGAGCCTACCGCGCAAGGTGACCCCGATGTCTTGGGGTATTCACAGCTAGGAGGATCACCACTTGGGATCTCTCAGCAGCAGACACCGCAGCCCCTTGCGCGTCCTGAGCGACAGGTGAGGTCTTCGGATGTTCTCACCTACGCCGAGGGCCATGTCCGTGCCCAGCAGAGTGCTAAGAGAGTCCGACACCCTAGGGGTGGTTAGATATATCTGATGTTTGTATCTCTGATATTTATTTGTAATGAGATAGCTGTGGACCGCTTATTTGTATCCAATGTTTATGATTGTGCTAGTTTATTTGTCATTTGTTTCTATAGATACTATTGATATGAACTTGTTATGTTTGTGGGTTCCATAATGCTCGTGAAATAACGGAAGTTCTTGAAAAAATTTTCCGTGATTTAATAAGGGACAAGTTAGGTGCGGTAGGAGTTAGCGGCCGAGATCCTGCCGACGATAATGACGACTACACGCTCGAATAGCTCAAAATAAGAACCATAGTGTATCTAGCTGCGAGTACGAGATTACAGGTTGGCACTGCTCAGCACGGCGATCACGGGTTTCTCAAATGTCGCATTCTTTGCCCAGACATACGTGACAAAAGACGACAACCCAATAGCAGTGCCCTTCCACCATTTCAAAAAGATGTGACAACACGGCAACCACACCATCTCACCTTCAAAGCAGTCTCTCTAGCGAGGACGACGGACCTGTCATTCTACAGCGAAGGTCTGTGGCGTGTAGTGGGGAAGACGGCATCTAGGCGCGATCGACCGAGCGGCAGCAATGCAGTGCTGTGAGTCCGCATGCACAGAGATGCATCGAGTAGTCATTTCGAGAATCGAATCTAGCCTTTTCAGTGTTAGGTTAACTAGCTTCTTCACTGTGTTGTCATGTAGGCTTTTTAGGTGCATTTACACTCCACACTCCGGGTATCAGACCTTTGTGCGCCTATAAATACTTCGAAATTTGTGAACTCCCAGCAGCACTCAAACACCAAAGCTCATTGTATACCTAATGTTTGGAGGTGGGTCTAGCGGGAAGAATTACTACGGTTTTGGGAAAGGAAAAGGGGGAAGAAAGGGAGACCCCATAATATGGGTGGGGCATCTTGGACTTGATTCCTTTCCGGAACCAGTGTTTGAGTTTCCGCCACAGCACAAGAGTGAATTTACCAATGAAACTCCTCTTCGACAATACGATAACCGTAGAGAACTGTGGCCAAAATGCAGACATGGTGAGGACTGCTTAGTGCAGATGTGCACCGACGGGATGGATGGCGGTCGGCGTTTCTTTAAATGTCCACACGCATGGGTAATACTCGGTTCTTTCATTTCTTTATCTTCAATGAGACACCTTACATGAAATTTGTTTTGCAGTCTTCCGATACTCCAGAAAACTGTGGTTTTACTAGGTGGGTCGATCCTGCACAAATTGATTCTGTTCAGGAGTTCATCGAGTACCTCCAGATAAAAATCTTTGATCTGGAATGCAAGGTGAACCATTATGAGGAAGTGAGCGAG
This sequence comes from Panicum virgatum, assembly GCF_016808335.1. Lineage (NCBI taxonomy): Eukaryota > Viridiplantae > Streptophyta > Magnoliopsida > Poales > Poaceae > Panicum > Panicum virgatum. The sequence goes on from NC_053153.1 coordinate 64,349,406, forward strand.
GGTAACAAAGACGACGAAGATGATGATACCAGCAATGCTGCCGGTTCACAGGATGAACCATGCACTATTACTTACTGCAACTGCCCTTGTCACAAGAAGAAGGGCCCTGCGCCTCCGGCACCACCGCCTGCACCACCTGCAATGGGTGGATACTGCGGAGAAGACTTAACTCAGTTTGCTACGTGGGGGTACGGCTACTAGGACTACCCTAATGCTAGTGGCATGCTGTATCATTGTGTTTGTTGTGTTTTTTTTAAATTATCTAAGACATGTTAGGTTAGTCCGGAATATGTTTACCGTAGTTTGCAACGGGTTCTGCCATGCCACTGCATGTGTGATGTGTGTTTCTTTATCGTTGTATTATGATGTAAAATTTGATGGTTCACATTATGTAATGCATTTCTTAGTTCTTATTTCTTATCGTTATATTAATTAAATGTGTGATTTTTAGTATTCTAGTGACATGAAAAGCTCCGAAAATATTAAGGACAAGTTCAAACATTTCATAGATTCTCGGCTACAACTGCAAATTAATAGTAAAAGTTACAACACACAGAGTCAAGCTCTTAACTGAAAACATAAACAACTAATTGCAGTGGCATGTGCATGCGACAAGGTAATTTCTTGTTGCATTTAAATCTACCATGCCATATGGAATGTAAAATGCTGGGATTACATGGTACAACTCTACTGAGTGCACCGAGGATATTTGCCCTTCCTAATTGCTTCGGGGCCGGCTTCCTTCGCACGGCATGCCCTGTCTCGCTTTCTCTCCCTGTCAACTTCACGTTCGGCCGCCGCCTTACGATCCACCTCCTCCATCCTCTTGCGGATCTCTTCTTGCTTTTTCTTGTGCTTCTCCTCTTGCTGTTCCTCGTGCTTCATTCGGCGCCAACGTTCTGCAGCCCACCTTGCTTGTTGTTCCACAAAGTCCTTTGCCTGTTGCGACTGCACGGTGTCGAACCACTGCATAAAATCACAAAGAGGCGGATGAGACTTTGTCCAACAAAAGCTAGAATCATAACTCAATGTTAGGTCACAAAGAAAAATAGTGTATGTTGTCCTGCTACCTTGGCCCGGTCTTTGCCGTATCGCTTAGGTGGATTATATTTGTAGTTCTCACACATAAAGAACCTCATGCCGTAGTCATCTCCTAAAACCTCAGATTGCATGAACTTGCATAACGAACCGCAGAAGCACATTGGCACATCAATTCCTTCAGGTACGGTGGCTACACACTTGCTCCATGGAATGTAGGTTGATCCTGACGAAGACATTGGCGCTATAGTGTGGTGCGCCAAATGACGAACAATGATTTAAATAATTCACATATCGTATACCAAATCGATGCGTGAAAATATAGGTACTGTCATAATTCTATTGTCTCATGTTGCAATATCAATAAGGTACTGTCATAATTCTATTCTAATGCATAATTAATTTAAAAACAAGTCTGTAATAATACTCAAATTGTAATACTAATCAAGTGTTTTAAAGCACCAAATCTAATTCAGCAAATCCGCTAATTAAATAAAATTGTTATACAACATCAACGGATTCATACGGAAGTTACCGGTAGATCACAAGTGCGGAATTCGGCAGAGCTTCGCCGCTTTTCTTCTCCTCACCCCTCTCTTTTTTCCTAAATTTTTAGGCTCAAATGAAAAGGGAATGACGATCAGGGATTATATATATAGGGGGGAGGGACCCTGTCGCCCCTGGGGTGGGCGACAGGCCCTTGTCGCCCCTGGGGGGCGACAGGCCCCTTTCATTTTTTTTCGGCCATGGACCTCGTTGCAAATTTGAAGAAAAAAAATTACAACTACGGCCTGTCGCCCCCTACCTGTCGCCCTATGGGGGGCAACCGGGAGGTATTTTTGAAATTTTTCAAAACAGATATATATTTTTGAAATTTTGATTTTTTTTATATAAAAAAGAAAAAAAGCGCGCTCGTGAGAGTCGCCTGATGTGATGCATGGGCCGGGCCTCACGGGCCGTGAAGCAAAAGCTCTTTCGTCTGTCCTCTCCGAAACGAGGATCTATTTGCAATTTCTAAATTTGTCGAGGGGAAAAGAAACATCGGGCCGCCGTCCCCTCCGCTTCCTCTCCCCCGCCGGTCGCCGTGCCCACTCCCCTACGAGCTCAAACCCCTGCTAGGGTTTGCGCTCCGGGCATGCTCCCCTCATAGACACCACCTCCCATGGCCCTAGCCCCCTCCTCCTGGCCAAGAACGCCGCTCGCCCTTTCCCCCAACCGCCGCAAGCGCCGCCCCGACGCCTCCTCCCCGCCCCATCACTTCCACGGCCCGCAAAGCCACAGCCGCCTAAGTCAGCGCCTCCGCCGCTGGTTCCCGCTCCCGCCGCAGGCGAGGTCCTTCGCATTCGACATGGGCAACTTCGTCTCCGGCCTCATCGGCGGGCGGCGGCCCAAGGACGATGGGCTGGGGCTGTTCAAGAGCTGGTATGCGCGGTCGCGGGATCTCACGGTGGTTACGGATGAGGAGACAGGGACGGCGCCGCGCTTGCTGGACCGGAGGGTTAAGGATTCGAGGAAGGCTGCGTTGGAGGCGGCGAAGCCCCAGCAGCGGCAGAAGAGCGATCCGTACTACAAGAAGGAGCTCAAGGAGGCGAGACGGAACGACGGTAGGTTGGAGGAGATAGGGATCGAGGTGAAGCTCATTGAGGAAAAGCTTGCTGAGATACGGAAGTTAGACAAGGCTGTCAAGGAGGTAATTTGATCTTTTTTTTTCCTTTTTTTTACCCTCATGCTTTGCTAGTGTCATGGTCGGTGGATTGGAAGAAAGTCACTAAATCAGTGATCAAGTTTGTGTCTTGCACTGAATTGATGGGGCTTTCATGGAATCTGTGCTCTAGAACAGAATAGTCTTAAGTTAGGGGTTGTTTAGTTCAAAAAAAAATTCTACATTACCCATCACATCGAATCTTCGAACACATGCATGAAGCATTAAATGCAGTTGAAAGAATTAACTAATTACACAGTTCAACTGTAAATGACGAGACGAATCTTTTAAACCTAATTACTCTATGATTGGATATTAATTGCCAAATAACAACGAAAACGCTACAGTACCCAAATCCAAAAAATTTTGGGAACTAAACAGCCCCTTAGTTGATATGAAATTCTTTCAGTTGCAAGCCTCAAACAATTTTATGATTCCTGCTTTGCATTAGAATTTTGGCTCTGCCGAAAGTATCACCCAGCTAGAGCCGTTTTCAATTCTCTACCATAGGGGTGTGATGTGTTAGGGCTTTCTTTTACCAAAACAACCCAGATTTACTATGTTACAGTGACATTTTAAGATATTATATTTACAGGTGAGAGACACGTATCTAGCAAATTAAAAATGAAAAAGGATTTGTTATGGATTAGGGAACTTAACTATTTGGTTCGTTAAGCCAATTTTTAATTGAAGAAAACTTAAAAGAGGTCCGAGTGATTTTTTTTCTTAAAAAACGAATAACTTGGATAAAAGCTGCATGCCTGTCCAAAGAGCTATATTCCCATTTTATGACATGATTGATGGCAGCCCTGCACCAACTAACTGTTGGTTTGCTTGCATTCATCTTTCCCTATTCAAGGATTTCTCGGAACTATTTGAGCGTCTCACTGAGGAGGAGCAAAATGAAGTTAATAACTGTTTCAATGCTAGAGGTCCAAGGTACTTTTGACCACTCTTCTTGCAGCTTGCATGTCATTTAAAGCTTTCTATATACCATGTAAGCTTAACTGAGCGCTTGTTTTCCCATACCAGTAGCAAAGTCCTAGTGCTGCATGAACCGTCGAACATTGAGATTAGCAAAGAGAAATTCCAGTGCTTTAGACCCGGTCGCTGGTTAAATGATGAGGTAACTCTTGCTGAATATGCTGAACAGACTTCTGTGATTCTCTCTTTTACAAGGATGAGTGACTACATATCCGTGCATGACGATGATAAATATATCTTATTTGTAGGTTATTAACCTATACCTAGAATTGTTGAAGGAGAGGGAAAAAAGAGAGCCGAAAAGGTTTTTGAAATGCCATTTCTTTAATACATTCTTTTATAAGAAGGTTAGATTGTAAGCTTCTTTATCCTTCAACTATTAGTCTATTACATCTGTAGCATGTTTATATCTCTTTTCTGTACATAAGTTGTCGTGTTTTTTGCATGTATTCTCCCTGGAGCTGTTCTTTCGTTTTGTTCCTTCAGTAACCAGTCAATGTTGATTTGGATTTTCTGTATCTTATAAGAAATTTATATGCAGTGGTGAAAATTTGCATGATAGCATATGATAGTTTAGTTTTATAGTGCTTTATGTACATGCATCACATCGTACATCGTCATTTGGATTTTCTTTTATAGTGTTTTGTTCCTTCAGTAACCAGTCAATATTGTAGCACTGCTAATCCTGCTTAATTATATATCAGTTAATACATATTATCTTGTTACTGTTTAGGAAAATGACTTACTTCTACAGTCGTAATGCGACAATCTGCAATGGTATATGGTCCTATAATTTGGAAAATTTGATTGCATGATAACATATATTTGTAGGCATAGGAATTAGCTATTGCGCTCCTGAATTTTTTGGGAGTTTGCCTTCTTGATTCCCTTAGATTGTATTGTTTTTTTTTTCAAACACCTTACTGTGGTAATGTTCACAGATATATTAGGCTGACTCTGTTTGTTCACTTTTTTTTCTTTCTTTTAGTTAGTTGGGTGTATGCTAATTGTGTTTAATGAAATCAGTGTCTTTGCTAACTTCACTGATGGTGTGGACTTTTACATTGCATTTATGCCTTTGGTTTTCATTCACATGAAATAAATTATTACCATATGAACATCCTTACTGACTTCCTGTATTGTTGCTCAGCTTGCTTGCGGGAAAAATGGTTATGACTACAAATCTGTTAAAAGGTGGACTACCCATAGGAAGTTGGGATATGAGCTCATTGAATGTGATAAAGTAAAGTGAATGTTTTATTCTTTATTCTATATATCATTAGCTCTTTCCACCCTTTGGCTTGCTTTTTCTCATGGGACTTTCTCAATTTCTTTGTAGATCTTTTTCCCTGTGCATAAAGATGTGCATTGGTGCTTAGCAATTATAAACATGAAGGAAAATACGTTTCAGTATCTTGATTCTCTTGGCGGCACGGATCATAATGTACTAAACATGCTGGTAAGCATATGTGATGTGTCCAGAATAAAGGTTGACCTAAAAAAGAATTAAATTCCAGCGTTTGCTGCTAGAAAACTATGCCTGTTAGCTCTCTTTTTTTTTCCAAGCTAATTTTTGTGAGCACTTCATATTAATACCTTTCCAGTCCTCGTTAGGATTGGTGAAATAGTAGATGGCTGTGGGCTTTGGCATATCTGTTATACCCTTTCACATGGTCCTTGAGACCTCTAGTCCTTATTCTCTAACCCAATCTACTATAAACGACCGAAAGAAAAATAACTGGGTATGTTGGTAGGCTTGTTTAAGTCGAGATGCTTCTGAATTAATGGGGCTTAATGAGTTAAATATGGTGATATACATCTGTTTTCCACATGCAGGCTCGATATATTGCCGAGGAAGTGAATGACAAAAGTAACAAAGTAATTGACACTAGTTCGTGGCATGAAGAGATAGTTGATGATATTCCTTTGCAACAGAATGGGTATGTCTTGTTTATAGCAGGATTCTATCCTTCATAAATCATGTGCCATTTAGTAGACTAGGTAGCCCCCCCTCCCTCCCCCTCTCCCAGTTGGCTATTTAAATAACTTGTACCATATCCCCCCCTGCGCACAGTTCTTATTAAAACACCTGCATCGTCTTGAGATATGGAAGGTTTAGGCCTAAAATAAACATAAAAGTTATTGATGCAGTTGGGAGTTTTGTAGCATGCTTATGTGTTAGAAGCAACAAGAAGGATAGTTTTAAATGAATAAAAACTTTTCCCTTTCAGTTTTACTTTTGCTTTATCATTTCTCAGAAATTTCTCATTTTCAGTACTGTCAGCATAAATTGTTTGAACTTGAAGGGTTTTTTTTTGCATGGCTCATTAAATTGGGAGGTGAATGTGCCCCTACGTTTTATTTTTGAAGTTGTTCATACTAACATGTTCCCCTACCTCCACTGAATGTGTTTTCCACTAGACAATGTGTTTTCTGTTCGAAATCCTCATTTGTGGTGGTAGAAAAAAGACCAAAAATATAATTTGTTTTTGTGACTAAGACCAAAAATATAATTGTAGCTGCCTCAAGCATTTCTTTTCATTGTAACAAGTGATGAAAATATATTGTGTTATTGTTGTAACAGGTGGGACTGTGGTATGTTTATGCTCAAGTACATTGATTTCCACAGCAGAGGATTGAACCTATCTTTTAATCAGGTGGGTATACATGCTTGCCCAACTTTTTTTCGGACTTTGTATCCTGCAGGCAAGCGTTTAGCTAAGTGCTCTTTTGATTGCATGAAGCTGCTTGTTTTAGTCATCAGGGTTTAGTATAATAATGTGATTACCTGAGATAATCTGCCTGTTTGGGTGTGATTACACAGAATGATACTTATCCAAAAGAGTTGCTTCTTCTCTGCAGGAAGACATGGAATATTTTAGGAAGAGAATAGCGAAGGAAATCTTAAAATTAAGAGCTGACTGAATAACTGATGGATAGCACATCCTTCTCTTTATGAAATAGAAGCTGACTTTTTGTAGTGTGTTTCGGGAACTAGAATAGAAGCTGATTGACACGTCACTGTGCATCGTTGAGCCTAATTCGAACCTGTAAATCCTTTATTGGATGTTTGTCGCATGACAGCCTCAGCTTCTTTGGGTGCTGACGGCCAATGATGTAAAGGCTACCGATTTTCTGTAAAGCTATTGTCTAGGGATTTTGTTTGAAGAAACACCAAGGGAAAAGTTAGATATAGGTACACTGATATTTGTCTGTGGTTATAGTTATGTGCTAGGATTATTCTTTTTCGTGCATAAATGGTTATAAGTTTGAACTTAAGACCTCTGTGGCTTCTGTTGATTGCGAATAAGTTCCTCAAGAGTTGTGCCCAACTGACAAAACTAAGAAAAACAAATAGAATCAGAGCACATGCCGATGAAAACCGGAGCAAAGATAGTCATCAGTCGGTATAGGTAGCCAACCATAAGAAGCTATGGGCACAAAAGCAAACATAACCATTTCCAAACATAACCAAACACCTCGATAACAATAAAATGTTTAAAAAAAGTTTGTACAGTAAACGATTCATATGTAAAACCTTATAAACCTACTATCTAATTGAATCTACTTATACCCTACTGTACTAATAAACTAGTCCTACGTAGTCGAGCAACCTTATAAACCTACTACCTAATTGAATCTACTTATACCCTACTGTACTAATAAACTAGTCCTACGTAGTCGAGCTCCGCGTTTTTTTATTTTTATATTTTCAAAAATATTTTTTATAGAAATATATTTTCGATTTCACAATTTACAGTTTTATACCCCTATCGCCCGGCAGGGGTGGCAGGGACTTATATGTAAATAAAAATAATTTTTATTTGCGCGGAGGCCCTTGGCGGGAGCCTGCCGCCCCTCCACTGGGCGGCAGGCTCCCCCTCCCCGCAAAATTGCAGCAGTGGGCCATTAGATGAGGTTTTAGATATTTTGGATACCTAATCCGTAGCCCGAATTTATCATGTTCTTATTTCTATGAATATTTTAAATAATTTGAACGGTTTACAGGATCGCACCACCAGCTTCCTGATATGGGTCCTTTTTCGTATGCACCACCAACAGGTACGTATGATGAATATGTACCCAAATATATGACTTATAAGACGATGATTAAGATATCTTAATTGCTACTGTATAGGCCCCACACAGGATATCTTTGAGGTGAACTTCGAAGATTAGAGTCGGTTATTTTCTACACCTAACCAGCAGGCCGATCCTACCTTCCAGACACCTGTGGCCACCGGACGTCCAGGTAGAGACGTAGGGCCTCCAGAGTGACACACCTACTCTACAGACCACGTCCACGCTCAGCGTAAAAGAGGTCGACATGGCCGGGGTGGCCGGGGTGGTTAGGAGGTGCTTCTAGCTGTTTCTGTATTTTTGTTATGGACATGTCGTCATGTTATACTTATTTCGTTCTCATGCATTACCTATTTCGTTCTCATTTGCGTATGTGTATGAATTGCTAACTTATACTTTTCATATTCATGTTCTTTACTAATGGTTTTTATTTGTATCCAAAATATCTAAAACCTCATCTAATTGCCCACTGCTGCAATTTTGCGGGGAGGGGGAGCCTGCCACCCCCTGCCGGGCAGCACCCCTGCAGGGCGATAGAGGTATAAAACTGTAAATTGTGAAATCGAAAATATATTTCTGTAAAAAATGTTTTCGAAAAATATAAAAATAAAAAAGACGCGTCGAGCTCCACCGACCCCAGCCACAGCTTGTTGTCCTTCTCCGCGATGTCGCCTCCCCTGGCGTCGCGCCTCACGTTGTCCGGGTACCCGGCAGCATCGGCTGTCGGTGAAGTAGACATCGCCGGTGGCTTGGTCGACGTCCAGCCCGTTGACGAAGTGGAACGGCACGCCGTCGGCTTGGGTCACCAGCACCTCTGCCTCGCCGCCGTCGGGCCCCACCTTCGTTAGCCTACGCGTCGGCGATGTAGAGGTCACCGGTCTTGGCAAAGAACTGCAGCCCCAGCGGGCGGCCGCACATGCTCTCCGTCTGCTCCGATGGCACCACGGACGCCGTGCACAGCGGGATCTTCCGGTAGTTGGCGCTGTGCGCGAACGTGGTCCAGCCGACCGCGCTGCCGCCCCACTTGAGGACGCGGCCGTCGGAGACGCCGGCGTAGGGGCCCTGGCCCCGCCGGTCGAACGCGAGGCTCTCGGCGCCGCCGACGCCGTCGGGGAGCGGGAGGTGGAAGCTGAAACGCGTGGGCGTGGTCTTGATCTGCTCGGCGGTGCAGAGCGACGACGGCGAGCACCAGCTACCCCGCCGACACGTTGATGCGCCGCGCCATCTCGATTACGCTGTTCTCGTCGATGGAGCTGATCAGCTTTGATTTGATGGGACGGCGTGGCGGGCGGGTAGGCGCGTTTTATTGGCCAGGGTGTGCCGGCGGCCGAGCCGACTCGGAGACGCGGGCACGCGGCCTTGCGTGGGACTCGAATTCTTTTTCCTTTCCCCTGTCTGTCCGAATCAGTTCGGATCAAACACTGGCCGGTACGTGTCGCGCGTTTTTGCTCGTTCCTCTTCTGACGGTCTCGGTTGGGAGTTGGGACTACGGTCTGGTTCCTCTTCGCGCGGAGATCGACAGATACACGGTGCCCAAGGGCGCCGTGGTGAGCTTCGGTTCACGATGGTGTTTCGAGGCGAGGGGTGCGACGTGGACAACTGGACATCACACGGGGTGAAGGGAGATCAATATGATGCCTTTGGATGCCGGGCGACCGATGTACCTCCGGCTCCGGGTAGTCGGGTACAACTGTACAAGGTGAGGATGCTGCAGCCTGCAGGTGTTCTTCGTGGCGAGCCTCGTGAGGCAGCTGAGTGGTTGCCGGTGGGCGGTGGCGGAGAGGGAGGCCGTCGACATGACGGAGGAGCTGGATTTCACCATCACTTCCACGTCCCACAAAGCCACAGCTGCCTAAGTCAGCGCCTCCGCCGCTGGCTCCCGCTCCCGCCGCGGGCGAGGTCCTTCGCATTCGACATGGGCAACTTCGTCTCCAGCCTCTCCGCCCTCTTCGAAGGGCGGCGGCCCAAGGTCTGCTACCTTGTGGACTATCTGGAAACTAAGGAATGAAATCTGATTTCAGGGGTTGCAGTGGAGAGGGACACAGGAGGTTATTATATTGTGATCCAAATTCTGATGGGGGATTGTTGGAATTTGGGCTTGACTTATTAAGTACCATGTGGTGCAAACTTTTAATCCCACATTGCTGGTAGAAGTTGAGGAGACCACGTGACTCTCATATATATCTAACCCATAGGCTTTACCGGAGAATATCAATTTTATTATTCCTCTTGTAAGCCGCCGCTAGGCGTTGTACACAAACACCCGATATAGTGAAGTTCTTACTGGCTGGCGCCCGTGGTTTTTACCCTTCGCATTGGAGGGGTTTTCCACATTAAATCCTCGTGTCTTTCTACGGTTTGATCTTTCTATTTTTCATCGTTTTGTTCGCCGTCGCTTCTAACAAGTGGTATTAGAGCCCATGGGCCAACAATCTCTTTCACACGTTGACGGAGGAGCCCGTTATCTCCGTTCAATAGTCACGTCTTTGTGACATTGGAGATAAAATTACTCTTGTGACGGGAGAACTCGTTCGGATCCACATTTGGAGAGTTTAACAAAAAATTGGCATATCCGTTCGGATCTAAAAAAACTTAAGGCCCGTGATGATGCCTTCTAATAAAAGATTTGAGCCCAATGTGTGACCGGTGGAGATTGTTGGGTTTAGTCCCACATTAGAAATTAATGTAGGGGGAGTACAACATATAAACCAAGCAATCCTCACCTATCAGACTAGTCTTTTGGGTTGAGTTAGGCCCATTATCTTAATCCGTTGTGCTCCGTTATGTCTGGGCCTCCATATAATTTCTAACAGAGGTGATGAGATGGGTGGCCAGCACTTTTGGAGCGTGGCGGGTGCTGCTCGGAGGAAATGAAGCCGGCGAGTTGCTGTTTAAGATGGAGGCAATGAGCAGGCGGCCGGAAAGACTGACCGGAGGGAGTTCTGGAACGTTTTGGGGACAATCGACACAAGTGCTTCAGCGTCATATTTTGTATAGCTCAGCTGGAGCTTTAACATCAGGTGTGGATAATTTGCATACCACGGCAGTGTTAGGTCCTGTTGCTGCCGATAACGCGCAGGTTGCTGGTAGCTTTAGAGCAGGTATTATGGAGCCACGTTAGCCGGCGAAATGGAGATCCACATCAGCTCGATCCGACGTGGGAGAGAGAGAAATCAAGAGAGAGAATGAAGTCGGCGATTCACTCTACGCCAGCTGAAGCGGGCGATTTGCACTGTGCGCCTGCCAATGACCTCTCCCGTTGCTCCACGTTGCCGGCAGACTCTGCAGAGGATTGAATGGTACGTGGGATCCACCACCACCGCACCTTGCGTGAGCTGATCTGGCGTTTGAGACGCCGACGAGCGGGCGTAACCATAAGCCCTGCTCTTAGTGCTTTATAGATTGGTATAAGATTGTAGATATAGATATAGAGGTATAGAATATATTAAATAAGGAGTTGGTGGGGGTGTGGGGGGGCGTGAACGATCTTCACCGTGCTTTATAGATTGGTATAGATATAGATATAGAGGTATAGAATAGATAGATTAAGGCCGAGCTTTGGTTGTTACATAAGGGATTACAGAGCAGAGGATAGTGAGTGGAGCCAGAAGTCTACTACATGACGGTCGGAGACCGGTAGCCGACAACGCCATAGAACCGCTGCATCTTTGCAAGCTCTTAGAAGGCGCACGAGAGAAGGCGCGGCTCTGAGTTGAACACGCACACATTGCGGTGTTTCCACAGGTGCGCCAGCAACAGAGAATGATGAAGCAGTCGTAATGGGCAGCACCACGGGGTGGTCGTTGTGGCGCCGGTGGTGTCGAAGCCGACGGCGAGCCAGAAGGAGGCGGCGAAGGAGCAGTCGAAGATGAGGTGCTGTGGAGTTTCCGCCGTGTTGCTGCAAATGTCGTAGTGGTCTTCGTCAACAACGCGCTTGCGGAGCAGGGTGGACTTAAACTGGATGCGTTCTCGGCAGAGGAGGCAGGCAAAGAACCGCGCTTGCGGCTGTGCCCGGTTTTTCCATGCAAACTTGGCGAAGGGACTTGGCGAAGGGGCAGGCGGAGTCTGAAGCTGCGTGGTGGCGCGGTAAATCGGAGCCGACCATAGGTTGCCGCGCGCGTCGAGGAACGGGCTTCGGCGCTCGTCCGCGGGCTGCCGTAGGTGGACGAAGGAGAGGATGTTGTGGGACTCCTGAAGTTCCAGCGCCGTGGCGCCAGGTGCGAGACTAGCCTGACACGGAGCACGTCGCGCGCAGCTGCTTTTGGGTGGCAGCATGGCTGTGCATTGCCGGGTAGGCCTCCAAGAGAGCGCCCCCTGGGAACTCAATGACACTCATGTCTAGAATCCATGTACAACAAACTACCCAAAATACCTACAAAACAATCTCACAATAATTGTCTAATATAAGATTTACCTAGTTCATGGATGGATCAGTTCGGTTCAACGAAGCAAACATAGGGACGCTGTCAGATCCAGGACAGATCCATCCATGAACGAGTTGATCCTAGAACCAAACACTACCTAAAACAATGGCAGAGATCGTTCATCTTTAAGCAGCGATTCCGTGTTATATATAACCAACACCGAGACTCAGCTAAGGTTACAGATAAACTCAATGACAATCATGTCTAGACACTACCGGAAACCCGACATTTGCCGAGTGCTGAAGGCGTTGCCGAGAGCAATATATCGAGCACTCGGCAAAGTTACAAATTGCCGAGTGCCTACCGAAAGACACTCGGCAACAAAACGACACTAGGCAAAGATTTGCTTTGCCGAGTGCCTGTTTACAGACACTCGGCAAACCTGCCTTTGCCGAGTGCCACGCGGGCAGCACTCGGCACACAGCCTCATGTGTACGCGTACGCTCGCCGCGCCCGTATGGCCGTTATTGTTTGCCGAGTGCCCGCAAGGGGACACTCGGCAAACACTATCACGTCACGCGGCCGTTACCGTTATCGTTTGCCGAGTGCCAGGTTGTGGCACTCGGCAAAGATTTATTAATGCCGAGTGTAATTATAATGGCACTCGGCATTCAGACTCTTTGCCGAGTGTCCGCTTTAGCTCTCGGCGAAACAACAAAAAAAATTTCCCCAACACAGTCCAAACTTTTTCCTTAGCTACTATACTATACAAAATACTGCATATTAGAATTTGGTACATTTTTTTGTTATGTTTACTATATTTAGTTAATTTATTTCATTAAAAGGATATTTTGGGGATAATACAATTTTGAACTGCAAAATATAGTATAAATGAACTATAATGAATGGAAAAATGATTTTTATGTTATTTAGTCTAATTTGAGACATTTTCAAATAAATGAATGGGAAAGTTGAACATCTTGATCCTGAAATGGGACAAAGTGTGCTATGGACAAATTGGTTTTTAATTTATAAAATTCAAATGTAATCAGAAATTCTTGAAATTTGTCATGACATCATGGCTTCATACAGGGAGTCTATGCTAAAAATTTGAAATGGTTTTGGAAAAGTTGTCATGTATGTAGTTTATCAAACGAGGCATCTCCGAAGAAGTTTCAGAGAACTCAGAAGGATTCTTTGAGATTTTGAGTCAGAGTGATGTTCGAGTTGGAGTTTTACTTGCATTTTTTTTGTAGTCATAAGATATGAAGAATTGTGTAATGTTAAATTTTGGAGATTTTTTGAATTCATTTGACAATTTTTATTTTTTTTTCTCCGAACTAGAGTATTTAAATTAAATTTGAACTAAAAGTGCATGAAATAATGCCATTTTTTTTGCTGTAGCATGCTAATTTTTTTGTATATGCAATAGACTGCATAAATTGGTTAATGTTAAATTTTGGTTATTTTTCAAATTTGTTTTGTAATTTTTATTTTTTTTGTGATGTAAAGAATTAGTTCATATAAATTGAAATATAGCTAATAATTGTGATTGAAATAATGGGAAAAAATTTCGGTAAAACATGAGTAAGAATTGTTGTGTGAAATAGGCAATGAAAATTTCCATGATTTGAAAAAAATTGTGAAAATTTAAATTGTATTCAAACAAATTTCTGAAAATAAATTCAAAAAGGCCACTTTGCCGAGTGTCCAGTCGGGGCACTCGGCAAAGGCCACTTTGCCGAGTGTCCAGTCAGGGCACTCGGCAAAAGTTTAGTATGCCGAGTGCCCAGATCTGGCACTCGGCGAGCTTTCTCTTTGCCGAGTGCCAGATAAAGAGAAAAAGAGGAAGGCTAATCATGCAATGCAAGTATTCGTAAATTACTTGTTCACAACTCAGCTAGGTCAGAGTAGAAGCTTGAACTGCGATGATGCAAGTATTCGTAAATTCATTGTGATTGTTTGTTACTAAAATCCTTGAAACAGAAAGTGCAGTATGATGAGACTGATTTCCCTATATCCAAATAATACGTAACACTTATTAGCCCTCACATGCATGCATGAGCCTTAAGAGGTGGATATTATGTCAACAGAGAAAGTCGTGTTCAATGTGCCCTAAATGCTTTAGTAGTTTCCGCTGATGATTTTGCTTTCTTGCTAGTCATGATGCTTAACCTTTTATTTGTTCTGACTGCACAAAATATAGGCTGGTAGCGGCGTCCGCCTGCGACGTGCTCGACGAGAAGCTTGAACTGCGAGTCCACACCAAGCCGGCCACGCGTACACCGCCGACCAGTTGTAAGCACCGCCACCGTCTTTGCATATCTAGCACCGCCACCGTCTTTGCATATCTAGCACCTCGTAGTTCATGTAACCTAGTTAGGCGTCTCCCGTTCGGAAGAGATACAATTGAGATATGCGGATCTTTGCATATCTATAATTGTATCTCTTTCGAATTGTCCATGTTATTTGGGCAGCCCGAGGATGCGTAGATACGGATAGTTACCATGATCAACTCCCATCCGAGACAGAGTCTCGGCATCACCTCCCCGTTGTTCTCCGGATACACAATCTCCCTTTCGGGATGTGTATCTGGAGAACAGCGGGGAGGTGCTGCCGAAATTTTGTCTCGGATGGTAGTGGACCATGAAAACTGACCGTATGTACGCATCCTCGGGTGGGATTAGGACCTACCTTCACCTATTAGAATGTAGGGACAACACGTAGATGCATTTGATTTTTATTCTCACTCCGGTTTAGAGGATGGATGACCGTCATTGGATGTACACGGGCCGTCCAAGTCAGGCTACCATGACCGATGAATGGATTCGAAAGACCAATGATTTTTTGGAAGCCGCGTGGAGTCAGGCTGAAGGATCGAGTTTCTTGTGGTGTCCGTGCAACATATGTGGAAATAAGAAACGAAAAACGAAGAAGGTTATGGGCCAACATCTTTGCAAGTATGGATTTACGCCGGACTATACCCGGTGGATCTTTCATGGTGAAGGCCACCGTGTGAGGGACGAGGTCGTGAGGCAACGCATCGATGATTGTGATGCTGATGGTGGGGTTGGAGACATGTTACATGACTATCTTGAAGCACATTTCGGTGAAGGACTGCAGGAGGAGGAGCCAGAGGCATCCGCAAAGGCGTATTTCGAGATGTTGGAGGCTGCACAGAAACCACTCCACGGTCATACAAAGGTTTCTCAGCTGGACGGCATCGGACGGCTAATGGCCTTGAAGTCTCAGTTTAGCCTGAGGCGAGACGCCTTCGATAGTCTGTTGACCGTGTTTGGAAGCATGCTTCCAGAAAATCACATTATGCCAAAGTCAATGTATCAGGCACAGAAAATTCTCGGTGCACTTAAGATGCCATATGAGCAGATACATTCTTATCCAAATGGGTGTATCTTATTTAGGAAGGAGCATGAGAAAGATGCTTACTGTCCGAAATGTAAAGCCTCTAGGTTCCTCGAAGTGGACTCTAGTGATGGTCAGCCTAAGAAGCAGCTCACGATTCCCGTGAAAATCCTACGCTACCTTCCTTTCATTCCGAGGATCCAACGATGACCTGGCACAAGAAAGGTGTTCGATACAACCCTGACAAGATGGTGCATCCATCCGATGGTGAGTCATGGAAGAATTTTGATAAGATTCATCGTGACAAGGCTAATGAAGCTCGTAATGTACGTATTGCACTTGCAACAGATGGGTTCAATCCTTATGGGATGGTGGCCGCCTCGTACTCATGCTGGCCTGTGTTTGTTATCCCTCTGAATCTCCCTCCAGGGGTCCTATTTCAACGACAATCCATATTCGTGTCGTTGATTATTCCAGAGCACCCGGGGAATAAAATGAGTGTTTACATGGAGCCTCTGATTGATGATTTGGTCAAGGCATGGGACGAAGGGGTGTGGACCTATGATCCAGCAACAAAGACAAATTTTAGAATGTATGTTTGGTACCAATTCTCCCTGCATGACTTACCCGCGTATGGCATATTCTGCGGCTGGTGTACTCACGGGAAGTTCCCATGTCCCACATGCAAGGCAGCTCTGCAGTTCATCTGGTTGAGGAAGGGGGGTAAGTATTCGTCGTTTGACAAACATCGACAATTTCTCCCCGCTGACCATCCTTTTAGACAAGACGTTAAGAACTTCACGAAAGGTGTAAAAATTACAGAAATTGCACCGCCGATCATGACGGGTGCTGCGATTCATGCTCAGATAGACGCTCTCCGAGTCAACGATGGCGGTGGTTTTGTTGGGTACGATGAGGAACATGCTTGGACTCAGAAGTCTGGCCTGTGGAGGCTCCCTTATATTGATGATATTCTGCTACCACACAACATTGATGTGATGTATACTGAAAAGAATTGGGGGGAGGCACTTTTTGGAACAGTCATGGATATTTCTGATAAGACAAAGGACAACGTAAAGGCAAGAGTGGATCTGG
This sequence comes from Panicum virgatum, assembly GCF_016808335.1. Lineage (NCBI taxonomy): Eukaryota > Viridiplantae > Streptophyta > Magnoliopsida > Poales > Poaceae > Panicum > Panicum virgatum. The sequence goes on from NC_053153.1 coordinate 64,366,032, forward strand.
CAATGTTGTGCGATAGACCAAGATACGAAATGAGGACTCCTGGACCCGGGAGGAAATGGAAGAAGACACAGGCCGACTTCGTCCTCACGAGGGCCCAGAAGAAAGAAGCACTAGAGTGGATCCAAAAGTTACAATTTCCCGATGGATATGCAGCGAATCTTAGGAGGGGTATGAACTTGACTACCCTGAACCATGAAGAGTGGCGTCGTATCATGCTTTATTTGTTGACCAACCTTTCTGAGGTGGAGCCGTACATAGGGTAAGTTCTCATTAAACGTGTTCACAATGTTCCACAATTTAGCATCTCATTTAACATCTTCTTGCGTTTGCACTAAGCAGCATCCAACCCCTTGATCATATTTCACACATGCAATTTGTTCGTCAATTCTGGCGTCGCTCAAGGTCGCCGACCCAGAACAAATCAGAGTCTCTTCTAAAAAATGGCGCCGGAAATTCTCAGCCCGATTTCATTTATTGGTTGCAACAAAAGGTAAACTCCGGTTCACAGGATCTTTGCTATAGCTATAGGTTCAAGTCATTTAACATTTCGAACAATATGACGAACTTTGTCCCTTTCGCTTTCAGGGGCAAACCGATTCGTCCATGAGTACCGAGTTGAGACAAGTGGCTGATGGATTTAGCTATAGGGTTAGGTCATTTAACGTTTATGACGTGAATGGATATCGCTTTCACACAACAGGATACGAGCAAAGTCGGCCCAATCGAAAAACCACTAATACTGGAGTATTTATGCCAGGCCAAGATGGGGTTGAGTATTATGGAAGACTTGAAGAAATATACGAACTCAAGTTTCGAGGTTCCGTACCACTGACTCCTGTTATTTTCAAATGCCATTGGTTTGATCCTACATTAACCAGGCGGACCCCAAATGTTGGCCTAGTCGAAATTCGTCAGGATTCAAAGTTACCAGGCGACGATGTCTACATTGTGGCTCAACAGGCCACACAAGTTTATTATCTCTCATATCCGTGCCAAACCGACAAACGTCTTCAGGGTTGGGATGTTGTGTATAAGGTATCGCCACACGGCAAACTTCCTGTCCCAAACAATGATGACTACAACAATGGCAGAGAGTTCTTTCAAGAAGAAGGACTAGAAGGGAGTTTCGAGATAGACTTAAGTGACGTGATGGGAATGGAAGTGGACAATCAAAGGATTGCTGACGAGGAAGCTGGAGACGAGGTTGAAAATGCTCATGATTTAGAATTACTCGAGCGGCTGCGTTTGGGCAGAGACAGTGAAGATGACATTCCTCCTTCGAATTATGCTGATTACGTCGAGGAGCCAAATAGTGATGATGAGGATTATGATCCAGCTAATCCCGATTATGATGACTATTTCTAATACATGTATGAACTGAATTATTTAATTCTATATATATATTATTTTATTTTGCTTAATTTGCTATGAACCGAATTGTTTAATTCTATGAACTGATTTTGCATATTTGTAGATATATTTATTGTTTATTTTGCATAATTTGTTAAGTACATATTGTTCATTTTTGCTGATTCATTTACAATTATTGATTGCAGGTTATTGATTCGAAATGCCAGGCGGGGGCAAGATTGGTTTCCTGAGCGCCTTGTACAGGAGTAGTGGTGGAGAGCAAGAGGCTCCTGAGGGGTCCAGTGCAGCAGGGGGGTCCAATGTCTCAGAGGGGTCCAGGAGGCGTTGGGGACGAGGGCCAGGGAGAACGAGAGGAGGTAAGACAGGTGGTGGAGACCAGGGGAGGACGAGAAGGAGCAGGAGGGAGAGGACACCTCCAGATTTGACGGCAGCGGCGACGGAGGAGGAGGAGGAGGAGGAGGAGGAGGAGGAGGAGCGGGAGCAGGAGGAGCCGAGACAGGCGGAGGACCAGGAGGAGGAGGAGGAGGCAGCAGGAGATACGAGGGCGGTGTGGTTGCGAGGACCGTCGCAACTGCCGCAGCGGCCGATACCTCTTGCGAGACGCCCGATCATTCGACCGGTACCGACAGGTAATATTTTATGTTATACACAATGGCATTTATTTTTCAATTCATATGTTCAAAATGACAAGATACTAATACTTTATGTTATACACTTTTACAGGTATTGGATGCTCGTGCAGGCGGGTGCCCACAAAAGGAAGCCCAACGGCATCCTGGGAACCCTATGCAGGGAGCTCTTCCCTGGGCTGGAGATGCATGCCGGGAACCTGGAGCCGGCATACACGTGGGACCACTACATCGCCGTCCCAGATGCAGAAGATCGGGAAGGGAGGTCCTTCGGCAACAAGGCGAGACGGGTGGTGGGAGAATTTTGGGTAAGTCGTCGCACTATATTGGTGAATAGTTACCATATATTTGAAACTCTTTGAATATTGACTGCAATTATCGAGTCTATGCAGGATTTCTACAGGTGCGAGCCAGGATACGAGGCCATAGCGGCTCAGGTGGCTGACACAGCATGTCGCAAACTAGTGAAGGACATGCACTACGAGGCGCGTGTTTAGGCCGTAATTACCTACTGCGCCGATGTGGAAAAAAGGAAGGTCGGCAAAGACGTAGCAAGAAATATGTTTCTCACGCGGGTACAATACTTGAGGGTAAATGACGAAATCACTACTCATTTCTTTTGAATTTCATTTTCGGAAATGTCATCCACTTTGCTTCATTACGTGTAGGTGCCTCCGAACTGGTGTGCTGGCAAGGGCGCGTGCTGGGAAATGATGGTGGACATGTGGCTTAGCGAGGAGTGGATTCAGCAGCACAACTTATGCCGGGAGCACCGCTTGTTGATGCAAGGTGCGCCACACCATCAAGGCAGTCGAGGCCTTCCCGAGTACAGGGATGCTTGGGTAAGTCATTACACTTTTTGGTACTTTCAAACTCTAAATTCTGCATTCTCACTAATCATTGTATTCTTTCGCTTTGCTTGCAGTTGGGGTCACATGAAGACCAGGAATGCAACGACTTCCAGGCATACTGTATGGCGCACAAGGGCAGGGCGACGTCCGACGTCTCCTACAACCCGGCGGATCCACCCGAGGCGTACAGCAACCCAAGCGTCCACACGCGCATCACTGAGTACACGGAGATGGGAAAGGCACTCCATGGGGACACATGGGATCCGGCCACCCAGCCCCTTTCTGGAGAAGCCATCATGAGGGTAGGAGGAGGGAAGAAGCACGGCCGTTACTGGATCGCCAACAGCCTTGTCGACACAGCCAGTACGCCGACTCTCTCCCAGCTTCGGGCACGGACCACCGACTCGACTCCGCCAATACGCCCACGGCCTGAGACTTTAGTGGCCAGCGTGAGTGCAATCCAGGTTATTTCTGCTCCATTTGTCGTTCGTTGCTTTTAGTTATATTTTGTTCGCATTGTAACATTTGGGTGAAATCTTATAGGCCCGGATGGACGAAGAGACAAAGAGGCGGGAGGAGATCGAGGCGAGGCTGGAGGAGGAGCGGACGCTAAGGCAGGAGCAAGAGCGCAGGTGGCAGGAAGAGCGGATGCAGGAGCGGCAGAGGATGGAGCAGGCGCTTCTTGCTGAGCGACAGGCCGCGCAACAACAGATGCAGACCATGTTCTCATATCTCCAAGGCCTTGGCGCGACAATCAACTATCAACCGCCGCCAACGATGCCCTGGCCTCCACCACCGCTGCCACCGCTAGGCATTCCGTCTATCTTTCCTCCATCTGGCGCTACAGGCACTCCTGTGAGTATGATATATAGATTTACTTTGCTTGCACATATATATTCAAATTTTGAGATACTTTATGTCAATATATCATGTGCTATATCTGAAAGAACATCTAGACTCACTTAGGAGGCACCAGGACTGATCTTTCAGCCACACATTGTATATTAGTGGAAGTTTAGAACGATCGTACATGATGGACAAGTAGTGACAGGGTTCAGGCGTTCTTGCGTATTTGCCCAATTCTGAATTATTGTATTTTGTGCAAATAATAGAAACACATTAAATACGAATCTGCAGTATTTGCGCTTTAGTGCTCGAGTTTTAGTTGTAGTATAATCTCAGTACTCCTTTTATTTTTTCCTTCTTTTATCAAGCTAATACTGGTTCAGATGCATTGCAAATAATACTTGTGTTTGATGCAATATATACAGCCTCAGATAGTGGCTCTATGCATCACCATGCCAAAAGTTAAAATATTTTTTTTTTGCAGAATCAATCGATTGGAGGGTCAAATGAGCCTCCGGACGAGCATTCACCGGCACGTGCAGCGTCGTAGTGGCCACATAGCTGATTTAGAGTTGTTTATGATATTTGTTCTACGGGCTTGTTGTTGTTGGACTAGACTTGTTTAATTAGTTGGACTTGTGCTTGTTGAACGTTACACTTATGGCATCGATGTTGGACTTATGCTATTTGTAATATTCATGCGACAGAGCGTGAGATATTTGCGTTATTATGTGATGGATGTGCCATATATATACTGTAACGCTTGTCTGGAATGTATATATGTTTTTTTGTGATGATGAATGTGGTTAATACATAAAAAAACAGAAAAAATACAAAAAAACAGCAAGCTTTGCCGAGTGTTTTTACCCTGACACTCGGCAAAGCAACCATTTTTCTATTTCCTGGAAAACGTATTTGCCGAGTGTAATTACCTTGGCACTCGGCGAAGTTTCAAACTTCGCCGAGTGCCAGACGCCTGACACTCGGCAAAGACCCAAACTTCGCCGAGTGCCAGACGCCTGACACTCGGCAAAGATCCAAACTTCGCCGAGTGCGGCCAGCTTGGCACTCGGCGAAGTTTGAATCTTTGCCGAGTGCTGAGCATCTGGCACTCGGCAAAGTTTTCGACCCGTCCTGTTCGGCCGTCCCGTTCGCCAGTTCACCTGTCCGTCTGTCCCGTTTCAACTTTTTTGCCGAGTGCGGCATGGCACACGGCAAAAGTTTGCCGAGTGCCCGAGAAAAGGCACTCGGCAAAGCCGGCTTCGCCGGTAGAAGAAAGGCCGTGTGCGCTTCGCCGAGTGCTACACTCGGCCAACAATTTGCCGAGTGTTTTTCGGCCTTTGCCGAGTGTCTGTGACACTCGGCAAAGTACGCGAGTCCGGTAGTGAGAATCCATGTACAACCACCAACATATCTATAAAACAATCTCACTCGTCTAATATCAGATTCACTTGAAATGTTTCAAAGGCACACGGAAGCAACTACAAGAAAGTAGACAAATTCAGACACTACTCGGCCGGACTGTTAACACACTAAGGACTGATGCGGGTTACCCCTGATAAATAACTCGAAAAAAGCTAACAAAAGAGGGCAACAAATGTTGTCTGAGTTAATAGTAGGGTCTTACCCCCGCAGGCCGAGTTTCGTATAGTACTTCCTCTGTTCCAAAATGATGTACACAGTAACGAATTAGAAGAAACCAAAGAACAACCCATGTAAAATGATGTAAGGCAAAAACGAATACCTGCCGTGAACAAGTAATTGATTCAGAGTAAAGCCAACTCAGATTATCCAGGGTCAATGAGGTCAGCCGATCAGCAATAATTACTTATTAAGACTGCATCAAGGTACAGATCAAAGCCTCTTTCCAAAGAAGCCCACTAGAATCATCTCCTACACGGAAGTTCATCGGTTGCTGGTACCATATCTGTGAAGCAGATCTCCAATCATGCATGGAGTGTATACAAATGATTTGTCGATACCATTCGTATAGTTGAGATAGTAACATTTTGGACATGCGTAACCTAAATACTGAAACTTTGAGCTATCTAAATGGTAGGCTGCTATGTCGAACAACTTCGCTAAAAACACAACTTTCTTGGAAGGATGAAATCCAACAATATCAACCTTTCTTAAAAAGGTATCTTCATCATCGGCTTCAAGGGTGACAATATCGTCGTTGTCGGAGTCCCACTCATCTTTACCCTTATTATCAGCAGGTATAAGAATGTTAGAGCCATCATATTCATCATTATCACTGCTACTGTCACCTTCATCTACCGTCCAAGATCCCTCCAAATCCCTCCCATTTATATCAAGGAGGGGACGATTATGAGCATAGAGTCCAACGTCAACGTCATAACTCAAGACCCACTCAGTACGCGCGCATGATTCGTCGAGCATCCAAATCCGTAAGTGACGGCCGTACACCATTCCATAATGCACCCTGTTCTTCAATCTCCCGAGGTACGGTTTTGCACCCTTGAGGTCTGTCGTCGGTATTTTGATCTTCTTTACTCTCCCCCGACGTGCTTTTAGACCGTCGATGTAATTCACCGGTGTTTTGAGTAGCCGATACTTGCCTCCGGACAACACAAGCCTGGAAACCATTACGTTCTTTATTTTTTTTTATTATGTACGTAGTACTCAACTAAGACAAGAAGTATTATGCAAACTTAGCTAGCAGGACTGACAGGGCATTAGATTCTTTTTCATTTTTACTAGGATAAAAACATATTTCCTCCTATTCTTTTTTGTTGTCACAACAAACTAAAAGTGTATGTTGTTCTAAACAACAACAACAAAAAAGTACGAAGGTAGCAGTTATTAGTTAAATAACTAGTGTAGATGCATAAGCACGCATACCTCAAGATAAAAGAGCCTCGACAATGCACATAGAGCACACCCTGGGAGTAGGCTGCATAGCCTTGTCGTGGCTCACAGCAGCTTGGTTGGAGACGATCCAGCCGGATATCTTGGACCGTCCCTGCTGGCTCCCCTTTGCGGACGAAGGCTCTCTCCTCCCACTTACCCGTTCTGGAGGAGAAGACGTTCATCTTCCACATCGATGGTGGCCACTCTTGCTCCTCCGTTATTAGATCATCATCGGCTTGGGGCAGGTCTGGGATAAGGATCACTTCATAGTGCGGCGACACAGCCGGATCGAACGCAAGGTATGCACCAGCGTAACGTGCTGCTACACTTGCACGCCCGGGAAGAATCGTCCAGCGCTGAGTCGCAGGATTGCAGACGCACAGCTTCTCCTCCCAACCGTCAGTAGCGTAGAGGAGGAGGCCGTTGCAGTGATCCAGGACCAACCACCAGCCGAGGTCGTCCTTGGTCAAGAACATCCTGCCGTCAACACTTGGAATTGGTCCGCTGATGGAGGGCGGCGGTGGCCGGTGGAAGAGGTGCGGGCGGTAGTGGTCGGCGTAGTTGATGACGACGCCGTAGACCTTGTGCGGAAGAAGGGGCCGGTACGGGAGCCCCCAGTAGCAACGACGACGAGCGGGTGCGGCAGCGCTGATGATGTGCGGCCGAGGCGAGATCGGCCGCAAGCTCCGTCTCCACAAATAATGGATGGATGCGCTGCCGCCGCGCCATCGATGCATCTTAGGTTTTGCCTAGCGGGTAGCGGCGCGGCCGATCACCGTATATATGTGTGATCTGCTACGTACGGGTGCGCTGCTGGTGGTGGGCCGATCACAGTATGGAACTTGACGTAGGCCCAAACGCGGGGTGGAGAACATGACGTACGCCGATCACAGTATTTGTTTCAAGTCTGGCCTGTTAACTGTCCATCACGTGATGGTGCGGTTTGACGCCTGGTAACTGGCCTGTTAACTGAAACACGGAGGCACGCGAAGAAGAAGACGTAAACTACAGAAGCAAGAGTTGTTCTTGTTAATTACTACTACTGTCACGAACGAAGAGGACATAACCTAGTACTCTTAATCAGGCACTGCTCGTGTGAGCCATGAGCAGCTGCGTCATGATGGTGCGGTTTGACGCCGACGACGGCGAGCGCCTGGTCCAAGGTGCCGATGCCGGCCATCTCTGCGAGCAGCTCGGTGAATGGCCCGTCCCAGACGCCGCCGTCGTTCCTGATCGCGCGGATGATCTCGTAGCAGATGGTGTCCCAGTGCTCGATGTACGGCAGGTGCTCCGCGGCCGTCGCCGCTCTCCCAGGCCCTGGTCACCGTCTCCTTGATCGGCGCCAGCTTCAGCGCCTCGCTCGTGGACACCGTGAGCGTGGCCAGCGTCCTCCTCGTCGGCAGTGGCGGCAGTTGCCGGGTCGCGGACGGAGTGAGCCATGGGGTCCATGCCCAGGGGGAGGGTGGGCAGGTTCGCGAGGCCGCCGATGAGGTCGCGGTAGGTGTTGCCGAAGGGGACTGGGAGCGGCGTGGAGCCGGCGAGGCGGTCTGCGTGCTCCGGCCGGGAACGCGTACCAGTGGTCGGTCCCGTTGGCGAAGCCGGCGACGGAGAGGTCGTAGGAGTTGGGGGCCAGCTTCGCTCTGTCCCGGACACGGGACACCCTTGCCGGCCTTCAAGGTGAGGACCACCAGCTGCACCCTGTCGTCGTCGTTGTGGGAGGAGGACGAGGCTGGCAGATGCTTCTGCTGCACCACCGCAACGATGCTCCCGGCGGAGAGCGCCAGCACCAGAGCGCAGAGCGCCGCGGATGTGAATGACCGTACCAGTTGCTGTTTCTCCTCATCACTCTTGTTGGTCCAGCCATGGTTGGGACTTGTGAGTTGGGACTGTGGTTGGGAAGGAGATAGGCCGGCGCAGTAGCAGTATATATGAACGAGATCGAAGCAGAGAAGAATTCACAAACTAGCTACTCCCTCCGCTTTGTGTCGGCTTGAATTTTGTCCCCGTGAATGTGTCGCTCTTGCCGTGCTTGCTTCGCTCGTAACTGTAAGGCCCACCGGCAGGAGCTAAAAAAACGAGAAAAACACATGGACCGAGGACACTCCACAACCACAACCACAAGAGGGCGGCCGTTGACATGACGGAGGAGCTGGATTTCACCACCGTCACTGAAGCACCCGCTCCGGGCTCGCATCATCATAACGACGAATTGAAATCGTCGAGGCCTGTTATCTTGCAGCCTGTGTTGAGCTCAACTTTCATAGTATGTCCATACATAAATAAGTAGAGTTGTCTACTTTTCTCATAACAGATTTATGCCACTAAAATATACTCCCTCCATTGTTAAATGTAGGATATTTTAGTTTTGTTTTAAATCAAACTTTTTGAATTGTGACCATTTTTTTCAAAAAAAACTATATTAACATTTATAAAATACCAAATAAAAGAACTATCAATACATTTCATGATGGATTTAATGAAACTTATTTGATTTTGTAGATGTCAATCAAAATAAGGAAGTTTGACTCCAAAAACAAAAATAAAAAGTTTCACATTTTTTGAAACAAATGGAGTATCAGATTTTTGCCCCTTGGATCCAACAACTCATATCGGCTTGTGTAAATCATATACAAGCTCCTTGTAAGTCATAACCTCCAAAATCTAGACTCCTGGTTCTTTCACAAGTTTGGCAAAGATGCAACTTGTGGTAAAAGAGGTACCAAACCAAGCCATCTCCAACATATTGTGGTTCTCTTAAATCATGCACGAGCTTTAATAAACATAAAGCGTCTACATTTGGAACAAAAAGTACTTGATTCCTCTTTACCGATTTGGACTATTATAAATCCCTCCCCTTAATACATGTTAATTCCAACTCTGGGGAAGCAAAGGGTGCAGATGTTACATCAGAATTTGCCTATTTGCCTGTACTGAAGGTAAGGTCTAAACAAGGATGCTCACATCAAAACCTCATGTAACTACTGTCTCCTGAAAGGGAAAGAGCCACGGTCAGCTATAAACAAGAGGAAGTAGCTAGGGGCGGTAACAGAAAGCCTGAAGCCACCTCCTGCTAACTACTAGTGGTCAGATTTGATGTTATTTTTCCTCACTGTCCTATGATGTATAACCCACTGGGGTTAAAGGTTAACTAACCCCTCAGTTGGTCAAAATTAAAATCAATTAGCCCACCAACACTGGTTGCTAGAACCATCCGCGCAATCTGGACTCAAATGACCTCCGGGGCCTATTAGAGTTCCTGTTGTACCTTGTCTTAGCTAATCCGCTGTCACTAACACTACCACCCACAACATGATCATGAGCTTCTGAAAATTCCTCTGACCATGGTTCTAGGGGAATAAGATGACTGTCATCCTTTGCCTTCTTCTTTTGCTTCTCAAGCTGCTTGACATTTTCAGAGATTTGATGAATTGTCTTGTTAATCTTTGTAAAACTCCGCTCCATAGGCTCCACGACATGGGAAACTGTATATTTGACATCATCAACCATCTGAAAAGTTGCACCGTAAACAAATTAGTCGACAGTTATCATGGATAGAATGTTAGAATGTCTGGCAAAAGCAACTTGAGTATCAGAAGCATACGATTTCACCGCTCCCCAACACAACATCACGAACACTCTGAGGAAAACTCAACCGCCTGTCTTTAGTACCAGGCATTTGCAAGACTGTTAAGCTGTCAATCCCTCCTCCGACTTCTTCAGGATCTGGAGCTCCCAGAGAGGCATAATCAGACATGACAGCAACATTTGGAACACTTCTTTCCCCAAGTCTGTAAGGTCTAGCTGGAAATACTTTTAGATGAACCACGGCCGCAACCCCCATCTGTCACTCAAGAGAAAAGTGTGTTATGGGTATGGACTTAAACACAAAATTTCTTAACGAATGAAAGAAAAGAAAAGAAAAGAAAATAAGCATCAAGGGTAAAAATATGCCAAAAATGTTTTGAAACAAAACAAATTTCAACAATATTGAGACATGAAACTAAAGGAAAGTTATGGAAACTAATTTACAGGAAAGGTTTGTTGATATGAAGAGATGCCCCAAAATTTTAATAGCTGCACAGCACAGATAATATAAGGATCGCAGCCTAATATAGAGTAACAAAATATTGTGATATCAGAGGATTCAAGATAATACTTATTGTAAGCATACAGAGAAACATACAGAAATTACACAAAATGCAAGCATGCCATTTGATATAGCTGACTAATAGATAGATATAACTTCCTTAGAAACAAAGAATGAAATGTCCTATGGCAAGAAAAGGTTACAAATGTTTTACATTGTATGGATAAGTGAACCAAACAAAAATGGGCATAATCAAAACCATGACAGTGGACAACAAAAATGGCAGATTAAACAAACCTCAAGGCATATAATGTAGTCCTGGATACGTGTTTGCAGTCTTTGTGCCAAATGTCCTTTAAAAATCCCAGTTGAGAAAAGGAATGCAACAGCAACACCTTGCCACCAGGTCAAAAATACAATAGATTTGAAAGTAAGAAACTTAGACAGGGGCTTGATAGGTTCCAGCTTCTCCTTGGTAGCAGTATAGAACTGTATAAGGCAATATAATGCCCATGTCTGGCTGAAATTTAGTACAACAGCCAAATATGGATATCTGCAAATGAATCAATAAAATTCCTGAGGATGCAGAACTGGAAATCAAGGTCATCCATACAGAATTTTGATAATTTTAAGCATGATAATTGACTAGGCATTGATGAAATATACAAGGATCAGTTTTGTTACGTAAAATTCCATAATGAAGTACTCAGAAAAAACAATGGAATAGATTCATACCCATATTTCCATGCAAACTTTCCTTCTCCATAGATTCCCAGAAGTTCCATGAATATTGCCAAGACAGCACAAATAGGCTTAAGGATCATCTAGAATTAGGAAACCACATAATCGATCAGAACAGGTAAAACAGGAAGGAGAAAAGCAGACAAGGGTCACCCATCATGCATATACATACATATTGAACGATGCCGATCTTCACAGCATGGTAGAAGTCAGGACCAAGGTACCAATTTCTCATAAAGCAGTTCAATGGGAAAGGATGCTTCACAATGCCATAATCATAATCAACATCTAGCAGAGGCGAACTCTCACTGATTTGAAGCCGACCCTCCATAAACCTAATGGTACTTTCCTCCCCACCTTAAATGACAAAAAAAAAACTTGTGTCAGATAAACATTACAGATAAAGAAATAAAGAAAACTGAAAGATAGACCCATAGACCAGAAAACAAGGTTGGAGCAAAAAAAAAAAAACTTTCATCCAAATTAAGCAGGGCCAAGCATGACCAAATTAAAACAAAGCCAGAAGTTTCACCAACTTCTAAGACGTTTTTATAATCAATTTTAACTTCAGTAATTTTAACAGTTCATGAGCATAAAATGGTACCATTTCTTTCATGTTTCACCGATATTCAGTTCAGTTACGTTTGTTTGTGATGAGATATATTTATAAACTGGGTCAGTTACTAAGCAAGTAGTTTTTTTCTAGAAAACACTATGCATAGTATGGATGAGAGAGGCAGCACAGTGTTTTGCCTAGCAGGCACTGGAAGGACCGAGATGAAGTGGCTTTGTAGCAGATAGCAACAATAGAACAGGTGCAGCACATTCAGCTATATTTGTTATCTTCCTGGCCGTGCATGTCCTAAGTATTAAGAGTAGGTAATTGAAATGAGCAGGGCCACAATATATGTAATAAAGAACCATAGAAAAATCTGAATGTATATGAAGCTTAACTGCCACTAAACATGAAACATTGTGCCATAGAGGTCACATCAGGACATACGTGCTTTTACAGCAAAGTGGAGAAGCTTGAAAAAAGATTTTAGGGGGGGGCAAACTCAGATAGATATTGCATCTCCTAAGAAATCTCTGTAGTGGCCAGAGTCATACTTAAGGCCTTGATCCACATTAAGATGATAAGATCTGCCTATGGGTACACTACAGCATACCACACCAATTGCTGCTCAGTGGCCATTACCTTCTACCCACAATACTACTTAATACAATCAGATATGATAATCTTCTGCTTATCTGCCAAATCCCTATTTTATTATGCGGCTGAGAGTAGAACTATTGGTATGCGTGACTTCCAACTATTGGTTAACTCAAGATAACTTAACTTTCTAATGGAGAATCAAATACTCACCTAAGCATGCTATCAAATATCTCTCGAAGCAATACATGGCAAATGCCTCGTAACAGTCCCGCATCAGTTCACAGATGAATGCAACATTCGAATTCAGTAATGAGAAGAACTGCAAAAATAAGGACCCTTACATGTTTACAACAGTAAAAAGAATTCCATCAACAATGAAGGAAGAAACTAAAACAAGGTTGTTTCAGAATTTACTACCTCCACTCAGAATCAGGGTTCACGTATCCGACCGGTGACCGGTAACCGCCGGCCTCCGGTTCCGGTATACCGGTCCGGTTTGGCCGGTTACCGGTCGGAACCGGTGGAATTCAAATTTGAATTCAAACTTCCCCGTTCAACCGGTTCCGATCGGTATGCCGGTCGGTTAGACCGGTATACCGGCCGGTTTGGCCGGTATACCGGCCGGTTTGGATGGTAACCGGCCGGTTTGACTGGTACAGGTCAAATTCAAATTTTTTTCTTTTTTTTTTAAATTCAAATGCCCACAAAGTATACTAAATAAATGTTTGTACAACATATTTTAGTCTAAATGAACCCTCCAACTCTTTTTTATACTACTTTTACATTGTATTTGTATACTTTCGTATGCACGTTTTTTTTATTTAACTTATAAATTCCGCAAACCATACTAAATGAACGAATTTTTGAGAAAATTTGACACCATTAGATTCATCACACCTTGAAATATTTTTAGGAATTTTTTGAGAATTTTTCATTTTTTTGAATTCAAATTCAAAATTTGAATTTGGACCGGTTGGGAACCGGTCGGAACCGGAACCGGTCCGGACCGGTTTGACCGGTTACCGGTCAAACCGGACCGGTTCCCACCGGTAAGGTTAACCATGCTCAGAATACATGATGTTTGAGAATTTGAGCAGTAAAAGTTCCAAAAATTTCAACACTTATATAAAGAAACTTATGGGAAATACATTATGTTAATAGTCTGTACCAGCATATTACTATGAAATCCACAGCCAAAGTTGCTTATTAGCGACCATATGTGGTCCGTTCAAGTTAGTAAAATATCAGCACAATATTTCGTAGTTTGCAATAACTTAGTATGAAATTCTAGAACACATGAATACCGTATATAGTTCAAGTTGGTCAAAGCCAAAATAATGTGCAAGAAGGGAATAAAGTATTATAAAGTGTATCAAAGAGGGCATATTTCAAAGACAGAATTGCATATGGCTGAACATTTAAGTAAAAGTTCATGTGCTTTGATCTTAAAGATTATCAAGGAGTTTATAATGCTCCAAATATGAAAGGGATTTATCACATAATAGTATGACTGCCGATCAGTTGAGAACAGAGAAGGGACTTGTGTAGAAAAACACATGAAGGCAATGGACAGAAATTGTAACTTATTTTGTATCGCTGCAATATATTAGGCATTCAGATTCTCACTCTTAAGTATCACAACTATTACATGAAGAGTAAACAAATTTAGGAAGTACAAAGGCAACTTCTTGTGCAGAAACGTTGGGATAAAAAACAAAAGAAGCTGTGCGGCTTGCCTACTTACTGATTGAACAGCATACACTGGAACCATCAGAATAAGACCAATCATGAATTTTTGCTCCTGCAATATGCAAAAGTAAATACTGAATCAGAAAGTGAAATGACTGACAGGATGAAATGGCCAAAAACCCAAAACTCTAGGATAAATGCCACTCAGACCCATATAAATTCTTTAAATCAAACCAAGGTAGGAAAGAAAAGCACCTCAGGTTGATGGTATGCACATAGATGCTCAAAGGTTAGAAACAATGATAGAACCAGAGCAACAGTTACAGATGTTCCTGCACTCAAAATCGGCCAGCTTGGTAATGACTTCGACGCGGAAACAAAGCCAGGAGAGAACATGTTCCCTGATCGAGCCAAACAACTGCTCACATGGGTCAGCATTAAAATGAAAGGGATCACATTTTTCAGTGCCATACTGTTGGAAGAGGTAATGAGGGCTAATGTGTTGTGATTGTCGTCTTTAGTCAAAATTCCTGGCTTTGTTCTTCAGCAGGCTAGAGGATTGAAGGATTCAGAAGCTGAGGGGAAAATCTTTTTTGGTAGTTCTGTAATCTTCCCAAACTCCTTTTAGTCTTCTGCAACACTTCTCTGTAGAGCATGCTGATTCTTCCCTATAAAGAAAAGGAAAATTCTTTAAAATTTCTAAAGCATAACAACAAACAATACATCATATTAGAATGATTTTGCCATTTGCATTAAAGATACTGCAAAATCTTCAGTAAGCAACAGCATAAAATATCGAACAATTCTTTCATTCCATATAGTCTCTCCTATAGGATTTAAGACATATGCATGGGAAACAGAAATGTTGAAAATGCATTATACACCAGTAGAAGCCTATATTTCTCTGGTATCTCCGCTATAATCCCCAATACCTTTACCATAATTTCTCCAATGATTATGGGTTATTCTTCAAACAACCAGAGGTTGGTAGGTGTGCATCTCTCTTCTCCAACAAAAGAAATGCAAGAATTAAGCATAAGAGTTTGCTCTTTTCAGTATCAAAGTCTGTTTGGTTTAGTAAAGGTAACAATAGACCAACTACACACTATTGAATGCTTTGATGGATACATCGATGAAAAAGCTGACCTAACCAATAAATCCTTTCAGTTGATAGAATTTATCAATGTTTCTGGATAAATGTCTACAGAAGACTAGCAGAAAGTTCTGCATTCATGTACTACGAGATGGTAATGAACAAATAATCACTGATGCAGTGTTTCTACTGTAGCTAGGCGACGCAATGGGCACATTCACAAAGGCATATTACTGATCATTGAAGGTTCTGATAGTACAGTTACAAGAGTAAAAAACACTTTACTCTTTCTAAGCAATCATCAGGCACTGAAAAGCAATCGTATGTACACACCAAACAAAACAACTACAGTCACTGATCTACCTGTGTTTTCCACCTTGATTCTACATGAAGATACATAGGAGTTAAATCTGTATCCATTATTAAAAAAAAATAAAAAGAGCATTAGATCTTAGTACTTCAATTCAGACAAGCAATGGCTGACTGCTCAACTACGGCCTCCTCAATAGAATAGAAACTACTGCATTGCCAAATATAGAATACCATGAATATCAACAAAAAACTGGTAGGGGCAGCCAATTGACGTGGGGCATGGGGTTCAGTTAAACCCCCAGTTTTTAGTTTACGGTAATGGCACCCTAATCCGTGAACTCGAAATACTGAGATCGACCTCGCCCTTGCGCACAGAGGAAGAACCGAATCTAACCGTCGACGAATCAAGTAAGCATCCCCAGAACCCCACAACTAACTGGATGCATTGGAACAACCCTCCGCGACGGAAGAATCGGAGTCGACTTCTCGTGGCCAAGCAAAGGAGAGCAAAATCGGAACAAATTAGGACGATCCGAGCGAGTCTGGGGCTCACCGACCAGTCCCGAGGGATCCCCACTCGACGCCGCCGTTGGGTGGAGAGGTGGGGGGAGGAGGTGGCCGGTGGAGGAGGGAGGGCGCGGTGTCGCTCGCGCACGTGAGCGGGGAGGAGGATCCGAGGTGGCGTGCTCGAGCGGAAGGAGACCTGAAGGCGTGTTCCGCGGAACCGGCCGGCGGAAGACGGAATAGGCTGCCGCGTCGCTCTTCTTCCTTCTTGTTTGGTGACGACGACGATGGCGTGTGCGGTGCGGGGGGGCTCGGTTTGTTTGAGTGCTCGGCTTGTTTGAGGAGAGCCCGAGGCGAGGAGGGCGCAGTGCGGGTGGGCCCCGATGGGCTTGGCCCCTGGGCCAGTTGCACGAGTTTGATCCTTGTCTTGTCCGAAACAAATTCAGTTAATGAATGCTTAGCATGGGGGTAAAGCGACCTTTTTCACTATTACTAGTTTTTTTAGAATTACACAATACAATACAAACACTCACAACAACACGCACGCACACTCATCCCTATAAACACATATACGCAAACTATATTCCTATAAGCTCCTTCAAAGAACTGAGCAGCGGCAGATCTAGAGATTCCCAAAGTCACCGCTGGCGCCTCGTCATCGACGGGAACATCACTTACCACTTAATACATAAAGTCGGAAAATCCTGAGAAAATCCTAACAAAAAATGCGAGTACCAAAATTTAAACCCTGGTGGTTAGCGTTCCACTGGATCGTCCTACCATTAGTACAAGCCAATTCACTTTCCATATTAATATTTGACTGAGCTAGTGGGCAGAACTAAGAACAATGTCATTTTTTTACGCTGGATTGGAAATGAAGCCAATACTATGTTGAAAAAAATGCTAAATAAGGAGCTATTTTATTATTATTATTTGAAATTACACGATACAACTCAGACACTCACAACACACGCATACTCACACCCCTATGAACACACGTATGCAAACCCTACCCTTATGAGCATCTTCGAAGACCGAGCTGGCAAATTCTTGAGATTGACGAAGTCACCACAGGCGCCTCGCTATCGAGGGGAACGTCGCCTACCACTTAATGCACAACACCATTAAATTCTAGAATATTCGCTCCCAATGGGAGTCGAACCCAGGACCTCAAGTGCTACCGGAACTCTTATAACCACTAGGCTACATAACTATTTTATTTTCGATGCTAAATAAAGAATCTTCTTGACTTCACACAAGTTATTTTTCTCAAAAGGAAAAATATCATACATAAACAAGTTGACCCTTTGCTCATGTATGCACCGGCCCAGCCAAATAGAGTCTTTTATCTCTATATCATTATAAAAGTTGGTAGTTATTTGTGTGACACTAAAAAATTGAGACGCACATGTATAACATCGTGCGAACTTTCTTTTCCCTGTCTACCATTCCGTCAGTGTTCCGTCCAATTCCTCCGTTAGACAGCCCTGATACGTGGGCTCACCCTCTTTTTTTCCCTTTTCTCTCTCTTAGGCTAGCTCCAACGGTGCCCCCCATCCCTCCCCCCACCCCATATCCGGGGAGCTATAGGGGGAAATCCGATCCAACGGTTCCCCCTATAGCTCCCCGTATATACGGGGGGAGTTGAAACTCCCCCCACATATAGGGTGAGTTCCAACTCCCCCTATATCTCTAATCACACCGTTTCTTCACGATATTAATTTCGTTTGAGCCCCGTAACATAATGATAATGTGTATTATGACAGTACAAGTACTGTATGATTTTTTTTAAATTCAAAAACGTTAAATAAATAGTTAGTTAATGAGTGATAGTATATAGGGGGAATAGATATGGGGGAATGGTAGGAGATAGCCTTATCCTCTTTCTTCAGGAGAACGGAAGCTCTGCTGGTGGTTGAGGAGTTCCAGCGGGAGGACCAAGGGCAGCACTGATGATGAGGCGGGGGAGCCAAGCCGCCCGCCGGCGACTGCGACGGCGGGGATTGCCCTGCTTCCTCGTCCTGTAGGAGGGGCAAGCAAAGCACTTGGCACGACAGCGGCGGCCGGGACCGTCGTAGCGCGCGGAGACCGGGGGCGCGCTGAGGATGGCCGCCGCTGACGGCTTCTTCTCCGCTTAGCTGCTCTCTGTTGACGGCTCTTACGTCAGAAATAAAGCCGTCAACTCCTGCATCTTTTTATAACTTTTGAACACCAAAAGTAATTATATGGCTTATTGCTAACCATTTCCACAAGTTTTGGTGATTATTGTATTGCAGGCACCCATACCTGGAAAAAGGCCAAAACAGATGGAAAACGCGACACATATGCACAGAATACCCGATATTGCGTCACACCATCAAGAAGGGCCCACAAACCAGACCAAACCGACCAAACCAATCCCGGCACCGACCTATCTGACATCAGGACCCACCAAGCAGACACCCAGTAGAAGGCGGTGGCCATTGGCGCTAACCAGGGTTCGGCCGACTTCACCTGGAAGGGACTCGGGCTGAGATTTGGCGGGAAGCACGATCTTATCCTCCAGAAGGCGGTTATCCATGTTTCCATATCAGTTGGTGGCGGGAACCGACCCTTGGAGCTATAAAAGGACCCCCTCACACCCTCTCAAGGCATTCACAATTCCATCATCTCATTCTACCACTTGGGGAGAAGTAGTAGTAGGCCCCCACTTGTATTAGTAGAGTAGAGGGAGTGTGCGGGAGAAGGATCGGAGAAGAGCCGGACGTGTCGGCCTCTCTTCGTCTTGTACCTCGGCGGGTATGAATCATTTGAGTAAGTATCCAAAGTTTATCTTTCGTTAAGTTCTTGGTTCAGTATTCTTAAGTTATTCATTTGTTTACGGGATCATCGCCCGTTCTCGTAACGGTTGCTCTAGTAGAGGGCCCTTGATAAAGACGGGTAACCCTGATCATGCTAGAGTACGTTGTCGAAGGCTTAAGCATGGTGCTTAGGTCCTAGATTACCTTTGTTTGCCTCGTGCTCCACAGTATTGCGGGGTAGACCGCAGGTGGTGACAGCCCTGTCGGTCCGCTACGAAGCTGCTTCATGGTTAGTGCACCCCCCCTGTCCGAGTACAGCGTAGAGCCACAAGCCGAAGGTCCCTAACAGTACCCAGGTCAGACCGGTGCCCGAAGTAAACAAGTGACGAGCCTAAGTTTACCTTGCCTTGACCTTTAACCTTAGATAAACCACACTACCCAAAGCTCGCCTACCTCTTCTTCTCCTGGGTTAAACTAGCTAGAAGGTCGTTACACATCCGTTCCCTGTGGAAATTACGATACCCTGAATACTTCCGGGTGAAGTGCTACAACGGTATCTTCCGTGCGCTTGCGGATTACTCTGTGAACGTTAAGAAATATCAACAAGCATTTCTGGCGCCGTTGCCGGGGAATGGTTGCTGTAATTATCTTGGAACCTAGTTTACCCGTGTATCTTTTCTTTTATCTTTTCTTTTCTTTTATCCTTTTCTTATATCATGGAAAACATTTCTATCCAAAACCTTTCTGCTCCCAAGGGCGAGTTCGTAGAGCCACCCCAATCTTCGAAGCCAATCACAGCTTCCAGCTTCGAACTCCGCCCTGCCTTTATAGCCATGGTTCGGGAACAAACCTTCTCAGGGCATGATAACCAAAATCCCTACCACCACCTACGAGAGTTCGAGCAGTTGTGCTCATGCCTGTCAATCGCAGGCATGGCACAAGAAACACTTCGGTGGAAGTTGTTTCCCTTCTCTCTGAATGAGAGGGCGAGACAATGGTACGCCCATAACGTAGGAAAGGTAAATGGAGAGTGGGAAGAACTACGAGATAGGTTTTGTCTCGCGTTCTTTCCCATTTCTCGCATCGCTTCCCTACGAAAAGAAATCCTCGACTTTCGTCAGGATGAGAAGGAATCCCTAGGTGCAGCCTGGGCCAGGTTTTCACAACTTACACATGCTGGCCCAGACTTGTCAATCCCTAACCATGTGTTGCTCCAACACTTCTGGTTAGGGCTTAACAAGGAATCTGCCCTACAGCTTGACATCTCTGCCGGAGGGTCGTTCACTCATAAAACCACAACCGAAGGAGAAGCTCTCCTGGATCGCATCCTGGAGAACACATCCTTCACAGAAACCCTTCCGACAGTGGAAACCTCAAGCAATGAGGAAGTTCCGTAGGTTGATTCCACAAACCCACCTTTACAACTCGTAGAACCAACCATCGAACCTTCCCCCGAACCAGAAACAATGGAGGAAGAAGAAATTCAACCTCCAGAGTTTCCTTTCAACATCGAAGAGGACGTTTTCCAAAACTTTGGAAACACCTCGATGTATCCATGAGAAAAGAGACCTCCAGTTCCCAAAGAACCCATGACCCCCTCCAGACAAAACTTCCCTGCGAGAAGCAGTTAAGGGGATAACAGCCGTCATGAGCAGTGAATGGGTACAAGAGGGGGAGTTGTTGACCGAAGCAATTCGTTTACAAACTCCCTTATACACCCTTCCCTGTTTCATCCAAGGAACTGCTGTCTCAGCTCATTACAGTCCCACGGTCGGAGCAAACATAATGTCAGCATCTTTTGCGCTTAGCTATCTAGGCGACAAACCATTGCAACCGACCTCAAGATCTCTCTGGAGTGGACCTCGTTCCACCATGGAAGGGATCGGGATCTTACATGACGTACCAGTTTGGTACAATCAAACCGAGCTTGCCCTAGACTTTCATATTTTCGAAGTCCAAGACTTCAATATTTTGATTGGCCACCCCGTCGAGAAGATGTTCCAAAACATCTCTTCCTCAGGAACACTCAACGTCAATCTTGGGGGTAAAGACATCAGCATACCAATCCTTCGGTCAAAGGATTCCATGACCGAACCTGCACCCCAAGAAGAAATAGTTGACGAGGTTGAAGCCATACTTCCCGTAGAAACTCCTGAATCATCCTTGGAAAACGATGCCGAACTTTTCTCTGAGGAAAAAGATGAACAAGATGAAAGGCTTGAGCTGCCTACTCAGGAGCAGCCCGCTCGTCAACCCATAGAATTAAAACCTCTACCAACTGGCCTCCGCTATGCTTTTCTCCATGACAACTCTGAAACTCCCATCATCATTAGCGATAAGCTATCTGACGAAGAGACGGCAAAATTAATTGCCGTTTTGGAAAAGCATAGGGCCGTTTTCGGCTACTCACTCCAGGACCTTAAGGGAATCAGCCCTGCCCTCTGCACGCATCATATTCCAACAGATTCCACAAAACCACCTTCTAGAGAACCTCAGCGTAGGCTCAACCATATGATGCGAGAGGTTGTCAAGAAAGAGGTCCTAAAACTCTTGCATGCCGGGATAATTTATCCCGTACCACATAGTGAGTGGGTTAGCCCGGTCCAGGTAGTGCCAAAGAGGGGAGGAATGACGGTCGTTGAAAACAATAAAAATGAGCTAATCCCTCAACGAACCGTCACGGGATGGAGAATGTGCATAGACTACCGAAAGCTCAACGCAGCCACAAAGAAGGATCATTTTCCGCTCCCGTTCATTGACGAAATGTTAGAACGGCTAGCAAAACATTCCTTCTTTTGTTTTCTCGATGGGTATTCGGGTTATCATCAGATTCCCATCCATTCCGACGACCAGAGTAAGACCACATTTACATGCCCCTACGGAACCTATGCTTATCGTAGGATGTCGTTTGGGCTATGTAATGCTCCTGCATCATTTCATAGATGCATGATGTCTATTTTTTCTGACATGATCGAGGAAATCATGGAAGTTTTCATGGATGACTTCTCCGTCTATGGAAAAACCTTCGATCATTGTCTCGAAAACTTAGACAGGGTCTTACAAAGATGCCGGGATAAGGACCTAGTTCTCAATTGGGAAAAATGCCATTTCATGGTCCGTGAAGGCATCGTCCTCGGACATCTAGTGTCCGAGAGAGGAATCGAGGTGGACAAAGCAAAAATTGAAGTCATAGAACAGCTTCCACCTCCAGTCAATGTCAAGGGGATCCGTAGCTTCCTAGGACATGCGGGGTTCTACAGAAGATTCATAAAAGATTTTTCTCAAACTGCTAGACCCCTCACAAGCCTGTTAGCTAAAGACGCACCCTTTGAGTTCACCGACGATTGTTTAAAAGCCTTTAACACCCTAAAAAAGGCACTCGTCTCGGCTCCGATCATCCAACCTCCGGATTGGAGCCTTCCCTTTGAAATAATGTGTGATGCTAGTGATTTTGCTGTTGGGGCGGTCTTAGGCCAAACCAAAGACAAAAAGCATCATGCAATCGCTTACGCTAGCAAGACACTAACAGGAGCTCAACTAAACTATGCAACTACAGAAAAGGAGCTCCTGACAGTAGTCTTTGCTATAGATAAGTTTAGATCTTACTTGGTTGGAGCAAAGGTCATTGTTTATACTGATCATGCAGCTTTGAAATACCTGCTCACTAAGAAAGATGCTAAACCTCGATTAATAAGATGGATTCTCTTACTCCAAGAATTTGACCTCGAAATAAAAGATAAAAATAGGAGTAGAGAATACTATTGCAGACCATCTATCGTGTATGCAGGTTACTAACTTGTAGGAACCACCAATAAACGACTTTCTACGCGATGACATGCTACTGAAGGTGACGGACTCTACCCCGTGGTATGCAAATATTGTGAACTTCATGGTTGCAGGATATGTGCCACCGGGGGAGAATAAGAAAAGGCTGATTTACGAGAGCCGTCGACACCTTTGGGATGATCCATACCTATATAGGGTATGCTCAGACGGTCTTCTAAGGAGATGTGTACCTGCAGCAGAAGCCATCCAGATCATAGAAAAATGCCACACTACAGCATACGGGGGCCACTATGGAGCGTTTAGAACACAAGCAAAATCTGGCAAAGTGGATTCTTCTGGCCAACGATGTATGAAGACACCAGAGAATTTATTCGAAGGTGTCGCAGATGCCAGATGCATGGTGGCATAACAACTCGCAATGCAATGCCTCTAACAAACAACCTTCAAGTCAAACTTTTCGACGTTTGGGGCATTGACTTCATGGGACCCTTCCCAAAGTCCCAAGATTGCGAGTACATTCTGGTGGCAGTGGAGTACGTCTCCAAGTGGGTAGAGGCATTACCGTGCAGAGCTGTTGATGCCAAACACGCCCGGAAGATGTTCCAAGAAGTCATCTTCCCTCGGTTTGGGACTTCGAGGATGGTCATAAGTGACGGAGGGTCACATTTCATCGACAAGACCTTCCGAAGCTACCTCAGGGAGTTGGGAGCCAAGCACAACATTGCAACTCCATACCACCCGCAAACCAACGGTCAAGCAGAAACGTCCAACAAACAAATCAAAAATATCCTGCAGAAGACCGTCAACGAAATGGGGAAGGGATGGAAGAATAAGTTGCCTGATGCACTCTGGGCATACAGGACAGCTTACAAGACCCCCATCGGAATGTCCCCGTTTCAGCTCGTTTATGGCAAGACATGCCATTTGCCAGTTGAGTTGGAGCATAGAGCCCACTGGGCCATCCGGCAATGGAACATGGATCGGAAACAAGCCGGAAGGAACAGACAGATCCAACTGCCAGAATTGGAGGAATGGAGAGAGAAGGCTTATCACAGTGCCAGGATATACAAAGACAGAACAAAACGATGGCACAACAAGAGGATCAAGCCAAAGGAGTTCAAACCCGGGGATAAGGTATTATTATTTAATTCCAGGGTTAAGCTCTTTGGCGTGGGGAAACTCTGAAGCAAGTGGAAGGGGCCGTACACCGTCGTCAACACATCATCGCACGGAGCCGTAACACTCCAAGATGATGAAGGTACGTTATTCAAGGTAAATGACCAACGCTTAAAAGTTTTTCATATGCCATATAACTCCAGTGATGAGTTTGATGTTATAAACTTAGTAGAATTTGACCTATGTCAAACTCCTCAGCCCAAAAATAAAATCCAAAACCACTTGCATGGGGGCCACCACAAGCCCCCCGACCCCTGACAAAAAGCCGAAGGCCAGAGGGGCCCAAGTGGGGCCGGCCAAACCCCTGGTTCGGCCGCCCCACCTGGCAGCGAAACGACTTCAAATTTCGTATTTGAATCCCCTCAAACGGCCACTTCTTGTTTCCATACGTGCCGGGCTGCGAAAAGGAAAATTTCTCCCGGTTTTGGCTTTAAAATGATCCTCTCCTTCTCCTTTCTCCCTCACCTCCACCTTGATCCTTTTGCTCTCATCCTCTCCACAAACTCTGATCATTCCCATGGCCGGCAAGGCAATCATCCCCTTCAACGAAGCCTCGTCGACGTTTGCCCTCGAGGGAGAACCCTTGCCGGCAAACCTCGCGCTTGCGGCCATGGAAGTCGACCAGGAGGCCGAGCACATCTCCAAAATGCCATTGGCGATCATCCCAGCACCAGCCTCGAAGGAGGAGGCGAGGGGCGCCACCGGGGGGCCGGCCGAACCCCTGGTTCGGCCGAACCATGCTGGCGGCCCCTCGGCCTCCCGTTCGACGCCGCACACCGTCAAGAAGACCCCTGCCAAGAGGGGTAGGTGCCCGGGCTCTGGAGGTTCTGCGCGTCCAACGACAGGGATGCTCGCGCCAAGGGATGTCTCCAAGCACCTCTTCGCCGACCCGCTTCCACCGATGCCGTTAGAGGAGGGGCAAGAGCACGTTTACTCGTTGTACACCAAGAGTGGGGATGTCAATTGTCACAACTATGTAACTACACCCACGCGCACCCCCACGACACCCTCACCTCCACAATGTTTTTGTGTTGTGGGCATCCGTACCCCAGGCGGTGGGTACGGGAAGGGGTTGATGCCCGGACTATCTCCTAAGGATAAAGGAGAAGCTGAGTCCGTGGCATCATCTCCAAAGGGTGCCAAGTGTATCAAGAGGCACATCCCCCCTCCTCCGATTACACGTCCCGGAGGACAGTACGAGAGCGAGGATGAGAAGGTCCTCAAGGGACCTAAGGTCGCCCAGCTCCTTCGCACGATAATCAAATTACGTGATGGGCATAAGGAGCTTAGCGACCGCGTGGCGGAGCTCACTTTGGAGCTCAAGTCCATCAAGGACGATTACGACACGCTCCGCCATGGTCTAGGCGTTAAGATGGAACGCCTAGAGAAGAAGGTTGAGAAGGGCAGCAAGTAGGTTGCGCTTCTCCCTTCGCAGTATCCTTTTGGGCACATTACCATTTACTTCCAGCATTTATTTTCTTATGTATTTCCCTTCCACTTGTAATGTGCCCCAAAATTTGATAATTCAATAAAAAGATCAACTCCCCGGTCTTCAAACCGGCAGAGTTTTTGTTTTGTTTCTTTGTGTCTTTGAATAAGATCGCAGGCAAAAGACCATTGTGGGGGAGCAGCACGCACCTAACTCAGCACACAACACCGAGACGGGCCACACACAAAAAGATCAAGGCCAGAGGGGCCAACCCTGGGCCAGCCGACCCATGGGTTCGGCCGAGCCCAAGGGAGGCCCATCTAGGCCTCACTTCATCCTGAACCTCGGTTTGCATCTCTAATCCTGTTCTCCCTAAGTTCCAACAAGAAATTCCTGCGCAAAGTTTAAATGAAAATTAAAAAGAACCATGCACTCCATGCACTTCAAAATAAAATTTGCATACACTTTATTCCCTGTGTTTGTCTCATTCTTGTGAACCAATTCATGATAGGGACCCCATGCTAATCTAGTAATTGACTCTTGTGATATGGTTAAAACAAATGGAACCTAGTTCTCCCTTGCAAAGTGCTTAGAATCTTCTTTTAAAAATAAAATCTTGATAGCATGGCTCCTCATTTGTTTAATTTCCTATCCAAGGCCATATATTGCTCAAACCTGAAACCTTCTACAAATGCAACTTGTTTTCTCTTTGAGCTTTGTCAAATTGTTGTGACCCTTTTTCGAGATTTATTTCATACTCTCATGATCAAGATCACGTACACATTTCCACCATATGCTATGCTTCTACACTAGAAGTAAGCACATATCCATCCATCCACAAAATAAAACTCCACGTTCATGTATGTCATCACTCTCTCTAAAAAATAAGCCAAGGATATGGGGCTATGCAAAAAGAGAGAATAAAAGATGCATACCCAAAGAAGGTATGCCACATGCTTCGGCATGTCAAAAAAAAGAAGAAAATAAAAGATGCATACCCAAAGAAGGTATGCCACATGCTTAGGCATGTCAAAAAAAGAAAGATAGAAAAAGATAGCCCCTTATCAAAAAAAAAGAGAGAGATGGTGCATACAAAGGAGTTCATACACCATCCACCAAAAATATCCACACATTTGCGCATCTTGATCAAGGTTTATGACTTGTTTCTCCTAAAGGATCCGGTTTTTGACTCTGCAATATAAGAGGAACATGTATGCTTTCATCTTGTCCCTACCCTGAACTCCACATAAGCCTTTTAGAGGTAGGAAGAAAAAGAAGGTATGATCAGCCTTGGTGAGGATTCCAGAAAAGAAAACAAAACGAGAGATTCGAGAGTACAAACTGAGGAGCTGAGCTATGTTTTGGTTTTGAAAACATTCATAAAAAAAACTAAGTACCTAAGTTTGGGAGACTAAGGAACCTGAAGTTTAAACCGTTCCAAGTTTCAATCATCAAGGTAAGCATGGTAGACACTCAAAAAGTTCACAAGTTTGGGAGAAAATTTGGAATAACTTGTATGCAGGTTTCTTCTAAGGAGTTGCATCCACCTTAGTCTTCGCCTCTTTACTCGAGGACGAGCAAAGGCTAAGTGTGGGGGTGTTGTTGGCGGCTCTTACGTCAGAAATAAAGCCGCCAACTCCTGCATCTTTTTATAACTTTTGAACACCAAAAGTAGTTATATGGCTTATTGCTAACCATTTCCACAAGTTTTAGTGATTATTGTATTGCAGGCACCCATACCTGGAAAAAGGCCAAAACAGATGGAAAACGCGACACATATGCACAGAATACCCGATATTGCGTCACACCATCAAGAAGGGCCCACAAACCAGACCAAACCGACCAAACCAACCCCGGCACCGACCTATCTGACATCAGGACCCACCAAGCAGACACCCAGCAGAAGGCGGTGGCCATTGGCGCCAACCAGGGTTCGGCCGACCCCACCTGGAAGGGACTCGGGCTGAGATTTGGCGGGAAGCACGATCTTATCCTCCAGAAGGCGGTTATCCATGTTTCCATATCAGTTGGTGGCGGGAACCGACCCTTGGAGCTATAAAAGGACCCCCTCACACCCTCTCAAGGCATTCACAATTCCATCATCTCATTCTACCACTTGGGGAGAAGTAGTAGTAGGCCCCCACTTGTATTAGTAGAGTAGAGGGAGTGTGCGGGAGAAGGATCGGAGAAGAGCCGGACGTGCCGGCCTCTCTTCGTCTTGTACCTCGGCGGGTACGAATCATTTGAGTAAGTATCCGAAGTTCATCTTTCGTTAAGTTCTTGGTTCAGTATTCTTAAGTTATTCATTTGTTTACGGGATCATCGTCCGTTCTCGTAACGGTTGCTCTAGTAGAGGGCCCTTGATAAAGATGGGTAACCCTGATCATGCTAGAGTACGTTGTCGAAGGCTTAAGCGTGGTGCTTAGGTCCTAGATTAACTTTGTTTGCCTCGTGCTCCACGGTATTGCGGGGTAGACCGCAGGTGGTGACAGCCCTGTCGGTCCGCTACGAAGCTGCTTCGTGGTTAGTGCACCCCCCTGTCCGAGTACGGCGTAGAGCCACAAGCCGGAGGTCCCTAACAGTACCCGGGTCAGACCGGTGCCCGAAGTAAATAAGTGACGAGCCTAAATTTACCTTGCCTTGACCTTTAACCTTAGATAAACCACACTACCCAAAGCTCGCCTACCTCTTCTTCTCCTGGGTTAAACTAGCTAGAAGGTCGTTACACATCCGTTCTCTGTGGAAATACGATACCCTGAATACTTCCGGGTGAAGTGCTACAACGGTATCTTCTGTGCGTTTGCGGATTACTTTGTGACCGTTAAGAAATACAGCACTCGCGAACTTTGTAGGCCGGCCAGCGACGACCGGCAGGGTGTGCTCGCGCCTGCGCAGCGGTCGGAGAGGCCCGCGCGCACGCCCGCAGCAGCGGCCTGCGGCGGCAGCAGCAGCGGCGCCAGCGCGCATGCCCGCGGCCTGTAGCGGCTCTGCTCCACTTTTTTTTGTGGCGGCGTCGGCTCACTACTGTAGCCAATCACTTGTACTAGTATGACGAATTATCGCTAGCTGATGCTGAGATCGAATTGACTAGCTAAAAATATATGTATATGCCTAAATCATGGGTGAATGGTGGAGCAGAGCCGCTACAAGGCTGCGGGCGCCATGGAGGCAATGGCAGCGGCCGGCGGTGCTGATGCATCTCTAGCTGCAGCTCCTCGTCCGTGTCTCCGACCTCCCGCCTCCTCCGCGTGAGCCGACCGCCCACCCCGCCTGGCCTTCCGGGACTCGGGACGACAGAGGAGCACCGCAGGGAGGCTCAAGGTGGCCGCACGGGACGACGCGCCGTGGAAGCTCGAGGTGCGGGCATGCGTGCGGGCGCCGCCACCGCCGCCGGCTGCTGCGGTGGGTGTGCGCGCGGGCCCCTCCGGTCGCCGCGCAGCGCGGGCACGCCTCGCCAGTCGCCGCCGGCCGGCCGCCGGCCACGCCGAGAGCGTGTTTTGGAATAGGGATTTAAAAAAAATCTCAAAATTTTTTTAGTATTTAAAAGTATTAAATAAATATTAATTATAAAACTAACTGTAGAATCTTGGGGCTAAACTACGAGACGAATCTAATGAGGTATCTTAATCAATGATTAGCGAATGGTTAATATAGCATCACTGCAGCAAATTATAAATTAATTAGGCTCATTAGATTTGTCTCGCGAAAAAACACTCAGCTGTCAAAAAATATTTATAAATAAATTTTATTTAACACTATAAAATAATAAAATTCCTTTTGATGTGATAGGGAATTTGAAAAAGTTTGGAACCCTGAGCGGTGAGCGCTGCAGCGTGCCTGCTCCCCTCCGTTTTGATGAGGAAAGAGAGTAAGAGAGAGAAAATAATGAGGACGGGCCCACGTATCAGTGCGCTGAATTGGACGGAAGAGCGACGGGATGGTAGGTAATAGGTAAAAGAAAGTTCACATGATGGTATATAGGTGTGTCTCAATTTTTTAGTGCCATACAGTAACCACTAATTTTTATAATGGTATAGAGATAAAAGATTTTTTTTTCTTCCTCATCTACATCTTGGCGCGGTACTTTTTTTTTGAAACAGAAATCACCCAACTTTTATAGAAAACGAATTACAGAGTGCGGTACCCTTCTTCCTTCCCCTTCTTCCTTCCACTAGCGCTGTCCTGCACAGCTACGGCGTGCGCATCGACGAGCATGACCTGTCGAAGGCAGGGTTCAACTTTTCGGTCGAATTTCGCCGAAATTTCGGTGTTTTTTTCGTTTTCGCTAGTTACCGGGAAGAGAAAATTCGGTATTTTTCGCTATTTTTCGTTTTCAAATTTAAAAATTCAAAAATATTTATAAAAAATTCGAAAAAAATATGATAAAAAACTAGATGTTCTTCTGAGCAAATAGGACTAGAACACACTCAAATCTAAGATCATTTGCTAGGCTAAAATTAACATTTGAAACCGTAATTTGAATGACTCGTCATTTCATGTGCAAAAATTTGTTTTCTCCCCTCGACTTCAACTAGACTTTGGTTTATCATGATGTTGGTGAGGTATCTATTCAATTTCATACGCACATAAACGCTTCTTCTTTATTTGTCAGGAATTTGCTTGTGGTTTGGACATGACATGGGCAGGTGTGCAATACACACGCACGTTTACTCTTTAATTATGTCGCTTCTGCTAGCTATACGCAGAAACCATGAGAAGTTGTAGTAATGTAGAATTAACTCTGACGATGAATCCGTACGTATCATGCATGTGAATTGTTTTTTCCTGTAATAATATCTATATGCATGCTTTTCCTTAAAGTTAGCGACAAAATTTGTGAGAGACCGTAATTATTTTAGGATGGCAAGTAGTAGGAGTAAAACAGATTGGAGTATTTGAGAACTTGAAAATTTTAACCAGCTATTAATATGTTTTTCATGACCGAACTCACACTTTAAAATAAAAATTTGTCTGGAGATTTGACTGCTAGGCTTGTACTATATAGGTTGCTTGCCTTGTACGCACGAATAAAGTATCTTTGTCCTATCAAGGATGGTAAACTACCGAGACAGATTAGATTCGTTTTCTTATTTTACAATGTATGCGCAGTCAACAGAATAATTTCTAACATTGTTACACAAATTAAGCTTCCTTGTCAGATGATGAATATATATAACAATTGGTGTACTCTGTTGTATTTAAATGCAGAGAATATGCTACATGGACTTAGTATGGACTATGCCTTTGCCTCTGTTGTATCTTTGGATTGTAATAATTCTAATATACTTTGGATGTATTATGTTGTAATAATTTATAGGCATATCCGCAATAACAAGAATAATAAAAGTCCAGTTGAGGCCTAAGAGAGAAAATGGAAGTTGTCACATGAAATGAAAGACTTTTAATTGGTAGTTTTTGAAATAATTAAATAACTTTCAAACCATTGCTCAAATGAAAAAGTTCGTAAAACAAAAGTTGTAGATCTCGAAAAACTGAACAAAGTTGGTATTCAAAAGTTTTTCATTTGACCTCGGAAACAGTAGGAAAAACACAAATTACATAATTTTCCGGTCGAAAATCACCGAATTTCGGTCGAAATCACCGAATTTTCGGCCGGAATTCATCGAAATTTCGTTTTTTGAATTTGAGGTCCCTTTCCGTTCGGAATTAGCGAATTTCGGCGAAATTTCTGCCGAAATTTCGTTTCCGGCAAACGGCGGGATTCGGAAAAAAAACGAAAAGGTAAACCCTGGTCGAAGCACGCCGGGTTCAAGGACGAGCTCCACGCCGCGCTCAGCGGCGTCGGCGGAGGCGCTCGGCCGCCGCTGGTCCAGCAGGTGTTCGCGGACAACCGGCACCTGGGTGGCGCCGAGGAGGTCTACCGCCTGCACGAGGCCAGGGAGGTGGCGGCGGCCCTCGGGGCCTGCGACGCGGCTCCACACGCCGCGGCAAGGGGGAGCGACGCGGTAGATGCCTGCGGCGGGGTGCGGTTCGTGCCGTGCGACGCGTGCTCCGGCAGCTGCAAGGTGTTCGGTAAAAGTGTGTTTGGTTCCTTTGTTGGGGACTGAGGCAGCTGGGCAAGGCAAGGTAATATGAGAAGAAAAGAAAAGAGCGTTTGGTTTTTGCTTGCAAGCTCAACTTTGATCCTTCTGCACCATCTCCTGGTTTACTTCCCTGACCATCTTCTGCCCGTACTCGCCGCCTCGATGGAGCCCATGGAGACCGAGCGGCCCCTGGTGCGTGCCGTAGCGGCCGCCGGCCGAGGGGCCGCGTTACGCTCGCGGCTCGCCGACGCCAAGACTGACGCCTCCGCATTCCAAGCCCACGTCGAGCGTGAGGTCGCTAAGCAGGACGAGCTGCTCACTAGCACGCGTCTCGCGGCGACTTTCCGCGCCATCGACGAAGGCTCTCGCCTGCGGCAAGAAGGGGGAGCACATGCTCCACGGCGCACGGGAGGTGGAGCACCACCAGCGAGCAGGAGCAAAGCGCGACAGCGTGGGGAAGACAGGCTGCAGCCCGCAACGGCTAAGAAGATAAGGCACGGGGGCAGCTTCGTCATTTCACGTGTCTTCTCCATACTGGCATGCGGTCATCAAAAATGGCAAAAGATAGCGCAACTTTCTCTCTGTAGTGGCAGTTTTGTAGGAGCCATTTTAAAACTGGCATTTGAATGCGTGCCATTGGGAAGAATGGCAAAAAGTTAAATATCCCGTATGTTCAAATCCTGGAGTGCTGCTTGAGGAGCCGGTGTCGGAGAAGAACAGAGCAAAATACGGTTGAGCCTTGTTCAATCGGTGCAGATGATAAAGTATGGGTATTTCTGTCCATTCACTAGCTCTAGAAAAGGAAAAGAAAAACAAAAAGGAGTAGAAAAGAGGAAAAGAGAGAAAAGCCCTTAAATTGAAGAATTCGCATGCCTCAGTGTCATACTGTCATTTTAAAAAGGCTTACAAACTGAGTGTTAAAAGAAGTGAGACGTGCGAATTCAATGTCAAATATCGAAATTTCTCACCGACGGCGGCCACTTTGGCCAGTGCAGCAGTGGGGCTCCGCAGCCGCAGGTCCGCAGCAGAGACCAGGGGGAACGAACGCGCAACAGGCGATAGAAGTATAGAACAGTGGGGTCGCGGGGAAGAAAACGTCTGTAGTTGCCAAATTCAGAATCGCGGTGAAAATCGTCCCGTATCCGCGTCGCACGTAGTAGTACTTATTATTTATTGGAATTCGGTTGTTCGGTTGGTTTAGGTTTAGTTCCTGCTCTGAACCGATCCAAGCCAGGATGCCAGAATCCAGTGCACCCAGCAGGTCCACTCATTCCTGTTCCTCTTGCAATCCTGGACAGTATTCGTACCATCTCCTAAAAACCTGTGTTCGGCTAGAGCATGAACAAATGATCCTGATAGGAAGAAATGATCTCAAAATGCAATGCTTAAAAGCCAACAAAATGTACACATCGGTACACACTAATTTCACACCAGCAGAGAAATGATCTCATTTATCACAAGCAGAACTATGAGTAAACAGAGAAATAAAAATGAACACGGCTTCTGAAGCTTGATGTATCTATTCATCTTGGCTCAACAATCGAGTATGCAGAAGTGAACACAATAATTCTGAACCTTGTACTCCGATCAATTCTTTTTACCCTTGAAAGCATGAAGATCTCAATACTGCCTAGTTCTAGCACCTAAATACTACCTAGTTCATGGCATGCTACTTAGTTCAACGATTACAAAGCTAACAAATATTGTTTAGCATCTGTTGAAAGCGAATAGAACAGACTAGAAGCATGTGCTCTCAGAACACTTCACAGAACTCAAACCAAGCATGTGCTCTCAGAACACTTCACAGCAACTCAAAACCGCCTCAAGTCCTCTGTTTCTCCCGTCCCTGAAAGATCAGGCACTCAATGAGAAAATGATCATCATATATGTCATCAATAATGGAACAAACTGATCTACCAGCTAACCAAATATTTCTAGTGCTAAAGGAACCAATAATTCAGCAATCCAACAATTCAGCAAGGCATCACGCTTATACCAAATATTCCAACAATCCAACAATTCTCCATGGCGATTTGGATTTGTGTCTGTCGTGGAGTATAGTGTTAGATTTGGATTTGATTGAACTGTTCGTGTTGGGTAACAACTTATTTTGCACCCAGATGTTCGTTGATATTTGAGCTCTCCAATGTTAGATGATGTAAGGCACTCAATTTACTGACAAGTCCATGCACGATCAGAGGGGGCAATTAATCAGAAAAAGGGTCAAAAGAATAACAGAGGCAAATTCTAACCTTGCAATAACATAGGCAAATTCTAACCTTGCAATAACAATGGCAATTAATCAGGATTCCTTGACTACCAGCTACAAAGATTATATCAGCGTACTGTTAATACTGTCAAGTACTCAATTCTGTGCTACAAAAGAGCAGGAACCAATAATTCAGCAATCCAACAATTTAGTAATCCAACAATTCAGCTAACCAAATATTCCAGCTAACCAAACTGATATACTAAGTAATCCAACAATTCAGCAAGGCATAGGAACATGCAAGGAACCAATAATTTCTAGTGCTAGTCAAGAACATGCAAGGAACTAAAGCACCGTCCAGTTGTCTATGTTGGGCAAAATATGCGCCTGCTTTTGCTACTCAACAACAATCCCTAGTACTGCAACCTAAGAGCAGGGTGCTCAGATTGCCCATATCAGCTCAGCTTGTACCTACCAGTAAGAACAACTGTATGCTTCCAGTTGCTGTATGCTTCCAGTTGCGTAGACAGTAGGGGGTACACAAAGTCTTAAACTATTCCTACCAATGCAACAGTCAAGTAATAACGTACTTGAAAAATAAACTATTCCTACCAACCAGAAGATTTAAACTACTACATATATTCTCTCTAAAAAATAAAGTATGAAACGGAATTCAAAACTACTAATGTTCCCGCCGTGCAAATATTGTGCCACATACTAAGTCTATGAAAACATGCAAATAAAGAGGGGCAAACATGCAAAGTCTTATAAAGAGGGGCAAACGTGCACTTGGAAGTCAAGATAAGGGTAGATATGCAATTGGCCCTAACAAGTATGAAACGGAATAATGATGTTAGCCACATACTAAATGAACTAATTATATATACAATATATAATTGAAAATTGAAGAGCAAATAAAGAGTTTTATAATCAACATCCAAAGATTAGAGATATTATATACTACGAAAAAACAGAAGCTAAAAAGTTTCATATTATTACCTTCTGGTTTACATCCTCATTGCTCTAATGAGATGGGGTAACTCTAGCAGCCCAGCTTCACTCATTGCTTTTTGCAGTTCATTCAGTACACCGGGTATTGCTGATTCAAGCATGTTAACTAGATCTTCATCTTTAAAGAGCTGTTCACCATCTTCAATAGAACTTTCAAGTATATGTGATATTGCATTGCGCCACACTATCAGCAGATCAATTGGATCTTTTAATGCCGTGCCCATATTAGACCTACGAAACTCATAGACAGTTCCAACATATGAGTTTTTCTTTGCCTGGCTTGACCATGGTTCTTGATCAATTTTAGTTTTGATGAAGCGATTTGAGATAAATCTCAGGACTTTCTCAGATATCTTTTCTTCTTCCGGAACACCTTTTGCGTTATCTTCACGGATCTGTTGCTGTAATCTATCATAGAGAGTGATGAAATGATTTTTCTTTCCAATCTCACTCAACAAGGACATATTGTACCGGATAATTTCATTGTGCTTAACAGGATCATCGGAATTCAACAGATCAAGCAAGCTCTGCAAATCATCTGGTATAATCAAGTCCCTATCATGAAAAGATAACATCTCTATAATGATCTGATAAATCTGATGGAAATCATTAATCATTCCATTTCTCTCCCTCTGACATACAGCAAATTTCAGAGCTGGGTCTAACTTAACCTTCTTCAGATGAGTCCAGTAGAAATCATCAAGAGTGAACTTGCCATTAAGGGTCAACTCAAGCCTATGAAGCCGATAGATATCTTCAATAATTCCTAACAAAATATGCTTAGCAACTGTTGTCATTCTTCTAAATTTCTTATCTTCCTTCCTAGTGACTCTTACACCTTTAGGAATATATATGGGCAGATCTTTCTCAAACTGTTTCAATTCCTTTATAACTTCCATTCCGTGCACTTTTACATCCATAGTAAGCTTCGACTTTGGATCAGCGAGAAGATCTGAAAGCTTTTGATACCCAGACTCATTTAGGCACAAGAACACATCATGACATTTTCTAAGTTGTTTATCAATGAAAGGGTCAGAATTGGTGTATTTGTTCCATTCCTTGAGCTGAGCTTGTGCTACCTCCAACTTCTGTTGTAGTTCTGCATTTTTAAGCTCCAACTCTTGAACACGCTTCTTCATGATCTCAATATTTGCATCCTCATACTGCTGCATGAACAACAAAAAAGTATGAGCATACTATGCCTAAAAATGAACAACCAGTTTATATATTAGATAATAATCCAAACAATTGAAAATTTCAATAACCATCCTTGGATATATATTTAATAAATGACCAAGCATACTGTGAATACGAATCCAAATGAATAATGGAACACAGCAGATACAGAAACAAATAATATGCATTCAGTAATATACTGCTGCATGAACAGCAAAAAAGTCTGAGCATACTATGCATAAAAATGAACAGCCATGTTTCCAAACAATTGAAAATTTCAATAACCATCCTTGGATATATATTTGATAAATGACCAAGTGTACTGTGAATACGAATCCAAATGAATAATGGAACACAGCAGATACAGAAACAATTAATATGCATTCAGTAATATAGAAGTTTTGTCAAAACTGAGATCAAGATATCTCATCTAAAGCTAGAGATACCTCAGTTTTATTTGCCTGGATTCCACCAATTTTCAGTCACTTACAGTGGTCCATAATGGCAAATGAGTATATGTGCCATAATCCAGCAAAAGGTATACCAGAGCACATTATGGGATTGTGGTGGAGGGACAGATTGTGGAATCTGAATTCAAAATCTGAGCCTTTGTTTCAGCTTTTGGATTGTAAAAGGTGGAAGAGCCAAATTGATCCC
This sequence comes from Panicum virgatum, assembly GCF_016808335.1. Taxonomy (NCBI): domain Eukaryota; kingdom Viridiplantae; phylum Streptophyta; class Magnoliopsida; order Poales; family Poaceae; genus Panicum; species Panicum virgatum. The sequence goes on from NC_053153.1 coordinate 64,402,453, forward strand.
TCATCTTTCGTCTCAGGTTCAATTTAGTCCTTCAACTCTCAAAATGGCCAAACTATTCCCTCAACTTTCGATTTTGGTTCAATTTCGTCCTTATGCTGATGTGGCGCTCTATGTTGGTGGTTCCAGTCAGCAAAGCCTAGCGGTGCTCATAGCTTTGGCTAGCCTGGTTCGCATGAAATTGCATTGGTTCTAGCCATGAAAGGGACACTAATTATTCAAATTTTCATTGGATCAATAGCATAGGAGTAAGTTCTTTCTGTTGCTATACCCTCTGTGCTCAATCATGTCCAATGATAATGTTGTTCAAACCAAAATGCACTGAACTTGAGTGTGAAAGTGCAGAGTAACTCCTAAAAGCCAATACCAGCACATTTGCCAACTGCCAACTACCAACACTCGCCTATTTACCAAAGCCAATACGAGCATATTTGCTCACTAGGCTGCCACCATGGAGTGGCACGTCAGTGCAACGACGAGTTTAGACAAAAATTTTAAAGATATGGGACTGTTGGCCAATTTAAAAGCTGAGGGACCAAATTGAGCTTGATACAAAAGATGAGAGACTAAATTGGCTATTTCGCTATTGTAAAATCCAAAAATCCACAATCTGAAACAAAGAGAGCCTAAATACAGTCTATCATCTCTCAGCTCTAGCAACCTCTAAGCTCTGCCAACAGGCCAAAAAAAAAAGAGAGACAAGTGAAGCGCATAGATTCTACATGAATAGTTGCTGAAGTAATGCCCAAGACTCAAGCAAAGACTTTCTGTAGTCATTTCAGGGGTCAGAAAACCCTACACCGAATCAAAGTGAATCAATCACGCATTCAAATACAAAACCGTGTCTCTTCAAGGAGAGAAAGAGAATGACCCTATGACTTTTCAACCCCCGAGTAAGAATATCTCCATCAATCGGGTGCTAAATTAAGTACTACGAGAACTAGGAGTCATTACTTATCACAGCCCGCAGAGGAGAGCACTGGTGGATCCGTTTCAATGGATATGGAAGCCGGGAATCCCCGATCCAAAAGGGGGAAACACTCTCAGAGGAGATAGCTGCAACTTACAGCGTCGCCGGCGTGTCGCGGTTCCGGCGACTCGGTCTGAACCATTGATGTCGCCCCCGGCCCCTCGCTCGGAAGCCGGCTCGGGGTAGCTACTTGAGGAACGCCACTGCCCGCCGCCGCGTGCCCGGTCGGAGGTCGACCGCCGCCACGCCCTCGCGCGCGGTCGTCCCCTCGCCGGTCGAGCCCACTCCTGCTGTCGCCCCCTCGCCCGCCGTGCCCTAGCTCGCGGTCGCCCCCTCGCCCGCCGTGCCCTCGCTCGCGGTCGCCCCATCGCCCGCCGTCGTCCTCGACGGTCGCCATCGCGTCCGACCAGCCGCCACACTGTGGATTTTATTTTTAGGGTTTAGGTGGGGGGGCGGGGTGGTGGTGGTGAGGGGTTAGGTGCAATTTATGGCAAAGAGGACCATGGGTTTAGGGTTTTCCCCGGGATGAAATGGATCGTGCGATGTTCGAGTGGAATATTGGTGGGCCAGTTCATCGGCCCGTACCTCGGAAGTCGGAACCACTAAATGTGCTGCCCAAAATGAAGCTACTAAGTACTAATGTGTGTAACAAACTACCACGTGCAGTGCACCGGGGGGGGGGGGGGGGGTCCAAATTCAAGAACACGAGTAGAGTATCCGTCGTGAAAATGAGAGTTATCACGTTCAGTTTGAGGTAGTGCGTCTGACCGACCGAACAAGGTTGCGAAACGAGAGAGCTGTATAATATTTGAGATAGATATTTCACCGTCAGTTTTGGACGTTCGATCTGTAAATATTGCAGTGACTATTGCCTGTTGCAAATTGGTGAGCTTTTCTGTTCAAATTATATTCAGTTCTTAACCCGTTCTAATATATACATATCTGATGATTTCTTCTATCTGTTTCCAGTTTCAGGTGATTGCACAACATGGGTGAACGAACACCTGACAGAGGACAGTGGTGGCTCGAAAAAGCAAAAGGGAGGCAAATAATTGCAGCCCGATCGCAAACAAGATCCCTCCACAACCCCACACGAAAGCAGCGCTTCAGATAGCGTCGGCACTCGGCAGGGATGCAGGAAGCTCCGGCAGCGAAGATGGCAACAGGCCAAGAAGCGCTCCCGGTGCCGGACGTGACCTGCTGTCTCGGCCTCGGCTAAAGGAGAGGGTTAATGCATCAAGAAAACGAGCGATGCAATCATGTCCGTCAATCAGTTGTACTCTTAGCAAAAGAAAAATGTCAACCAATCAGATCGTAGCATACGCAGACGTACAAATCTGGGTAGCAGATAATGGCGCAGAAGGAAATATTAATAACAAGCCAACATCGTCGCTACTACAGCCATGCCACCAGAAAGATACAATACAAGAGTCCAGGATAATACGGAAGGATAGCAAAATTACCAGGAATAATCTGCCAATGTACATGTCTCATAACCTGCTATGTACCACAGTGCACCATCCACATACTAGACAAGAAGGCTGTATTCAAGTATGGTTTCTATCCTTCGCTAATTCGAGTTTATTGACATAGATTTCAAAATAACTACTAGGATTTATTATTGTTTCTGCATTTGACTGCTTTCTGGGTATGAATGGGTAATCATCGGTGGACAAAAATGGTAGCTGAAGAAGCCTCTGGTAAGTCGAAGCAGCATCCACAAGGCTCAAGGCACCATATAATTAAAGGTACATTAAGTATTCCTGCAGAAATGCACAAGGAATATATTAGGAACAAGATAAGTAGCTATGGATGACCCCAAATGTCTATCTTGGTGTTAAGTTATGTTGCTGAAACTATACCAGATATTATATACAGACAGCAACAAGACTTTTCGTTATATATGTCATGCACGTACAGGGGGGAAATGCAACATTTGATAACAATGAACAGAGCTCAAAGATAGCTGACCATTCTATTGAAAGGAAACATATATACAATATACAAACTGAAACTACCCTGTAACTAAACCATTTTAATGATTTCATAAAGTCACATTTTCAAACATATTTATATTGAATAACAATAGGTGCAGAAGTTTTAGGTACAACTTCATTGTAAACTCAAGATGTTGGTTAGTCTCCCTTGGAAGGAGCTACTGGCCGGGTAAGAACCCCGGTTCTCACACTTGTTCAGGTGCAGATGTTTCAACTTCAACTTCATTGTAGTGGCTATATCTACTCTTACACACGCATGAGCAATAATGAAAGAAACTAACTCTCAAATACCTAACAAGTCCATTCAAAAGAAAAAAAAAGGAAAGGAAAAAAGGAGTACCCAGCCAGGAAACAACAAAAAGCAGCGCAGAAAGAGTGAAGCATTACCTGTAAAAGATGTGGCAAGTTAGATAATCAACCCTGAAGAACCTTGTTTGGATCTGACTGCCCACTACAGTAACAGGAGGGAACAGCTGACAGCTCCATCCTTCCTTTCCACTCCTCACAAGACTTCAAGGTAATAGCTTTCTCAACAGCTGCAGGTGCCACAAACAACATGTGCTTCTAATCTTCATCCTCAAAATCTTGCGTGTTCTTCGATTTCTTCTCCATGGGTTCCATACAACTACATGGGAGCAGTGATGGAAAATGAATGCTCTAACAAGCTAAATGAAATCATATAAGAATAACATCTACTACCAGATAAGCTTACCAGCACCTAGAAGCCCATCTTTCTTTACAAAAGAAAATGTTCTTTTCTTCTCATGATCAATAATTGCAATCTTTGATGGTGCATCCAGATACATTTTGTCAACCTTCACCACAAAAAATGCTTACACTTCAGCAATCATAGTTTCATATCTGACATGGCAGTGCTTTGCTTACCTCTGATTCAAATACAACTGTGTCCCCTTGCTCTGTGAATCGCTCTTTGTCCTTCAGGTTGTCAAGGTAGTCCAATGTCTGCAGCCCTTCAACACGCACCTCACTGGGGACATTTATGGCTTGAGTAAGTAAACAAATTAATTTGGGTTTCGGTCATAATTAAACTGGAGACTCTCAAGTTACAGATAAAAAATCAATTTAGAAATTATTTGACTAACTATAAACAGTCACAACTATGCAGTCATAAGCTTCATGTGCTTGAACCGAGACGACAACAACAACAACAACAACAAAGCCTTTTGTCCCAACCGAGACCATTACATAATATAATTAAAAAAAACTGCCAATGCCTCTATGCTAGACAGCTAGAGTCAAATTGGAAGAGTGGAAACGAGCTCCTATTGCAGGCAGTGCCCTAAACAGGACCAGGATAGTTAGATAGGTAATAGGTTACTAGTCCATCCTTTCATATTAAACTAGGCAGTCCCCCGCGTGGCGAGAATACCAATCTTTGACAATAGGTATCATAATTGTGGAGTAAGATGCAAAAAGATTATAAAAACTCCAAGTTCCTTTTTTCGAACGATATATTAAAGAAAGGTATAAAATTGGATAGATCACAAAATTTGATGTTTCACGTGTACAGAGTCACAGATTATTCTTTAGATGGTATCTTGTAGAGATGATTTGACACTGGTACCTTGTTGCTCTTTTCAGCAAGTAGCAGCTGGAGTAGTAAGGAAAACAAACTTTATGCCATTTATTAGCCTATTCCATGGCTTTCATGCCAATGATCTAGCAATCACAAGCGTACAGATTATTTTCACAAAAAATAAGTGAACTGGACAGGATGCAAGATTAGATTGCCTAGAGTGGGATCATGTCTTCTAGAACTGCCTAGATGGCATGCAAGCAGCAGCGGCCACGGTGGACAAGCCACGTCAGCAAAACCGGGCTGATTTGGCATTTGGACTTGAAGTGAACGGGTTCACAAATATAAGGAGCCAGATACCTGGTTTTGTAGTTGATGGACCTATTTGGCACAACTGTGCAAGTTCATGGACCTACGGTGCATTTAACTCAAACATATTTGAGTTACCATTATAAAAAGATCAATATTTATATCCACATATTTAAGTAAAATAATAGGAGAAACTACACATATATTCACAATTTAGGGGTTTGTTTGGATACAAGAGCTAGTAACTGGCTAAAAAATAGATCCAGCGCATCTAAATAGAAGAGCTAATAGGTAGGCTATTTTTTTAGCTAAGGCTTCAACTAGTTGTTTGTTAACTATAATCTTAGCTAATTTGAGGAAATCATTAGCACAATTAGTTACTAGCCCTAGTTTATACAAACAGCCCCTTAATATAGCATTTTATAAGGCAATTCAGTGCTAAAGAGGCGCACCCCCCCCCCCCCCCCCCTGTTTCCGCTCTAGCTCCGCCCCTGACCCTGATGCCGACGGCCGAAGATGAAGACGGCAATACAATAGCAACAACCATGAGGCCTATGTGATGAACCAAATCACTATTGGGAAATTTTGAGAGAAGGAGAGGAAACCGCAACCCCGGAGGTGCTTGTGTCTAGTCTAGAGGCATGGCCAGGAAGACGCGCGGAGGCTTCGAAAGGCGAGGCTGAAGGCGCCGCGGAGGCGTGCGCACCCTGCGCTGCAGCGACCTAGGGGGAAAGGGGATGCCGACGGCAGACGAAGCTCGATCCTGCCGGGGGCGGCGCCGAAGGCAGGGGCGCGGCCGAGGGTGCGGGACGGGAGGAGAATGTTCGGGATGGAGCGAGGGAGCAGATGAGGAGAGAGAGACTGAATAAATGTGGCCTGCACAGGATTTACTTAACCGGTGGTAACCGCTCACCGGTCAAACCGGTCCGAGTCCCGTTCCAAATCGGTCTAAATTCAAAATTTAAATTTAAATTCAAAAAAATAAAAAATTTCTAAAAAATTTCTAAAAACACTTCAAGGGGCGACGAATTTAATGGTGTCAAATTTTCTCAAAAATTCGTTCATTTAGTATAGTTTGCGGGGATTTGAAGTTAAACAAAAAAATGTGCATACAAAAACATACAAATACAATGTAAAAGTAGTACAAAAGAGGGTTGGATGGTTCATTTAGACTAAAATATGTTATATAAATATTTATTTAGTATACTTTGTGGGCATTTGAATTTAAACCAAAAAAAAGAAAAAAATTGAATTTGGCCGGTTACCAGTCAAACCGACCGGTAAACCGGTCCAACCGACCGGTATACCGGTCCGAACCGGTTGAACGGCGAAATTTGAATTTGCACTGGGATTTGAACGGTTTCTACCGGTTTCCTGTGAAACCGGTCCGGTTTACCGGAAACGGAGTGCTCCGGTTTGGAGTGTCCGGTTGGGAAAAAAAACCCTGGGCCTGCATTCGGTGTAAACGTATTACGAGTAGTATTTAAGCTGTCTGCACTCGTCATACTCTAAATTTATCCTCTAAATGGAATATTCTTGTCTTGTCATCAAGATTCTCTACTCTACGTTCAGTTTCTCCGCACACATCCGTACTCTATATTCCCCCTCTATACCAACTACCATCTAACTGGACCCACATATCAGATTTTCTTTTTATTAACTACCATTCATGAGACCCATTGTCATTCTCTCCTCCCTTCTCCCTCCTAAGGATGAAAACGGATGGGAAAAATCTCGTCCCGTCCCGCCCGTATTTTATATTTATCCCGCCCGTTTCCGTATTTACGGAAAAATACAGAAATGAGACGGAAAGCGGGAGAGGGTGTATCCCGTCCATATTTGCGGTATCCTGTTTTTAGCCATATTTATAAAATACGGGAAAAAAAATAAATAGACACCATATATCCTCTCATATTTCTCAACATCAATACATATATTTCACGATTTAATCGTAAGAAACAAGAAATATTGATCATACTTTTGAAAAATAGTTTGTGTAAAGAAGTGTCTAGTGTTATATTCATGTAAAATGGTGGTGATTAAATAATAATACATTCCGGTAGATTTTTCGATTTCCGCCCGTTTTCGTAACCGTTAAATTCCATTTCCACTCCTGTGCTCGACTATTCCGTTCCCGATTCCGTTTTCCGTAATAAAAAACGAAAACAGAAATGATTAAGGAGTTTTCCCACCTATTCCCGTACGTTTTCATCCCTACTCCTTCCCACAAACTCTCTCTCCTCCCTTCTCCCTCCCGCAGCCTCTCTCCATGGCCGCGCCATCATGCTTCCTCCGCCGCCCCCTCTCTGCTCCGGCCGGCGGGTCGCCCCGGCCCCTCCCTGCGCCGGCCGGCGAGCCGCCCCAGCCCCTTCCCGCGCGGCGCGGCCGGCGAGCCCGCGGCGGATTCAGCTCCATCCTCCCCCCTCCCTTCCATGGCCGGCGCGCCTCCTCTCTCCTCCCTCATGGCCCCGACCCCTCCCTTCCATGGCCGGCGGCGCCTCCGTCCCTCCCTCCTCCCTCGCCGGCGGGCGCGCGGCACGGTGGCGGCGGATCGAGCCGATCGCGCGCCTGCGCGGCGCGGAGGCGGGCCTCGCGGCGGCCGGGCTCGGCTCCGGCGGCGCGCGCGCGGGCCATGGCCGCCCGCAGTTGGCCTCCTGCGCGTGGCGGAGCCTACGTCGTCCTCCTTCCTCCTCGGCGCCGGGCTTGCCGGCCGCCGCCGCCTCCTCTTCCTCGTTTCCTCCGCCCCGGCTCCTCCTCTTCCTCGCGACGGGCTTGCCGGCCGCCGCCGCCTCCTCTTCCTCGTTTCCTCCTCCTCACCTCCCCGGCCATTTACGTGTGTGGCGTTTTCTCGCCGAGTTTTATGTACCGCGATTCAAGTGCTATAGCAAGTTGAAATTCAAAATGGAGAGCAAATGTACTTAGGGCACCCCTGCTATACCAATAGCAACACAGAATGTTCTATGGTGCTAGAATTACAAATAAATTCCGCTTGTTATGTAGTTTCTCCATACCAAATTGTAAGTCGTTCTCCATACCAAAATGTAAGTCGTTTGATTTTTTACGCCAAATTTGACTACTCATTTTATTAAAATTTTTGTGCAATTTATCACATCTTTTGTCATGGTTTACTTTATTAATAAAAGTTCTTCAAAAATAACGTAAATTTGACTATGTTTGCACAAATTTGTTGAATAAGATAAGATGTGTGGTCAAATTTCAGATAAAAAAAGTTAACGACTTACAATTTGAGATGCAATCACCAGTGAAGAATCAGCCACAGCACTTTTGCTGAAGAACAGTTACCGGAAAATATATACCAAAGGGACTATTATGCTTTGAACAAGAAATTTACATTTAGTAACAAGGAATGTGCAGAATATTAAGCTTCCTCCACTTGAATATGTGCTCCGTGTAACATAAGGAACACTCGAGCATATCCACTCCAACAGAAGGTATCTACGGTTGGCAGCTACAGAACTATATAGTAAAAATAACCGAGATATGCAGTATATATTGGCAGTCTATCCGCACGAACGGATCCGACAACTGAATCCAAAGCAGCATCCTATATATGCATACAGGTATATGAACCGAAACCACCCAGGTGGTCACACATTTGTTCTTTCGTTCACTTAACGAAGCTCCTCAGGCAGAGCATAGTCTATTGCCACTCTTAAGACCTTGTCGAGCCTGCAGTCATAATGGACTGAATTTTCAAGGTCAGTCAGAGTCGGGGTGATACTCTTGTTTGTGGCCGTGCTACCACTTGAATCTGCAACGCAATTATCAGGAGGAGATGGGGTCTTCCGTACAGGCGTCCTGAGTGAGTCACTGGCAATCAGGGAGCCATTGTCGGTGCGGATGTTCTTCTCCCTGGCTGAGCTACCACTGGAATGCCCATAAGTCTCAGAAGGTGAGTCCTCGCGCACTGGCGTCTTCTCAGAGACACTAGCAATCAAGTGGGAACAAAACTTGTCAGTGCAAATATTAAAGCATATAACAGATGTGTTCGCATATCCATACTAGTGCAACATGTAAAAACTGCTATGAAAAAAAATCACACGAAACATAAGCATCATTGCTTCCTTAACACATGCAAGTGCGACATAAAGCTGTCCTGTCACCTGTGACTTATTTTCTTCATATTGACTATGTTATAGCAATATAATATGGTGCAAAGCCTGATCTAATTTCTAGATATGTTATATTGCATTTTAAATTCCTATTCCTGAAAATTTATAGTAGCAGAATCTTTGCTTTTCAAACCTGAAATATAGTATGGTGCAAAGGCTAATCTAATTTCTAAATATGTTATACTGCACTTTATATTTATATTCCTAAAAATTTACGGTAGCATAATCTTTGCTTTCCGAAATCTGAAATCTTATTAAACACTAGCATATTTTATTTTTGTAGAGCTATGATGTCCTGATTCCACTAATACGATAGTGGCTAAAACTGATACAACAAGTGAATTGGTTTACCAAGTATTACATTAGAACTAAGAAATGAGATTAACTTCTGACTTAGCTCTGGATAGTTTGCTTTGCGGCTCTACTGATGCCTTTCGGTGTAAATCTAATTATTGCAATAGTCTATGGCGATAATGATATATGAACCCACAATCCTCAGTAATTGTTTTATCAGAAGCTGCAGGGGAAAAATGTCAAACAGGGCCTCTATTCATAACTAAAAACAGAAGAAAACAAGAGGCATATTTTCATCACATAATTTATACAAAACTAATTTCTTTTATATATATGATTGATAAATCATCTTGTTTTGGAATCTCCTCAAGTACTACTGCTCATATTTATTTCTCAAATGTTTTTCTGCTGGAAATTCAATACCTCAGCACAATACTTAGCTCTCAACTCTCTACTCGTGATTACCATTTCAGGTGCAAATCTCAGGCCCTCAACAGATAATACTGTCAACTCCCTTGGGGTGAGATAAACCATATATTATTGTTTTATCTCAATTATGAGGACTTAAAACCAATAAAAAAGTAGCAGTGTCTTATCATGAAGATATATTATGAACTGTAACTTACCTTGTTAAAGTCTTGTTGATGCTTTTGATTTGCCTAGTGACAATACGGTTCAGTTTGGGTTTCCTCTGCACCCCCTGTTGTATTCCTTCGAAGACTTTCTTTTTGTATGTTTCTTCCTGGTTGGCATTCTTCCAGGGCCTCCCATTCCCTTCATCAAAGTTCTTCGCCATCCTCTTTCCTAGCTGAAAAAGAAAATGTGAATCATTTATGAATTTATTATTCTCTACAAAGGCATGTCATACTTACAGGATCAATGAAAATAATAGATGTAATGTTGCTATAGTAACTGCATGCCATGCTGTAATTACATCAGTCCTCTTTCTCTATTATTTGTTCTAACAGGAACAATGAAATTTATGAATTTATTACTCTCTACAAAGTTGAGAGCATTGGAATCCGAGAATGCATTTCTGAAGAAAATGATAATTTACAAGTTATCAATGACACCTAAGAGCATGCACACTCATCATTTTTATTCTTTGCTCAGATCAAGGAGGTGGACCTCAGGTTGCTGGAACAAGAAAAATAATATTGCGATTTGTCAACAGATTCAGATTTAGTTCTTCACCCTTTTCTTCTGTGATGGTATAAACAAAGAATCGGTTGCTTCGATCTGCTCGACTTCTTTGTTCAGAAGCATGACAATGGTTTGTTCCTGGGATATACGAATGATACAGGTGACCTTTCCAGTGGCATGTTCAGGTCTAGCATCCTTCTCATTTCCATACTCTCATAGATTTTAGTGGTATAAGTTTAGCTTCTATTTGGCTATTGTACATGACTACATGTTTTTTTTTATCTGCGTCAACCAAGTTCAATCCCTCTTCTACTGGTTTCACATTTAGTGACTCAGGATTATCATGTTGTTATGTCATGTGATCTAGCAGTGCAGTATCTCTTTTAATTCATCACTGCTAACTGCAGATCCAAATTTAATGAACTTTGGTGTCTTCTATGCATGGAAATATGAATTAGGGGTATAGCCTACAGTTATATGTGGTTTCAAGTTAACTATGCTTTTAATTACATAAAGTAGAATGTGTGTATTTTTATATTGCTCTTCAATGTTTGATAAGGCAAATATTCCTATAGGCGCTGCTTTCATGGGTTATTGAAGCAGATTGTTGCTTTCTCCCCTTCCAATCAGTATTCTCTATGATTTTGATTACATAACTATATATTTGCTTTGTCGAGGTTCCTGCATCCTAAATGACTATGATCAGTATTTTTTATGGTTTTGATTACGTACCTCCGTATTTGCTTTGTCAAGTTCCTACAGTGCAAATAACTACGTCCATGCACTGCTAATGATGAATTGTTAAATACTTAAATACAAAATTCGCTTTGTGTTCCATATAGGCTCATTTACACCGATGGAGATAAGGTAGCAGCAGTTCTTCTTCTGATGTCAAAGATCCAAACTTACAGACATGGTGCCATGATTAATAGGGTAATCAAAGATATTTCTTCAGGGTTTCATGGAAAGTGAGAGTACCTTGCAATTGGGGAGGAAGGTAAGAAAAATCCAATCACTTAAGTCATAGGTACATAAATTTTTTAATAACTGCTGGAGACTTCAGATAATTCAGTTATGCAGTATGTCATTTGCACTTGATTAATAACACTGAATTATTTTACTCTGCTCCTAAACATTTAGGAACATAGCAAAATAACACTCTACTCGAGGCATGGTAAAAAGCAATCAGTCAAGCTAAATAGAATGAACTAAAGATTACTAAAGCATACAAAAATTCTTTAGATTAGACAGTGAAGTGTTTCATGTACCACTGAAACCAACAACAAGTCCATTTCGTTTGCAGATGCTGAGCTATTTAAACAAGTTGGTGATGTGTATAGATATTGCAATGGGAAAAACAAGCAGAACACTTAATTTTCTTTGGTTCTAATACTTTTGTAAGATCAGAGGCATGGTAAGAAAGCAGAGACCAAAGTTTGCAAAGCACAAGCCCTGTACTATCCGATGGGCAGGCAATGGCAGGGAGCTGATTGCTTCCCATCTTTGTTTCACTATGTGTGGATTAGGCTTAATTCTTCAAGCTTAGTAAGGAAATCAGTTGGTTTTCAATTTCGTCACTTTGTGAGTGCAAATGTCTACAAGTTCAGTGCATTTGTGTTTTCAGTCAAGTTCAAAGTACAATAACAGAGCATCAAGTCATTAAGCCATTCATCGGACATCTTATTGTGCAAAATCTCATTTATCACACATCTCAAATAAATTACTTAATGCCTAAATGGCTAAATCTCAAATTCACAATTATACCTCTTGTTACATTTTTTTTTCTTTCTAATTGCAGAAGAGGATGAATGTTGGTGTTGGGGGCGCCTGCCCCTCGGCCTCGACCTCGGCCTGCTCCTCCCTCTCGCTCTCCTTCAGCTTCTCTCCGGCCACGCCGACGCCCGTGGCCAGCGCCTCTCATCTCCTCGCCGACCGAATCCTCGTCCATCCTACGAGAGCGCGAGCCGCGAGCGGGTCCGCGCAGTTCCGAGCGGGAGCTGCGTGGGCTTGAGGGCAGGGGCGCCGCGCGGAGCTCCGACCTGGCCGGCGGGCGGCGGACTGCGGAGGCGCCGGGCGCGGACGCGAACGGGAGACGAGACGGGAGGAGCCGAGGGGGTTGGGAATTAGGGGGTTTGGGAAGAGGGACACTTCCACTTGGCCCGGCAGGGCTTATTGGGCCCCTTTTTTTTTCTCCCCACCCCGTTTTTCAGACGCTGCACGCCGCCGCTCCGTCGCTGGATGCCTCGCCGGAAGGGAGGAAGACGTGGGTACTAGTGGTGCTAGTGCTACCCGGCGGTAGGCTTCGCAGCTTCCCCACCCTGCCGCATGGGGAGCTCCGCCTCTGAGCGGTGAGCGTGAACGCGTGCGCATTGTTGCCCAGTGCCATGGCTCGCCGCCAGGTCCTTGTGCGCCTGCGCAAGTGTTTCGCAGTGCCATGCCTCGCAGCCTGGTCCGCGTGCTCGTTCCGTCTTCCGTGTGCGCGTGACCGGCCGGACACGAACGACTCTGTGGATCGGCACGCTTGGGACCGCGCAGCGACCCGTCCGTGGCGCGCGACGACACGCTTGCGGTAAGCGGGCATAGCTAGGTAACGAGGTTTCATCCCGAGTCGAAGGCAATCGCACGAGGAAGATCAAAAATGGCAAACAAGCGGTTGGCCGAAGCTCACCGCGGGGCGTGGCGGGAGCGGGACGGTGAATGGCTCGATCGCCGCTCGCGGCCGTGACGCCGTGTTTCAGTACTACGCCGCGTTGCCTTCGTGGGTGGCGACTGCTCTTCGGTCTCAAACAGCACCAGCGAGCGGCTCGATTCTCCTTGCGAAATGCAAACGCGGCGTCGGGAATTAGCGACGAAACCGGCAGCAGGAACACGGCAATTCGACGGAGAAGGAAACTAAATTGGGACTCGGATGACCGCAACACGGAGGAGAGGGCTGCAATCGAGCCAAGGACGGGGGTGATGCGATCGAAATCGAGCGAGGGGATGAGGGTGATTCGAGAGCTCACCTCTCGTCGCCGCGGCAGCTTCTGCAACCCTCTGCTTCCCTTCCCCGCTCTTCGGTCGAAGCCACGAAGACGAATTGGTTCTGGGGGCGGGGCCCGCAGGTGGTTACCAATTGCCTTTTAACAGCTGTCAGCCTACGCCTATGTAACCTGTGCTCCCTTCCAAGTTCCACGGGTGCACAAGAAATTGAAGTTTGATTTATTTATTTATTGAGGGGAATAAAAAAAGAAGTTCCACCGTACGCTTGGCTGCGTGTGGGCTTGTGTTGTGGGCCTGGGCCTTGGGTGTCCATGTTCAACTAGGCTGAATTAACATGACATGTGCAATTAGCCCTCAACCTTTGTAGGTTTTATTTGTGTTCTAAATCTAACTTCTTTAAGCTGGTTTCAAGTTTTTAAAATGTGTTTTATCATAAAAAATTAAAATGATCTCATTATTAAATACATGTTTTATGAAAATATATAACAAATAATTTGACGTTGAAGATATTGCATGAAATAACATAATCTTTGTGTCTAAATCTTGACATTTCGATTCACTATGCATGATCTATTTGATTACTCGTCAGCGGTAACAAAAACATCGACAACATTAGTATGCATTATCCATTTGATTACTGTTGACACATATTATCTCTTTATATTATCCCTCACATTTACTTGAAAAAGGGTGTAAATAGAAATAGATAACCAACCTAGGGTTTATACTAACGAATTCCACGAGTTTTGGTGAATCTATGAATTTGAAGGGACTATTCAGAAAACAACGAGAGTTATCAAGACATACGAGTCTCGGACGTGTCCTGAACGCAAATCAACTTGGCTCCTACGAAAGAACATTCTAGAAGGCACGAGAATACTTGGCGACGAAGCTGGTGCCCACCTGCCGCGCGGCCTGATTATGGGACCGCGCGGCCTAGCCCCACCTCGTCAGCGGCTCTCGTTGCTATGGCTGTTCACAACCGACCTCTACAACGCATCCAAGCCATTGATCCATGTCGGTTTGATCCAAGGGTTGCGGTTCATCGCTCCGGACTATAAATCAAGGGCCCCTGACCCCAGGGTAAACCCTAATTCATTCTACATCAAATCATCAACGCCTATCAGAGAAGAGCTCTAGATTAGAATTAGAATTAGAGAGCTAGCATCAAGTTGAGAGATTAATTCCACGATCTTGAAAGATCTAGCTAGTCTTGTTCGAGAGAATTAGAGCGCGGTGGAGGGCGAGTTGAAGGAAGGCCCGGGCTTGTCAGTGTCTCTTCTTCATCTTCTTCCTCCGAGATCGAGTTCCATTGGAGCCCGATCTTGAGACTTTGTGGTGGGATCAACTTCTTATTCAAGTGAGTAACATTGTTCTTACTGTTCTTAAGGTTCATAACTCTTTTTGAGTACTTTAATTCCTGTCGCTCTTGAGTTAAAGTTGCATGTCTAGTGTAAGCGTGGTGCTTAGACTAGCTAGCTTATGGATGCCTCCTATATTCCGGATCGGTGGTAGCAGTGGGGAGTGACCTCGTCCCCATCTATCCTTTGTAGTCCACCTCCCGTTTGTAGGACAGTGTAGGACCACCCTTGTTGCTGGAGGAGTTCACTTTGCGCAGCGTCTTCTTTAGTTAACGTCCCCATAAGAACAATATAAACATAGCTCGTGAGGGTAAGAACTAGACAGCCATAAGATCTCCTTACCTCTCTTCCTTTCCAGTCCTTGATAACTGCTCGGGGATCAGTTATAAACCTCATACCACTCTCTCTACCCTTCTCCCTGTGGATTCGATATTTAAAACCCTCTTCCCGAGTGAAGTGCTCACCGGTATTCGTGCGCTTGCGGATTATTTTCTTAGATATTTCTGTGGGCTTAACTTTTACCAACAAGCATTTCTGGCTTCGCTACCAGGAGAACGGTTCAGAGAGAACTTTTGAGTATAACTAGATCTTGTAAGTATAGTTTTATCTTTTCCTTTTTAGTTTAATTTTTATCTTTTTATTTTTCTACTGTCCTAATGGATACTACCCCCCTTATAAACTTTTCGGCACCCTCAGTGCACAGCTTTAGGCCTATACTATCATCGAAACCAATCCTATCCAATGCCTATGAGCTACGTCCACGGTTAATAGAGATGGTCCAAAACAATACTTTCTTAGGAATAGAAGACGAAGACCCTTATTTTCATCTCCAACAGTTTGAGGAGACTTGTGACTGCCTTCACATAGAGGGTATGTCTGATGAGAAAATTCGTTGGAAGCCTTTTCCATTCACACTGAAAGGAAGAGCTCGCCAATGGTACGACCAAACCAAAGAGAAGAAGAGAGGCCATTGGGGAACTCTCCGTGCGGATTTCTGCATGGATTTCTACCTTTTATCCAAAGTAGTCGACCTTAGAACCTGTTGACACCGTTTTTTGGCACGTGTCAAGAAAGGTGACTTTTGTGAAGGAAGAATGGCCGATTCAAAAGAAAAAACCAAAAGATGTACAGGGTTGGATCGGCCAGTTGAAGTCTGTCCGATGGACCAGGAAGAATATGCTTTGAAGATGCTGATCCGTTCGCCTGGTGTTTAGCCGACGAGAAGATGCCGATGAAGTCAAGAAAAGAGAAGAGGATCCGGACTCTACGAAATCTTGACGATTCGGTTGTAATATTTAAGGTAGTTTATCTTTAGAAAGTACTTTTCTTTAGGGTCAAGTTTTGTTTGCCATAATCGGCTAGGATCTGTTAGCTTAGGCTATAAATATGGGTTGTAAGGAACCGGGAAAAACTGATACACATCCAATAAACACAACTTTATAATTCATTTACACTTTTTTCGGCGACTTCGCCTTTCTTCTTCTTTTTCGACGAGTTCTCTTCAAGTTGATCAAGGATGTCTCACATTCGAGCGACTTGGTTTGCTGGTGAGTTTTTTGTTTTACCGAGTATATTTGAGCTTTAGCTACCGGGCGCATCGCTGTGCTTCGTTCAAATCTATTCAAAAGTTATCGAGTTTGTCTAGGCTTTGGCTTCCGGGCGCATCGCTGTTGTCTCGTCTAGATTAATTCACAAGTTATCGATATTGGTTAGATTTGTAGGTTTTTCCTGCTCTTTTAGCCTTTATCAAGGTTATCTGCTAAAAATGTGTTTAGATCGGCTTTAAGTTTTATATTTATCTCTTGTTAATCTTCAAAAGCCGCTTTAGATCTGTTTTTAGCTTGCATCGTTTAAGTTGTACATTCGCAGCTTAAACTTTGTTTCCCACGTGAGATCGGCTGCTCATAGCTAGTTTTGTCGTCTAGTGCATCGGCCGATCTAGCCGACGCGCCTCTTCACCCGCACTCGCATTCAATACTTTTTGTCTCCATCTGCATCGGCTGGCCTTGCCGATGCGCTTGTCTGAGAGATATTCGGAAATCCAGCCAATACGCTCTCGTATTTGACTTTTATTTTCTCCCTTGTCAATTTCACGTCAAATTGACTGGCACGCTTGGTTGACTTTTCCGAGCCTGGCGAACACTTGCCCTCGGATTCTAGTGTGTTGATTTTTGCGTCAACACATCTTTTGGCACGCTCGTGGGACACGGAAAGATTCAACATGGTGAACATCACGGAGAAAGCCAAAGATAAATCTGAAGTTGGTGGTGAAGACAATGAGATCCCCGTTCTTGAAGATCAACTCAAGGAAGATCAGAAGAAAGAATGGGAAGAATATCTGGAAAAGTTCAAGCGTGAAGCTCTGAAGTCATTCAGCATCAACAGGTCTGGTGAAGTGATCAAGAAATTTGACTTCCCACAATTTGGATCATTCACCGAGACCCAGCGTAAGAACAAAATGATAGATGCAGTTGGTCAGGCTGTGGCACAAGCTTTCATCCAGAGTGCTACGGTGATGGGCAACACCGTCCACAATGCGGTGGTCAAGACGTTCACAGAAGGTACTTTTCCGGGAACCATGGGTCCTTGTTACATTCAACCTAATCAAATGCAATATGTTCCCCTGGAAGTATCTGTTGCAGCAGCCCTGTCGGCTTCAAATAGCCAGGCAAGAACAAGCAACAGTCAGACCCTACCGCAGAGCACAATTGCAGCTACGGAGATCAAGACAGATCCAGTATACTCGGCTACACGGCCGATTACTACATCGGTGCAAGATGGATCACGTCTGCGTTTCCTAAAGGGTGGGATCCTAATACTCAGCTTGGCATGGATCCAAGTTTCTTTACGCCACCCAAGATGCAGTTCAACACATCGGCTTCACAGCCGATGACCTCTCACCCTAGTCCATCGGCTACCCAGCCGATGAACACACAGCAGATTGCATTGGCAACCCAGCCAAATGCGCAAGGCAACTGGAGTCCGCAGATGATTGCACAAGCCAATACATCGGCGCCACCGCCGATGACCCCACAGCAGCAGCTTGTAGTCATGCTTCAACCCCAATCTCCTACTGAGATCCTTCTATCACGGTCCTCCCACCAGAAAGGAGTCAACTGGATCTTTCATGATCAGGCTATGGGACGGTTACGGTATGTCAACATGCCGTACATGGATATGGGTCAACAATTGGCTAGCCCAAATACACAGCTGACAATGACTCAACAAATGCCCAATCAGATGTCCCAGCAAGCGCCGCATACGCCATCGGCTCAACAACCGATGAACCATGCAGCTCAGCAACTTGCAATGATGACTGGTGCAACTAGCTTGACTTCTCCTCAGTAGGTGCCGACAGCAGATACACAAGTTGACTGGAGTGCAAAGATAGCAGAAGTGATGAGGGAGCAGTTTGGCTTGAGGCCGAAGCAACAATCGGTCATGTACAAGACTCCTTATCCTTCAGCCTATAATCAGATCCCTCTCCCGCACAAGTACAAGATGCCGGACTTCACCAAGTTCTCAGGGCAGGGGGATGTTTCTACGATGGAACACATCAACAGGTTCCTTCTACAGTTGGGAGAAGCAGGCAACACAGATGCACTCAGAGTCCGTCTTTTCTCCTTGTCTTTGTCTGGGTCGGCCTTTGCTTGGTTTACATCTTTGCCAGCAAATTCCATATTGCATTGGGTCGATCCGGAGAGACAGTTTCATCAGTTCTTCTACTCTGGTGTCACTGAGATGAAGCTGACCGATTTGACTGGATTGAGACAAAGAAACGAGGAATCGGTTGCAACCTTTATTCATAGGTTCAGAGACGTGAAGAACAGGTGTTACAGCTTGGTCCTGTCCGATCAACAGCTTGCAGACGTGGCATTCAATGGGCTCTTGCCACACATCAAAGAAAAATATGCTTCTCAAGAGTTTGAAAGTATCAGCCAGATTGCCAGCAGGATGACAGGAGAGATTCGATCCTACGAGTCTAAAAAGCCTTTTCAGAAGAAGGTCAATTATGTGGAATATTCTGCTGATGATGATTCTGAAGAGGAGCAAGAGAAGGTCGCATCGGCTGAGTGGGTATAGAACAACAAAAGGCCGGTGACGTGTCCGTTTGGGAAGAAAGAGCCAGAGCAGTATGGGTTTGACATCACCAAAGCTGACAAGATCTTTAACTTGCTTTTGTCAGAAGGGTTGATTAAGTTGAAGCCATACCACAAGATCCCGTCGGAAGATGAGCTCAAGAACATGAAGTACTGCAAGTGGCACAATGCCACGTCGCATGACACAAATGAGTGCAAAGTTTTCCGACAGCAGATTCAGATGGCTTTCGAGCAGGGGAGATTAAAGTTTGAGACTCCCAAGAAAGCGATGAAGATCGATGGGAATCCTTTTGCTACAAACATGGTTGATGTGGCCAGAGACAAAGGTTCTTCGTCGTCATCGGCCGATAGATCCGGTGCTATTGATCCCAAGGCACGGACGGTGGCCGATGAAGGTAAAGGGAAGGCTCCAATGGAAGAGGCTGAGCATTCGTCGGCACCTCGCAGACGTGTCACGTCTCAAATGCTGTTGAACAAGTGGCAGCGTGATCGTGAAAGGTGACAACGAAGAGAAGAAAGGGAGCAATGAGAAAAAAATCATTAGAGATGTCCTTTCTTTATCTACTGTTGGGAAGAAGGGTTGACATTGCCGTTGGCATACAATTTTCCCGAATGCAATGGTCAAGGTAGCCGATCATATGACAGACCACGTCATGAGCCCTATCGACGTGAGCGTACTCCTGTGCATGATCGGCTAGGAAAAAAAGGTATCAGTGCATGATCGACTGGGGGGCAGAACCATGCTACGTGATTCTGCCGAAAGAAGGATACCTGTACATGATCGGATAGAGTAGATGGCCAATGACAGAGTACTAGACGATCAGCTGATGCGAAGGGATCCAGAGCGTGAACCTGATCGCACAGGCCATCCTCAGTGGTGCCCAGGAGGGTTGTCTAGGTCTCAGAAGTGACGTGTTCAGAGGTTGCGCCAATGGGAGATCCTGGAAGAAGAACAAGAGCAAGTTATGAAGAGAAAAGAGGTCAGATCACAAGTTTGGCGTGCTAAGCATAGAGCTGATGATGATTACAATTCTGGGTCATCGGCTGCACCAGTTAACATGGTTTTTATGATGCCAAATGAGTTTATGGCACCAAGTGATGAAGACCACATATCAGAGTTAGAGGAGGCCGTAGCACAGTTGAATCTAGAGCCGCTACCTGCAACATTTGAAAAGCCAGAAGACAGCAAGAGACAACATCTGAAGGCATTGTTTTTGAAAGGATTTGTTGATGGCAAGCCTGTTACAAAGATGTTGGTTGATGGAGGTGCGGCCGTGAATATAATGCCTTGTGTCATGTTACGCAAGCTTGGGAAAAATCAGGATGATCTGACAAAGACTGATATGATGCTAAAGGACTTTGAAGGAGTCATGTCTCCTGCCTTGGGGGCATTGTGCGTTGATCTCACGATTGGCAGTAAGACACTTCCTACTACCTTCTTCGTCATCAATGACAAAGGTTCATATAGTTTGCTGCTGGGTCGGGATTGGATACATGCCAACTGTTGCATTCCATCTACTATGCACCAATGTTTAATCCAGTGGGTTAATGATACTGTGGAGATAGTATCGGCCGATTCATCATTCAGTGTGGCGTCGGCCGATGCTCATATAGTGAGCTATGACCGGATGAATTGCTTTTCTGGTCAAGCATGGGAGAAGGACTTTCTTCGGATATCTGATTATGAGATCGCGTCAATAAAGTCAGGAGATTCTTCAGATGAGTCTTGATTGATGGAGATTACGGCCAATTGTAGTATCGGCCAAGTTTTGTAAGTTATAGCCAATACTAGAAAGTATTACCTCTAGTGCAAAAAAATATGTAAAAGCCGATTTGTGGATCGGTTGTAACATGGCCGATTCGATATGAGTCGCCCTTAGAGCAATACATTACAAAATATAAAGTTTTTGAAGATTACTGGCAGTTATAGTACAGAGAGCATGTTTACATCGGTCCCAAAGCCTCTTGAATTGCTTTTATCGCACGTAGGCGAATTTGATCAATGTTTGCTATCACCTGGCTGCTATCCGTTGAGGAACTGGGAATCGGATGGATGCTCCTGTGGAGTTGATATGCTTGACGAGCATATCTCTGTTTATCTTCTTGGAGCTTGGAGATGGCCGATGGAATTTGAGCGAGGTCATGATCTGCAGTATTGATGTCCTGGTTCACACACTCGAGTGCTTGCAGAAGACGAGCGCGTTCAGCTTCCAATCTGGCCTTGTTCCTCAGGATGCTGGCCTGAGCATCATTGAGAGATTTGATTTCACCAACAGCCGATTCTGCCAAAGCTTTGAATTCATCCCTCTACTTGATGGTTTGATCCTGCTGGAGACGATCGGCCAATTGTTTCTGAGCCTTGTTGAATTGTGCATGATGGCTCTCAATGAAGGCTGCAGGGGTCAATGCTTCTTCAACCGATTCTGGGAGCTTGCCTTCCAATTCCTCTAGGATGGCGCGAATCGGCTGAGCATTCTTGATCAGTTGACCGATGTTTTGGTTTAGAAATTCAAGGGATTCTTGAAGCTTGGCTTTAACCTCGTCAGATAGCATAGCTAGGTTGGTTGATGTTGCTTCGTCTTCTTCCTCTTGATAGATGGCTCCAATTTGAAAAGAGAAGAGACTGTTGTCTGGGGAGTCTTGTGCCTAACAAGAAAGATGTGAATAATATAGCCGAGGTAATGAAATCGGCTGAAAGAAGAGTGCTTACTCGTTTTAGCAGGGCTTCATCCATGTTGGGACCAGTAAGGAGGAGAGGTTGTGTTGAAGCACTCGGGAGAATGATATCCAATTGGCTTGATAGCACTTGGTCAGCAAACTGAAAGATGAATAATCAGAGTATGTGCGATATTTGTGAGCTAATTCTGGGGACCATACCTTTGTTAGTGGAGAATCTGTCATGGACTTCTTGGGAGCAGCAGGTGAAGGTTGTGCCTGATGAAATTCAGAGAGAAGCGTATCAAATTCAGAATCATGAGAATGATTAAGATATTTGTTGATAGACAGTATGATACCTGGATATTTGAAGGTGAGGGAGGTGGTGTGTGGACATCTTCTTCTTTTTCAGGTTGCTGCTCAGGGGCATCTTGATTACAGAACAAAGATGCGGTCAGTATTCATGATTAAAGGGGGAATGTAAAATTCAGCATTTACCTTCTGGAGAAGAGGAGAGAATATTGATCAAGATGTTTGCTGGAGGTGTTGTTGCTGCTGAAGATTGGCCATGGGGTTTCTTTCTCTTTTGGGTCGTCGTCTTAGTGGGAGGTGTTTTGCGTTTTCTCCCAGTGGCCACATCTTTCAGACTTGGAGCATCATAGCCGATATTTGGCTTATCGGTTGCCAGGGCATAGTTGATCAGCTGATCACTTCTGCTGACTGTTGGGGGATCGTTGTTGGTGTCCTGCTCAAATGGATGTTATACACAAGCAGGGAAATATTATAATACAAAATGAGAGATAGAAATTGGGGATTATACCTCATCGTCAGAAGCTTGATAGTTGTCATTCAGAGCCATACAATACAAACTGGCCGATTTGCAGAAGATGTGATTTTCCATTCAGACCACCATTGGATAAAGGGGGTGGTGATAAAAGGGGCCAATTGCCAATCGGCCAGGAGTGTCATGTTTACATCAGGCTCTAAGTTTTTCAGTCGATCGTAAGAGAGGGCAACATCAAGAGTGCCTCTGAACTGAACCTTGCCAGTGAAAAAGAGGGAGGGGGGCACTTGGCCAAATCCCAGTTGTCTGGCTGCTACTGATGGATTGTAGAACTCATAGCTGAGAGTGTCTTTGCCAGTTGTGAAAAATTGACTGGCAAAATTCTTGGGGAGATCATCTCTTTCAGCATATTAACAGCTTCCTCATCAGTCTTCCATAAGTCAAGTTGGAACTTGAAGGGGTTCTCATGCATGACCTTGTCATCTTGGTATGCAAACCAGACAGTAGAGGCTCCTGGGAAGCCAGTGTAGAAAGACTTGAAAAAGTCAGTAATGCCAAAGACTCTGGGGTCATTGGCAATCATGATTGCTGCTTCACCGAATAATGTGCATCGGCGGGGGATAACTTCTTCTTCTTCAGAGAAGTCTTCTGATGGAAATTCAATTTCTGACAGCTCAACTTTCATAGTCTTGTGCATATACATGTGGAGCCACAGTTGAATGAACCACCAGGGACCTCCAAGATTGATGATCGGCTGGTTCTTTCTGAGTCTGGACGATACTTGATGAAGCAGGTGATATACTGATCCAAGAAGAAGTTTGCCAAGGGGGGCAGGGTTGCCAGTAGCCAAATTCTCTGCTAATCTGAGATTGGTGTTTGTTGGACCGACAGTCTTGCCACAGAAAACGAATTTCTTGAGCCACATGTTGAGAAAAGCAGTGGGTTCCCTGTTAGGCACAGACCCAGTTTTCATGTTCTTGCTGACATAACCCCCCATCCGCCGATGCTCTTGGTCTCAATCTTGAAGGTAGCCTTCTCCTGCAGACGGAAGGGCCTATCCGGGGCAGTAATATTCAGGCCGGTGAGCATCACCACATCCATCAACGTGGGTGTCATCGGCCCGTGGTTAAACATGAAGGCGTTGATGGCGTCGGACCAGAAATAGGAGGCCGATATCAGCATCGGTTCATTTCTGACGATCTCCGATAGAGATAAGTTCAGACACTGGCTAAGGTCATACTGTTCCCAATTTGTTCTTTGAGATTTGGCTATCCTACGGAACCAATTTCTCCATCCTGGAGTGGTGCTCGGCCAAGATCTGAAAGCCTGAGGCCAATCTGATCCCATATCGGAAGATTTCAGAGGGATTCTACTGGTTTCTAGATTGATTATATCCGTTGGGTCTGGGTTTCCCATGGGGCCTAAGCAGATTAAACCAGGCTGGTTCTCTAGAGGAATAATCTTTTTGTTCCTAAGGTTCTGGAGGAGAAAAGAGGCGGAAATCAGAAATGCGATTAAGAAGAAACCTTCAGGGGATTAGAAAAGGGAATGGTGGAAAGAAACATACCTCGGAGATTTCAGAGATGGAAGCCATTGCTGGGGAAATGATTCTTGAAGTTGAAACCCTAGAAGAGTGTTCTGGTTTGCGACAGCGGCGGCGGAACAGATGAGTTCTTGAGCAGATGGGGAGGCAAGGAGAACGCTACAGTAAAAGTGCTGACAAGGAAGAAGGCGTAGATATTTATAGAGCTTATCTAAGGGTAGAAATGGAAGATTGAGAAAATGTTTGTTTGGGAACAAAGATTTGATTAAGCATTGACAGACATGATTGGAATTAATTTCGGAGTAAAACAAATTACTCCGAAACTGGGGGGCATGTGTTGACACCGTTTTTTGGCACGTGTCAAGAAAGGTGACTTTTGTGAAGGAAGAATGGCCGATTCAAAAGAAAAAACCAAAGGATGTACAGGGTTGGATCGGCCAGTTGAAGTCTGTCCGATGGACTAGAAGAATATGCTTTGAAGATGCTGATCCGTTCGCCTGGTGTTCAGCCGACGAGAAGATGCCGATGAAGTCAAGAAAGGAGAAGAGGATCCGGACTCTACGAAATCTTGACGATTCGGTTGTAATATTTAAGATAGTTTATCTTTAGAAAGTACTTTTCTTTAGGGTCAAGTTTTGTTTGCCGTAATCGGCTAGGATCTGTTAGCTTAGGCTATAAATATGGGTTGTAAGGAACCGGGAAAAACTGATACACATCCAATAAACACAACTTTACAATTCCTTTACACTTTTTTCGGCGACTTCGCCTTTCTTCTTCTTTTTCGACGAGTTCTCTTCAAGTTGATCAAGGACGTCTCACATTCGAGCGACTTGGTTTGCTGGTGAGTTTTTCGTTTTACCGAGTATATTTGAGCTTTAGCTACCGGGCGCATCGCTGTGACTTCGTTCAAATCTATTCAAAAGTTATCGAGTTTGTCTAGGCTTTGGCTTCCGGACGCATCGCTGTTGTCTCGTCTAGATTAATTCACAAGTTATCGATATTGGTTAGATTTGTAGGTTTTCCTGCTCTTTTAGCCTTTATCAAGGTTATCTGCTAAAAATGTGTTTAGATCGGCTTTAAGTTTTATATTTATCTCTTGTTAATCTTCAAAAGCCGGTTTAGATCTGTTTTTAGCTTGCATCGTTTAAGTTGTACATTCGCAGCTTAAACTTTGTTTCCCACGTGAGATCGGCTGCTCATAGCTGGTTTTGTCGTCTAGTGCATCGGCCGATTTGGCCGACGCGCCTCTTCACCCGCACTCGCATTCAATACTTTTTGTCGCCATCTGCATCGGCTGGCCTTGCCGATGCGCTTGTCTGAGAGATATTCAGAAATCCAGCCGATACGCTCTCGTATTTGACTTTTGTTTTCTCCCTTGTCAATTTTAGGTCAAATTGACTGACACGCTTGGTTGACTTTTCTGAGCCTGGCGAACACTTGCCCTCGGATTCCAGTGTGTTGATTTTTGCGTCAACAGAACCCATATCCTATCCTTCAAACAAGGGGATAATGAATCTATGAGTTCATCCTGGGAATGTTTTGAACTCCTTTACAAATCCGGACCAGATCTAGGCCTTCAAGACCACATTCTACTCCAGCATTTCTATATAGGTCTTAATAAGAAATCTCGATAGCACCTAAATACCTCCTCGAATGAATCCTTCATACACCTCATTGCCGAAGAAGCTAGAACCATCCTAGATAACATTCTAGCCAACATCAATGATGGTCGACTTGAAGAGAACCTCTTAGAAGAAGAAACCCTAGAGATAGCTGAACCCAAACTTTTGCCACAATCTTCTTCCCCTTTAGCTATCCAACCCATAGAATCTCCAAAGGAAGAAATTCCTACAATGATTTTATGCTTGATATCGAAGATGATTTATTTTCCGATTATGGGAATACCTCGAATTATCATAAAGAGAAAAAGCCTCAGAAGTACAAATCATCCTCACAAGAAGTGATAGACCC
Source organism: Panicum virgatum (assembly GCF_016808335.1). Taxonomy (NCBI): domain Eukaryota; kingdom Viridiplantae; phylum Streptophyta; class Magnoliopsida; order Poales; family Poaceae; genus Panicum; species Panicum virgatum. Next base: position 64,428,229 of record NC_053153.1, read on the forward strand.
TTTTGAAGAAGCTTTCTCAAAAAATATGCAACGGAGCTTGTTTCCATCATAAGTGGGGAATGGTTAGAAGAATCAGAGCTTTCCTCTGATGTGGTCCATTTGGATTCTCCTTGTACACCTATTAAATGTCTGATTAATAAAATCCCTTTTGATGCTCTATATAATCCAGTTGTGGGGACAAACATTATGGCTTTATCTTTTGCTCATCAGTTTCTTAAAGACATGGCATTAACCCCCACAACAAAGTTATTGAAAAGCTCCTCAGGACAAGTCATCCAAAGTTCAAGAATTCTTTATGTCCTACCCATTACGGTAAACGACATGACAATCCACCTAAGCTTTCATATTTTTGATATTAAGGAGTTTGACCTCTTAATAGGCCAACCATTTGAAAGACTCCTTAATGAAGGACACAAAGGGAAACTTGATATTTGCTTAGGCAAAAGTCTTAAAATTCCCTTAAACTTCACACACTCTATCCATACTAAGACCGAACCTAGTCTAGAACCTGACCCAATGGAAGAGGTGAAAGAAGCATCTCTAGAACATTTCGTAGAATCCAATCAAGAAGATGTTACCAATTTCTTTATTGGGGAGGAAGATGATAACCCTATAGAATCTGAACCCCTCGATGAGTTCGAGGAATCCTCTAGACCTCTCATTGAGCTTAAACCTTTATCACCTGGTCTTAGATATGCCTTTCTGTTGACATCGCTAGCGTCATTGACTAGAAACAGATATAAAACCTATCCCTATCAATGACGCCAGAAATGCAGAGGTATATCTTAACATATAATGATGCTAAGGGTATATCGGATGTTGCTCTCAGATAATACTAAAAGATAAATCCGCTACATATCATAGCACTACTCGATCTAGGTTGTCATCCCTGACAGTAATGCCAGAAAATGCATGGGATGGTATTCGTACATATGCCACTTGTAATCTTGATATATATATATATATATATATATATATATATATATGGGTATCCGCAAGCGCACAGATATGAATATACCATTGTAGCATTTTAACCAGGAGTAAACCAGGTATCATATTTATATTCTACCAAAGGGAAAGGTGACCATGTCTTTTTGAAAGGATCTTCATCACACGATGTCGTAGCCTAGAGGGGGGCTGAATAGGTGTTCCTTCAAAATTCGGCGCTTAATCCCTGCTGGGACTGCCTGGACCGGTCAGATCGGTCTACCAGACCAGTCAGACCGGTCTGATCAGACAGATAGGCCAGCAGCAAGAACAAGTCCCCTCTCGAGCTTGAACCTATATGAAACTTGGTGTGTAGCTTTTGCAGAGTATTTCTAGCAATATAATGAGTTGCCTACACACAAGTAGCGCACAACCAAAGTAGATCGAGCGGAAGCACAATTCAAACTTAAAGACTATAAATGCAAGGTAAGTAAATCAAATAGAAATAGAGATGAAGCAATGAAGACACGGTGATTTATTTGACCAAAGTTCGGATTCACCCCGTGCACCCACGTGTGAGTCCTACTCTCTGTTGAGGAAGCTCTTAGTGACCCAAAGGTCAGGCTATCTCCTCTTCTCCACTATATGACCATGCGCCCTCTTGGCACAAGATTGAAGCTGCAACAAACTTGCCGCTGCTCACCACAAGCTTGGAAGCTAGCCGGCGACGCCTAGCCGTCTAGGAGCCGATGCTCCAAGAGTAACAAATACTTCATCGAGTTGGCCGACGCAACCTCAAGTGCTCAAAAGCTAGGGCTCAATCTCTCTTTTTCAAATGACTCTCTTTGAATGGATTCACTCAACCCAACTCAAGGATTCAACTTAAATCAAGCAACTCTCACAAAGAGAGGTTGGGGAGGACTCTCTAAGTGCTCACAAGGCTCACAAAGTGTTTTGAAATGTTAAGGCATCAGCACCCACGAATGGGTGAAGTCATGGGGTATAAATACCCCCTCTCACAAAACTAGCCGTTGCCCCTGTCAGTGTCAGACCGGTCAAACCGGTCCCCTAGACTGGTCAGACAGGTCACTTTTGAAAACTAGCCGTTGGGGGCTTTTTCTGCTTAGACCGGTCAGACAGGTCCCTCTCTGGTTTCTGCAAATTAGCTCTCTCTTAGGCTATTCTCTCTAGGGACTTGCTATGAGCCCTTTTGGTGTTATCTAAACCAACTGATGTTGCATCCCTCTTAACAGTACGACATAGCTATACTCAAGTGCATAAATGAAATATAGAATTTCCACAATTACTTGAGCTTCTTCGTAATATGATCATGTCGTCCTTTCTTCGATCAATACCATGAGGGCATCAACATCTTCTTTCTTTTGAGCATACCCGCTTTTGAGCTAGTGACTTTGAATCTTCAACTTGCATAGGAATGAAATCCAACTTGATTCACAAGTCACCTTCTTTACTTGAATAATGACACTCTTCAACATAGAGCTCTCCATGACTCTAGGATCTCCGGCCTTTGACCCGTATCGGTTCCCTTGCTCATCCCAAGCCATCGCTTGCGTAGCCTCTTGAAACACACCTCTCAGTCCTCTACCTTTATCCTAGCCGTCCATCTTGAACTCATATTGATTTGTGTCATGTATGAAATCTTTTTTGTCAATTCGAATTCTCAATTCAATCTTATATGCAAGCTTTCCAATTTGAGACATCATATATGCATCAACTCATGTCTCATTCTCTTTTACTTTGCTTGCTTGCTTCTTTAGTTGACCACTATTTATCACATGTGACAAGATCTTCCATATTTGAGACTATGCGTAAGCATATCACATCTCATTCACAAAAACCTTTACTTGTCACTTTGAATCCCATTAAGATCTAACAAGCCTTCATAGATATTGGAGCCTTTATGTCAATCATAGAACCCTTGCTCTCAATTTTCTTTAACAACTTTGCTTTCCATTTTAAGTCCCGCATCAACCGAAACAAGCCTTCGCATGTTAGAGCTTTTATATCAACCATGAATACCTTGCTCTATTTTCCTTTACTTGTTTTGCTTGTCACATACACATTATATCAATGGGATAACACACTTGCTTGCACCACATAAGCCATTTCATATAATATCATTACTTTATTAATTTCCTGCTCATAATCTCATGCAAGCAAGTTAGTCCTTTAATCGTGTTGTCAATCAACACTCCAAAAACCCACTAGGGGCCTATATGCTCTTTCACTTTTAATAATATGTATATCTCTCTTGCAGTGGTGTAATGTAGAGTGGCCAAATGAATCGAGTTACTCTAGAACAGGTGCAAGTCACATAATAAAGATGTCGGTGTCACGACCCGGAGGATCGGACCCAACTAGTAATGATGCCACGTGTTTTCTCATCCCAGATGATGATGCGAGAGGCAACACAGTAACGCACGAGTTTATCCTGGTTCCGGCCACGGGACCGTACGTCCAGCAAGGGGGTGTGCGAGGGCACTGTATTATCTTGCACTCGAGGTGCTTGTAGTAGGGGGTACAAGCGAGGCGAGAGAGGGAGGGAAGCTCCCAAGTCTCTGCTAGAAGAGAAGTTAAGCATGGCGAGTATCGATGTAAGGCTAGAAGCGAGTGTGCGCTTTGTGGGCAGTGTAATGCCTAGAGAGCTGACTGACCGTCTGAACGAACCCGTTTTAAGGGACGCCCGCCTCCTCCTTTTATAGTCGCAAGGAGGGGCGGTGTACATGGGTAGAGGAATGTGGAAGTCGTCGTTTTCCCCTGAGTCGCGGGGGTGCAGTGGTCGAACACTATAGGAAGTACACTGTGGGGCATGGCGTTGGGCATGGCAGTCGTCCTGGATATCATGTCTTGTGGAGATCACGTCGGCGTCCTGCCAGCCCCAGCAAGTGGCATGGTCTTTGCTGTTGGGCGTACGGTCTTCCAAACATGGCGCAGTGGCGCTCCATAGGCCCCAAGTCAGAGCCTTGCAGGCACCAGCGGTAGCGGGGCGCGCGGCAGTCCCGGACCCCCTGCAGGGAGTGCTGGCGTGCACACTAGGAGGTCCGGAAAACACGGGGAGGTCCCGGACCCCTCGAGGAGGGGGGTCCGGGACTCCGGCTGTGAGTTCGGGACGTCCTCCTTCGGGGGGTACGTGGTGACACCGGACCCCCTCCCAAGCGGGAGGTGGGCCCAGGGCCATACGTGTGATGAGGTAGAGTCCGGACGGCCAGAGTTGGCAGAATAGTGCCGAGAGCAGTGCCGGGCATGGTTCGTACCGTGTCACAGGTTCCCACAGTATTGCCACAGCGTCCAGGATGGCGAAGCAGTGGCCGGAGTTGGCAGACGGGACTCTGGTCTTATCCACTATGGGGGATGGCGGCCTGACGCCGTCTGACCCAGACACCGTGGAGGAGTGGTTGGAATTTATATTCCCGTATGACGGGCTGATGAGCGGCAGGGCCGCTTGTCCTTTATGACGAGGGGTGGCCTCGAGTGAAGCGGAGATGAGGTGCTTGCTCGAGGGTAGGTTCGCTACCCTCGAGCAAGGCGGGGATGGTTTGCCCGCTCGAGGGTAGGTTCGCTACCCTCGAGCGAGGCGGAGACGTGGGGCGCAGTCGAGGGCCTCGATGGGAGCCCTCGAGCGAGGCGGAGATCGCCCTGCGGGTCCGAGGGGGGATGTGAATGGGCCGCATGCTGGGCTTCTTTGAGTCCTTTCCTTTCTTCCAGATTGGAAGGAGGTCATGGGCCTTCATGGCCCAGTTGCCTTAACATGTGATTACGTCTTTTAGGGTGATCTTAGTACCCCCAATTAGGGTGTCCCTAATTGTGGTACCCGACAGTAGCCCCTGAGACTTTGGTCGAGTCAAGGGATTCGGCCAAAGGGTATTTCGGTGATTTCCCACTTGACGTGATCGATCGGTGCTGTGCACCCGCCAGGCGCACCTGGGTGCCGGCCCAGCGGATGTGACAACTCGTCGGTCGGGGCAGTGCGCCTGCGGAAGGCGTACTTCGAGGCGTGTGCCTTTTCGTTTTATTCTGAGGACGAGACGCATCCGCGTGCTGAGTGGGACCGGGGCGACGATGGCACCTGCTGCTCGGCAGCTGGTGCTTTTGTCACGCTGTCCTGTGCTCAGGGTATCGGCCCCGCTCTCCCTGGTCGCCTTGCGATGCGCCATTCGAGGGCGGTCGGCCCGGGCCGATGCTGCGCCGCTTGGCGTCCAGGGGCATGGCTTTGCTTTGTTCGGTCGCGTCTCGGCGCGATGGTCGAGGGCATCTCTTGCTCGTGGAGTCGCGTGCTGTCACGGGCGGTCCAAGCCCTCGCCTTTCGACAAACTTGAAGCTTGGCGCCCGGCGCAGCTATAAATAGGGGTCGTGGGGTTCTCTTTCCTCTCCAACTTCCCTGCTCTTACTCCTAGCATTGCCTAAGTCTCATAATGTTTTGCTTCGCCTCTCGTGGCCAGCCCCCGGATGGGGCGGCTTGGGTTTTTTAGGCTTTGACGCTAGAAGAATGCTTGCGAGCGGTGGGGGAAAGCTGGAGAGGGTGCGCGCACCATCCCTCGGCTTCAGTGGGATCAGCAGAAGAGCATTGGGCTCGTAGGGCCCTGCTGCGGCGATGTCCCTCAGCCTGAGGGGGCGTTGAGACGCCTGACCACGGCACGAGTGCCAGGTCTGGTGGCCGTTCTTCGCATCGTCCCTTTTAGCAACAAGGTTGCTCTCGGGGAGATGGTGCAGAGGGTGCTGTCCGCCAGCTCCCCCCCCCCCCCCCGCACAGTCTTCGGTGGAGGAGACGCTAGAAGAAAGCTTGCGAGGAGAGCATCCCGCTGGACCCGTGCGGTCTGGGGGCTGTTCCTCACATCCCTAGCAGTCTGGCCGCCATGTCGGCCAAGAACTCGGGGCTCTTCACCGGCGCTAGCTCCTCCCCAAGACGGGGAAAATTGCCGCGCGGGCGGCAACAAGTTTGTGCCTTTCGACGGCTTCGTGCCAGTAACCCTTTGTAATTTTTATTTGTACTGAGAAATAAAGCCCCTTCCCCTTCACGGAGAGGATGACCGAGGGTATAGGAGTATACAGAGGGTTTCAGCCCTCGAATGTATGTGAAGTTTCCTCCATGGGGGCACGTCAGCGCACCCGCGGGTGTAGCCCCCGAGGCCTTGGAGGAGTGCTTGCACTCGTCCAAGGGCTATATGCATCGCTCCGCTTGGTTGCTTCACCGGAGTGGCTATCCAGCATCTTTTTCAGCAGGCATCGGCATCGTTTCAGCCGGCCTCGGCATTGCTGGCACGACGACCGGGAGTCTTGCTGAACCATTTGGCAGGTGAGCATTGAGCGTGAGGGTTTAACTAAGCATGGGGAGCTATATAATTGACGGTTAGCCATTCATTCGAGGGTGCGGCCTAAGCCGTGGTGTGCGAGGAGCCCCCGAGCCCAGGCCTGCGTGAAGGCGTTCAGGGGAACTCTCGACTTTGATTACGACCCTCGTCGCCCTTCCGCAGGGAGGAGGGGTGAAGCGCACCATGCTACCCATGCCCGGGCCGCGAGCGATGGCTGCTTCGGTGAGCTATTAGCGGGTAGTTCAAGCGGACGTCCATGCCCCGTTCAATAAGAGTCGGCTCGTGGTCCATGGACATGTCACATAAAGCGCTCACGAAGGTTCGCTAGGCGGGGCTCGGACCCATTCGATAGGGTCCGAGGGCTCGATGCTCTCCCTCGATGGGATCCCCCTACTAGGCACCTTCGACTGGCCTTGAACACTGCGTAGGATGTCTCGAACTCCGCATTCGAGGGTGGCTTGTATGGCACATCCATGCAGTCCCTGACTCTGGCGATCTGGGGTGCCTGCCGAACCCCCGAGGGGCCAGGCTTTGAACCCCTGATCAGTAAGGCCTCGGAATGTGATTCCTTCGACGGTGAAGAGCCCTCGGGAGGAATATTCCATCGCAATTCGCGAACGGCGTGGAGTCGAAGTCACGCGCGCGGGTTTTTCGGCGATCGTGGGCGACGTGGCCCGGTTTGTGCTGTGCGGTGCGGGTGCTCCTTTTCAGGCGGTAGCCTCGGGCAGACGAAGCGGCGTGGGCGGCGGCTGACGGATGGGATAGTGCAACAGTCGCACCGCGCTCGTCGGTTACCGTGTCGTAGTTATTGTTGCGTGCGCGCGTGGGAGACTCTGCGGCCGTGGGACCCGGCCGTCAGAAATAGCAAAATCTACCGCATTTAATGCGGTCGATTCGGGTCGTGGCGGCGAATCCGCCCGTCGCAGTGGATAAAAGCGAAGAGGAGGGGGTTGTTTTGGGCTCACCTGGCCATTTGCCTTCGTCTCGCTTTTGTCTTCTCCGCCTCCCCTGCATCCTGAGCCTGCAGCCAAGAGCGAAAGGAGGAAGAGGAAGGAGAGTGAGGGCGCACCTTAGCCATCCCGGAGCCTTCATCCCCACATCCCCCCTCGACTTGAAGAGATGTCGGATGTCCAAGAGCCATTGCCATGGGGGAAGTCCTCTGCCACCGTGGCGGTTCTGGAGCAGTTGGTCGCTGACCGGCTGTTGCCGCTGAACCCCGACTCGGGGGCACCGGCGTGGATTTCCCCACGGCCGGAGGAGACCGAGCCCAAGCCCCCCCAGGATTACGTTGTGAGCTTCAAGCGTCTTCATGAGCGAGGCTTCGGTGTCCCCGTCTGCATGTTCATGCGGGCATTGTGCGATTACTACAGAGCGGAGCTACATAATTTCAGCCCCAACTCCATCTCGCAGGCGGCGGTCTTCGTCGCTGTCTGCGAGGGGTACCTCGGAATCGAAGCCCATTGGGATCTATGGATCCATCTGTTCTGCGGCGAGCTCTTCGTTGAGAACACGCGGGGCCAACCGAAGCGATTCGCGTGCGCTGGTGGCCTGACGTTCCACGTGCGCAATTCCCGGAAGAATTTGTACATCCCAAGCAAGATGACAACGAACAACGCCGTGTGGAGTCGAGGGTGGTTCTACCTTCGGAACTATAGCGGCGCACTTCCAGCGTTCACCAACAGAGTTCTCCGGGAGCGACCGCCGAAGTGGGACTGGGGGGTATCGCCCCCAGCGCAGCAGGCCAAGCTCGAAGTCCTCACCGACGCGCTGGCGCATCTGAAGAATAAGGGGTTGACGGCGGCGGCCGTCATCGCAAATTTTCACCGGCAAAGGGTGATCCCTCTGATGGAGAGGGCCCTGCCGATCTTTAAGCTCACCCCCGGGGCCAAGGCTTTGGGCTCGAGGATGGCGGTGGAACTGCTTCCCCGCAACACCGCTGCTCGGAGGGTGAGGTACGCGGTGGCGGAGTTCCCCCACGACCCCGAGGATCTTTGGAGGATCAAGATGCGCCCAGAGCCAGGGTACATTTCTCTGGTGAGTTTCGATTCTGAATTCGTTGTGTCTTGTGCGGCCCCTTTCCTCTCCCCTGACTTTGTCTTGGTCGTGCTTTGCAGGGGTTGAAGTGCCACCCCTCGAAGCCTCCGGTCCCGGAAGAACGCCAAATTAACCACCTGCACACAGAGGCGGTGAAGAGGCGGAAGGATGCGGCCGAGGCGAAGGCCGAGAGGAAAAGGAAAAGGAAGGCAAAACATGACAAGGCGTGCAAGATTGCACGCTCGGAGGAGGGGAAGCCGCGGCCAGCCACACCTGAGTCCACGGACGAGGAGGAGGACGCCTCGGACGCCGAGGGCCACCTTCTTGGAGACGACGGGGCGACAGCGGGTGCGAGTTCCCCGCCGACTTATCAGTGGGTTGTCGACAAGGGGGCGTCGGCAGCGCCGGAAGAAACAAGGATCGTGGCGGATTCGTCGGCGGATCCGTCCCTCGAGGGGGCGGAGCGGGAGTTGTCCCCGCCGGCAGCGGGTGAGGAGTCGCCCGCGCCCCAGGTGCTGATTCGCGGCGGCGAGTCTGCCGCGAGCGTGAAGACGCCCGTGCTGACGGCCCCGAGGCTCCAGGCCGACCTGAGGGCGGTGCCCTCGGGTCAGTCTTTGAGGGGCGGGGCGGTGCCGCGGGCCCGAAGAAGCGGTACGGGCAAGCGGAGTATGAGCGCTTGATCCGGGTAAGTGTCTTTGGTTTTGTTTGTTGTATTCGTTTGGTTGATTCCCCAGTCCTGCTTAACCTCAATCTTCTTTCCCCAATTTCCAGCTCCGGGGCCGTCGCCAGGGATGCAGTCCCGCTCGCCCCGACCAAGGCTCTCAAGACCGGGGCGCGGGCCACGCCGCGCACCGCGCCGCAGCCTCTGCCGGTCGTAGACATCGTGGCGGAGGCCGCGAAGCTGCGGGCGGCGATGGCTCGAGGGTCCCAAGCGGTACAACAGGCCCGAGAGCCGGGGAACGGGGGCGACGCCGGCCAAAGCGGTGGTGAAATGACCGCTCAGGCTGGCGCCTTGGAAGAGGCCGGCCGGGGCGGCGCAGACGACGCCGCCTGGCCGGGCATCGAGGTCGAAGCCGGCCGGGGCGATGCGGACAGTGCCGCCCGGCTGGTCACGGGAGAGGGAGGAGCTGGTGAGGACGCACAGGAGCGCCCCAGCAGCCAAACGGAGGTGGTGTTGGCGCTCCTTAAGTATCCATTTTATCCCCTGTTTAACTTTGATAATGGCATGAATTTAATATCAAAATCACTAACCATCCTAACCTCGGCCCAATAATTGGTCATTTTCACGTTTGCACATATATTTTGGAGGTACTTCGTTTTTGCAGGTTTTTGACCAATTTTGGAGCATGAAATGGCGAGGCCCACGATCACGCGATTACACGAAGAATGACGAAGGCCAAAGCCCGAACAAAGGATCGAAGGCCATGATGATTAGAGGCCCGTTCATGCACATCCACCCTCCAATGAAGCCCAAAAGATAAATCAAGATACTTCGGGGTTAAGCAAAGCAAAGAGATATTTAAGGAAGGATTTTCCATCCTATCCTTCTCCTCGAAGAAATCTCGAAGATAACGACGTCTAAAGAGGTACAATCGTGAAAGACATAAACTCTAGAAGATTCCAGGAGGCTTGGGGAGAAAGTTGAGCATGAGCCGGCGAAGGAAAGTGCTATGCCGGCCGGCCTAGGCTCATTGGGCCGGCCGGCCCAGGCCTTTTTTAGGTCGGTTCGACCTCCCCTTCGACCGAGGGTTCCCTAAGGCTATTTAAAGACCCCTCCCCAAGGTTCACGAGAGATCAATTCGGGAGACGACGCCAAGGAGCAGAGAAGATAGAGGGACACCTCTCGGAGAGCCGAGGGTCGTGCTAGTTGTCTAGGGTTTGCCCTAGCCGACGTGGGAACCTTGCAAGGAAGACCACATCGGAGTTCTGGAGCTAGGATCATCAAGATCAAGGTAGGGCCCCGGTTGTGATCTTGAGATGTACTATCATTCATGGTGAAGTTATTTGTGTTTCCGAATGTTTCGCGACCATGTTCTCCTCTTTCGATTTCGTTCTTTTCTTTGGGTTCGCTTCATCCTAGATCTATTATCGAGATAGATCACTTAGCATGATCTTGTAGTCATGGTGGCTAGAGGTTCATGGCGGAACTACCAAAGAGGGTTCGACTTGCTTCAGGGTATCTCGTTGAAAGGGGTGGCGTCGTGACAGGCCGTTGCCACTTAGTAGGTTGGGTATCGAGGGATCGGATTGGAGATTTTGGGTTTAAAGAGGCTTTTCATTGAGATTCACATCTATCTTACTTCACTTTATCTAGCTGGAACTATAACATATGCATGATCTAGGTGATCTAGATTGGTTATCTCTAACTCTCTCTTGCTACCTTCGGTGTTTGTCATTTTTAGTAGATTAGATTCGTTTTACACCACATCAACATAAAGGAATCTCTATGTTAGTAGATTGTTTCTTGTCTCTTTGGTTCCGTGGATTGATAAACCTTTGGGGAATATTCTGAGAGAAAAGCTACACGAAACTGTGCGCTTGCGGTATATAAATCGGAGGCGTTAGTGAACGTCAACAGGTAGAGACCCTCGTCCTCGAGCCCCCGAGGGCTGAGGTCGAGAGCGTCGCAGAGGGGACGGCGCTAAGGGCGCCAGAGGTGGAAGGAGCCCCTGTCTCGGAGCCCACCGAGGCCCGAGACGAGGGTATCGACGAGGTGGTGCCGGAGCAAACGGCGCAGGGGGCATAGTGCCGGTGGTGCAGCTGCCGGACAGCAGCGATGAATACGGGGATTCGATGGACATCGACCCCGTCGCTGCGGCAAGCGCCGCCGCACACATCGCCGAGTTTGCATCGGCCCGCGCCGATGTGCTCGAGGCGGGGACGTTCGAGGGGCCTCATCACGTGGCAATCATCCCGTCCGGGGTCCCCTCGGAGTTTCTCTGCAAAGAGTAGGTGGAAGAGGAGGCCTGGAACGCGCAGCTTGACGTCGGCCGTGAGATACTACAGGCCCTCGACCACGCTTTCCGGCTCCATCAGAAGACAGATTACCAGGTCAGCAAGGTAAATGCTTTCCCCTGAAAATTGCTCGGATTCGATTTGACTTTAACGCGCTTTTACCCACGCCCTTCCACTTGCAGCGGCTGAGGGAAATCTCGCGCGAAAAGAGCGCCGAGATGACCCGGATGTACTCCCAGATGAGCCAGCTCGGGAGGCACAGCGCCGAGCTAGTGCTCAAGAACATCGAAGCCAACACTAAAATGGCAGATCTGGGAGCACGTCAGCAGGCGCTGGAGGAGTCGGCGCGGGCTACCGGTGAGCATGATGCCCAAAGGGCCGCAGCAGAGCACAGGGCTCGAGAGGCCGAGGCGCAGGCTGCCGAGCTGCAATGCCTTCAGACGGCGCTAGAGGAGAAGGCTCGGGAAACCGAGGCGCAGAGCGCCGAGCTGCGGTGCCTTCGAACAGCACTCGAGCAGCAGGAGACCGAGCTTCTCCACAAGGAGGTGGCCGTTGTCGTACTCACCGGGACCCTCTGGGAAGAGGGCGAGGCCCTCGAGGGGAAGGAGGTGACCATCCAGAACATGGAGATCATCCTTAAGGAGAAGGAAAACTCCTTGTCCTCGCTCGAAGAGGCTGCCCGAATCCAGAGGGAGGAGGCGCAGAAGAGTATCATGGGTAAGTACCTTCGAGTTTTTGTTGGTTTGTTTCTTTTCGCAGCTTACGTTGATTTCCTTTGCTCAGAGCTGAGGCAGAAGGCGGTGGATGAGTCCGCGGCGAAGGAAGCAGTCCACACCGCACTCACAGCGGCGCAGGCGGAGTTCGCTGAGCTGGAGCAGACCGCCGTGAGCGTGTGCCAAGAGCTCGAGGGGGAGGGTACTGCCTCGGGCAGTTCGGTGATCAGCCGCCTGCGAGCGCTAGGCGGTCGAATTGCCGAACACACCAAGAGCACCTTCCGCCTCGGTGTTCTGCGGGCCCTCGCAGTGGCCTCGACGCACTACCTCATGGATCTCTAGAGGGTGTCGCCGGGGCCCTCGCTGATGCGGACGCCGCGTCGGCCATTATGGATGAAGCCGACGCAGCCGCGGAGGAATTCGCAACAGTCCTTGCCGAAAAGCTCGAAGCAGACATCCCTCCCATAGCCGAGTTCGACACTGCTGAAGGCCCACAAGGGGGGATGGTAGCCTGTAGGAAGTCTGGGCCTCGAAGCCCATGTAGTAGATTAGTGTTCATTGTAATCACACTTTATAATCGTGCCTATGGATATAAGAAATTCATTTTCGTTGAAATCAATGGTGTGGCCCATCGAGGCCTTGTGCGTTCGAGCCTTCGTTTTCTTTACTTTATTTCCGTGTTCTCATACGCGACTTAGATAAATGTCTGCGAGGAGTTTCACGTTCACAAATGGCTTAGGCGTGGGGTGGTGAGGGGGGTGCCGTATCCCGGAGGCGTAGGCGGCCCCACGACTCGGCCAGCCCCATACCGTAGTCGCTCGTGCCTCGCGTCCGTTTTTCCAAGGGTACGAGAAACTTAGAGGTGAGACGGAAATATTTTGAAAAAATGTCGGCAATTTTTGGGGACGTTCGGGGGTTCCCCCCGTAGTAGCCCCCGAGGGAGGCTTGGCTTTGCCGAGGGTAAAGCCAAGCATACCTCAGTGTTCGTGCGCGTCCGAACCCTCGAGGGTCCGGAAGGTTCCCAAAAAATAAACAAGTAAAGCGTACTTCTTAATTATTTCAGGAAATCGAAGATGCGAGTACAAACGATGTACAAATAGCTTAGAACTCTAAGGATAGAAGCGACGTAGTTGTTGTATGTTCCAAGCGTTGGTGAAGACTTCGCCTTCTTCGTTGGCCAGCTTGTACGTGCCGGGTTTGAGCACCTCAGCGATGATGTACGGGCCTTCCCATGGTGGTGAGAGCTTGTGACGGCCCCTGTTGTCTTGTCGAAGCCTCAGCACTAAGTCCCCCTTGTTGAGGTCTCGGCGCCGGACTCTCTGCGCTTGATATCTTCGTAAAGACTGCTGGTAGTGCGCAGAGTGAAGGAGTGCCACGTCTCGAGCCTCGTCCACTTGATCCAGCGAGTCTTCGCGAGCTCGCTGGTTTTGCTGCTCTTGGTAGGCCTTGAGTCTCGGTGACCCGTACTCCAGGTCCGTAGGAGCATGGCCTCAGCGCCGTAGATGAGGAAAAATGGGGTGACGCCCGTGGCTCTGCTTGGGGTCGTCCTCAGGCTCCAGATGACCAAGGGTAGCTCCGTGAGCCATCTTCGGCCAAATTTGTTCAACTTGTTGAAGATTCTTGGCTTCAGTCCTTGGAGGATCATGCCATTAGCACGCTCCACTTGCCCGTTCGTCTGCGGATGCGCCACAGCCGACCAGTCCACACGTATGTGGTAGCTATTGCAGAATGCCAAGAACTTCTTGCCTGTGAACTGGGTGCCGTTGTCAGTAATGATCCAGTTCGGGACCCCGAACCTGAAGACGATGTCGGTGGAGAACAGAACAGCTTGTTCGGATTTGATCTTGCCGATGGGTCGAGCCTCAATCCACTTGGAGAATTTGTCGACTGCCACCAGCAAGTGGGTGAAGCCCCGGGCGCCTTCTGCAGCAGACCGACGAGGTCCAGTCCCCACACGGCAAAGGGCCATGTGATGGGGATGGTCTGAACATGCGCGGGGAGGTGCGTTTTTCGAGCGTTAAACTGGCAACCCTCACAGGTCCGCACGACATCAGTGGCGTCGGCGACCGCGGTGGGCCCGTAGAAACCTTGCCGAAACGCGTTACCCACGAGGTTGTGTGGCGCGGCGTGATGGCCACAGATGCCAGCGTGGATGTCGCGTATCGGCTCCTTGCCCTCGGGGATGGAAATGCATCGCTGCAAGATGCCCGAGGGACTGCGCTTGTATAACACGCGGTCGATTAAGACGAAGGACTTGGACCACCTAGCAAGGCACCGTGCCTGAACACGGTTCGAGGGTAGGACCCCTCGAATCATCCAGTCAACATACTGGACGTGCCAGTCTTGCGAAGTGGGGGCTTCGTCGACTTCCATCACTTCGGCCTCGTCCGCAGAGGTGGTCACGAAGTCAACGTCCATGGGCTCGGCCTCGTCCGCGGGGGGGTCCCCGCCGGAGGGCCCGGCGGTCGAGGGCCCTGGCTCCGCCGGATCCTTGAATTCGACGAAGGGCTTGGTGACGTCGCGGGTGAAGATGTTCGGAGGGACGGTGGTTCGCCCCGACGCGATCTTGGCTAGTTCATCCGCATCCTCGTTGCACTTGCGCGGGACGTGATTGAGTTCTAGTCCGTCAAACTTGCCCTCGAGGCGGTGTACTGCATTGCAGTATGCCTCCATCTTTGGGTCGTGATAGCTAGACTCCTTCATCACTTGGTCGATGACGAGTCGAGAGTCACCGCGCACGTTGAGGCGCTTGACGCCAAGTTCGATGGCAATTCGGAGGCCACTGAGGAGGGCCTCGTACTCCTCCATGTTGTTAGACGCTGGGAAATGCAGGCGCACAACGTAACGCATGTGTTCTCCGAGGGGTGAGATGAAAAGAAGTCCAGCTCCGGTGCCGGTTTTCATCACTGACCCATCGAAGTACATGGTGCAGCATTCGGCTTGGATTTGTGGTGGGGGAAGCTGAGTGTCCGTCCACTCAGCAACGAAGTCGGCCAGGATCTGGGACTTGATCGCCTTGCGAGGGGCATACGTGAGAGTTTCTCCCATCAGCTCCACAGACCATTTGGCGATTCTACCCTCGGCTTCTCTGTTGCGGACTATCTCTCCCAAAGGGAAAGACGAGACCACGGTGACAGGATGGGCCTCAAAGTAGTGGCGCAGCTTGCGCCGAGCCAAAACTACTGTGTATAGCAGCTTCTGAATTTGTGGATAGCGTGTCTTGGTTTCAGACAGCACTTCGCTGATGTAATACACCGGCCGTTGGACGGGCAGAGCATGGCCCTCCTCTTGTCTTTCGACAACGATCACCGCGCTGACCACTTGGGTCGTCGCAGCTATGTACAGATAGAGGGGCTCGCTGTCCGTGGGTGGTGTGAGCATGGGGGCATGAGTGAGCACTGCCTTTAGCCTGTCGAGGGCTTCTTGAGCCTCGGGGGTCCACGTGAAGCGTTCGGATTTCCTCAGGAGTCGATACAGGGGTAAGCCTTTCTCGCCGAGATGCGAGATGAATCGGCTAAGGGATGCTAGGCATCCCATGACCCTCTGTACCCCCTTTAGGTCTCAGATCGGTCCCATCCGAGTGATGGCCAAGACTTTGTCAGGGTTGGGTTCAATGCCCCGCTGGGAGACAATGAAGCCCAAGAGGCCTCGAGGGACTCCAAACACGCACTTCTCGGTGTTGAGTTTTACCCCTTTGGCTCGTAGGCAATCGAATGCGATCCTGAGATCGGCAACCAGATCGTCCACCTTCCTGGATTTGACAACGATATCGTCGACATACGCTTCTACGTTCCGCCCAAGATGGTCCCCAAAAACGTGGAGCATACACCGCTGATACGTAGCTCCAGCGTTTCTGAGGCCAAAGGGCATCGTGACGTAGCAGTACATGCCGAAAGGAGTGATAAAAGAAGTCGTGAGCTGGTCGGACTCTTTCATCTTGATTTGATGGTAACCGGAATAAGCATCAAGAAAGGATAAAAGTTCACATCGCGCAGTTGAATCTACAATTTGTTCAATTCGTGGCAAAGGAAAGGGAACCTTCGGACATGCTTTATTTAAACTAGTGTAGTCTACACACATCCTCCAATTTCCATTCTTTTTCTTCACTAATACAGGATTAGCTAGCCACTCGGGATGGAATACCTCCTTGATGAATCCGGCCGCCAGAAGTTTCTGCAGCTCCTCGCCGATCGCCCGGCGCTTGAGCTCGTCAAAGCGTCGCATGCGCTGTTTCACCGGCTTGGAGTCGGGTCGGATATCAAGGGAGTGCTCGGCGACCTCCCTCGGTATGCCAGGCATGTCCGAGGGGCTCCACACAAAGATGTCTGCGTTAGCGTGGAGAAAGTCGACGAGCACCACTTCCTATTTGCTATCGAGGGTGGCGCTGATCTGCAACGCCTTGTCATCGGGGTGTCTCGGGTCAAGGGGCACCTTCTTGATACCCTCGGCTGGTTCAAAGCTGCCCGCGTGTCGGTGCGTGGAGTCCAGGGCCTCGCTTGCTATCTTGTCGAGGGTGGCTGCAAGGGCTTCGTCCTCCGCTTGAGCCTCGGCGTGCTCAACGCACTCGACGTCGCATTCGTAGGCATGCTCGAATGAGGAGCCGACGGTGATGATTCCCTTCGGACCCGGCATCTTCAGCTTGAGGTAGGTGTAGTTGGGGATGGCCATGAACTTGGCGTAGCAGGGACGTCCAAGGATGGCGTGGTAGGTTCCCCGAAACCCCACCACCTCAAAGGTGAGTACTTTCTTGCGGAAGTTGGCTGCCGTGCCGAAGCAGACAGGCAGATCGATCTGACTGAGGGGTTGGATTCGCTTCCCCGACGCAACGCCATGAAATGGTGACTTGCTGGGGCGGAGCTTGTCCAGTCCGATCCCCATGAGCTCCAGGGTGTGAGCGTACATGATGTTGAGGCTGCTGCCTCCGTCCATTAGCACCTTGGAGAAGCGGGTGTTGCCGATGATGGGGTCGACAACAAGCGGGTAGCGTCCCGGATGCGGGACGTAGTCGGGGTGGTCCTCGCGGCTGAAGGAAATAGTGTCCTCCGACCAGTCGAGGTAGGATGGCGTGGCCTTGGTGACGGAGAAGACTTCCCGGTGCTCACGCTTGCGCTGCCGAGAGGTCATGTTCGTCGTTGGTCCTCCAAAGATGAAGAAGGCGTTCTCCACCGGGGGGAACTCATCATCTTCACCCTTGTCGCCAGCATCCTTCTTCCTGTCTTCGTCGCGATGCGCGACACGGTTGTAGTACTTCTTGAGCATTTCGCACTGCTCGAGGGTGTGGTTAACCGAGCCCTTGTGGTAAGGGCATGATATCTTCAGCATGTCGTCGAACAGGCCGCCTCCGCCTCGAGGGGGGCCTCGAGGTCCTTTACAGTCCGGGGCAGCAGCGAGGGCCTCCTCGGAGTCCTCTGCTAGCCCTGGTCCGCGATGGTTTGGTGGGGCCGGCTTCTTTTCCTTCCTCTCCCGCTTCTGCCTCTTGGCGGGGGCGTTGGGTTTGGAGTTGCTGCCCTCTGCGGGCGCATCTTCCTTGCGCTTGTTCGGCTTATCGTCGAAAATGGCACCAACAGCCTCCTCGCCGGCGGCGTAGTTGGTGGCAGCGTCGAATAGCTCGTTGGTGTTGGCGGGTCGGCTTCTCGCAAGCTCATGCACCAGGTTCCGGCATGTCATCCCCTCGAGGAAGGCGTTGATGACCTCGACATGGGTGACGCTGGGGAGCTCGGTGCATTGCTTGGAGAAGCGCCGCACGTAGTCACGCAGGGACTCATTGGGCTTCTGCCAACACCCTTTGAGGTCCCAGGAGTTCCCAAGGTGCACGTACGTGCCCTGGAAGGTGCCCACGAAGATCTTAACTAGGTCGGCCCAGTTGTGGATCTGATCCGCGGGCAAGTGCTCGAGCCACGTTCGTGTGGCGTCGGCAAGATGAAGGGGGAGGTTCGAGATGATGACCGCATCTTCCGTCGCACCACCCAGCTGGCACGCTAGGCGATAGTCGTTGAGCCAGACTGCAGGATCGGTCTCGCCCGAGTACTTGACGAGGGTGGTGGGTTGTCGAAAGCGCGGGGGAAAAGAAGCAGTTTGAATCTCCTGGCTAAACACCCGGGTGCCCGGAGGCTCCAGTGACTCGCCCCTGTCGTGCTCGGGGTCGAAACGTCCACCCCGCCGGGGGTGTACTTCCTGCCATCGATGACGTAGCGGGCGTTGCCGTCGTCAGCGTGCCCGCGCGTGTCGTGAAGTCGCTCCCTCGCGGGAATCCTTCCGATGTGGTCATGCAGCAAGGGTGCCTTCGCATCGTGCGCTACGGCTGCCTTGCCCTTCCCTGCTGGTGGAGTGTGCACAGAAGCCTCGTGGTCCTGGTGCGCAGTCCCACCAGCAGGCTTCGGTACGATCGAGCGCATGCAGGACGCAGAGCTCTCGGCCTGCTGAACAGCAGCTTGCTCGATGAGCACCAGTGCCTCGCGGCGCAGGTTGCGGCCCGAAGGCGTCAATGGCTCGGGCATGGCTTGGAGTAGGTAGGCCGCAGCGACAAGTTTTTCGCCAGCCGTCTTTAGTTCCGGAGGTTTGTCGATGTTGTCGTCTGCCAAGATGCTCTCCCGGGCAACGCGCGCAGCCGCCTGGGCGTGTGCACCACGCGCGGTGCGCTGCTACTCGAGTGCGGTGCGCAACTCCTGTGTCTGCCGACGCTGCTCATCGAGCTTAGCTTGAAGCTCTTTGAGCTGTGCCAGCTGTGCTTGCCGCGCCGCCGAGCTTGACGAAGAAGAAGGGGTCGCGGCAGGCAGCACCTCTCGGTACGCCTGTGCGACTGCCCCGCCGTCCCCATCGTCGCCCGGGGCATTGTCGTTTTGCTCGTCCGCGAGCTCAGTCATGAAACACTCCCGAGTGGGATCGTAATCCCCCTCGCTGGAGTCCTCAGAGCAGGTGAGGCAGTAAGCCGTCGCGAGCTGGAACGAGCGTAAAGTATCGGGATCACGGACCCTGGAGTAGTCTTCAGCCTCCGCGGCCGTGAAGTTGTTCATGAAGAAGTTGATGTCGTCGGCGATCGAACTCGCCGTCTTGGGGTAGGATTCGTCAGGAGACGACGCGATGAGGTTGCGGATCGACAGGAGATGATGACCCGGCAGATCCTCATACTCGATGAAGTTAGTGCTGATTGAAGAGGCGTAGGTGGCTGCGTTGCGCATCCCAAAGGAAAAGGGTGACGGCGAGGTCGAGCCCCCCCTGGGAGGTACTAGCGCTGCAGCAGATGATGGTGCCGGCGCAGACGACGCCAAGGTGCGTGATGACGAAGCGGTGGCCCCATTGGCCGCGATGCTGAGTTGCGACATGCCAGCCTCAACCCACGTGGGGGAGCTACGGCATGCCGCACGGCGCCGCTCCGCGCGTGCTTGTCGCGAGTGCTGACCCGAGCGCCTGTTGCGACGGGCAGGTGAAGTCGGAGTGACGGGGTTGCGTCTGGGCGAGAGGAGCTGCATGAGATAGCCGTTGCCGGTTGCTCTGAACTCGAGACTCCCGAACTAGATCACGTGTCCCGCTGGGAGCGGATCCGAAACTCCCATAGGAAATGGGTTGGATCTGCCCACCATCCCTGGAGATCAAATAGGAACAAGAGAGAAAATGTCACGCAGCGCGTCCCCTACCTGGCGCGCCAACTGTCGGTGTCACGACCCGGAGGATCGGACCCAACTAGTAATGTTACCGTGTGTTTTCTTGTCCCAGATGATGATGTGAGAGGCAACACAGTAACGCACGGGTTTATCCTAGTTCCGGCCACGGGGCCGTACATCCAGCAAGGGGGTGTGCGAGGGCACTGTATTATCTTGCACCCGAGGTGCTTGTAGTAGGGGGTACAAGCGAGGCGAGGGAGGGAGGGAAGCTCCCAAGTCTCTGCTAGAAGAGAAGTTAAGCGTGGCGAGTATCGATGTAAGGCTAGAAGCAAGTGTGCGCTTTGTGGGCAGTGTAATGCCTAGAGAGCTGACTGACCGTCCGAATGAACCCATTTTAAGGGACGCCCGCCTCCTCCTTTTATAGTCGCAAGGAGGGGCGGTGTACATGGGTAGAGGAACGTGGAAGTCGTTGTTTTCCCCTGAGTCGCGGGGGTGCAGTGGTCGAACACTGTAGGAAGTACACTGTGGGCATGGCGTTGGGCGTGGCAGTCGTCCTGGATATCGTCCTTGGTCTTGCGGAGATCACGCCGGCGTCCTGCCAGCCCCAGCAAGCGGCATGGTCTTTGCTGTTGGGCGTACGGTCTTCCAAACATGGCGTGGTGGCGCTCCGTAGGCCCCGCAAGTCAGAGCCTTGCAGGCACCAGCGGTAGCGGGGCACGCGGCGATCCCGAACCCCCTGGTGGGAGTGCTGATGTGCACACTAGGAGGTCCGGAAAACACGGGGAGGTCCCGGACCCCTCGAGGAGGGGGGTCCGGGACTCCGGCTGTGAGTTCGGGACGTCCTCCTTCGGGGGGTACGTGGTGACACCGGACCCCCTCCCAAGCGGGAGGTGGGCTCGGGGCCATACGTGTGATGAGGTAGAGTCCGGACGGCCGGAGTTGGCAGAATAGTGCCGGGAGCAGTGTCGGGCACGGTTCGTACCATGTCGCAGGTTCCCACAGTATCGCCACAGCGTCTGGGATGGCAAAGCAGTGGCCGGAGTTGGCGGACGGGACTCCGGTCTTATCCACTGTGGGGGATGGCGGCCTGACGCCGTCTGACCCAGACACCGTGGAGGAGTGGTTGGAATTTATGTTCCCGTACGACGGACTGATGAGCGGCAGGGCCGCTTGTCCTTTATGACGAGGGGTGGCCTCGAGCGAAGCGGAGATGAGGTGCTTGCTCGAGGGTAGGTTCGCTACCCTCGAGCGAGGCGGAGATGGTTTGCCCGCTCGAGGGTAGGTTCGCTACCCTTGAGCGAGGCGGAGACGCGGGGCGTAGTCGAGGGCCTCAATGGGAGCCCTCGAGCGAGGCGAAGATCGCCCCGCGGGTCCGAGGGGGATGTGAATGGGCCGCATGCTGGGCTTCTTTGAGTCCTTTCCTTTCTTCCAGATTGGAAGGAGGTCGTGGGCCTTCATGGGCCCAGTTGCCTTAACATGTGATTACGTCTTTTAGGGTGATCTTAGTACCCCAATCAGGGTGTCCCTAATTGTGGTACCTGACAAAAGATAATTGTGAATAGCATAGATCAAGTCATAATCACGGTATACCACTAGAATGTTTCATATAGGCAAAGTAGTGTATCCAAAGGCTAGTTAGAAGAATACTACCAAGTTACTCTAAATCATAGGTCAATGAAATACTACGATTAGTGCAATACATCTAACAATCATGGTAAAAGAGCTATCATACCTACGCATGGTGAACATTACTTAAGAAGATCAAGAACGAAACCTGACAACATCCTAAGCAATATGGTTCAACTAGTCCTACATTCGGGGAGTGGACTACAAAGGACTCAATGGAGCTGTCACCACCATGATCTACCACATGACCCAGAATATAGGGTGCAATCGCAGGAAAACAAGGTATAAGCACCACGCTTACACTATGTCTACCACTCACCCAAGGTACCATCAGATGAGCGCTATACGACTCCATGCATAAATATAAGAACAATTCTACTATGCTAGATATATAATTATAATAAACACCAAACCATATAATCTCGAATATAATCATTAAATAGATCAAAGTCATAATAACAATTGTAGAACTTACAAGAAGTTTACAAGAGCGAAGCCTCGATCAGCTTCTAGACAATCAGGAGTCAAGTAGACGCCTTGCCTCCTTCTAGATCTAGACTAGTTGGCTACTTTCACTATATGGTGTTTCTAGGGCTTGGGATCTCTAACTTGACGACTTAGTTGCAGGTATGAATTGCTAATGAATTAGGGTTTCACCCTGGGGTCTGGGGGCCTTGAGTTATAGTCCGGAGCGATGAACCGCAGCCCTTGGATCAAACCGACATTGATAAACGGATTAGATTTGCTCTAGAGGTCGGTTGTGAACCGCCATAGCAACGGGAGGCTAATTGGTGGACCCCACAGGCCGGGCGGCCTCCTCACAGGGCCGGCGGCCTGCATGTGGGCCCTCTTTGGCTCTGCTTCGTCGTGGTGTCTTCTGGTGCCTTCTAGAGTGTTCTTTCTTTGGTTCCAAGTTGGATTGCGTTCGGGACATGTCTTGACTTATATTGGCTTTGTAACTCTCGCTGTTTTCTGAATAGTCCCTGCAAATATAGAATTCACCAAAACTCGTGGAATTTTGTTAGTCAAGCCATATTCTATGTTGGAATTACTCTTTAGGTCCTTTTCTCATGTTTAGTTGACTTAAGAATATGTACGATAAGATGTGTCAACAATTTCTGCATAATGATTTTTAGTCTCCCGTGATCATAAGTGATAAACTCACTCAGGAAGAGACTCATAGGCTGATAACTGTCCTAGAACATCATCGGTCAGCCTTTGGCTACTCACTCCAAGATCTTAAGGGCATTAGTCCTGCCCTCTTGTAGCGAAAATGGCCTCTCATGCCATATTTCAATATAATGTTTTGGCAATTGATGACACACACAACACTTGGACTAATGTGATTGTTAAGATGACTATTCTCAGGCTTTTAGGTTCAAGTGATGACAAAGAGAAGAGAGGCGTAGCAAGGCCCGAAGGGCCGCCCCTACGGGGGTTCCGCTACCCGGTTAGCGCCCTGAAAGCTCTTCGGTTCAGGAGCACCGGAAGAACCAACGCCAAGGGCATCGGTGCATCCGATGCTTGTCGGAAGAACCGACGCCATGCTGTTTGGTGCAGGAGGGAATCGAAGCCAAGTCAGCCTACAGGCACCGGTTGAACCGACGGTCCAAGAAAGGGCATCGGTGCATTGGCCGTCCTTTGTACCAGAGACGATGTCAAGTGCCCAGAAGAAGTTTCTTCAGCACCGGTTCAACCGACGGTGCATCGGTGCATACCACCGGTGTAATGACGTCAGCGTCCAGGAGAAGATTCCTTCAGCACCGGTTGAACCGGTGAAGCATCGGTGCAAAGCATCGGTTCAACCGGCGGCCACTGTGTCAGCTGTTAGAAGTTCAACGGCTACTTCGTGTTATGAGTGACCGGATGAACCGACGCTAAACTGCCAAGAGGCATCGGTTCTTCCGGTGGTACGCAGTTTTTCAGCTGACCGTTGGAGCAACGGCTACAAGACTTGGTGCCCTATATATACGCCTCACCCCGTCCACTTGAAGTGTGCTGGAGTTGCTGAACATTCTACTACACTTGAAGAACATCTCCAACCACCTTAGAGCTTCATTGTACATCATATAGGCTTAAGCACACTTGTGAGAGTGCTTAGTGCTTGTTTAGGCTTAGTTCTTGAGAGAACTAGCTTGAGAGAAAGCCTTGCTGCGGCAAGCACCTTGTGTACTCGTCGTGTGACCCTCCGACTTGGTGTGGAGTGGCAACGACACTTTGTGCGGGGAAGGAGGCCCCTACTTGGTGTTAAAGCTCCAAGATAGTGAAGACGGTGCCGTGGTGACGCTTCGAGATAGACGGTGGCGGTGACCTCGTCTTTGTGACTTGGCGTCACTTAGCCTTTGCTTGTCGGGAGCCTTGGAGGCGTGGCAAGACGGTGATCAAGCGAAGAGACTCGGTATCACACTTGTTCTTTGTGAGCAAGTGGCCGTGGACGTAGGGAGGGACTTTGGTGTCCTAACCGAACCACGTTAAATCGTGTGTCTTGGTGTCTTCACGGGAGTTTGCATATCCTCTCCCTTACCGCTTTACTTACCGCATTACGTTTCCGCATTTACTCTTTCTTGCTTACCTTTACTTTTCTAGTTAGTTTGATTAGGATTGGCTATAGGTGGCAAGTCTTTTGGGGTAAGTAGAGGGTAGCATAGATAAACCTTAGTCATAACTAGCATGTGTAGGACGTGTTAGGTTTATCTTATGCAATTAGATTGAGCCCAAGGATAGAAAAGCGATTAGCGACCCTATTCACCCCCTCCCCCTCTAGGGTCGGACACCCCGGTGATCCTTACACCTCTGCACCCATCGCATTCCCACAGATCCTGATATTCCATCCTCCAACGTAGACTCAATAATGCGATGGGAGAGGTAGTTAAGAAAGAAGTCTTAAGTTATTGGACGCCGGGATTATTTATCAAGTGCCACATAGTGAGTGGGTTAGTCCTATTCAAGTTGTGCCTAAAAAGGGAGGCATGACTGTTGTTAAAAATGAGAGGAATGGATTAATTCCTCAAAGAACCATCACTGGTTGGCGTATGTGCATAGATTATAGAAAACTTAATAAAGCCACAAGGAAAGATCACTTTCCACTGCCCTTCATTGATGAAATGTTAGAGCAGTTGGCAAATCAGTCTTTCTTTTGCTTTCTTGATGGATATTCTAGGTATCACCAAATCCCAATCCATCCCAGTGACCAAAGCAAAACCACTTTTACATGTCCATATAGAACCTATGCTTATCGTAGAATGTCTTTTGGATTATGTAATGCTCCAGCTTCTTTTCAAAGATGCATGATGTTTATATTTTCTGATATGATTGAAGAGATTATGGAAGTTTTCAGGGATGATTTTTCTGTATATGGAAAGACTTTTGATGATTGTCTAGAAAACTTAGATAAGGTTTGCAAAGATGCGAAGAAAAGCACTGAGTCCTTAATTGGGAAAAATGTCATTTCATGGTTAGAGAAGGAATAGTGCTAGGCCATCTAGCTTTTAAAAGAGGGATCAAGGTAGACAAAGCTAAGATAGAAGTAATTGAACAGTTGCCTCCTCTTGTGAATGCTAAAGGGATAAGAAGTTTTCTTGGCCATGCTGGTTTTTATAGAAGGTTCATAAAATATTTTTCTCATATTGCTAGACCTCCTACTAACTTGCTAGCTAAGGATGTTCCCTTTGAATTCGATGATCCTTGTCTTAGATCTTTTGAAACTTTAAAGAAAGCTCTCATTTCTGCTCCCATTATTCAACCCCCTGATTGGTCTTTAACTTTTGAGATTATGTGCGATGCAAGTGATTATGTTGTGGGGGCTGTTTCGGGGCAAACAAAAGATAAGAAGCATCATGCTATTGCTTATGCTAGTAAAACTTTGACGGGACCTCAACTTAATTATGCCACAACTGAGAAAGAGTTGCTAGCTGTTGTTTATGCAATTGACAAGTTTAGATCTTACTTAGTAGGAGCTAAAGTGATTGTTTACACTGATCATGCTGCTTTGAAATATTTGCTCACTAAGAAAGATGCTAAACCTTGATTGATAAGATGGATTTTGCTGCTCCAAGAGTTTGATTTAGAAATTAAAGATAAAAAGGGAGTAGAAAATTTTGTTGCCGGTCATTTGTATAGAATGCATTTTGAGAAACCCACAGGAACCACCCATCAATGACGCAATGAGGGACAACATGCTCTATCGGATCACCCGATCTGACCCCTGGTACGCAGATATTGTTAATTTTATGGTTGCAGGATATGTACCACCAGGGGTCGACAAAAATAAACTTATCTACGAGAGTCATCATCGCATGTGGGATGAGCCATACCTCTTCAGAGTTTGCTCAGACGGGCTACTCTGGAGGTGTGTACCAGTAGAAGAAGGAATGAAGATCATCGAAAAATGCCACTCATCACCATATGGAGGGCATTATGGAGCCTTCCATACTCATGCAAAGATCTGGCAAAACGGATTTTTCTGGCCAACCATGTATCAAGACACAAAAGACTTCGTCCGACGGTGTGGAGCATGTGAGAGACATGGCAACATCAATACAAGAGATGCCATGCCACTGACCACCAACCTACAAGTCGATCTCTTTGACGTCTGGGGAATTGATTTCATGGGACCATTCCCAAAATCCGGAAACTATGAATACATTCTGGTGGCAGTAGACTATGTTTCTAAGTGGGTTGAGGCCATGCCATGCAGAGCTGCTGATCATAAGAGTTCCATGAAGATGTTTGAAGAAATAATATTTCCAAGATTCGGTGTGCCAAGGGTAGTGATAAGTGATGGATGGTCTCACTTCATCGACAGACGTTTCGAGAAATATCTCGCGAACCATGGGATCCAACACAACGTCGCTACTCCCTATCACCCACAAACAAGTGGTCAAACAGAGACGTCCAACAAGCAGATCAAGAACATCCTTCAGAAGATAGTGGACCAGATGGGAACATAATGGAAAGATAGGCTACCCAAAGCACTCTGGGCTTACAGGACAGCCTACAAGACACCAATCGGGATGTCATCCTATCAGCTGGTGTACGGGAAGACATGTCACTTACCTGTTGAGCTTGAATTCAAGGCTCACTGGGCTATCAAGAGATGGAACATGGACTTTGAAGCTGCCAGAAACAAAAGGAAGATGCAACTATCCGAGCATGACGAATGGAGAGAGAAAGCGTACCACGACGCTAAGATCTACAAAGAAAGAACCAAAAGATGGCACAACAAGAGGATTAAGAAGGACTTCACTCCTGGCGATCAGGTATTACTTTTTAATTCTAGGGTACGACTTTTTGGGCATGGAAAACTACAAAGCAAATGGGATGGACCATACAAGGTGGTGAGCACGTCATCGCACGGAGCCGTCACCCTACAAGACGACGAAGGTAAGTTATTCAAGGTAAATGGTCAACGTCTCAAAATCTTTCTAGAGCCCAATAAAGAGTCCGAGGAATTAGACGTAATAGAGTTTATCCATTTACCTACATTTTTATAATTCTTCGATTCGGAGTCCGAAAATATGTTTTTTGGGGGTTAGAGTAGAGTTGGAAGACCACACGACAAAGCAGATCACAAGGGGACACCGGGGGAGGCCGCGCAGACCTGTCCTGCCCCCTCACGCCACCAGTTTTTGCTTCGTCGGATATTCTGTTGCCTAGATTCTAAAAGTTCTCCGTTACGAGTCGTTTGTTCAATTATCGTAGCGATCCCAAAGACTAGATTTTGAACCCTCCTGCAAGCCGATGACCCATAGGTAGATGTCCTCTCTTTTCTCATCTCATCTTCCCAAACCAGCAGCCATGGCCGACAAGCAAATCATCCCCCTACAACAAGGAGAGCAAGGCCGTGGTGCCATTGAAGAAAGAGCCTAAGCCTTTAGCCATCATACCTCTCGACCATGTTCCTCTGCCTCGCGTGCCTCCTAGTCGACCTCCAACTCCACCACCTCCAGAAGGGAAGAAGCAGGTCATGTACGCCCAGCCCTATGATCGGCGTCGTGAAGCTGCATTGGAGAAGCCAATCAGAGTCCCCAGCCATGTCTACGTCCAAAAGCCGAAGGCCGGCGAGTGGCTTACTAGGATGCGCTGCGACGAACATGGCAACACGAGAGTGCATAGGTACACTAATGCACCTCCATCCCGTGTCGTCATCAATGGGGTACGTGCTAAAGAAGATCATTAAGAGGATCCCCTTCCTAGAAGCCAGCCAGAGGATGCTGCAGAAAAAGAAGAATAGGAAGACTGTTGCGGACCTCGCCCAGGAAGTTGCCCTCGCAGAGATGTGTAGGGACATACATCGCACCAACAGCACCCTTACTATTGTCCCGGTTCCAAACTGGCTTTTGTCCCGGTTTTGGAACCGGGACAAGACTTCCGGGAGGCTTTTGCACCCTGCGGGATTCGATCCCAAGACCTCTTTCCTAGCACATGATTTCCTAGCCAACTCACCTAACCCCCCCCCCCCCCCCCGCCCCGCCCGCTGGCCCGGCTAGCCGTTGGACCTGGGACAAAAGGCACTTTTTGTCCCGGGCCCAATGGCAGTCGGGAAAAATGGTCTGGAACAAAGGACTGTTCTGTAGTAGTGACATCTTCTTAAGAAGGAGGATGTTAGAAAAAAGCGAAGGGACAATGAGGATGTTGGTCGCGATCCTAAGAAGGGTAAGGGTCCTCTTGAAGTTTTAGTTAGAGAGAGCACAAGTATTAGTGTCGAGTCTGTTAAAGTCTAGTTTGAATAGTTTGGTTTGCTCTAAAGTTTAGATTTGTTTAAGTGTCAAAGTGTAATAAAGTGCTCTCCATATATTGAGTAAAGTGATCCATCATTAATTTATTGCGCTCTATTTTTCTCTGGATATTTGTTTATGTCTCCACCGTGCTTTGCATACAAGGTAACATGAAGCAAGTGTGGGGGAGAAGAACGAAGACCAAAATAGAATTTCCGACGACAAAATCTATGGAAAACAGAAAGTAACCAGAGTCTCGCACGACAAAGCGGGCCACGGGGCGCCACAGGGGCAGGCCGCGCGGCCCTATAAACAGGTCGGGCGGCCCACTGCTGGCCCCACCTCCGCTGATTTCCGTCCACAGCTCGGTTTGCTTCCTAAACTTTCTATTTTTACGCGAGTTGCTTTCCGTTTCGAACTAAATTGACATGAAAAGATGTTTTGCTTAGTGTTAACCTAAATATGAGTGTTGCGTGATTATATTACTAGAAATCTTGTTGCTGTTGGGAGCTTAAAAGTACATCATGTTCGCTTAAGATGGATATAGTAAGAATAATGAGACCCTGATTCTTTATATCTTGTCGCTGGAGAGAATTTATTTCAAAGATTAAAACTGATAGCTAAACTTCTCCTTTGTGATGAAAGTTATGTCCCATTAGAGCCATAGGAATATTTGCGAACCCAGTTTATAAGCTGCTTCCTTTGTGTTTTATATATATATATATATATATATATATATATATATATATATATATATATATATATATATATATATATATATATATATATATATGTCCCATTAGAGCCATAGCAGAACTAGCACGACTGTGTATGCCACATTTATTTGTCCTACAACATAGTATACATAAGCTGAAAGTACAGGGTTATATATATATGCTCCTGAAGCAAGCAAGCCTGTGAGCATTATTCACATCACATCCAGAACGCCACTGGATCGTCTGCCGGGTTCCCACCTTTGTGAGATTGGTACCACAGGGACGCATAGCCCCGACGGCGGGTAGTCCGCAGATCTCCCAGCTTGTCGTACTTGAGGGCAAACGAGGTCATCTTCACGTCGCGAAAGTAACGGCCATCATGGTCGTCGTGCACCCGCCGGCGGGACTCGACCAAGCAGAAGTTGCTGTCGCCCTTGTACACGAGCTTAGCGCCAAAATGCAAGTCGTCCGGACGAAAAAGCACGTCGACGCCGAGCCTCCATGTGGGCACGGTGTCGCGCGGCTCAGCATCGGGCGGGACGTCGCAGCAGCAGACGCGGCCGGCAGCTCCATCCTGTTTGTACCAGCAGATCCCAACCCAGGCGTCCAGCTCCCTGTCATAGTGGGCTTGCCCTCTGAACGGCAGGGTCCACTCGCCGAGGTAGGTCCAATCCAAGCGCTCCATGTCAAAGGCGTAGGTGCTGCACCGGTCGCCGTGAATTCTCGCCGGACTAACGTCGGGGTTGTAGCCCCACACTGACATGAAGACTGTGCGCCCGTCCGGGTGCACGGCGTAGCCGCCGACGGAGGTGGAGTCGAACGGCTGATCATGTTCGATGGTGGTCCATGACCATGCGCCGGAGAGCGCCGCCGGCTCCGGCCCCAGCACGTCGACGAAAGGGTAGGAGAAGCACAGGAACCTGTCCCCGACGGAGGCGTACACGGGTCTCTGGCCATGGTCACCCCGGGAGTAGGTGTTGGGGCACACGGTCATCGACAAGGTCGCCGTGTCCAATACGGGGATGCCGGGGCTGGATTTCGCCGGATTCATTGCGAAAATCTTGGTCTCATGGCCCGCCACGAACCACGCGCACTGGTACGCCTTGATGCGGACCAGCGGGGAGTCCGCTTGTTGGCGAGGGCTGTTCTTGTCGTCGGCGTCGGCGTCGGCGTCGGAGACGACGAAATCCTCCTCGCTCACTCTGTAGATGCTGTAGCCTTTATCCCAGTCGTCCAGCACCAGATAGAGATTATGCTTCTGCTGCACCGCCGCCGCCGGCTTGGCCGTGCCACACAAGCAGCGACCCGACGATTGCGTCCTCATCTCCATCTGCGACTTGCCCGACCCTTCTACCTTGTCTAACGTGAGATCCTGCGCCCCAAGATTTAATTTACACAACCTGGAACGCAATATGTATGGACTTACAACTTGCATATATATATATATATATATATGCCAGGAATCGCGACTCCTAGCCGGAATCGGACTGCACCCCGCGAACGAATCGGGACCCAGTAGTTAAGTCAGATCCCAGACGGAAAAGAAAGAAAATCAGGATAAGAGTCCGCGCTGCTCCGCAAGTGCGGCTACCGAGGTACGCACAACGCACCGCCTTCGCCAGCTGAGTCGAATCGTTTGATTGCCTGTGCAATTGGTATCTGTTTTAGGCTGCGTAGGGGGTTAATTAGGGGTTAAGAGCGGCTAAAACGTAACCGAAGACAAAGAGTATGACGCTGAGCTGAGTCGTATGTGGAATGGAGGTTGCCGGTGTTGGTTTGTTGGAACTTGGAAACAATCGAGCGCAGTTTGGCCTTCGGTGGAAAACTTGCCAGTTTTGGGAACTGCTCGTGTTTCTGGGCAGTAGACATCTCACTTCTGCTATATTTCGGTGCCCGGTGTGATACGCGGATACGCCTGCTTTCCGCGAGACAATGTTTTTTTTTTTGTCAGTGTGGGCAATTCCGTAATTGTGTTTTTTTTTTTGCGAGGAATTGTGGTTTTTAGTTGACTGTGATCTTGAGATATTTGACAGTCGCCTCCCTTAGTGTGAACTACTGGCTTGCTGCAGCCTGCAGTAAATTAATGTTAAAAAAACATTGCTGTATGGTGGTGCTGCCTGCTCTTTAGGCCAATGAAGTAGTGAATTTCACATGAGCCAAGTATCAACTAGTATTCCTATAATAATAATGTATATAAAAAAATCCAACTAAGACAATAATTATCGCTACCTTCATGATTGGGGACATCTGCCTCTAAAGTCTGAATGTTAAATCCTGTACTGCCACAATTCTTTAGCATAGTGAGAATTGTGGTTAGGGTAGATGATTTTTTTATAATAATTAACTTAGCTTTTTTAGTTAATTTATCTTATTGTTTACACTATTGGGTTTGTTCGAGTAACACCATTTTGAAAAATTAGAAATGGTATTTTTAATCAGCCTCATGTATTGCATTTTATTCATGCAGTTGCTGCAGCCTCTGATGTGTGAAGGCGTGGGACATATTAAAGGAAAAATCTTTCAACGTTGACCTCGTTTTAACTGAAGTTGATCTGCCTTTGATGTCTGGGTTCCTCTTGTTATCCACAATCATGGAGCATGATGCGTCCAAGAACATCCCTGTTATAAGTATGTCAATCTTCTCATGTTCTCTCTCTTTTAATCTAATAAATGTCACTACTAAGTTTAATGCTGTTTTTTGTCATCCAGTGATGTCTTCGCATGACTCAGTAAGCATGGTTTTCAAATGCATGCTAAAGGGTGCAGCAGATTTTCTTGTTAAGCCAATAAGAAAGAATGAATTAAGGAACTTGTGGCAGCACGTTTGGAGAAAACAACTGGTAAGATGACATATTTGTATCTTTTTGGCATGATTGCATCTCTTTTCATGCTTTATCCATTTATAGTTTTATACTTAGATTTGGTAATCTGTGATGAGACTTAATTTTCTCTAAATTTACCTTGCCTTATCTTCAGGCAAACGGTGGTCCTGATGTGCAGCACATACAACAAGAAGAGAATCTTGCAGAAAGAATCGAACAGAAAATTGGTGTGAGAAAAGCTGATAATTTGAACTGAGGTGAGACCCTAAAAATAGAGAATGCAGTGAACAGAAAGTGATGCTCAAGTAAGTTTTAAAATCAATGACATAATGTGGTCTAGATGCTGTTTCGTCCTACTAATGGTAGCCTAGAGTTTACAATTGCCTTGTAAAATGCTATTGTGAGTTACTGAGTTACATATGGCATTTGCGCTGTTCATTTTACTTTGCCCAGTAAGGATCGGACAATAACATTTCCCATCACCTGATATTTTGTGCAAAGGCAGTTTCATTACCCACATAGCATAGCCGATAGTAGGTCATATCAGAGACGTCATTTAACCATTTGGATCTGTGTTAATGTTAGGCAACTAATTAATAAATTTTCCGAGTCAAGTGGGTAATGGAACTGTTTGTTGAATGAGAGTAATGTTTATGATTGGCGAAGTATCACAGTTCGGTCCTTTTGGGCATGGTAAAATGAAGTGCATCTGCCAAAATTTAAGGTAAGTATCTTTTGGCTGCTTGCAGGATTAGAATGCGGTACACAATCATGGTTGTCATAGAAAGTTTTTTAAAGTATTAGACTGTTAATGTAACATTATATATGAGTTATGCGATTTTTTTGTGCTGTCATACCGCATACGAGTAGTCTTTTAATTCCTGGTAGGTGGTAGCTGGGACTGACGGACTGTCCTGCTGTTTACCAAATTTGGATATCTTTCTTCACGTAGTTCTTCATGGACTTAGTTAGATACCCCTCATGCAGAGTTCTTGTACAAGGTCAGAGCTGGAGGCTGAAAGTAAGCAAACTAACAACATTTTGGAGTATAAACAATCAACTGAAAGGAATTTCTCTATTCCTAGACACAAGAATGTTGAGCTAAATGGACAGACCAAAATACAAAGTTATTTTTCCCTTTCTTTTCAACTTGTGATGTACAATTTGTCTGCAGGAAATTTACTAACATAACCTTGTTGTGATGTGGCAGCAGCTGAGGGTAATAACTTGATTCCAACAAGAGAAGACGATTTATCGCCAAAGAAAAGGACAAGTTTGAATGATAATAATTCTGAGAGAGCTTCCAGAGATATGGAGTTAGTCCACATTATGGACAATCAGCAGAAGCATAACACACAGATGGAGGTGGATGCTATGAGAACAACATCTAGGGGAAATGATGAGAAGGGCTCCATCCCGGCACACCAGTTGGAACTTTCTCTTAGAAGAACTACGGAAAATTGGAGAACCACGAGAAAAGTGATAGAAGAACACTGAACCATTCAACTTCATCTGCATTTTCCTTGTAAGTACTCCTTTGGCTTTTCATGTTAACGATACTTTCACCATCCTAAAAACTTCTGTAAAGTAGATAAGTCTAGTTACAGATCTGGTTGTTATTTTTGTTTGTTTTTTTTTTTGTTCCTAATGTAGGTAGAGGCTAACAGAAATTAGGTACAGGCTAACAGAAATTTTCCAGTAACTTTTGACATTTATCTTTTCTTTTCCAAGCTCAGTTAAGAGACTTCTTTTAATAGTGACTTACCTTGAGATGATCTTAAAGCATAAAAGATCCAACTATTGTAGCCACAACATAAACTTTGACATGGAACTTCCAAGTGCCCATTGCTGTATCTTACTGCACAATTTTCTTGTTTTCAAAGTTCTACAAGTGCCCGTTACTATATCTTACTGTTGGAAGTATCTTGTCAACAGGTATAATTGCAGGGCTGTGTCCACCTTAGAAAATTCTGGTGATGGTCAAATGTGCAGCACCTCAGAAACACTAATGGATGTTGAAAATAAAAATGGAGATTCGGCAGCTCCCTCTCAAGACATGACTGAAACAAGTCAGCCTCCTATTAGAGTTGTACCATTTCCTGTCCCTGTCCAAGGTCTCACACTTGATGGGCAGCCATTCTGGAATGGTACACCGATGGCATCCCTATTCTACCCACAGTCAGCTCCTCCCATTTGGAATATCAAAACATCAATGTGGCAAGAATCAACCCCGCGAGCAACTTCACTGCCGCAAAAATCTCAACAGAATGAGCCAAATGAAATGGGTGCTAAACCAGTTGAAAATGCAGAGGAACAAATTGCCAGTGGGAAGCAGCTGCGTGTTGAAATTCCTAAAGATAATCCACGGCATGTTTCTCCTATGACTGGTGAAAGTGGAATTAGTACCATGCTAGACAGCACCAGAAATACTCTGAGCAGCAGTGGCTGTGATAGCACTTCCAACCAGATCACTGCCCCTACTGAATCATCCAATGTATATAAGGGTGTTACTGAAACCCCAAGTGCCGAAGGTTCACGACACCTGAGCCAGCGAGAGGCTGCACTGAACAAGTTCCGGCTAAAGAGGAAGGATAGGTGCTTTGAGAAGAAGGTAAGCAACTAATTGCACGTATTCATTTCAATCCAATTCTTTGATGTCACCTACTAGGACCTGTGATTTATGTCTTTACGTTCATTTGCAGGTTCGATACCAGAGCCGGAAATTACTTGCAGAGCAGCGCCCACGGGTCAAGGGTCAGTTTGTTCGTCAAGATCATAGCATCCAAGGAAGCGTACTAGTTATGGAATACATATGAATTTATGAATGCAAATCAAAATGTTATGTTAGGATCTAATGATCTATAAAAACATACAAAGACAATTTTAGTCATGTATACTTTTGGTCTCAACTCTCAACACCAACCTGATAAAACTACCCCGCCGCTGCCGCAACCTACCGCACGTTTCAGCTACTCTTATCAGCCACTAGTTCCAGGCCTCCAGCTTTGCTGTCGTTCGCCACGGCTAGTTCCAGGCCTCCAGCTTTCCTGTCGTTCGCCACCGCTCAATTCACCGACGTCGTTCGCCGGCACTCGTCACCGCTTGCCGCCGCGGACTTGTCATTTGTCGCGAGCGTTTTGCCCCCGAATCTGCGACTGAGCTAGTGGCGGCGGACGCTGATGGAAAGTCACCCATCCCCGGCCTTCAGCAAACAGCAAGCGGGCGGGCGCGCTGGACGGCAAAGGTAGCAACTTTTGCTGCGTGCAACTTGGGGTGGTTAGCGTGCGTGACCTTGTTCTGATCAAGACTGGCCACAACAGGGGGCTTACAGCAACACATTCGTAAGTTAAAGTACACAGTACAACATATACCGTCCAAATACAGCCAACCGTCCAGAACTCATCCTATTTTTCTGCTCTACCGGGCCACCACAAGTCCGCAACCACCAACCATCGCTTAACAGGAGCGCTATTGCGACTCAACGTCAAAATAGACCTTAGAACATCGGGCTGTCAGTGTCCAAGTCTAATCATTTCACAAGGTTGACACTTGACAGGCACAAATTGTGCATCGTCAGCTAGCAAACCAGAGGAACATGAAGGAAAAACACGCACGAGGTTCAGAACAACATGATTCAGTGAACATAATCCAGAGCCACATAGCATTCAACAATCCCAAAAAGTTGAAGTAAAAATGAGCCCTTCAGCGGGCCAGAAAACATAACAAAGTCGGGGGTCCAACGATACAAACTGATAGTTAATATCCAATCTCATTGCGCAGTTGCTAGGACAGCGATGGTACTAGAACAATATGGAGGACATCACGTGACCAGACAAAGACGAGCTCTGGACTCCCATCTGCAATGCCTCATCGGTGGCACCAGTTTTATTCAGGTTTGGCCTGCAAGTTTTGATTGAAATTCAGTCAGATCAGCCATGTTTGTTATTAACAGTACAGCGAACAAGACAAGCGCAATCATTTTACATCAGGAGAGCGTGAGCCAGATGGGCTTCTGCTTGGGCTCTGCTTCTTGGGGCTTGCTGCTTCACCATTTGCTGGCTGCATAGACATTTTAGCAGATAAAATAAAGCACAGAATAAAATAAAATAAAATAAATTTATCTCATTATAATGAAGGAAACTTACAGAAGCATTAGGAGATTTAGATCTTGCTGGTGATCTGCAAAAGGTTCCAGAAACAACTGAATTCAATATCCGAAATGCGGCTTTAACAACTTGATTCCAAAAGCCATGACGCCTCGCCCAGCCGAATGAAAGCAATAAAAGCTCATCGAAAATAGAAGCATTCAGTTCCATGCAATAATTAAAGTAGCATAATGTCAACAGTTCATATGAACTACAGCAACCATCTGAAGTGTGCCCGAGGCAGGAAGAAAACTCATTCCCCAAGCATTGGACTCCAAGTATATTCCTAGTCACTGTACCACCATAATCCAGATCATCAATCCTTAACGCTCCTATGTCCAGTATTCCAAACAATGCGCTAAGCCCAAGCTCTGATGGCAATCAGTTACAGTACATTAGGTAAAACATGGGGACAATTTTAGTTTTCCATAGAAGCTCTCAATTAACAACCATACCTTATAAAACCAACTGAATTGTAGCAAATTGCGAAAATCACATCCTCAATATCCTAATGCGCAATCCCCAGATCGCCGCACAATACCAGATTAAACGGCGAGACAATTGAGTCTTCAAAAACAAAATAGAACAGGCTAAGCAATCCATATCATAAATTAGAGTGTCTGAGCACTTGAGAAGGAACCCCAAGCAATCAGACTGTACAGCAAGCCATCATCATTGTATACATGCCCGGGTGCTGACATGAAAGAATTAAAGGTTACAGTGTTCATTACACATTGATTACATACCAAATGAAATCTTCTATCACTGTAGGGAGTCAACAGGACTCCATTCAGGCCTTGAAGATTTACCGAACAAAGCCATTATTTTAATAAGCTTGATAACTATTGTTTTCAAATAAAATAGCAGCAATCTTTGAAAGAATGCAAACGAGCTAGGATGACACAAAAGTAGGCATACTAGTCCATATAGCATAATGTGTATCGGTTGTGTTATGCAGAAAATAGCACATAAGAACTTGACTTATGGGTTCAAAGCTAAGCTGGATTGGTGTATGTTACCTTGACGGAGAACGCCCTTTTGATGCAGACCTTGAACGGGAAGAAACAGACCTTGAACGGGATCTAGATGCTGAGCGGCGAGCCCGGGGCGATTTGCTGCAGAATATATTCAATATTAGTTAGTTTATAGACAAGGTTACCAAAGGACATCATGATATGGCAGCATACCTCGGGCTCCTGCTTCTGCTGTAGCTACGACTTGGGCTTCGGCTACGTGAGTAGGAGCGTCCACGCTTGCCATCATATTCCTTCACCTGTAAAAAGTAAGGTGCATGGTTAATAATGGAACTACAGAAGATCATCATCAGGACTAAACTAGTAACATGCAACAAAGCCTACCCTTATATAAGCTCGCCCAAAGGCATTCCTGAATTCAGTATCATCCAGCTTCTTTATCTGCAATTGATTGTCAAAGCCAAGAGCATCAAAAACACAGTTCTAGGACTAAATAGAAGGGATAGAAATAGCAGTGACAGATAGTGAAAGTCCGAGATCAAGTATTGCAGAAGTCAAATAGAAGCGAGCAAGAAAAAAGCTGTAAAATGAAATGTATCACCAAATTGACCAGGCAATGTCATATAGACTTACAGCATATTTCATGTCATCATAGTTTGTGTAGTCCACAATTCCAATGGTGCCTGTAACAAATAGAAATATATGTGAAGAACTTGCCACCAAAATAATATTCCTTACAGAAAGGAAGGATGAGCTATCAATCAAATAAAAAACAAAATCTTCACAATAGATGATAAGAGACATTAGTATTATGCCATGCAGCATTTATATTGCTAGCACAGCAAGTGGTGGGGCATTTTTAACAGGAGCTTAAGGCATCAATAACCCATCCTAGAATAAGCAGCAATGAT
Organism: Panicum virgatum; assembly: GCF_016808335.1. Classification (NCBI taxonomy): domain Eukaryota; kingdom Viridiplantae; phylum Streptophyta; class Magnoliopsida; order Poales; family Poaceae; genus Panicum; species Panicum virgatum. The sequence continues at coordinate 64,465,699 of NC_053153.1, forward strand.
GGGTACTTCACAAGTGCGTTCTTTGTAGAACTTCATAAGGATTCATCGAAGAGGTAGTGTAGGATTCCAGACCAAGGGGAGAGAGACTTATTTACGAATGAATTTTTTCCGCCATAGAAATTCTAACTGAGCTAGGCATAGCTATACAACCATACAGGAGACACAGATATTCTTTAGCGGGAATCAAGAACATAGGATGTATGCTGGAATGTCCATATCTGATGTGTGGGAAGCTCACAAATGTCACCAACTAAGAACAAGTCTAATTGCAAATTTTGAAGGCAATATCCTTCAAATCTAGAATTCAATTTTCAATCTGCTTGAGCCATAGGGATTAGGTATGGCAGGTGCATTACTCCAGTAAGGGCAGTAAGGTTTAGTTGTTGTCCCAGTACATTTTATTTTGTTCATGTGACGCTAGTATGTTTAAATTGTGATACTATGTTTTTTGTTATGTTTCCAAACAAGCTTACACTTTCTTGTTCAAATTGTCATTTGAACTGTTCCTAAATTAATTTTAACAACTAAATAATTACCAATATAGCAACTCATATTTTAAAAAATTGTCAGAAACTAGTTCTCTCTGTTCTAGGTGACAGTACTAAAGAAGAGAAACGAAACAAGGTATGGATTGCTTTCTAAGGCCTATGCCACAATGGATGACCAATATGTTGAGGATCTATAGAATTTGTTCTGTGATGCCAATGGCACCCAAAGATTAAGCCCTATTGCTTAGCATCATAAGTACATTTTGCAGGCCTGAGCTTCTAAAGATGTATAATGAATGTTTCATATTCAAAACTGCAATAAAAGCAACAGCTTTAACCAAAATGCAACTTACCACCGCCTTCACGGTACACTTCAGAGAAACAAACATCACCAGCCTTCCGCATATGATCCTGGAAAGAAATATTTAGTGCTAATGAGATGAAAGAATGCAAACTTAGACAAAAACTTGTGGGAGAAGTGTTTGACACGAACCTTCAAATCCTGCCATGATGCAGAAGAAGGCAGTCCAGTGACAAGAACTGTTTGCATTGAATCAAGTTAAGATTGCAGTCATGGAAGAAAAGTAAACATTGATTTTCAAACACGAATCATACCACGATACTCTGAGCGCCTTGACACACCACGTCGGGCTCCACCACCAAAGCCACCTGAACGGTCATATGAGGAAGCATTACTTCTACCACCATGAGCGGGCTCCACCTGTGCACAGCAGTAAAGAGTTAGATCAATAAATTTATCAGAACAGGAGTAGGTAAGCTTATCAAAGCACTACTTAGCTTACTCTTAGGCGGTGTCCATCAAAATTGTATCCATCACGCCCAGCAATTGCATCTTCAGCATCACGAGGATCTTCAAACTACATGATTAGCAAAGTACCTTATATTTGCTGTCTGTGACTCAAATAATCAATCAACCCCAAGGTCATCTTTGAGGGAAAAGATAATCGTGTTATCCAACACATTCAGGTATATATTACCTCAACAAAAGCATAACCAGGTGGCCTCGGGGGGACCTTCAAGTCAATGTCAACAATTCTCCCATACTGCATTCACAAGATTTATAATATTAGACATTTCTTTGCAAAATGTACCACAACTACAAGCACATCCTAAAGCACGTCTTAGCTTGAGCCTTGAGGTTCTACCGTTCCATAGTGAAGTAGAGAACAAACAACTATGTGAACCCCAATAGTACAAGGTTTTCAAAACAATCAGTCTTCTGTGCTCAGTGAGCTCCACAATAGTATGCCAGTGCATCCCATTTCATTAAGGAATTAAATATAGCATACAGCATCACGAGTCTCTAACAAGCACACGGTAACCCAGCCTAGCCTACCACAATATCACAGATTCCTCTCTTTGGTAAGATTAATAAATCGAGATAACGAATTAAATTATTATTAAAAAACCTCACCTTGTAGAAGAGATCCTCCACCTCCCTCTCCCGGATGTCGCCCGGGAGGTTCCCGACGTAGATCGTGCGGCTCCAGCGCCTGCTCATCCTTCCCCGCTGAAAAATTACCAATAAAGTAAAATCAATCAGCAAACCAACCCCCGCCGCATCCGCATCTCCCCAATCTGACCACGGCCCACAAGAGAAGGTTCGAAAATCAAAACAAATCGTGCGAGACGGCGGGGCGTGGGGCATGAATCACCCATGGGACAAGGAGAAGAGTAGATTTGTACCTGAAGACGCGGTGGCCGGAAGGGCGGGTCGAGGCTAGGGTTTGGCTGCCGCGGCCGGTAGGTCGAGAGATGTGGGGATGAGAGAGAAGGGGGACGAGGGTTTATGACCACCCGAAGGGAGACCCGGCCACAGACGGCCGGAGCGAGTCAGGTTCGTTCCGATTTCTCGACGGGCCAGTTCGAGCGTGGGGCGAGCCCGTTCGTGACTCTTTGGGCTGCTGGGCCCATTTATATTCTGGGCTCCCATTTTGGGATGGCCAATATTGGAGGCCGCCCTCTTGTCATTCTCTGCCTTCCAAGAATGCCCTCTTGTCACCATAGCAGATGGATGGAAAGATCGCAATTTGGTCAATTTTGTGACTTGCAATGTCTGTGCTTGTTAAATAAAATTCAACTGACGATGTATGCATTTGATCGGTATGTAAAATCCGACAACACCCCTCCACACACATACACACCAACCAAGGTGAAGGTATTTGTCAGTGGCGAAATGATGTCAGTGTCAACTCCTATCTACATCCCCTCCCCCTCCCGGATGTAGATTCAGTGACATTGTCATTGTGACATTTTCGTGACATTAAGTCACTAACACGTGAAATCCATATTCACCGGGTCCACGTGAGTCCCACACGTCAGTGACTCAATATCACAAAAAATGTCATCGTGACAATATCACTGAATCTCAACCCCCCCCCCACCCTCCCCTCCCCTCCCCTCCCCTCTTTCCTCACTTATTCTTCGGCAGTTTTCAAACTTGTACCCAGCTAAAAAAACTAGTGAAGAGAAGCATGTGTGATGGTGTGAGGTTTGTCTTGAGTGCCCCCTTGCTCACCTCGTGTGGGTCGAGATAAGGCTAGTAAATGGGGACATGAACACCAAGTCCGGCTAGTCTTATGGGCCCATCAAATTCATCAAACGGTTGGTGTTACCAATTAGTAAGGAAAATATTTATCTTTCATCTAGAAGTTATGTGTAGGTGAGATGGTAGGAAAGGTATACGCGATGTAAGAGATCCTGAGTTCAAATTCTGGCCAACTATTTTTTGACAAAAAGAGCTTTATAACTGTGCACTGAGACTAGCCTTATAACTCCTTTGGTAATCTGCGAGAAATTGGTTTCCAAATTCCAATATCGGAAAAGTATTGGTGCCGAGCAAGTCTTCAACATCTTGCCCTAACAAGACCGCACATTGCATACGCTGCTAGTGAGATCTGCTAGCTCCCATGAGCGACCACCGAAATTCGTGGTGATAAGGCGCAATCTTTATATATTGATCTTCATCAACTCTTCTCATCCTATTTACAAAGCAGATTAGGCGGACTTAGTTTGAGATTTTGGAGTACTCTTTGGGTCTAACATAATCTATACTATAATAAATAATAATAAATAAATAAATAAATAAAAGATATAAAAGATGAAAGAATTGAAAACAATTGTTACCAATTCAAACTCATCCACCCTCTCACAAAATATCTTTTTTAGACCCATATAAAAAATCTTAATGCTTGACCAAACCACAAAACACCGTCAAAAAAATATTTCTACCAAAATCCCATGTTTTTTCTCACCCAGGCGCAGCCTTACCCGCCCGCCGATACCCACCGACCCTACCTATCTTCTCTCCGTGAAATCAGCCAATCAGGCAATTTATTTTTGGGAGCTGAACGTCAATCAATCCACCACGTCCATTCCGCTCTCGACCCGCACCGCCCCGCTCCGTGCCCAGGGCCGCGCCGTCTCTCCGTCCCCGGCGTCGTGCCGACGATGCCTCCTCCCTGACGACGCCGCCTCCCCCCGATGCCCTCCGCCCCAACTCGCGGCCCTCGACCCCAACGCGCGGTGCCGCTCTGCCCTGCAGGAGGCCAGCGAACGGCGGCCCCGTAGGCGCTCCATGGCGGGTCCGCGCGCCGCACAGGGGCTACACAGCGGGCGGCGGCGGGCCGGTGCCGCCGGCGCGCTGCTCCGCCTCCGCGAGGCGCGGGTGGACGGACCTCCAGTTCTTCGCCAGGTGCGAGTCGTCGCTCCCCCCATTCCTCTCTTACTGTCTATTCCTCTCCTTTCTTGCTTGTTCTGGTCTGCATCGATTGAAACGGTAACTGATCTCAACGATTCCAAATTTCTGCTCATCCGAAGAGAGACCATGTACATGAATCCCTTCATGGACTGATTTTTTAGGTCGTTAACTGTGATGATTTGGATAATTGATTCTTTACTTGTGGTCTTCTCATGTGCAACGCTAAATGGATTACATACCATAATATTTGTCCAAACATAGATTGGCCAAGAGAACAAGCATGTTGAATATGTAGGACCAATAAATACTTTAATGCTTGAACATTAAAATTCTTCAGCCATCTATTTCTCGGGTAAAATTTGAATTTGTGTGCTGCTATTTGATACATTGCTGATTTCTTCTGTGCCTAGCTGAATCATGTTCACTTCAGTTCAAGAGAGTGTTCTCTCTTTGTTTTTATAATCCTCCTCTTTCTTGTACAGTACTGAACAATATAAATTCTCTTTTTTTATTCAGTTCAAGAGAGTATTTCCTTTTGGACAAGATAATAATTTATTTGACCTCAGTTTATCATTTCCTTGCCAAAAAAATCATTTGCAGAAATCTATCACAATTTACTACTAAATTTTTCTGGATCAGCTTTGTACCCTGTGATATGATCCCGTTGTTTCTTAGAAAGGCAAACTGTGCTGCTATTTGTATAATTTTTTCCCCTTGTACCAGACTGAAGGTGAAGATGAGAGCCCAATGCTCAAGCCTAAAGGTCACCCTTCTCTGGCTTTCATCTATCTAGGCTTGTCATCAACCAGCTGAAATTCTAACACAATAAGCACAAAAGAAGTCTGTTGGGAGCATCAGCGCAGGGAGGGGACGAGATTAATTACCTGATGAACTTCTTGACTGTGACACAATCTTGTATCAACTGGTGCCATGCTGGGCTTTCATTTATGGGTTGTGCGAACAGTTATTTGAAATCTCTTTTTTTGGATGTGTCATAATCAATAATGAAATGATCAGGTTCAGCATCAAGGAGCCGAACATGATGATGGTTGATTTGCAGAACTGGCTAGAGAGGAGCATTCAAGTTATAGTCGATACTGACGGTGAACAGATTTTGGGGCTTGGAGTTCTTGATGTCATGTAGCATCTTCTTCTAAATATTGTTCATTGATGAGTTCATCCATCAGCTATAAGCAGTCCATATCCATCGACTTCTTGAGCTGTTCGTCGATCCGCCAACTAGCTGCTGATTCACACGTTGTGTCCCCTTCAGGTATTACAGTTGCTTCATCGATTCATCGATTTTGACTCAAAAAGTGGAGGGTACATCTGAAACATTTGCAAAAGAAGCTTTGATTTGTACTGCAAGGATCGACGAAGCAACAGTCGGCAATATAAATTTGTCCACATCAGGTATTATCCTGTCGACCTGTAAAATCATCAACAAGTGGAGCAGTAATGCTTCATGTTTTCCTTTCAGGTGTTACTGTTCCTTCATCGGTCTTGACTTGGCAAGTGGATGGTACCGATACTGGGAAATCTTTGATTAACGATCCTAATTACCAGACCATTTTTATCACACTGACTATGAATTATGCGATGAAAAGTCAATATTCCATAGTCGATGAAGGTAATTACATGTAGTATTTGCAATATGTTCTCCTCATGTCGACCAAATTCATTGAATCTTTGAATTTAACATATTTTGTATTTTTTTATACGCGGATAATGGTAATGAGAAGGAGATTAAGAGGTTTAGGGATAGGTTGCATTATGCAAATATATCCGATATTGCTAAGAAGGAAATGATCAACAAGAAGAATATGAATCGTAGTGTCTGGAAAGGAAGTGTCATCAAGTCACTTAAAAGTAAGATATTTTATCAAGGTTAGTTTGTCTCCTGAAATATTATCTTTGTTTAAATCGATCAAGGTTAGTTTGTCTCCTGAAATATTATCTTTGTTTAAATCGATCAAGGTTAGTTTGTCTCCTGAAACAATTATCTTTGTTTCATTGTTTCAATTGCAGTTGGGTTGCTAGCATCCGGACAATCAATAGTTACGAAAGATTGCAGTGGTCCGGTTACAAGGAGTGCAGTAAAAGGTTAGATCTTTAAATATCATACAACCGTGTTTAACCCTGATATCTGGTGGTGTAGATTGATATTGATACTTGAGCATTCTTGTGCTATCTAACAGCTGACTCCGTTATCTGGGAGCATGATGACACGGACGATGTGCAAGAGGGTTATTATTTATTCATCAAATTTTTATAAAAACATGTTTTATAAAAATAGTAAACATTTCATCTGCAGTGTTTCTGCAGTGCTAACCGCTGCTTGCGTAGCTTTTTTTTTTGTTACTGTATGGGCGTGCTCACATGCATTTTGTGAAATTCCCTTTTGATCAATGATTGTACCGGGAAAACAGATTCTCTGTGACTAATTGAAAAATGGTAAGTTTAGAACTGTTGCGAATGCCTGCAGATATATGAAAGGATCAAATGAACAGTGATGGAGTTAAACTTCCAGACTGATGCTTTTTCTTCATGCAGTGAGGTGCGATGAGCACAGATGAGGTCAGCGAAGGACTGGGATTGCATGATCTCAGGAACAGAACATGGCACATACAGGGGACCTGTGCACTCCGTTTTGAGGGCCTATGTGATGGCCTTGACTGGCTTGCATCCACCCTGAAGTAGCTGCAAGAATCAGGCCATGCAACTTCAGTTGCTGGCCCTTCCATCTAATTCAACAAAAGGTTCTATAACATTCTGAGTTCTTTTTTATCTTTGGTAACTAAGAGATGAACATTGGCCATTTTCTTTGCTGTCACCTGGCAACAACTTATTGCAAGTCCAAGGTATGTTCTCTATTAATTTTCCCAGTTCACTATGCTCATGAATGCATGCTGTCAGAGCTTTGATCGATTCTGAAATGGCTGTTCTGTTTGTGCAGTGAACTCGGTGCCTCAACCAATTGACACCTCATGCCGCGGCGGCCTGTTGATCTGCTAAAAGCCCACAGGAGCTCCAGGATATGGTGTGGCTGCCATGTGCCCACAGATGGAATTCGTTTGCTGCATATGAGCCAATCCACGCTGCGTACCGAAAAAACTTGGAACAAAAACCTTGTTGTATTTCAGTTCACTCAGCGTAGAATACTCATGTCGTCTTTCCTTATACTGTTGGATTTCTTTGTAAGTTTCAAGATTGTTGCCAAAACAACTTAAATTAAATGGCCTAAGTCCCTGTGTGGCAGAGCTCGAGCTGTCGAGGTTAATTGGATATTTTACTTGGTAATATGGTTTCAAGTTACAAGTGTATCTCTTAATGACAGCTGGTGGAGGATCCCGGTCATGTCAACGCTAGTGAGTAACGTTGCTTCAAGCTACAAATTTGAGAAGATCAACTCAATGTGTTCTTTCATATTGGTCGTCAATGAAACTTTGTTATTTATTAATAAGATTTCTTTAGCATCAGTAGTTCCATGCAATTCAATTAATTTTTAAATAATTTGATTTTTAAACACGTGCTTTGTGGAACGGACATCTCTACTAGTCTCCTAGAAACAACCCATAGAATCCTAATCATCTTTAAAATTAGTCATCGACTTCGATTCATTATACTTCTCATCGGATGCGAAACTGGAAGATGTGGAGCTTGTAGTCTCCTATGATGTGGAATCAAGATCATCATATGTTCCTATTGTAACTAGCAAATGAGCAAGATTGTGGCTCAGCAACAGGGAAGGGAAAAGGCGTGGGCGGTGGGCAGGCGTGGTTTACCTTGAGAAGGAAGTGCTCATAGCAACACATGAGTATATTTGCTAGTCATCTAAAAAAAATAAGCACAAGGCTTTGGCTAATGAAACAACTAACTGAAGTAACTTGGGTGCAATCTTTACTGAGAGCATCAAGTTCCCCAAACAATCTTGGAGCAAAATACCTTATTGCCAACCCTATATATGCTACAAGCTCTGACTAACACATCGAGGTGGAATTGCACTTTTATGCGGGTGGAAAAAAGTGATGCTGGAGGCAGGTCGATGCAAACCTCAACCTTTGTTGCTGCTAGCTCAGATTAAGGGGTCATGTTAACTTGCATAACACTATAGCATATTTGTGGCCACCACGTGATTCTTCCGTTGTTTGTAGAGATACTTCAATCAATACTTGTACTTTGCCATGTACTTCAATCAATAATGTTGAACTATAGACGAGATCAAGTCCCTCAAGGGATTTCATAATCAATAATGTTGTGCTCATCATTTTATTTCTTCAAAGAAACGTCGCTTCAGTGATCTCCTCCAGTCTATAGCCCGATTGAATTCCGACACGGCATGTGTCGCAAAGCGAAACTCTAGGCGACCCACCGTAAACTAAAATCGAACTGATCGATCGATCCTAGATGAACGTGTGGGGGCTCTTAGGGATCACGAGATTTCACGAGCAGGAAATTAATGAGATTTACACGGCAAAAGATTGAGCATCAGATCAGACAGTACTGTTCGTCCGGAAGCACACGGAGAAAGAGATCGACGACCGCTCTCAGTCTCAGTACATAGGTATACGCACAGCCATGGCGCGGCCGTGCTCGCGGTGGAGCTCAGCCCCGCTTGACGGGGTCGAAGTTGGAGACGGCGACGACGGCGCCGACGATGGCGACGAGTACGACCCCGCCGGAGACGATGCTGAGGAGGAAGTTCTTGAGCGACGGCGAGATCCCCGGCTGCGCGGCCTCCGCGACCTCCGGCAGCACCAGCGCCGCCGCGACGGCCGCCGCGGCCGCCCAATCCTTGGCCGGGCTCTGCGCGGACGACGACGCCCGGACGACGGCCACCCTGCTGCTGGCCGGCCTGCCGCGGGGCGAGACGCGGAGCGACGACGCGCTGCTGCTGCCGCCGGCGCGGAGGGGCTTCCCGAGCCCCCGGGCCACGGACAGAGACGCCGCGACGGCGGTGGCGGCCATGGGATCCTGCCTGGGCTCGGTGCTCCGCTCTCGTGGTTGTGTGGTTCGCTTGGTTGGTCGGGGGTGTACGTGTGATGGCAAGAGCGGCTGGCTATGTAGATAGGGTAGCCTGGGTAGGAGAGGTGGAGCTGGAGGGGGTGCCAGGTCAGCGCGCCCGGCTGACGTGGGCGGCCGCCGGCTCGCCAAGTGGCCGCGCGGGATAAGGTCTTATCTTTGACGGCGACCTGGTGGGCGGTGGGCGGTGGCTGAGGGTGAGGTGTGTGGCCGTGCGGCTGGAGGCGGCGTACGTACGTGAACTTCGGGTTACTGGGCCGGGCTGCCGCGGAAATGGGCCGAATATCAGATCGCTTGGCTTCGAACCGTGTGACGCTGCGGTGCACCGTGCACCATCGCCCTGCTTCGGCGGCCTCTCCCACTGGTCGACACGGCCGCGGCTGCGTCATCGACAGCAAGCGCTGGCTGTTCGATCGGGACCCGACCTGACCACCGCTGCCTCGGCGCTTTGCCTTCGTCACAGAGAGCTCCAACGCGCCATGACGACCTGCCCTGGCCCTCGGCGAGCACGAGCTGCACATTTGGTACGCGCGCGCGACGACGACGACGGCTTGAGTACGTGGTCACCGCATGTCGCCATCGACGAGGTTCGAGGGAAGGGAACTGCAGGCTCTCTTTGGCATTTGGTCCATTCCGCAGTTTCGCCGCAGCTCGTCCTCACGTGATCTAGCTGACCAACCAGTCGATTCCTCAGGCTCACAGAGATGCCTCACACAGTCACACTCACAGAGTCGCAGCCGTCCTCTTGGCATTAGGGATGAAAACAGTCGGAAACGGTCGCTAAAAATCCTTAACCATTTCTGTAATTGTATTTTTTGGTCGGGAACGGAAGCGGGAACAAGAAAGTCGGACGGGAAAGCGAAATCAGTATTACGGGATGTCGGGAACGGAATCATTCGGGACTCGGGAGCATGCCGATTAGGATCGGGAATCGATAACTCAAAACGGAAAAATACGTACAACCACTTCAAATATTTAACTCAACAAAATAATTACAACTCTGCATAAATAACATGGAAACAAGACTCGTATAACTAAGCAACACAGGTAAAGTGAATCACGAATTCACAATTCACGCTGTAACGCATGCACACAACAATTCACGTTTCCAACACAGCCGACGAGGACAAGCTTGGGGGCTGCGGGGCTGGGGAGGCAGCGACCTGCAGCACGCCTGGGGACTGGTGGCGGACTTGCGGGCGGCCGCACCACGGCAGGCCTGGGCAGCCGTGGCGGCCGGCAGAGGGCCTGGTACAGCGGCGAGCGGTGGTGTGCCTGGGGCCGGCGGCCGGCGAAGCCACTGGCTGCTGGCCGGTCGACGGAGGAGCCTGGGGACGCGCCGATGAGGCCGACGACGGGAGGAGAGGGGTGCTGCTTCATTGCATGGCATTGGCGCACCGCCACCGCGGCAGCAAGATGCGGGGGATTGACCTACACAAATACGGAAATTCCCGCGGAAATTTTCCCGACTGAAAATGGGAACCGTGAAAACGGTCGGTAAAATACCCCAACCGTTTCTGTTCTTGTTCCCGCATGTTTTTCCGTTTTGTTTTCTTGTTTTCCTATTTTTTTCCCGCGAAAATAGTTTACGGTCGGTTTAGACGCTAAACGAAGCCGGTCGGGACGAGATTTTTCCATCCCGTTTTCAACCCTACTTGGCATGCATCAGCATGCCGCGAGCTGCATTCACGCTGCAAACACGCCGTGAAGACACTGAAAAGTTGGAAACACGCCGTGAAGACACTGAAAAGTTGGGTGATTCTACCAGGTTGTTTTATTTTATTTTTTAAAAGGGTTCTACTAGATGATCTTTACCCTCGATTTCCTTCTTTATTTTTCCGCGACACATTCGTCTTCTGCTCATCTTCTCTGCTTGCTCCAATCACCGTGCAATATCCAGGTATCCTCATCGACACAATGAAATTTGGTGTCGATTGATTCTCCACACAGTTGAAATGCACCGGAGAAGGTATAGAGAACTAAAGGATCTCATAGGAAAAAGATCGAAAACGGCGTTCTAAGCGACCCTACTGCATACAATACGTAGCGTCCATACATTGTTGGTGAAAGTTGCAATGTACAAATGGGCTCGAGCTCTTTAGCTCATAGTACTCTCTCCATTCCAAAGAATGCAATTCTCGTTTTTTGATATGTCAATCCATTTCAAATTTAATCAAATTTATACAAAATAATAATAATATTTATATTACAAAATAAGTATTATTAGAATAATTGTGTAATATATTTTCATACTAAATTTATTTTGAGATATAAATGTTAGTAAGTTTATTTTTACAAATTTAGATAAATTTAAAATTATTAAATTTCTGGAGAGGTGAAATTTGTATTTTTTTTCTTTTTTTTTGATACAAAATTTGTATTTTTTTTCCATGACAGAGGAAGTAGTATATAGCATGCTCGCACCACTTGTTAGTGTCGCTGCCGCTTAGAGCCTATGGCAGCTGAATTGGCCAAAGCACTTTTGGACAGTATGGTTTTTTTAACACTTTGGACAGTATGGTTACTCTACTACACACAAGTACAAAATGTTTTTAGGGCATGTGAGCCCACCGCGCCACCGACCAGGACGACTTTACCGTCAAAGTCGTCGCTGCACGCCCGCTTAGTCGTTGCTGTGCTGCCTACCGTGGTAAAACGTAAAATTCACAGTCCGCCCACGAGAAAATAAACTTGTAGGGTAAAAATGGCGGAGCGAGGTGCGAGCGAGAATCCAAATCCCCACCAAGGGGGATTTGGATTGGGTGACATTGCCACAGCATGTCACCGTGAAACATTAGGCAAATCTAGAGCGTCCAAGGGGATCCAACGATCAGCTGCGCGGGCCCACCTTTAGGCCTCCGTTTTCACCCTTGCATTTCGTTTAGACCTGGGCATGGGCTGCCCGACCCGACGGACCTGACCCAACCCGCCCGAAAATAACCCGACCCGACCCGAAGAGTTTGATGGGCGGGTTCGGGTCAAAATTTTTGACCCGGTATGACTGACGGGCCGGGCATAGGCTAAAAATTTTGACCCGAAACCCGAAAAACCCGAAGGAACCCGACATTTTACATAAGCCTGGCCCGACCCGACCCGACTGGCTGTCGGGTCGGGTGCGGGCTCAATTTTACGGCCCGGCCACCGGGTCAGGTCGGGCACGGGCCGCTAGAAAAAACACCGGGTTTTTTTTGGCCCGACCCGACCCGACTGGCTGTCGGGTCGGGTGCGGGCTCAATTTTACGGCCCGGCCACCGGGTCAGGTCGGGCACGGGCCGCTAGAAAAAACACCGGGTTTTTTTTGGCCCGACCCGAACCCGACCCGGCCCTGGAGGATGCCCACTCTAATCTCGTTTCACCCGCAGCCTCCTTCGCGGACCGCCCAGTCAGCCCGCCCGAGCGCGGCGCTCCTCGTCCCCCAGAACCGCCGCCGCCGCTGCCGCCGCAAGGGACCCGCCGCCGCGGGACTTCGCCGGGGACGTTGCTGTGGGAGGCCGGCGCGGCGGGGCCGCCGGCGCTGGAGTCCGCGGAGACGGCGCCGCGCGTGCGAAGCTGGCCGTGGTGCCCTGCCGCCGCGAGCAGAGGCGAGGAGCAGCCGGCCACCGGGCCTGGCCTCGCGCGGGCCCCAAAGGCAGGCCGGTGCTGCCGCTGCGAGGCCCCCACCACTGGGACGCCGGCGCAGGAGTCTGCTGGAGACGGCGGCGCGCGCACGGAGCAGGCCGCGGTGGCCCTGCCGCCGCGAGCAGAGGCGAGAAGTGGCCGGCCACCGGGCCTGGCCTCGCGCGGGTAGCGGCAGGTTGGTGGCGCCGCTTGGAGGCCGCCGCCGCAAGGAAGTTACCGCTAGAGGCCACCGAGGGTGTGGATGTGCCGAGCCGGTCCTTCCCTGCTGCCATGGTGACCGATTTGGGAAGCAGGCTCCAGGTTCTGCTTGGAAGAAGAATTGGTAGTGTCTGGCATTGTGAGAGTTGGGCAAATTGATTCTGTAAACTGATTGAGAGTTGACATTGTGAGAGTTGGCAAATTGATTTACTTGAGCAAACTGATTGAGATTGATGTAAGCTGTAATTTGAATGGATGAATGAATGAATGAGTTAGTTTTGTGATATTATTTTCTTAAAAATTTGGCAGCATGTCCCCATAATTACAGATGCATAACTGGAACTGAAATGCAATGATCAAATTCAAAAGTACTTTCAATGGAAAGGCACCACTGTGCTCACAGCAAAAACACAAGAGGGAAACAAATGGTAATAAGAAGGTATTGAAATCCATTGATCACATAATCAATCCTGGTTGAGTAGCCATTTAACAACTATTCTAAGGCCACATTCACTTGTACAATTTGGCCACAAAATATAGTTAGCTCTGTCCAAATACTAAACAGAGAACATAAAAGACTATAGTTAGTCCTTTCCAAAAGGCATCTATCTAACCATCCTGTCCAAAAGCCATATATCTAACCATCCTATCCAAAAGACTAGAATAGATCTTCATCGCAGAGAATATCATCTTCACAACTTTGTTTCAGCTCATAATTTCCTGTTTCTCGATCCAATGAAATAACTATTCGAGCTTTGCAATCAGTTCTTATTTCAGCTCTAAAACACTTTGTCACTTGTTCTGTTTTCTTTTTTCTTCGATGACCTTCATTGGAACAAACATATCTGCATGAAGTCACCTTACCATCTATTTTGCTTATATTTGTGTATCTTTTCCTCACATCAAACCTTCATTGGAACAAACATATCTGCATGAAGTCACCTTACCATCTATTTTGCTTATATTTGTGTATCTTTTCCTCACATCAAAGCCAGTACGGCCACCATATGCCACCCAAAACAGCCAACCCTCATCTGGATTTCTGAACCTCAAACCAAGTTCACGCATCTTCTTATCAACTTCTGCCATTGCCTTCCACAACAATGAAATGTCCGGTTTTCGAATTTCTGAAACAAAATCCCAATTGTAACTATCAGAACACCTATTTAATTATCTCATACATAGTATTGGAAGACTGAAACAACACTATGGGCGCCAAACTGTCATAAGAGCAGCAAAACAGCAAGCAATAATGTAAGCTCGGGAGCTCAGACTAAAATCAGCAATGACAGATTTAAATTCCCCTATCCTATTGGTGCTCATAATTAATCTTGTATGTTATACTTGATCGATGATAACTCCATTAAAATCTCCAGCTCGCAGGACCAAAATCAAGAGCACATTGACCACAATCAAGAGCATAGATATTTTTGGTTATACCTGCCAACGAGCAAGGCCGGCGAGGGGCACACCTGCCTGCCTCCCGCCTGGATGGACTCAGATTGCGGCAGCAGGGCAGAGGCCCCGACCCCCCCCCCCCCCCCCCCCGGCCCCGTCCTCCGCGGCAGCCGGCCGGTCGCCTGCCCCGGTGGCCGGCCACCGGCCTCTGCTCGTGCCGGCAGCCCTGCTTCGTGCTTGCGCGGCAGCGGCCGTCTCGCGGCGAGACGACGAGCCCGGCGACCTCCGCGGCGGCCCGGCGTCGCGAGGTCCGTGCGGGATTGGGACGTTCGCGGGACCAGGGCGAGCGCGGACTGGCGGCACCGGCCGATTTCGGCGCGCGCTAGGCTCAAAACGGGATGCTGCGGCCTGATTTGGGCGCCAGTCTGCGCCAAAACGGAGTGCTGCGGCCGAACCATCACGGGTCGTTGGATCCCCCTTCGACGCTCTAGATTTGCTCAATGTTTCCCGGTGACAAGCTGTTGCAATGTCACCCAATCCGAGTCCCACCGATGGGACGGTGGGAAGGAGAAGAGTACAACGCACATGGCCCGATGCGATGCAGCACAGAAGCTTCAGCCGCCCGACGAAACAAAACACCAAGCCCTGTTTAGATCTTTTTATATCTTTACAGGTTTTTTACAAAAAAGCAAACGGAATCTTGCTAAGGGGGTGTTTAGTTCATTTTGCAAAATTATGTAAAAATATAAAAAGGGCATTTGAAGTACTAAATGAAGTCTATTTACGAAACTTTTTGCATAGATGGGTTGTAAATCGCGAGACGAATCTAATGATGCTAATTAATCCATGTTTAATCAATAATGAGCGGATGGTTACTGTAGCATCACTGTTGCAAATCATGGATTAAGTAGGCTCATTAGAATCGTCTCGCGATTTACAGCCCATCCATGTAAAAAGTTTTGTAAATAGACTTTATTTAGTACTTCAAATTAGCAAGATTTTGTTTCACTTTAATGCGCTTACGGCTTTTTTGCAAAAACCTGTAAAGATCTAAACAGAGCCTAATTTGAAGTACTAAATGAAGTCTATTTACAAAACTTTTTGCATGAATGGACTGTAAATCGCGAGACGATTCTAATGAACCTACTTAATTCATGATTTGCAACAGTGATGCTACAGTAATCATCCACTAATTATTGATTAAACATGAATTAATTAGCATCGTTCAACTCATCTATGAAAAAGTTTCAAATAAACTTCATTTAATTTACTCCGATTTCCTCGCGCACTTTTACACCCACGCCCCTACCAAACCTCACATTACAAAACAACAACTCCAACGCCACGCTTCAGCCAACCTGCCGGCCGGGCCGGAGATCGCGCCCGCAGCCGGCTCCTACGGACCTGACCTACCCTACTCGTCGTCGCCGCCGTCGCCGCCGAAGAGCGAGGAGCGGTAGTAGAGCAGCGCGAGGATGAGGAGGAGCATGAACGCGACGCCGACGGGCGAGCCGCCCACGCGGTGGACGGCGTCGGGGGACCCGCCGAAGGCGAAGACGTCGGCCAGCGCCGCGGCGCCGCGGTCGGAGGAGAGGACGCGGATGAGGAAGAGCAGGCACACGGGGAGGAGGAGCAGGCCCACCGGGCTCAGCAGCTCCGCCACGGCCTCCGTCAGCGCCTCGCCGCCGTCGCCCAGGAACAGCGGGCCCGCCACCACCAGCCCCACCACCACCGCCAGCAGCAGCCCGTGCGGCGCCCCGCGCGGGCCGCCCCCGCCGCCGCCGTAGTACTCGTCCGCCGCGCCGGCCATTGCCCTCGCCCGCTGCCTGTGAGATCTCCGGATCCCTCTCGGTCTCTCTTCTCTCTGTTGGGATGGTGGTGGTGGGAGGTGGGGAGGATTTAGCTTCGGGGACGGGGAGCCGGGAGGGGGTGGGTGGGACTGGGAGTGGCCGAGTGGGAGTGTGAATGAGTAGGGCAAGAGTCACGTGGGACGAGACAGGAGAGGTAGATCACACGAGAGGAAAGCGTACGGGGTGGTGGCGCCGGTGCCGTGGTGGTCGAGTCACCGCCGGTGGGCTCCACGCGGCGACATCAGATTGTGGTTGCCCTACCCACCGGTTGATGGATGGCACCGGTTCCAATGCCGTGTTTGGTTGCCTAAACCAAAATTCCAAAAAAAAAAATCAGCACCTGCATGAAGACTTAAATCTAGACGAAATAAAAAACGCATTGCTACTACTGTCTGTAAATGACAAGATGAATCTAATGAATCTAATTAGACTGTAACTAGGTACTAAATTGCTACAGTAATGCTACAGTAAATAACCTCTAATGACGGCTTAGTTAAGCTCATTAGATTCGTCTCGCGATTTACAGACGAGTTCTGCAATTATTTTTATGATTAGTCTATGTTTAGTACTTCAAATGTAAAAAGATGTCTTTTCAAAAATTTTACGCAAGGCAACCAAATACGGACCAAATTCCTGGCCAGTTTCCTTCTCCAAATTCCGGTGCATAAGCCCGAACAATCCATGTGTACATACACGTCAGCAGTCTACTCAGTCGTCAGCAGCCCACTCGTTTCACGTGCCGCACAGCCCCCGGCAGCGCCACGTCACTCAGTTTTCCTGTTCCTGCGGGCGGGGGGGCTCATTCGGGTACTTTGGTGAGGTCAGCCTAAATCCTCCGAGGACAGTCGATGCTAGAGAATCTTGAGAACCTGCCCAGTTGCCCAGCACTGGTGGGAAGGGAACCCGGCTCACCAGTCAGATCAGCCGACAATTAGCATGACACTAGAAAAATGAGGCTGGCCAGATCCCGGTGTCGCCCCGGCAAGATCTCGGATCCTCGGAGGTCTGCATGACCGCATGTGATTCCAAGGCAGCTGGCAGAGCTCGTCGCTTCGTCGAAGCTCTCTGGCAGGGCAAGAAATGGCTCCGAGACCGGCTCCAGCTGAAGTCCTGTCAAACGGGTTGTTTTGGAGCAGCAAGAAGTTGTTGGTGAAGGTGAAGCTCAAAACGGCTTCAGTTTTTTTTTTTTTGACTAAAACAGCTTCAGTTGTGGTGGAGGCACCAAACAAAACGTGTCTCCAACCATCTCCTATCCAACTCATTCAAGAAAAGCAGAATGAAGCTGTTTTACCAAATATTTTCCAAAATAACTTCAACTTCACTAGAGAAGCCAGAGTAGTAGTAGTTTTTGGAGAAACCACGACCTTGCCAGCCTTGCCAAACAGGCTCATAAACAAAGCATGGCGGCTCAACCGGCAAGCCACATGCCCGTTTGGCAACCACCAAGTGTGTTGAAACTAGAGCAACCCAATCAAACAATACACAATATAGAGCCTACCAGAAAATAGTATACGTGATTAATGCTCCGCAAACCATAAGACAGGAGGTGAGAAAGAACCAAAGCTCTGCTAAGTGTTGTTATGAAAGAGAACTGGGGCTTCACATTGTTAAAATGACAGCACTTTGATGAGCTCATCTAAATTGCTATTCCTCCATCTCGTCCTCTGACCCATCCTCAGATTCTTCTTGTCCTTCTATCTCTTTCTCAGTTACTTTCCCTTGCTTCCCCACTGTAACATAAAGGAAAATCAGGACAAAAACAAAAATGTAACCAACATTTAAAATTGACTTAAGGAGGACATTACAGCATCAATGGAACTCACCAGGCCAAGGGTATAAGACATCTCCGGAACATAGCCCAGCCTCAACTTTAACTAGGCGCATAGTCATCCTTGGTCCGATCTCCTGGAGACGGACAGCGCTTTTCCTTGATGCCTGGTTTAATTTGTCAACATCACTCGGTAGGCTTACCATTGCTGCTTCATCATCTGCTTCACTTTCTGATCCATATCCAGCTCTTGCGAATGTGAACACAAGTAAAGGGTTTATTACACAAAATTAAATCCTAGAAACAAATAGGTGTATTACTTGTAAAAACGCAATGCCAGGCACTAATATTTGGATCATCACAGTTACCTCAACTGAAAGCAAACAATATTTTGAGTAAAAATAGTCTGGACGCAGCAAACTAACAAATGAGTAGCTGAGTGGGACAAGAACATTTCAGGTGAAAAACAAGACATTCCACTGAGGCAAACAACCAAAGAGCATTTCAGGCAAAAAGTTGGAGTCGACCTGGTACCAGGTAGTGTTTCCTAAACTTGATGTCTCTGACAATGCATTATAGACATTGCAGGGCTAAGGTTATAGGGTCTTTTCTTGCACAAACCAATCTTTCAAGGAGGTAAATGGAGGTGATTTTACTTACTACCCATTTCTCCACCACACTAAATCCATAATCTGAAGTTCAATACCTGCTATGTGCTGAGTTTTGGTACTTATTTGTTTCTTATGACTATTATGTCTTTTCACTTTAATCTGATTCTTGGGTGCTTAAACATTGTATGTAGTTTAGGTAGCCCTCTGATTACCTCATCGTAACCATCATATACACTGCCAGGGTCTCTCAATGTAGTGACATCTGTAATCTAAACTTTTTAACTCTGGGTGCTACTCTTTTTTTGAGAGAGTACACTGAAGACGCACACATTCAGAACGCATGTAATGGACCAATTACTAAACCTTTACTATTGTGCATTATGTTGGTCATAAGTTTTTTTTCCTTCTTTCAGCTTCATTATTCCTCTGTTCTTTGCTGAAAACAAAATATATCACATTTCCTGAAAGTTTAGGCAATGCATGCAACATATATAGTCCTAGCATTCTAGGAATTCCATATAGGTGGTTACAGCTAATTTAGTGGAGGTCTCTCTAATTTTGTTTGCTCCAAAAGAAAGTATTTGATGGTTTTCTTCACTGTACTTGACAAAATTTAGCATTTCGACCTGAAGCTTTTATGCTTAATTGCATATGCTATGTCACTGTTGAGATCATCTGTAGGCTGTAACTTCTACATGTTCAGCTTAGCATGGCATAGCTATAGCTAATAATGGATGGATGGATGGATGGATGGCCTGCTCAGTTGTTTGGCCCATGGAGGTTTGAGTGTTTGACATTATGATGATGACTGAGGAGCCTCTTCTTACATGAAGGCCTTATTGTGTGCTAGTGGAACAGTAACATGTTGGATATAGCATATGCACATAACTAATCAGTATTTGTTTAAGCAATGTCAAAATAGTATCATACTACCATACAATTCTTCTGTCCTACTACAACTTGTAACCTAAATGACAACACTTATCTGTAGCTGTAGTTGCTGGCTGCAATGCATCAGACTCTTCTTAGAGTCTGCCATTGTTCTATCAGCCCACTACATTTTTCCAATTCTATGTTCCACAAACACTTCCTTTCAGTAATCTACACTTGATTGAGTCAAATACTGTGAACTTCCTGAACATTAGTAACTAATGCATAATATGGAAAATAACATGATCAACCTTATTCAGACGAGATCCCAACCAAAAATAATGCACCCACTTAATATTGGTTACACTTTGATAGAGGCATACAACCATACAGTATTACGCAGCATGTTTCCAAATCTTTAAAGGAATATTTCGAATTCTGAGATGGCAAAATGGATTGAAAAGGATTCTTCAAAAAATGGTGTATCACATGTTTTTTCACTAAACCCTTTGCACATCAGGCAATTGTTATGTGAATCCTCTATGGTGTCCCAAAGAAGGAAATTAAAAATGTCACAATAGTCATGTGCATCCCATATACTAGTTTACATTTGTGTTGTGAGCTATCATGGTTTCCATGCATATCGGCATTCTTGGAAAATTGAAAGTACCTCATTGCAATATAATGGCAAAAGAGCACTTACTTTGTAACATAATCGCTAACATCCTTAAGATCTCTTAGATCAGGAACTTGATTGCTCTGCATGAGCTTTCTAATCCTGCGACTGACCCCAATAGGCTGAAGCTTGATGGAGTAATGCCGGAAATCGATAACCTCCTTCTCTTTATCATATTTTAACAATAGAATCCTTTGACAAGATGCCAGCTGGACCTATTATGCCAAACACAGTATTGTTATCACTTATCAGAATATGCTGGTACAAAAACATCAAACTCCATCATGATTTTATTGCCCAATACTTACAGTGCTTGGGTCAACGGCAGGGACCATATGCTGAAAGTACTCAACCAAACTCTCAAAAGGGTTGCCAAGCCCTGAAAACCCGCTGAGCACAACCTGTCCAATCCATGAATTCAATGTCAAAACAAGGTATCAGCGAACAATATCTTCTTCAGAAACTATACTGCTACAAAATTCTCCAAATTTGCGTCATATACCAGAGGGGAGTTCTTGAATATCCCCGGTGGGCACCTGGGCCGCCTCTGGGAGTTTGCAATGTCTGCCGCTAGCGCATACTCCTCTATCTGAAAAGTGAAGGTTGGGCCCTGTGGCGATTTGGCAAAGCGCAGGTGCGGCAGGCTCTTAGGGTTCGAGAGGATCAAGAAATGTGTCACACCCAACGGACCGGCAACATTGACGAAGTCCTTGAGGTTATTCCGCTTCTTCTCCTGCCAATTGTTTCGACTTTCAAGTGTAAAACACCGATGTTCCAGGTTGGCAGCTAGTGAGCATTGAAATAAGCGCACTCACTCATCGATTGCAAGCTAGAGTAGGGCATAGGGATAGGGATGGACCTTTAGATTGAGAGCAGTGTAGGGGAGCATGACCTTGCGGAGGTCCTGCTGGAGGTGTCGGAGCGTGGATGGGAGCTTGCCCCGGGAGAAGACGAAACTCTTGGGGATCTTGGCGCCAGTGATCTGGTCGACGTTCGCCAACGCCGCCAGCTGCTTCCTAAACGTCGTTGCGGGGATCCGCGGCCCGCGGCCCCGCTTCTTCCCCGGCCCGGACCTTGGGTGGCGCATGACCGCTCAGTTGGAGGAACACACAAATGATTGCACTCGCGCCCCGGTTAGGAACAAGTATTCTCAATCTTTCCTGCTGAGGAAGAATAATCATGGATGAATGAATGGATCGGGTTAGCGAGGTATCACGGAGCGCGTGAATCCACGAGTAACACCGCTCGTGGAGAGCAAAAACAGCTCGTGGAACAGGGGAATACATCCAGTGGAGCTAGAATTACTTAGCAATAGGAGACCAATTGACGTCCCGATGAGGACGAGAAGCCGCGGCAGTGGAGCGAGGAGCAGCGAGCGGAGGAGCCGCGGAGAGGGGCACCGGCGGCGTCGCTTTGGCTTTGCGGCGGGCGTTTAGGATTTGGTCGTCGCCTTTGCGGCGGGCGTTTAGGATTTGGTCGTCGGGGTCGGAGAGGGATACAAGGTAAGAATAGTGGACCGAGGCCGCCCGCTGCCTTCGGCCTAAATTGGCATTGTGCTGTGGAAAACAGCCCAGTAGTAGTTTGTTCGATTATTGTCTACATGGAACACATGGGTCAAGCAGCAGGGAGGTAGTAGTACAGCCTATGACTACGAGGCGTTTTTTTATTTTTATATTTTTTAAAATTATTTTTTACATAAATATATTTTCGGTTTCATAATTTACAGATTTATACCCCTACCGCCCGGCTACGGGGCGGCCGGCCCCCTGCTGCCCGGCTGCCGGGCGGTAGGGATCTTAATATAAATAAAATTTATTTTTAATCACATTTTGGTCTCTGAGGAGAGGCTGCCGGGCGGCAGGTACCCGCCGCCCGGTGGCGGGGCGGTAGGCCAGGCAGCCGCCCGGCAGGGGGGCGGCAGGCCCCTCCCGTAGGTTAAATTTTGATCGTCAGTACGGCATTAGATGTGGTTTTAAATATTTTGAATAGAAATAAAAACCGTTAGTAAAGTAGATAAATATGAAAAGTATAACTTAGCAATTCATACACATACGCAACTGAGAACGAAATAGGTGATGCATGAGAACGAAATAAGTATAACATGACGACATGTCCATAACAAAAATACAGAACCCAAATATATGACTTTATAAGATGGTGATTAAGATATCTTAATTGCTACTGCATAGGGGCCACACAGGATACCTTTAAGGCGAGCTTCGAAGACTGGAGTTGGTTATTTTCTACACCTAACCAGCAGACCGATCCTACCTTCCAGACACCTGTGGCCACCGGACGTCCAGGTAGAGACGTAGGGCTTCCAGACCGACACACTTACCCTACAGACCACGTCTACGCACAGCGTAAAAGAGGTCGACATGCCCGGGGTGGTTAGGAGGTGTTTCTATTTGTTTCTGTATTTTTGTTATGGACATGTCGTCATGTTATACTTATTTCGTTTTCATGCATCACCTATTCGTTTTCAGTTGCGTATGTGTATGAATTGTTAAGTTATACTTTTCATATTCATCTAATTTACTAACGGTTTTTATTTCTATCCAAAATATTTAAAACCACATCTAATGTCGCACTGCTGATCAAGGTTTAACCTGCAGAAGAGGCCCTGCCGCCCCCCTGCCGGGCGGCGGGTAGGCCTACCGCCCCGCCACCGGGCGACGGGTTCCAGCCGCCCGGCGGCAGCCTCCCCCAGAGGCCAAAATGCGATTAAAAATAAATCTTATTTACATTAAGGTTCCTACCACCCGGCAGGAGGGCGGCAGGGGGCCGGCCGCCCCCGCAGCCGGACGGTAGGGGTATAAATATGTAAATTATGAAACCGAAAATATATTTCTATAAAAAATAATTTTGAAAAATATAAAAATAAAAAAAACGCGACTACGAGCATGGTTAAACGGGCCGGATCGAAGGCATGGGCCAACAACAAGAGTAGCCCATGATGGCCGTATGGCCCAAACTGCGTGGCTACCCCCATCAACGAACCGTGGCCGTCCGATCTGTTCAACCCTACTACTTATAAGTCACCTCCCCGACGCGTCCTCAAAACCCTATCGTCTCTCGCGCGCAGCCACCACCACCGAACCCGGCGGCGCACGCGGAGGAGCCCAGCGAGAGGCGGAGGAAGAAGGCGATGGCGCGCGGCGTGGCGGCGGGGGCGAAGGGCGGCGCTGCCGGCGGGAAGAAGAAGGGCTCCGTCACCTTCACGATCGACTGCACCAAGCCCGTGGAGGACAAGATCATGGAGATCGCCACGCTCGAGAAGTTCCTGCAGGAGCGCATCAAGGTCGCCGGCGGCAAGGCCGGCAACCTCGGCGAGGGCGTCACCGTCTCCCGCGACAAGACCAAGGTCACCGTCACCTCCGAGGGGCCTTTCTCCAAGAGGTATACGTCGCACAAAGCTTGCTTGTTCGACCACCCAGATCCACGCATTCCTAGCTCCGAGTACCCATTTTAGGACATATTATGTATATACCGAGCTGTATGCGTTCATATCTGTGCCATAGGGGCTGAACTGGTCATGATTGCACGCAGGATTAGGTATTTTGTTCTACTTGGAACTTGGAGAATAGGTATTTTGTTCTCATTTTTGCTTTTGCAGCTAGCTACTGAATCTCATTTGGTGAATATGCAGTGAGTAATGTAAAACATGGTTGCATAGCAAGTAAAGCTTAGTTCTACACTTCTGCTGCGAGCAAACACTTCACACATGATAGTATCTCCTAGCTCGTCAATGGATTGGATTGGATGCTGTATTAGCACTCCAGCTGCACTGCAGCTGCATATTTGCACACAGGATTATATCTCTGTCTCAATCCTATTTAGATGTATATGACACAGCAGTCACGCAATTGATAGGTCTAGTTTACACAGCCTTTTCGATTGCAGATGCCGTGTTGTTCCTGCTACTTTGCTTATTGGTAGAGTACGTAGTTCTTTCTCGTTTTGTATTCTGTTCATTTCGAAAATGGAACCTACCTCACTGTTAGTTAGATCTATTACTACTCCATCCGTTCCAAATTATTGGTTGTTTTGGCTTTTACGCTTGCACTTCGGAAAAATGGATTTTTACATTCCAAATTGAAGGGATTAGTTTATTTGCCTGCATCCGTTGACCACCATGCTCCATACTTCAATAATGCATCTTTTATTGCATTCTTGTAAGTATAATTTGAGCCTAAATTATACTCCAGCTCTTCTGAAATGCTGCGATGCTTGCATTTCAAAATAATGGTACTTTGTTCACTTTCTGAAGCTCTCTTGCTCCATTCTCAGGTACCTCAAGTACTTGACCAAGAAGTACCTGAAGAAGCACAATGTGCGTGACTGGCTCCGGGTCATCGCGTCGAACAAGGACCGCAGCGTCTATGAGCTACGGTACTTCAACATTGCCGAGAATGAGGGTGAGGAGGAGGATTAGGCGCACTACCTTATCTATGTCTTGTGAACTTTTGGACGTGTTGGAACAGTCTTGCTGTAGCCTTTCAAGGGATGAGTTTTGATGTTTAAATTGATGTCCTGATGTGTTTGAAGAGTGGTTAACTTCCATGTGATGCTTAGATAATCTGAGTCCAAAAATGTTTGTTCTTGCTTGTCTGTGAAACACATCATCAGCGATTTATCGTTAGGTTGTCGCTATGATTGTCTATCGAACTGGTTATATCAGTATGGAAACTCCGGTTGTCAAATTAAGTGCATGTGATTTCTCTGTCCCGCTTGCTAACCTGGAGCAGACTGCCCATTTGCTGGCTGCCCTGCCCTAACTGCTCAAGCCTTCTGTGTCT
This sequence comes from Panicum virgatum, assembly GCF_016808335.1. NCBI lineage: Eukaryota > Viridiplantae > Streptophyta > Magnoliopsida > Poales > Poaceae > Panicum > Panicum virgatum. Next base: position 64,490,718 of record NC_053153.1, read on the forward strand.
CTGTTGGTCGTGAGATGAGTTAGGACAGCACCATGTGAGTTGTAACCTTGCGGATGTAATTCAGCGGCAATTAATTGCCATTGATGTAATCAGACCTGCAATTGTATTTTGCTACCCAATACTGTTTACCTTGTCACACCAAACCTCTGATCCCTTATAATTTGATTTCGTTCACATTACCGCATACTGAACCAAATGCTACCACTCTTTCGTTCTTGACATCTGGCTGGGAAATACGCGTCAATTGACAAAACACATAGGGGGTATTCAAGGTCGCTCGCAATGCCATTTAAAGTATGGAACAGTTATGTAGAGGAATGTCGACAGATACAAAGATCCCTTCTGAGATCAATCGAACCGAAAACGCAAGAACAGGGCACTATTACCACTTTCACTACCAACATTTATTGGTGGAAAAAAAAAGATTAAATCTCCATTGAAAGTGTGCATACGTTCATGTCCCAAAAACTAGCCGGCAATCAGCTTGTCTAACTATGTTCATGCTAGCGCTGGGGTGGGAGTGCAACCAGTGGCAACTTCAGATGTCTTCTGTACAGAGCTGTACTTCTTTGTGATGAACCTGACATATTTCATTAGTCAGTTGGTTGTATGCGTAGAACCATTTTAGGCATAAGAAGAATACATGGAGGAAGCTAATGCCTATGCCTAATGCTAAGTTGCTCTTTATTACATATTTCCCAACTGGTGAAACAATTGAAATTCAGTTTAAGATGCAGATGAGAATATGAGTCCAAGAAGCATAAAATCTAAACTACTTCAGTTTGCACAGTATTTACAAGATAATGCAGGAATATTACTTTGTGCATAATTAATATTCGTGCTAATTGATAGTTTGATATAGTAGAATGGTGCAAAATTCGAGTTTCCGATTCAAGCATGCATTGAATACTTATGCATACAGGATGACACAGTATTGCCTTTAGAGTTTACACTTTATGCGTTGATTATTTCATACCCTCTGCGACACATGGGTGCTCAGCTCAGCTAGTCATGTCAAACACTGAGGGTAGGAGACACATACCTGAAGAAATCTCTCCATAGCAACTCAAACATTAACCAATTTGTCCCAGCATCGGATGTGCCATCATCATTTTTGGGTGTTGACCCAGAAGGAATTGCTCTGGGAGGACAAAAACAGTTAATTATATACAGCAGCAAATTTCTATCACGATGAACTTCTGTTCAGCAAACTTGCATACCTGGTAGCATGCTTCTTCAACTCTTCATACATGAACCGTGGAGAGAGGCAACCTGTAGCAAGCCATGGTGAAATTTTGCAGGAGAAATTAGCACCATATATGCTATCTCGGGTATTGCTTTTGTCTGCTTTGTTTGGCTGCATAGAGCATTCTGCAGCAAACTTCTTCAACCTCTCCAGAGCCTCTGTCTCGCCACCAATGAGAGTAGAGCCAACAGCAGGTTTCGAGTCCTACGTACATGATCAAAAAAATAGATGTAGAGATCAGGATGCAGTGTAGAAAGGAGTACACAAATGCTGAAGAGAATGGGTCTTTGCTATGGTCTACAGAAAACTATGCCCTTGGCACTAACTGAAATTATTCCCATTATTCAAAAGAACTGATCCTATCACCAGTGCCACTGTTCACATTAACTGATCAGTCTTTTTTCTTTTTCTTTTTGTGGAAGCAAGACAGCTCAGCATCACTTCCAAATTAATGTTGAAACCCCTTTAAGATGTCAATGCAGCTCTGCATATTCTACATAAACAACTCATAGGTTAAAGGTTTATGGTGCCCCTAAATCAAGTGGACTGCAGATAATGACAGTGCCAGATGCAAGAGAGTCTCAAAGCTGCAGATAATAACCCCTTTAAGATAATGAAGAGACCAAGGCATAAATTGCCCATGACTTGGTCCCAAAGCTCCAAAATGTGAAATCATTTTCGAGATGTCATGATCGTGAAAAGCAAAACTAACTGCTAATGCAGATGCAGGTGAGACAATGATAAACAATGCAATTGCAGGAACAGTGGAATTTGGCATTTCTCTTTGAGACAAAACACAATACTTCTTTAACATCCTACGATAAAAATTAATTGTAGTACTGGTTTCTCCTGGGCTATAATTAGCAACTTCCATCCACTTCTAGTTGTACTATTTACTGAAAAGTAATATAGAGTGAGCTTGGATTTTATTGTCAAGATTCTAAACTTAGCGAAAGATCTAAAATATAAATGCACCCACGAGAAAGAACCTGATGAGTATATCAAGGAGCCGACTGACCTGTGCCATGGCGGGTGGCGCAGTGAGCCCAAGCTCGGAGAGCGTGGGGATATCCCCAGGCTCGAGCACGTTCTTCATGGGAACGCACTTAACCTCCTCGGGTGCCTCGAGCACCTTCCTGACCTCCAAGCCATTCACGGCCTCCCTGAAGCCGCCATAGTTGGATGGCATGTCCTCGAGGCGGAATGGCAGGTCTTCCACGTGGTAAAGCGTGCTACCCCAGAAGTACTTCACGTTGATGCCCTCCTTCTCGACGGCCTTTTGCACCCTCTCCTCGGCGCGGCACTCGTCCCGGGACACCTCCCCGTGCGCGTACACGGCCTCCGCGCCCGCCGCCCGCGCGAGCTCGGGGATGACCACCTCGGGCCTGCCCACGCGCACCACCAGGTCCCCGCCGCGCGCGCGGAGGCTCCGACGTAGGTCGGCGACAGAGTCGAGCAGGAAGTTGGCGCGGTATGGGCCCGTGCGGTCAAAACCCGAGGGTGATTTGCCGAAGTCCCGCGGGTCGAAGACGAAGACCGGGAGGAGGGAGGACGACGCCCCGGCCGCGGCGTGGAACGGCTCGTGGTCGTGGAGGCGGAGGTCGGCGCGGAACCAGACGAGCGTGCGGCGGCGCCCGGCGGCGGCGGGCGCGCCGGACGGGAAGGAGCGGGAGAGGCCCGGCGTGGAGGCGGGCAGCGGGGAGATGACCGAGGAGGCGGAGTTGAGGCGGGTGGGGCGGCGGGACGGGGACTGCGCAGCGGAGGGGTGGAGGCAGACGGCGAGCGTGGAGATTTGGGTGGGGAGGTGGATGGTGGATGTGATGGGAGCGAGTGTGGGGGCGGTCGGCGCGCGGATGTTGAGGGAGAGCGAGAAGGATGCGAAGGAGAGGAGGCTGGGGTCGTCGCGCGGCTGGGCGCCGGCGTCGGAGTCGGTGGCGGCGGCCATGGTTGGTGGGATGCGCGGACGAAGGGAAGGGAGGCCGGGAGGGACCGAGGAGAGGTGGAACAGATTTGATGTGGATGAGGGAGTGAGGGGGGTTGGTTGGAGTTGGAGAGGGAGTCAGGGAGGGGGAAGGAGGGAAGGTGGTGGAGAATTTTGGACCCCCACCAACCATGTTGTTTACCAGAAACCCAGAATTCCGCTTTTGTCACCAACCCCTTCTGGCAAGATGTGAACTTTTCAAGGGCAGAAATTTAACAAATTCTGTAGTTTGTGCAAAACAAAGAGTTTTTAATTTTGAAAACAAAACAAAAGTTGGTGTATAAAAAATAATGACCGATCTGTTCCTTTTCTCTGTATCTGTACGTACAAAATCCCTGTTTGAACATCGGCAAATCGATCATTTTTTTATACCGACAGTAACAGTGGTTATTTGGATCCGTCCTCGATACATATTACATCAGAATCATAGGATCACTATCACTGAAGCGAAAACAATAAATAACATGCAACTAGTTTGGAGTATCAAAATTCCAAAGCTCTGGCGCAGGAGCTCATAACCCTAATAAACTAGTGGTGTGAAACCTTTTCCTATGGCCTATGGGGCTATGGGTCAAGACGAAACCTGTTTTCACTATGAGAAAAATCAATGTACACTCTTCCCGGTGTGCACTTTCAAACTCGGTGCGGCCACAAAATTCTGATGAGCTCTCCTCCTTTATGTCTTCACTTCTCAACAGATCGAGCAACTGAAAAGTAGACAGCTGCATCATCACTTCCTTTTATGTGAAGTTCCACCCTTTGATTGTTTTGAAGAGGCTTTCTTGGCATTTTGGTTTGGAGTTACTCTCTGAATAACCCGTTTCGGTTCATCCGGCTTCTGATGGGGATCAACCTCCTCGTACTGTATTGGCTTAATGATAACACCAGGCTTCTTAACAATCTGAAAAATTAAGAGGTACAACAGTGAAATAAAAGCATATCTTAATCAATAGACACTTCATAAATAAATGGCACGAGTATGTACTCGCCATTAATTGGCTATTGCCAACCAGAAAGTTAAGCCCTGAGACCACAAGACATTGTGCAAGTAAAAAATTATCAAGATAGGGTCCTAATCATGTCATCATTCACCATTCCTGGTTGCACATGTAAAAACAGACTATACTACACTGTACTTGAACACAATGCAAATCAGACAAAGCAATACAAGTTAATTTCAAAGTAGACTATTGAATCACTTGTTCGACGAGACATCCTCAAGTATCTGTACAAATTCAATAGTTCTTGGCAGTATCAGTGAGATGCACATACCGCAGGTCGATTGAGAGCAGAAACCGATATTGCTGGGTTGAAATCAGGTCCAATAGGCATACGGATGCTCTGCTCGTACACATCTTTCGAAGTGTAAGGGAAAGGCAAATTCCTCACTAAATACTTCTCAACCTGCAAAGTGCAAAGGAGTAAAAGCCGTTAAAGCATTTCTTAAGAAAAAAATAAAGAAATGTCTCAGTACTACATATCCAAGCAGAAGGAAACATTACATCTAGATATGCTCATTCCAGAATTATAACAGAATGACAAAGGGACAAACTATAGATAAACAACAGAAATATAAAGCACAATCAACATGTTGTATATAACATATCAAATAGACCTTTACCTTCTTATCCACATGTTCAGAAATAATAACATGCTTAAGCTTTGAGTCCTTCCTCCTCTTCAAGGCTTCTTCTCTATTCCTTTTAGCGATTTCATGTTCTTTGATCATCCATGATGGAAGTCCCTTTTTCTGTTGGATGTCCGTCCACTGGCCCCAGCCAGGAACAAGAGCAGGTTTTTCAGGTTCAGGGTTCTCTTCATTTAAAACTTCCATTTTGTCCTTCTCAAACTCAGCTTCAACATCATCACCAGCAAAAGCCTGGCGTATGAGTTCAGCTTGAGATGGAAGTTCATAGCTTTCCTTTGTGTCAGAGGTAGTCAAGAAGCCCTCAACCATCTCTTCCTCCGAATCTGAATCAGGATTGTAATCCCGTTGCTACTTAAAAACAAAGTGGAAAACAAAATCAGTGAAATTCAACTTGATCTACACATAAGAACCATGGATCATAATTAAGGTAAACCTTAGGATTTGGATCTACAATACAAGGTGCCTGCAATTTCGATTTATTGGTAATGCCATTGTCATTTCCTTTGCTACTCTTGACCTGGTGAAAACAATAGTCCATGAGCTTAAAACATAGCATGGCAAAGAAATAGATAGCTGCGAATGCAAGTATAAGTACCGTTTTCCAGGAACCACCAGCTAACATTCCAACTTCAAATGTTGTCTTAGGGCCTGGATTTTTCATGATATCATCGAAGCTCTACATAATGCAACAACTACAAATCAGATTACTGCAATGTAAATCACACAATTTAATAACTTGAAGGTATAAACATCTTACTCTGTAAAGATCATTCTGTTCATCATCAAGTAGTGCAGTCCCAAGTTTTAGATCATCTTGCTTTGTAGTTTCTTCATTGTTGCCCAAATGTTGGGCAGGGTCAGAATCATACTCACTATCACTATTCTCAGTTTCTTCTAGTTTTTGCCTCTTATTCACATTGGTGTGTGTATTTTTGGCAGGCCCAAACATTCTTTTACCTGTCACCTTAATTGAATCTTCATTCTGTTCAGTGCTATCATCCTCCAATTTCCTCAAGGAATCGTCATATTCTTCAAGGGCTTGTCGTACTTCCTCATAAGCTGCATCCTCCTGCTTTTTCATAGCACGCTCCTGCAGATAAGCAGAGAAATGTGATCATGGTGATGACCAAATCACAATGATGCTAACAAATATACTTTTGCTAAACAAATGCATAAAGGGCAAGAGTAATGAAAGTGCACCATGAAAGGCAACGAGAAAACTCCTGAATTCGGTATCTCTTTATCATCTGCAAGAACTTTGAGAATCTTTTCTTTCCCTCTGTTTAAGATTTTTGCTTCTGATTCATTCTCATCATCATCATCTGAACTTCCCTCACTGCTAGAATCATCTTTCATGGAATTCATTTTTCTGGTCAGAAGAGCATTTTGTTGGAGTTGAGCTGCAATAGCAGCTCGTGTGCCTTCATCTTGAACAGGCAATCCACGCTTGAGGATTCGTTTCGCCCATTTCGATGTATTCTTGTGCTTCAATGTCATCCTTTCCTGTAAACAATAATGGCACGAATTAAAGATGTTTTTGGGGAGACAAACAAGGAATTTATCCAACAAGACAAAAAGAAATGGGCACAGATTTACCTCTGCGCGTTTAAATTCTTGTTTCATAGCATAATCTTTTGCCGCTTCAGGATCTGCCTCAAAATCTGTGGCTGCTGCCGCCTTCCATTTGTCCTTCTTCAACATCCTGTGATATGTCCTGGACTTGATCTTCTTCACACGTTTTGCTTTCATCTCATGACGAAATAGGAGGCTGCGCATTTTTGCAAGGCGGTTTTGGCGTTCTCTCACATCTTCGACATCAATCTACATAAGTCCATTTAACTTATTTAGCGAAGAGTGTTCCAAGGCTTGGAACATGCACCATAACAGTAAACATGTTCGACAAACAAAAACATAGTAGTCCGCACTGTTATAGTACCTAGTTAATTCAATTGAACTGATGAAGTGCAATGAGATCATCAAAATACCTTGTTAAGTTCCAGGATTTTGGCACCGTCATTCTTGTGTGCCTCCACTATTTCAGTGCTTCGTGTAATCTCAGCAATTCTCTTCTCAAACTCAGTCCTTGGTTTAAATTCACTAGCAATTGCCGCTATAGTGTTCACACCCAAGTTGGAATCATTTTCAAAGAACAGCGTAGGAGCTTCGCGGTCGCGCTTCACTTTTCTCTCCCACTTCGTGAGTTCACCCCTGGATGTGTCATACGTCAGGCGACGTTCAAGCTTCTCCCTTTCCACTTTTGGAAGTGGGGCTGCCATGACCATTGTTTTTTTCTCCTGCTGCTGTAGCCTCTTCCGGACCTTGCTATACCCAGGCTTCCCCTGGATATTATCCAAGAGATCATTAAGTGTGACAGGTCCATCTTCATGCTGCTGCAATGGTAGCTCCAATGGCTGTTTCCTTTTCTTTCCTGATTTGACAAAGTATTTCAGATTTTTGAACCACGACTGATATAAACTAACTCAATTTTTACACCATCTTCAAGAGAAAATGTGATTTTAAGCATACATTTTTTTTAGAGTTTTAGTCTTCTAGTCATGAGAGCTACAATATCGTTTGTCACATGACATTTTGGCAGGAAAGAGCAGCCCTTTCAAGCCTTCAATGAAAGATCTATGTCAGTATGTGATAGTCTATGAGATCTCTCATATGCAATGTCCAAAGATTAACAAAAAGTTTACCATCAAAGGCTTCTCTAGGCATTCCAGTCGTCTCCTGAAGTATCCTTATCTGCTTCTCCTCATCCTCACCATCGTCATTTTCATCTTCCTCCATGTCCTCGCCTTCCTCCGAAGGCACATCCTCATCCTAAAACACAAATCCGAACGCTATTCAGCGCAAGTACCAGACCTACTCCAATGCTTAGCAACGTCGTTTCAATATCTTCGCCGGTGCGCACTAAAACACTTTCATTTTGATTTTTTTTTGCACGGCAAATCGTGTCGCGGCTAGTTAGCCGCTCTACATCAAATTCTCAAACGCACACGAGAGAGGTAAGGGGGTCACCGCACCGCCTCGGAGGCGTCGCTGTCGAACTCGTACTCGTACTTGGCGACGGCGTCGTAGCGGCCGTTCTTGCCGGCCTCCTCCTCGGGCACCCCCTCCTCGTACTCGTAAACGTCATCGGCGCCCGCGTCCGACACCTCCTCGTCGTCAGAGCCGCGGGCGGGGGCGGGCCCCATCGCGTCAAGCTCCCGGCGCATCGCCGTGGGTAGGCGCGGCCCGTGGCGCCGCTTCTTCTCGGGGCCGCGGGCGGGCTTGCCGCGCCGCATGGCGGGGTTCTTCGGCATTGGAGCGAGGAGCAGAGCGGCGGGAGGGTCCGGCTGGGCGGAGAGGGAAGGCGGCCAGGCAGGGACGGCGGCGTTGCGCGGGGACTTCGACGGGTGCCGGGCGCGTCGAGCTGCTGGCGGCTAGGGTATGCTCGTGAAGACAGGAACGGCAAAACGAGACATGGGCTTTCAGAGTATTTGGTGTTTGTACTGGGTAATTGGGCCGGTGCTGAAGTTTTTGGAATTGGGCTTAAAAACTAGGAGGAAACACGCTGGAGCCCTAGAAAGCCATTCTCTACTTTTTTTGTCGACTCTCTCAAAAAAGAAAAAAAAAACTCTATGGGAACTCTTTAAGCTGGGATAAAGGTACGCAGCGAGCGCGAGCGCGAGACAAGCTTGAGCAGCTAGCAAGGCTTAAACTCTATACAACCTACGCGTATACGCCTAGGGCTACGTTTCGAAGCTCCATGGATGACCAACGCATTGCATTTGCATTGGCAAACATTACAAGCTCGCCCTCTATTTTTTCTGTTCGGTTACTATTAGAATTCTAAGGGGTTAGTTGTTGCCTTGGTGGGAGGTATAACCAGGCCAGTCTCGGTATTTCATATAGCTTTCAAGATTGTGAATTAGATTACCGAATCTGAGTAGTATCATGGTAATGACACTCCTTTTACATCCTATGACACTCATCTTTCTTTGTCTTCTACTATATCAGTAAATTTAATATTCATAACACTTCCATCATACTTCTAAGATTGGTTTTATTAGGAGGATTACAATGATGAGAGCTCTGAATCGGACGGTAGGAACTATCTAAAGAGGAGAGGATTAGAACATGAATGGGACATCGGTTGGCGGCAGCAAACAATAGGAAGAGGAAGAGGAATTTGACCTTATGTGAAGAAAGAAAAAAGATAAAGAAAACAATGCAAGAAACACGTAGCCGTCTCATTAAATATTTTTTGCAATAAGAACAAAACTCAAGTTTTTGTCCGGTTGTCCCCACAAACTATCTTTGATTGACGTGCCGAGTTGCAAGTTCGTCCTGCCATTTGGATTTGGCTAATTCGATGACACATATGAACCGAGAGAATAGATCATCGTCTCTTGTGAATAGCTGTCATGAATACCTGCTTGTTAATTATCACCAGCTCTAATGATCGGCTAGAGCCAAAATAAAGGCGCACGGTGCGCTGGTGTCCGGAGATGGTTTTGCTCTTGCTCCACTACGCCCGATATGGAGAAGGAAAATTCCGTCCGTGTCCATCCACCTGCGTTGCCCCTTGCCCGTTGCCGCAAGTAACGGGTGAGTGCGAGCTGCGAGGTGAGTGAAACAAGGCGCGCGTCGTCGGAATCAACTCCTCTGCAGTCGACTGCAGAGTGACACTGCACGTGGGCCCAGCCGCTCGTCGGGCCCACGCGTCGGTCACTGCAGTCGACTGCAGAGGATCTCAATCCGCGTCGTCATCCTTGTTCGCGACGAAGCGACAAATTGAAAGCACCTTCGCCGCGCGATCTCCCACCTCTGTACGGGCTGCCGATGAGTTTTTTTTCCTTCTCCGGCTCGGCGGGCTCCGGATGCCCGGCCCTGCGCCGCGGGCTCATGGCAATGGCATGCGTGGATCACACGAAAACGGACCAAAACGACCCTTTTCCGAACGGAGGAGGAGCTGTGGCCGCGAATCGCTTTTCGTGCGGACGAAGGCGCATCGCATCGCTTTTGCCCGCTCAACGGCGAGCATGCCGGGGATCGGGGCCTTCCGCGTTTTCTCAGCGCACGTGAGTTGAGAAAAAAATCTTGCATGTATAGAGCGCTAAATGAAATATATTTATAAAATTTTTTTAGAGATGGATATAACTTTTCGTGACAAATTTAATGACGATAATTAATCGATAATTAGCTACAGTGATGCTACAGTAACCATCCTCTAATCACGTGTCAGAGGTCTAATTAGATTCTTCAAGTTTCCTAGCGCAGGGCTTATGGAGTTCGTTTTATAAAATGGCTTAATTTAATATCGTAATTAGCGGTCAAAGTTCCCTAGCACTTTCTAGCGCCGAAACCAAACATGACCCGAACCAACCGTGCAATTGATCCTTGATCGGTCGACGTTTGTTTGGTTCCATAGACTCGGGGGCCTGCAAGGAGCTGACCGGACGCGCACCGCGTCGTGATTGGTCGGGCGCAGCGTGCGAGATGTTTGTCACCACGAATCACGGGTAGAGGTGATAAAAGGCCCAATATTTTGAACTAGAAAATCTAAGAGTCGGGCCCTAAAAGAACCGGACTTTAATTTTATATAATTTTGAACTAAAAAATTTAAAGGCTTTGTTGGGCTGTGAAGAGACTACTAGGGTCATGGCCCATTACCCCCTAATCACGGGCGCATGCGTGCGTGGCAGCTGACTCGATCGAGGCCGGTCTAGCAACGTGCGCGCGGTCATGCATCGCCACCATCCCTAAGAGCAAGGCTAATGATTTAGCCTGCTGCTGGTTGCAAGGACCTTTGCAGCTCACCTCTCAGCCCACTTGTATAATGATTTAGCTCTCCACCATAAATACATGGCCCACTTATCTATCTCACACAATTTTTTGGTTCTTGTGTCGAAGCTGGCCGTTAGTTAAGGGCAGTCCCAATGGACAATTTCCATTTCAGTTTCCAAGAGAAAAATAACATAATTAATTATTCTTAGAAACTATCTTCTCCAACCCATAATCCCTCTGTTCAGCTGGTGCACCAGCCTCCAGCCCAATAGTATTCTCCTCTCACACCGCTCCAGCACCAGCCTCCAACCACCAGCCAAGCAACAATATTTTTTTCTCATACCACTCCAGCACCAGCCACCAGCACCAGTCTGCCGAACAAAGTAAAATTCTATAGCAGTTTCTATATAATGGATCACTTAAATACATCATAAAAAAGACATGGATCTACTGTGCGTGGAACACAGTGGCCGCCGCCGCCACCTGCCTGTTTGGGAGGTCGCCAAGGAGAAATTTGCCCCACAGGTTTATCCCTTCCCTTTCTTCTCTGTCTCCATTCTTTTCTTTCTCGTTCTCGCTCTCCTTTGTCCAGCTTGCCGCCTCCGCACCCATGGTGCATCCTAGCTGCAAGCCTACGGAGATTGATTTGAGCTTCCCTCTACTGTTTGCGTCTCGATTTGCTGGCGCCGGAGTTTGATTTGAGTCTTCCTGCTCTCTACTATTTTTTTCACCATTTGTGCTCGATTGGGTCTTCATTTGCTTTTTGTTTTCTTTCGTAGCACCATTTGTGCTCGACGGCGCGGCAAAGTGCCTCACGATGCTGCAGATGGCCAACCTCCCGCGCCGCCTTCGACGGCGTCATCCACACCGCCTTGCTGATGCACGACAACCCCGCGAGTGCCGCTGCCGGTGATGCTCGGATGAGACTGGGAGCCAGGTGCAGGGCCGATTTGGCGCGGCGGCGGATGTCGGAACAATGAATTTGTGAAGAAGCCGTTGGAAACGAGTAGAGTCTCCCCAACACCAAATAGCCGGTTTCTTCCGGTCTCGATTCTTGCGAGGACTCGGTTTCGTGAGGAAGAAACCGTTTCTCTCTTTTCTAATCTCTCTCCCCATTAATTATCTTGCCACATCAGTAAAATGTTGAGCTGTCAACATATTTAAAAGAGATAGAAACTACCATTAATGTCCCATTGGAACTGCCCTAACAGCCGACTTTCCTTCTCTCTCCTCTTTTCTCTTCTCCACCTCAACATTCAGCCTGCTTTTAGCCCACCATAATACTTGCTCTAACAGCAACGTCCCTAAAAGCAAGATTAATAATTTAGTTTGCTGCTGATGGCAAAGATACTTACAATAGTTTACAATAGTTAGTTATTCATCATTAATATCCGACTCACTTATCTCTCTCACACAAAGTTTTTTAGTTCTTCTATCGAACCCGGCTATAAGAGCAAGTTTAATGGTCTCTCACAAAGTTTTTTAGTTCTTCTATCGAACCCGGTTGTAAGAGCAAGTTTAATGGTCTCCGTTAGCCACCAGCTGGGAAGTGTCAGATCACCTGCGGTGGTGACAGACCCATAGTCACAGGATTCGGGGTCGATGCCTCGTCCCTTGACCCGGGAACGTCGTTCCGATTCGAGGGTCGGGGTCGAAGAGGGTCAGTGTCCCATTCAAGGTTGGATCGTGTCCCGGTTTGAAAGGGGTCGCAGCCCCATTGCTAGCAGATTTAATTGGGATAAGGAGGTTAAGGACAGTGGATTGGTGTGGTTTTTATTAGACAATGAGCTGAGTACGTGTAGCATGGTCTAAATGTACTCTTTTATATGTTTCTTATATGCTTGTGCAGATTAGTTTCTTCATTAGTAGCACATATATAGTTTTTGTCTTTATCGACCCGAAGATATCGACCCCGATGAATCAGGGTCGCGTCCCACATAAAAATTTATCGTTCCATAGATGTATACCCCCTTCGTACCACAATTTTATAAAATGACGACCCTCGACCCTCGACCCCGTTTCTCGATCCGGTCGACCCAGGAACTTTGTGACTATGGACAGACCTTGCTGAGCATTCATTGCACAGTAGTGACACAACACTCCTTTCCGCCAGCTAGGAGCAAGCATTTCACCAGCCGCCCGCTTCATTCTCTCTCTTGCTATATCTCTCTTCCATCTAGGATTTCGCCAGTTTTTCACCAATCCATAATACTTGCTCTAAGCTTACATACCGCTTCTTCTTTCTTCTTTATCTTAGTATTCAACCTGCTTACAACCTGCTATAATATTTGCTCTAATGTTATTGTACTTGCTCTTAGTGGCGAAGGAGAGCCTAGGGCCACTAGGATTATGGCTCTAGGAATTGGGCTGTATTTTCTGTACTGTAGCTACTGTAGATGTATAGACTCAACCCAACTAGCTCCACGCCCTACTTGATCTACCTACTCTGTATAGACCCTTTTATAAAACATTCATGCATAACAAAATTTAAAACATTCATGCATAACAAAATTCAAATTCTACAATCTTCGACCAATAATTTGGTCAACAATTTTAAATTATTATGGAATAAACTTGATACGGATAGATATGTAATCAAATGTACTATCTAATAATTCAAAAAATATAATCATAACAATTACAATATAAAATAAATAAATAGTCCAATTGTAATTTGGGAGACCATACCATATCAAACTATATTTTATATGAGGGATTTGTTGGGCTATCCCTCCAAATAAGGATGATTTGGAGCCCAGCAAATATCATGAAGACAGCCCACAAGCCCAAGTGCTTGTGCATCATTGATGTAGTGTTTGAATCAATGGTTGAGATTGCTTCTTGAGAGGAAGTGGCAAGCAAAGAAACCCTACCTCATCTTTATCAGCTGCTGGCCGTCATTTTGGAGCGGTGGGAGAGCAGAACACACACAACACAACTAGAGAGAAGAGAGGAAGAAGAAGAAGAAGCAAATCTGTCCAGATTTGGTGGCTGTGAACCGATCTGCTTCAAACCAGTGATTGGAGGCTCAAACGTACTTGGATTTGCGCCAAACTTGGTGAGCTCGTTCTACACTTAGAGTACTTCGATCTGATCAGTTGGTTTGAGGATTGGTTGAGCAGAGCATCAGATTTGATAAGGGTTTTATCAGTTCAGGTGACTGCAGTTTCAGCACAGAGCAGTTTCGGTAGATGATTTGTTTAAGTGGTCAAACGGTATCCGATTGAGCTGAAATTTGGTCAGTAGTCAGAGGACTCGTAGATCTATTTGCCTATTAAAATTTGTGCATAGTGGAGTTGTGGTTTGTGAGATATGAACTGATTACCAAAAGGGACAGAATCTGTGATTTCTCAGTTAACAGTTGTCATACCTCTTGCTATATAGTTGTGGTTGTTGTTATTGTTGATGTCAAGTGTATCATGATGAATGTGTTGCTGCTGGTGTAATCCTCTAAAGGTCCTAGAGAAGACTCCTTGTAATTATTTGTTGATTATAGTGAAAGCTTGGAGTGGACCGATTGGTTACATGAGTTTTTACTCCTCAACGTGTTTGGTTTATAGCCACACCTCGCCACCGCTACATTACCCGCGCCATGCTACAGATCCTCCACGGAACAGTTAACAGCAGCGGCAGCTGATTGTGTGGCGCTGAAATTGCCTGCCACAGCCTGTGGCTCGCCACACCCGTGGCGTGGCGTGGTTTGGCTATAATCCGAACAACCCCGTTGTGTTTCTAGTGCATGTGATTTTAATTCTTCCGTTGTATATCTGATGATAGATGTTCTCCTCAATGGTCATCACAAGATGAAAAATTAAGCTGTGCATATCCCAACAGGATCAACGTATTATAGGTCCATCTTTTAATAACACGTACCGTACAAAATACCGGTATGCTAGTATACTACACGACCTTACTCGGTCTAAGAAAAAGAACTAGGCCGTTCGTAGGAGCTCGTGTCAATCCAATCATATATCTTAATGCACAAAATATCGATGTCAGTGTCCGTTCTCTTCGCGCGGCGAATGATTTCCACACACGGCGACACGGGAGAGGCGGCGACGAAGAGGTTCACGATCACGACGCCACCGGGTGGATTGGATCCACCACCCCCCAGCCGGCCACCCCACACGGCACGGACCCGCCGGCCGCCCCACGCCCGGTCAAGTCAAAATTACTGCTCCTCCACCTCGATCAATCACCGCCGTCCGCTTCCGATCTTTTTTTGCAGAAGATAGACGAAACCTTTTCCCACCAAGAACTTTACCCGCCTCGCAACCGCAGCACCTCCCACCGGGCCCGCCTGGCCCGCGCGGCAGCCGCCGCCCGCGTACGCCTCCGCCTCCGCCTCTACCCCAAAAGGCTCTCCACACGGGATGGGCCGGCGAGCGCGTCACGTGACGCCCGCCCGGCGAAAGGCCCACCTGGCACCCCGCCACAGGCCGGCAGGCGGGCCACCCCACGTGCGCGGCCCCATCGATCTTATCCACACCCGCCACGTCCCTGCCTTCCGCGCCCCGCAACCCGCCACGACGGGCCGGCCGTGCACCCCGGTGCCGGGCCCACCCGCATCAGTACGCGGTCCACGGACCGGGTGCAGGGAGCGAGTGCGCGGCGGCCCGAGGCCCAGCTGCTGTATAAATAAGCGCCGCCCGCTCGGCTCTTCTTCTCGCTCGTTCGCTCAGATCCGGAAGCTTTGGGGAAGGAGCTGTGCGTCGTGCACGGGATCGGTATCGCGCAGTGGCAGCTGGCCGGGTGACTACGACGGGAGCGGGATGGGCCTCCTCGACAAGCTGTGGGACGACACCGTCGCGGGGCCCCGCCCGGACACCGGCCTCGGCCGCCTCCGCAAGCAGCCCGTGCGCCCCGCCGCCGTGAAGATCAATGGTGAGCGAGGTGGCCGCCGCCGCCGGAGTAAAAGAGAAAATACGCGTAAAATACAACCCCTTGTAGCCGTTGTTCCCTTCGATCTGACTGATCGTTTGGTTCCCGTTGGTCGTACAGATCCGGCCGGGGACGCGGCGGCCTTCGTCCCGCCGTCGCCGGCGTCGGGCAGCGAGGAGACGCCGGTCAAGGTGACACGCAGCATCATGATCAAGCGCCCCGCGGGGTACCCGTCGTCGCCGAGGAGCGCGGCCAGCACGCCGCCGGCCTCGCCGCTTGGGACCACCCCGCCCATCTCGCCGTTCGCCGGCGCCGGTGAGTGCCCGAGACTCCTGGACCCCTTGCTCCCTCCCTTCGCATTAACCATCTCCTAGGAATAGGGGCAGTTTAGTCATTTCGTGCCCGCGCACCCGTGTCTCCTTGGAAACGACGTGACCGGTGGCTTTCGCTTGCGTGGTTTTGTCGCCCAGTTGGGAAGCATCTAGATGGGGCTACCGGGCCAGGGGCTCTTTGGACATTTCCTCCCAGTGGGCGCATTTCGCTCTCGGGTCGCTATCGTGGATACTTGGCTTGCATATTATCGGATTAACTGTTTGATAAGTTATCATTTGTGTCTTGAAATGAAGCAACCATTTCGGATAAACGTAGCTATCATGTGTGAAGGTGGGGTACACCTCAAAAGGAAGGTGTTTTTCTTTAATTTCTCTATCTATAATATAAACCAATAATAGATATGGTTTGGTTTCATTTGTTAGTATTATCTCATTATCTGTATCACGTCTGGACCTGCTTTATCATATGCAAGGTACATGTTTGGTGAAATCGTTACATACATGATGGTCTTGCCTTAGTTAAGCTTCCAGTATATGTTCTGTTGATGGTTTTAGAAATGAAGGCTTCAAATTAACTCAAGGTAGCCACTATTTCAAAGCTTGATCTCGTGCTGTATACAAATGACTCCTACTGAACCTGGTATTATGATATGGATTATTCGAGGCGCGTTTTTGAATCCATCACTATAGAAGTCCCATCGTCACTCAAGGACACTTGCAATCAATTCACATTTCACTGTCTTGATTCTATTGCAAATTCTACAACCGTGTTTTAGTTTAGAATTCTTGGAATGTATTTCTTTAACTATTATTGATGCTAATATTTTCTCCACCGTTTGCCAGAGTGAGTAGCGTGAATACTTGTTAGTTTGAATAACATGGGCCTTCAGTAATACAGCTAAATATTAGCTCTTCAGTGTTTCAGAGTGTTCTCTCTTTCATTCAGTTGATTGAATCTTGCCTAACTTTGAGTACTGAATTCTTCAGGTGGTCGCTTCAGAAGGAAATCATCGTCTGATGCTTATGAGAGGGCATCCCCACCAGGGACGACCAGCCCCACTCCTCCCTTCGAAGTGTGAGCACGCAACATGCTCACACACCTTTTTGCTCGTTGACAAGCATCTACTTCACCAAAGGTGTAGGGGAGGAGGAGAGAGGACATCAAGAGGGGAACAGGAATAAACCACGGGCCGTCTTACCTCTACTGTGATATATTGTAGATGCTGCTATGCTAGTGTTTTTGCATCCACAGTGTGGCTTAGTTTGTTGAATATGTTGAAAGCTCTTTGTGGTGTGCCGTGTCAATAAGCTGCTGAAGTGTGCATGTGGCAGCAGGGCTGCGTGGAGCTTTGCCCTTGCTGCGTTGTGTTTGTTCCCTCTACCTGCTGCGTGTCAAATGGATAGGGTCTTGCCTGTAATGTTAGCGGGGTTTGAGGTGGAGTGCATGTAATGTAATCCTTTTTGATGTGTGGTATCTTGTAAACTGAAGGTGTTTGCTTGAACTCACTGTGAATCCGCGATGCTATGTGATGGATGCTGTGCAGCACATTCGTAGATTGAACATCGACCGCATTGACTGTTCAGCATCTCGAGTCGCAAAACAGGTCTGACCGTAGCAGGTTCAGTTCGCATTTTGTTGCTGGACGTCCTGCTCCAACTTTGTTTAGCTGTCTGCAGACCATAACATCACGGCGTTTCGAGATGCGCAAATGCACAACCGTTCAGTTCTAATAAGCTTTAGGGATTTCAGATTTTCAGGTGTAGCAAAAGGAGCAGGAAAAGTGGAAAACGCAAGCGCGGAGTTCGCGCAAATCCAGCCGTCCGTCCAGGCATCCAGCTGGCACCTCTCCAGATCGATCAATCCCTCGCAGGTCGCAGTCGCACCGCCACCGGCGACCGCCCGCCGGACCAAGCGGAGCAGCATGCCGCCGTCGGCGGTGCCGAATGATCTCATCGAGGAGATCCTCCTCCGCTTCCCCCCGGAAGAGCCCGAGCCCCTCGTCCGCGCCGCCCTCGTCTGCAAACCCTGGTTCCGCCTCATCTCCGACCCCCGCTTCCGCCGCAGGTTTCGGGAGCTCGACCGCGCGGCCCCGATGCTGGGGTTCTTCTGCACCAACCGATGGACCTCTCGCTTCGTCCCCACCTCCTCTGTCCCTCTGCCCCATGCCATCCCCGGGCCCGGCAATTGGCGCGCCGTCGACGCGCGCCACGGCCGCGTGCTTCTCGACACCAGGAGATGCATGAGGAACGGCCTCGTCGTCTGGGACCCCGTCACGGGGGAGCAGCACCGGCTTCCCAAGCTGCCGGAGCACGTGTACCCGCCCCAGTACCCGTTGCCGTTGGGTTTCTACTGGACCGCGGCGGTGCTCTGTGCCGCGGTGGAAGGAGGCTGCGACCACCTCGACTGCCACCGCAGCCCGTTCCTCGTGGTTTTCGTGTTGCACCGGCCCAAGGGAATGGGAGGCGCTCGCCTGCGTCTACTCGTCGGAGACAGGCGTATGGAGCGGACCAGCCTCTGCTCAGCTCCGCGGTGCCCGCATCCACCTGGATGTGCCTGGTGCCGTTGTGGGGAATGCACTCCGCTTCATATCTGGTAAATGGGGGAGGAGCAAGAATATCCTGAAACATGTTTTGGGCACGCAGGAAATATCTCTGATTCACTTGCCACACAAACCCTATAATCGCAGAGCGCTCATGACAATGGCGGATGGTAGTCTGGGATTTGCCGCTGTGGATGGGTCTAAACTTTGCCTGTGGTCGATGGTGTCTGGTACCAATGCAAGCTGGGCACTAAGCCACACCATTGATCTCAAGACAATTGGTACCTTGCCGGCATCGATTGCTACAATTTGTTGTATGGATGGCATGGCTGCCATTTTGATGGGGACAAAGGATCGGGAATTTTTTGTTGTCAATCTGAAGTCTCGACGGATTAGGAAGATACCTAAGGGCCGTATTGCTTACCCTGTAGTTCCCTACATGAGCTTCTACACTCCAGGTACTGATTTGCTTAGTTTTGGATTTGCCAATATTCAGAATTAGTAATATTTCAGCTTGTAACTTCAAAATATGGATGATGGCATGTGAATTGAAAAAAAAGGTCTGTTGATGAAAAGGGAATATCAATAAAACTGTGTTACCCCGATTCCTTTTATGGACTATCCTTTAAAATTGGCTACATGTCCGTAGGACTTCCGTTTATAATGTTAGGGACAGATGATGGGGTCTTTTGAATTGATCTAAGGCTGATCAAGGAGAGGAACAGAAAGGTCATCACCTTGAGTTTGTACAGTACAGATATATAGCAGCCTTGCTCTTATCTTTAACTCAGTAAATGTCTTGGCTGTGGAACCTATAATTGTCTCCTAAAGGTTAGAAATATGGGATAACGGATGATGATATATGTGCTAAGTAAAGAGAGGTTACACACTTACACTCTGGAATTTTGAGCTCGTTTCACTTTGGGCAAGTGCGCCATTTTAATGGTGGAGCTCTTGATAACAAGTTAGTGTTGCTTGTTTAGCCACTGCTGGCAACTTGTTAGTCCATGTGGCTAGTGAGTTACAAATGTTCAATGAGGCCAAAATTATTCCGCATTTAGATGATGTGTGTTTTTTTAATGTGTTTCTGCAGCACTTGGGGCAGCCTCTACAAGTGAGGGGCCAAGAGAAGGTTCTTCAAGTGCATGAAGGACTTAATGGTGCAAGGTCTTCTAAATCAAGAATGAAGTGTCCTGTGGTGATCGTAGAGAGGAATAGTGAGTTATTTTGGCTGCATAACTCTTTAGGACCTGCGATTTTCTGCTGGGCCTGTTCTGCTGATCTTCATGCTTTGGCATCTACTTCATCTAGGAGAGAAGACATCAAAAGGGACATGGAGAGAAGTTGTGGGTTGTCTTGCCTTACCTCTCTACTGTTATATCATATGGATGCTATTGTGTATAGTTTTCCATCTACTCTTGAAGGCAGCTCTAGGCTGCGGGGATCTTGTTGCTGCATCCTGACTAGTTTGTTACTTTGTCTCCTCTACTGCTATGGTAAATCAGCGGTGTGCAGAGCGTGTTTTGTTTAGTGGGGATCCGCCTATTATTTTGATTGATGCATATAATTAGGTGCAGGCGTGTTAACCTTTTGATAATGTATATGTGTGACGCTTCTATTACATGTGCATTGTGCACCATTTTCATCGTGCTCTTGATGCGTGCACAAAAGAATTACCGAGTCTGGAAATGGTTGGTAGCTGCTAGCGCCTCGTCATTGACCTTGTTTGGATACTTCCTAGAATAACCTAGAACGGACTTTGACCGCCTATTAGAGGTGTCGAACAAAGACAGTTTAGAAAACCAACTTCAGAACCCTTGTGCTAGGAAGCCTGAAAAATCTAATGAGGCCTTTGATCGTGTGATTAGAGGATGGTTACTGTAGCATCACTGTAATCAATTTTCGATTTATTACCGTCATTAGATTTGTCGCGAAAAATTACATCCATATCTGAAAAGGTTTTGCAAATAGACTTCATTTAGTACTTCATGCGGAGTCTAGAATATGTATTCCAGGATGTTCCAGGAACAACCAAACAAGGCCTTGTTGTACGAAGATCAAACCCCTTTCTGGGTCACTGGCAAATTCGGATTAAGCAGGCATGTAGGAAACTGATAGGTAGAGGAGAGCGCCCATTTGCAGACAGCAAGGGTGTCTGTTTCCTGTTGCGGCCCGTGCATTGCACACTCAACGTGGGGATGGGTGGACCATTTTTTTCTGAATTCCTGAAGAAGATCATCATGGAGCCACTGATGATAACGTGCCGGTACGCCATGCTGATCTGAAGTGCAATCTGAAACGCTGCTCAAGTCAAGCAGATTTGGGATGTAGGAAATCTGAAGCTTCTCAGTGAACAACTATTTAGGTGAACAAGACTTACTTGTAGCTGCTATTCTGAGGGCCATGGATCGGCAATGCTACATTATTATCCTAAGTCATGCTAAATCAGGAAGATACCTGAGGACTGTGTCGCTTACCCCATTGCTCCTTACATGAGCTTCTACACTCTAGGTACTGATTTGCTTAGTTTTGGATTTGCCAATATTCAGAAATAATAGTATTTCAGCTATTTACTTGAAAATATAATGCAGGTATGTGTGCTGAAAATGAATTTATGGCACGGGAATATCCTTATAACTGTGTCACTACTACCTGATTCTTTTTTGAACCATCCTTTAAAATTGGCTACATATGCATAGGAATTGGCTACAGTTTCAGATTAGCTGCCATGCATCTAGAGCCAGTGAAGGACGCTGGAAGATGCTGGCAGCAGTGTTTGCAGCAGCTAGGTGGTTTCTGCCCGTTGGAGTCGGCCTGCACCTGCAGTCCAGCAGTTATCCGGCACCGTTCTGAAGTTCTTGCTCGGGCGCTGACCATTCTGAAGTTTGGCAGCGACGCATCGTGGTGGGAATAACTTGGTATCTTTCCAATGTTCCCTGCCATGCGAAGATGAAGAATCGACTAGCTATTTCAACAGAAACTGAAGAGAGTCAACTGCAATTGTGAACGGACACCTGATCTGCGCAACCTGCATGCTATTTTGACACTGGTACTCTGGTATCTGTATCAGGGAGCATACAACTCTTCAGATCCAACGAGGATTACCGATCTCCGCTAGATTTAGTAGCACGAAGAGAGTGCTTGGGGAATCAAAAAAAAAAAAAGAGAGTGCTTGGCTCACCAAATTACACTTGCACTGGTCATGAGGCTTGGTGATGCATTTTTTTTTCTTCCAAAAGATATGTCAGGTCACGGCTTTGATGTACATTCAGAAGCACCGATTGGAACCGAGAGGTTGTGGCTGCATAGCACATTCGTAGATTCAAGTAACACCGACCGCATTGTCTGTTCCACATCTCGAATCGCAAAACAGGTAGTATCATAGCAGGTTCAGTTCGCATTTTGTTGCTGGAACACTGAATCGTCCTGCTCCAACTTTGTTTAACTATCCCCAGACCATAACATCAGTACGCCACCGGCACCGCCGCGGAGATTTTTTTTTTCCATAACATCATGGCAGGTAGGATCATAGCAGGTCTTCAAATTCAAGGGGTTTGAGATGTGGTGCATATAATCTCGTTCGATGTATGGTATCTAGCTAGTACGTAATTTGAAGAAGTTTGCCTGAACTCTGTGTGAATCTGTGTTGCTATATGATGGATGCTGGAATGCTGCCGGGCTTGTCGATTGTTCTTGTGCAGCGTGCGGCATTGAGTACGCTGGCGATTAGGGTTCCTCACATTGGCTGGGAATAGACAAGTGTTATCTGCTAGTTTCCCTGCCTGGAATATGATAGCTGCTTCTCAGGTTTTCGCTGGTCATGATGCTTCTTGATATAGATGAATTCAGGAGCACAAGTTGTGTTTGAACAGCCACAACACATCCGGAGCATCAAAATGGACCGCATTGACTGCTCTGCATCTCGAATTGCAAAACATATACTCCCTCCGTTTTTAAATATATGACACTATTGACCTGTTTTTTTATTTGACTATTCGTCTTTTCTACAAATATTTATGCAAATAGCCAAATCTTTAAATTAGATTCAAGAGACTCTTGATAATAGACGTAAAATTACTCATTTCACTTCATTTAACTAACTGATTAATTAAATAATGTTGGTAAAAATTGAAGAAAAAAAATCAACTGTGTCATATAAAAAAAACGGAGGGAATAGCTGCTTTGAGTTCACCGTTTGTTGCTAAAATGCAGAATCGTGCTGCTCCAACTCTGTGTGGCTATTTGCAATTCATAACATCATGGCGTTTTTGAGATGGGCGAATGCACGATGTTGTTCAGTTAGGCCTCGTTTGTTTTTTTCAGTTCAAGTCATAAGTCTCGTCACATTGTATATTTAAACACCAATTAGAAGTACTAAATATAAATTTATTAGAAAACTAATATCATAAGTCGTGACTAATCACAAGACGAATCTATTAAACTTAATTAGTTCATAATTTGATCAATAATTACTACAGTACTCATTCACTAATCATGCATTAATTATACCTAATAGATTCGTCTAGAGCTCTAGTTGCAACTTATACAATTAGTTTTATATTAAATTGGCATCTGAATATCCGAATTGATATCTGAACATTTGGTGTAGAGTAAATTGCACCCACCATACAACAACTTATCAGGTGGGTGCAAATTGGTTCAACAACTTATAAAATGCTCAATTTAGTGCAATAAGTTGACATGTGGGTACAGATCGGTCCAACAACTTGTAAAATGCCCAACTTAATGCAATTACTTGGCAAATAATTAATAGTCCAAACATTACACGGCGATGTAACTAATACAAAGTCTCAATAAAGAGTATATTTATCTTAGGACAAATTATTAAGTATTATTTGACCATTGAGTTTTGTGCTGCGCCTGCGTGGCAATGTATTTGGCCAGGATAAAAACCCTCACTGTTTAGAAATTAATGTTATGTCTTTACATTATTTATTTTTTATAGTGATTTAATCTTAATTAAAACTATTTAATTTGATATTCAATATTGAAAAAATCACCCTCATTGTTTCCGATATGTTTGATTATATGCAC
This sequence comes from Panicum virgatum, assembly GCF_016808335.1. Taxonomy (NCBI): domain Eukaryota; kingdom Viridiplantae; phylum Streptophyta; class Magnoliopsida; order Poales; family Poaceae; genus Panicum; species Panicum virgatum. Next base: position 64,514,176 of record NC_053153.1, read on the forward strand.
TGTTAAACTAAAAAATCCAATACATTGATACAAACTATTGATACCTTTTAGGAGCTTGGTACATATATTTTTAAAGCTCATATATTCGTTAGAAAGGAAAAATGAACTAAATAAATAGAAACAAACATGAACATTGTTGAATACATGAGAAGAAGCGCAGAAGAAACCTATGTTTAATATTTCAAGGTCTCTCTTATCGACTTCAGTGTTTCACTGATGCTAATAGTGTAATTCTAAAATTTGTTTGCATGTGAACTAATAAAAAATTGTACATAGTTAAAAAGCAACAACAGAGCACCATCAATAATTTTCATTTATAAAATTTAAGAATTATTGACGTTCATCTATTTTGCTTAATATGTTGCAGTTGTAATGGTGGTTAAATAATATATTATTTTTAATATAACCATAACTAATTTATTTTGAGAATAAAATTATTGGTGTCCATTGCGACACAAAAATCCGTGGTCAAATAATATGTTCCGACGTGAATATACTCTTTATTGTGGCTTGAAATTAGCAAATATATTATCATGTAATGTTTGGATTGTGAATGCACTAATTTATCAAGTTATTGCACTAAATTAAGTATTTTTTAAGTTATTGGATCAATTTGCACCCAACTATCAAGTTATTGTACTAAATTGAGCACTTTACAAGTTGTCGGACTAATTTGCACCCACATATCAAGTTGTTGTATGATGGGTGCAATTTACTCTTTGATGTAACAGCTACTTAAAAATCAAACAAGACCTAATCAGCCTAAATTGTTTACTTTTCAGATGTCCAGGCCAACAACATCAGAATCCAACCGTACAGGCCCTCTCTCGCAGTCTCGCTGCCTTCTAGGCCCCACCCGGCAGAGACCCTGCTCGAGCTGGTTGAACCCAACCGGGCAGGCGGCTCGGCGCGTCATCCCGTCTCGCACGGTCGCACCTCACCTATCTGCCCGCCCGACCGACCAAACCCTCGCACCGCCGCCGGCGTCCGCCCGCCCGACCAAGCGGAGCAGCATGCCGCCGGCGGCGCTGACCGATGATCTAATCGAAGAGATCCTCCTCCGCTTCTCCCCAGAAGAGCCCGAGCTCCTCGTCCGCGCCGCCCTCGTCTCCAAGTGCTGGTTCCGTCTCATCTCCGACCCCCGCTTCCGCCGCAGGTTTCGGGAGCTCCACCGCGCGCCTCCGATGCTGGGGTTCTTCTGCAACGACTACCTTACCTCCCGATTCGTCCCTACCTCCTCCGCCCCCCTGCCCCACGTCATCCGAGTCGATTGGCGCTCCGTCGACGCGCGCCACGGCCGCGTCCTCCTCAGCGCGGCTTCCTGGCATAGTTTCTCGTTCGGCTGTTCGGGGGACGACCTCGTCGTCTGGGACCCCGTCACGGGCGACCACCACCGGCTTCCCAAGCTGCCGGATCACATGTATCCGCACCCGTACTGCTGCAACTGGACTGCGGCGGTGCTATGTGCCGCGGCGGAGGGCGGCTGCGACCACCTTGACTGCCACCGTGCCCACTTCCTCGTTGTCTTCGTGTGCATCGGCTCAAGGGAGGCGGTCGCCTGCGTCTACTCATCGGAGACTGGTGCATGGAGCGGGCGAGCCTCTGCTCAGCTTCGCCGTGCCCGCGTCCATCTGGCTGCGCCCAGTGCCCTTGTGGGGAATGCACTCCACTTCATGTCTGGTGACTATGGGAGGAACATCAAAATCCTGAAACATGATTTGGGCACGCAGGAAATATCTCTGAGGGCCGTTTAGTTACAAAAAATTTTCACCCAAAAATTTTCACCTCCCCTTTAAACACATATATGAAGCACTAAATATAATTAAATAACAAAATTAATTACACAGTTTGGATGTACATGACGAGACGAATCTTTTAAGCCTAATTAGTACATGATTAGCCATAAGTGGTACAGTAATCCACATGTGCTAATGATGCGGTCAAAGGCCTCAAAAAATTCGTCTCGCGGTTTCCAAGTGAGTTCTGAAATTAGTTTTTTAATTAGTGTCCGAAAAACCCTCCCGACATCTGGTGACAGTGGAGGATGGTCTGGGATTCGCCTCCGTGCATGGGTCCAAACTTGACCTGTGGTCAAGGGTGTCTGGTACCAAGGGATATGCAAGATGGGCGCAAAGCCAAGCCATTGATATCGGGACAATCGGTACACTGCCGGTGCCGGCCTCATTGCCAACAATTTGTTGTATAGATGGTGTAACTGCCATTGTGAGGGGGAAGGATCAGACATATGTCATTATTCATTTGAAAACTGGACAGATTAGGAAGATACCTCAGGACCGTGTCATTTACCCTGTTGTTCCGTACACGAGCTTCTACACTCCAGGTACCAATTTGCCTAGTTTTGGATATGTCAATATTCATAATCATCAATATTTTTTCTGCTAGCAACTTCAAATATGGTTGATGATGGCATGTGAATTGAAAGAAAAATGAGTTCATGACCATGGCATATCTTAAAAACTGTGTTCGCTGATTGTTTTATTAACCATAACCATCTTTTAAAACCTGCCGCATATGCATATTAGCACTTTCGTTTATTATAAATGTTAGGGACAGATCTTGGACGTGAATTGATTTAAAAAGTTCATTACCTCGATGAGCGTGTACACGCCAGATATATATCAGCCTTCTTCTTATCTTTAACCTTGTACATGTTTTGGCTGTATCCTATCAATGTCACCTAACAAGTTAGAAATATGGATAACCGGTGATGATATAAATACTAAATAGGAGATGTATCTCTGGAATTTTGAGTTGATTTCACTTCGTGAGTTTGCACTTTTTTGTTAGCCATTACTGTCTAGTTGTTAGTCGATGTGCCTAGTGAGTGATAATGTTTAATAAGGCCAAATTAATTCCGCATTTAGCTGATGTGTGCATTTTTTAATATGTGTTTCTGCAGCACTTGGACCTGCCTCTACATGTGAGGGACCAAGAGAAGGTTCTTCAAGTCCATGAAGGCGTAGGTGATGCAAGGTCTTCTAAATCAAGAATGAAGAGTCTAGTTGTGATGGTAGACGACAATAGTGAGGTAGTATTTCTGGTCGCATAACTCTTTAGAACCTGTTATTTTTCAGCTGAGCCTGTTCTGCTAGACTTCATGCTTTGGCTAGCATCTACTTCATGGAGAGAAGTTGCATGTTGTTTTGCCTTACCTCCACCGTGTATAGTTTTCTATCTACTCTTGAAGGCAGCTCCAGGCTGTGGGGATCTCTCTGCTGCATCTTTACTTGTTTGTTACTTTGTTTCTTCTACTGCTATGGTAAATCGGTGGTGTTCGGTGCCTGTTTTTTAGGGGGAGAGGCAGACTGCCTGTTATATTGATTGATGCCTGTTATATGGGTCTTTTGAACCTTCTGATAATTCTATATATATGTGGGATGCTTCTGTTACTTGTGTATTGTGCGCCACTTGCATCGCGCTCTTGATGCGTGCACAAATGAATTATTGAGTCTGGAAATGGTTGGTACTACTAGCGCCTCGTCAGTAGTAGTTGTCTGAAGATCATAATTCATACCCCTTCCCAGGCCACTGGCAAGTTCAGAATAAGCAGGCATCTAGGAACCAGATTGTAGAGGCCATCGCACATTTGCAGCCAGGAGCCAGCAAGGGTGTCTGTTTCCTGTTGTGGCCTGCGCATTGCACAACTCAGTGCACAAATGAATTCCTGGAGAGGCTGGTCTGAAGCGATGATACGTGCCGGTAAGCGATGCTGGTCTGAAGCGCATGCTGAAACGTTGCACAAGTCAAGCAGATCTGGCTGCTGGTGGAAGTTTGTAGGCTGGTGGCCGATTGAACGTTTTCCTCAACTTCTTGATATTATGACGCTAAACGGTTCAATAACAGTTTCAGATGAGCGTTACTAAACAACTCCGGTCACCTAGTAGGAAGGGTGATAGTTGGTGAACGATAGCTGCATCCCCGACGTAGTCGCTGAAGATCGCCGCAGCATTGGTAATTTGGCAGTGTCCCTTTGGAGCAGCTGGCTGTGTACTCCGTATAGCTAGCAAGGTGGAAAAAGGGAAGAGAAACGAGGGCTGGAAGTTAGAGAATTGGCATGGATGCCAAACAAGGGTCACGGTCACTTGCCAAGCTGTTTATCAAGAATCTCCAAATCAAACAAGAACCTAGCAAACGAGGTCCGCGACGAGCCGCCGTCCTCCAGCGCCGCCGCCGCTTCTTTCTTGCGCGCCGCCGCTCGGGCCCTGATCACCCAGCCCTCCTCGGACTCAGACTCCATCACCAGCCTCACCTTCGCCTCCACCTCCTCGGCCTTGACGAACCCCGCCCTGTACCCGTCCATCCCCACCCCGACGCCCATGTCCTCGGTTATGAACACCTTGTTCATCAGCTGCTCCGCGTAGAGCGGCCAGCATAGCATCGGCACTCCCAGTGAGATGGCCTCCAGCGTCGAGTTCCACCCGCAGTGCGTCACGAAGGCTCCAGTTGACGGGTGGCGGAGCACCTCCACCTGCGGCGCCCATGACCGGACGACGAGGCCCCGGTCCTTGGTGCGCTCCAAGAACCCCTCCGGGAGGAACGCCGAGTCATCGGTGCCGGCCGCCGGCGTCCGCACAGCCCACAAGAAGCGCTGCCCGGACCTGTCCAGGCCGACGGCGATCTCCAGCAGCTGCTCCGGTGGGTGCGTTCCTCTGCTCCCGAAGCAGAGGAACACGACGCTGCTCTCCGGCTGCGCGTCGAGCCACGCGAGGCACCCATGCCTCTCGCCTCTCCCTTGATCCGGCGAGCTGGTGCCGTCGCCGCCGACCAACGGGCCGACGCAGTAGATCGGGGGCAGCACCCGGCCGGGGACGCACCGGGGATCCCTCAGCGCCTGCACGGCCGGGCTCTCCAGCGACTCGAACGTGTTGACGAGGACGCCGCTGGTGCCGTCCGTGTTGCGCCTCCAGACGTCCACCATGGCCTTGCACAGCGCGTCCTCCTCCGGGTGCTCGAGCAGCTCCCCGACGAGGTGGGACGCCGGGAACGGCGGCACGCCGAGGAACTCGAGGGGCGTGTCCCCGAGCTCCTTGAGCCCCGCCCGCCTGCCGGCGAGCAGCGCCGGCATCTGGGTCACGACGGCCAGGGTGGCGGCGGCCGAGGCGAAGAACGCGTAGACGGGGACGCCCAGCCTCGCCGCGACGTCGGCCGCGTAGGTGGAGAACATGCCGGTGACGAGGGAGTGCAGGCGGCGGCGCGGGATGGAGCGGAGGAAGCGCTCGAGCTCGCCGTTGTACCGCTCCAGGACCTGGAGCGTGAGGAGGAAAGGGGGCTTGGCGGGGCCGGTGGCGAGGTCGGCGTCCGGGACCGGGGGGAGGACGTGGAAGTTGATGCCCGGGTTGGAGGCGGCGACGCGGTCGATGTCGACGATGCGGAAGTCGGGCGACCCGGCCGGCGGCTCGGCGATGACCATGGCGACGTCGAAGCCGTGCCTGAGGAAGACCTTGGCGAGCTGCACCATGGGGACCACGTGGCCGACGCCGGGGCTGGGGTACAGGACGACGGTCTGCTGGGCCATGGGCATGGCGGCTTCCTTGTCCATGGAGGGCAGCTGGGCAGGGGCAGTCGGGCAGAGGCGGGGGCGAGAGATGGACTACGGACGGCGGTGGTGCCGTGGAATCTGGACTTCCACGAGCAATTGGGGGCCGGCTCCGACATACAGAGGAATCGCAGGGGAGGCGAGCTCATCGACGTGGTCTAATTATTGCCATGGTGACAAGAAACAAAAGGGATTAGTTAGCTTTTCTAACCGAAAGGGGGTAAGTTAGTAAGCAAGAGACAAGCAGCAGTTGGAAGTTCGTGGCTGGCGGCGTAGCGATGGGAGGATGCTATCCTGCTTCGGATTTTTAGTGTCGAGCTTGTTGCGTTTGCCGATCAGCCGATGGATAGGAGCATCAGTTAGCCACAGCTCCTAGTCAATGCCCCAATTTCGCCACCACTGACCAGAGTTGGAGGAAGAGGGATTGCCGGGATCATTCGAGTTCCGGACTGGAGGCAAGTCTAGTCGCCAGATCGCCAGAGGAGGTGGGTGAGTTGTTCAAGAATCTGGTGGATGCAGCCGGTTTTTGAAATACTACGGGGTTACAATCGGTTCATCCGTTTTTGAGCCCACAAGAAGAAAAGTCCGCTTGAGCAAACCATAAACTGCTCACCCGGGCTTATGATTATTTATTATGTACCCCTCCGTTCCATTATAAGTTTTTTTTGGTATTTTATATGTAGATGTATAGTAAATACTATGCATCTAAATATATATTATATCTAGATAATAATAAACCTACACATCTAGAAATACCAAAATAATCTTTCATTTGGCGGAGGGAGTAAGAGCCTGATTAGTCGGGTTTCAAATTTTGCTCATCCAAATTATGGGCAGACAAAAATATAGGTATGCTAAATTTATTTACCAAATGTGGGCAAGAATAGCAATTGGTTGGGTGCCAAAATGGAATGGCCTAAATTTTTACTATCAATTTGTTTGATGCCAAAATACAAGTACCACCATAACAGGGGATTGGCACGACCAGCTAAAATGCGGCGAGCTCAACGTTGCCGACTTGAGTCATACCAATTATTTGGAATTCAACCAAACGAATACTAAAATTTATAAACTTGCCCATATTATGATAGGACACATTTTGCGGGTACTACTTTCAGGACACTCGATCCTACTAAGACCTCGTATCTTGCACGAAGCCTTCTTGCCATTCCACAACACTAATTGCCAGCATCGACGCATTTTTCCTCTTTATTCTTGTTGAACAATTTTTTTTGTCAATTATACGGGCATCTAAATGGCTTTACATATAATCCCATCAAAAGTGCCTCTCCTCTCAAACAAATTCAAATTTTATCCAAAAATGCATTTCATCTCCTTATGATACTAGAAAGATCCTTATACTGAAACAATCCTTTAAAACAATATCGTTTTACATGTACAAAATATGGATTCTTATACTGAAATGAATGTCTATCAAATGCTCAATCCAACTTTACCCTTTTGATTCTTTATTGCATTGCATCATCGAATAACAATCAGTTGTGATAGCAGGAAGTCCGATGGCAGTCACAAGAAATTCTTCAAGATGTGGACCTACACTATGCATTTTTTTAAACGATGTCACAAAATATAGGTATTATAGAAGCAACAGTCTTACAGAATGACCCTCCAAAGAGGAGCCAATTACAAACCTAGCCCAAATGGTTAGATACACGCGAACACCTCCACGCATCGCAAAAGCGAGAACCTAGAGAAATCTATGGGCAAGCTGCAAAACACTAGAATGCTGATTTGGTGTGAGACAAAAGTACTGCTAGCTGATTGACTAAAAAGCCAAGCGAACAGAGTGGTTGTCACCTCCATGAAGTTTGCTATCGACAGACACCAGATGCACCTACGTCTTAAAGGACCTATAATGATGCTTGAAGCTAGGGCGAAGAAGCCTCGCCAGGAGATGAAAAAGATGTTGGGGGATGAGATTTGGTTGGACGGAGCGAAAGGAAGAAGAAAATAGAGGGAAGGAACCTTTATTCGAGCTCTCATTGCAGCCACCACAGCAAGCCACGGTAGCGGATGCGGTGGATACGACGATGAGGATGCCGGCGGCACTAGCAATATAATGGCCACATCATCAGGAAGAGGTGATGCAGTCGCCGACCACCCTTCCGGTCACAGCAAACCACAGACAATATATTGCAAGACGCTAGAGCAGAGGAAAGGGTATGAGATCTCCGCGAGCTACAGTAAAAGGGGATGGGAGAGGATAAGGATAGAGGAAGTTTCGCACACGAGGGTTGCGAGCCTGCACTATGCTATTTAGACTATATTTAGGTTGATTAGTTCTTGAAATTAGAAATATATGAACTATAAATAGATCTGTAGATAATGAGAATTTAGGCTATACAACATGCGGGTGAGACCTTCGGTTAGTACAATAGATAAATATAAATAAATTTTAAATATTAAGAAGGTTTAGGAATCACAACGTTAGTTGATAAAATAAAAAAAACATATAGCACTAAATTTTATGATGATTTAATAGTCTTGATTAACCTGTGACGTGAGCCTGGCCTTGATTTACCTTGGTGTTATAGCTTCTATGGCCAAGGAATTTACTTGGTCTCGAAACAACAAAACAAAATTATATGAATAAATGTGTTTTTCAATTTAAAGAAATAAACACCAAATATTAGTATTAATGCTAGATACCCGCGCTATTAGCACGGGTCACCTTGTTAGTTTGTTTTACATTGTATAGATGAAAGCAATCCTTCCTTGTCATTATTTTTAGCCTAAGAAAAAACCTTGATTTTTATTCTCATTTACTTAACGAACTTAGAAAAAAAAAAAGACATTGTCATTACACAGATGTTTCCCTTTCCATGGTAGAGAAGTGGCCTACGAGGCAGGCATAACTTGATTCCAATTTCCACCAGCAATTGCAGGCATGCCAAGCTTTATGCACAGTTTTGTTAAACCAGACCAGAATACGCTGAAATAATCATGCTTGAAAAACAGTCTTTCACAAAGTAGAACACCAGCACTACTACAGAACCCTACAATAGTCCTGGTTGGCAACTGTCTTTTATCCCGATTTTACAACCGGGATTCCGTATCCGGGACAAATGTGGCCAAACCTTTTGTCTCGGTAGATAGACCCGGGACCAATGTAACTTTTTGGAAACAAAAAAATCAGCTCGTCTGCACACGTAACCAGCTCTGCTCGTCTACACACGCAGGCAGCTTCTCTCCATTTCCAATAATTTCTCCAGAATAGCAATCACAAAATCAATTACAATCACAAATAAATCATTCACAAAATCAATCACAACCACAAAAGACTCATTCACAAATCAATCCCAATCATATATACATATTTGAAAAAAGAAAAAAAAAATCTCAAGCCTTGGCCTCACGCCGCCCGCCGGGGCCTAGCTAGGCCGCCGCCCGCCGGGACTGGCCGCGCCGCCGCCTGCCGAGACACGATTAGGGTCTAGCCGCGCCGCCACTTGCCAGACCCAACAGAGCTGCCCCGCCGAGGTTAGCTGGCTGTCGGCAGCTGTCAGACCCGGGGCAGCGGGACTGCTTATAGGCATAGAATATGCTAAAGTAAGGGATAGCTCATGGATGTACCTTACCTCTTTTGTAACTACTCGGATAGGCGTAGAACTAGCTGCAGTACAAATGAAACTACCCGATCGTGTTGTAGTAGGACTCCAACTGTATTCGGCTAGGACTTTTCATGTAACCCTGTCTCCCCGGATATATAAAGGCGGGCAGGGACCCCCTCCAAACAATCATCTACACCTAAGGCAATACAAACCACCACACAGGACGTAGGGTATTACGCAACTCGCGGCCCGAACCTGTCTAAATCTTTGTGTTCCTTGCACCATCGAGTTCCAGAGCCGTCGATCCTTACCTACAAACCCTACTGCTAAGGGTATCCCTGAGCAGGCTTGGCGGTAAACACCGACAGCTGGCGCGCCAGGTAGGGGACTCGGCGAGTTCATCGGCGAGTTCGATGGCCACTTTCGCTTTCAGCACCATGACGCCTCCCAGAGGCGCCACCTTCATCTTCGGTTCGTGGGTCTGCATCGCCAATGGTTCAGGCGGCTTCGATAGCCACTTAACCAACTTTCCCACGCTGAAGAGCTCTACGTCGGAAGACTCCAACAAGCTCGCCAGATCTCATGATCGCGGCGTTATGTTGCTTCCCGACCTTGCCAAGGAGATCGAGCCGAAACTCGAAAATAACTCGAGTTCTATTCGAGCTCAGATTGATCTCAAATCGAAATCCACTCGGATTGGGACTCTTATCGCGCACCCCGTCTTTGGTTTGCGCAATTCATCGTCTGTTTACAAACAGATGATTAGATCCTCCTATGAAAATAGCTTGGATCGCCTACTTCATGTCGAAAACTAATCAGCCACCGCTAGCCGGGAGGCACCCATTTTTGACGTTTACCAAGATCCAGTCGAGTCACCTCAAGACAGACTGGATTTCATCACCAATGCGCTGGCTAAGATGCAACTCAAATCTTGCCGAGGTCATACCCTCGCAGAACTACTCGACAACCTACGAGAAGTCACCAGCATTGATGATCTCCCTTTTCAACACGGCATTCCCCTCGAAACCGAGAGGGAAACTGGCTCCGGTGGAACTATCCTAACTGATTACGAATCAAACCTGGAAAGCTTCTCTCACGAGCGTTTGGTTTCGGTAATCATCCAGCCCGGAGATGCTCCAAGGCACCATGATCCAAACGAAGCCTTGGATCAGATCTCAGCAGACAACCTGACCCAAGACGCTCCAGCTGATGAAGATGAAGTCACTCGTACAGCCCGCAGGGAAAGGAATCAACACAAAGAAGTGCGTAGGACTCGTGCGGCCGAACGTGCTCGTCTCCCGCAATGCAACCTCAACAACGAATTCAACAATGTCGCGGATCCTATCTTCAGAACACCAATCGCCGCAATGACAGAAGCAACCCTGCGACTCATGACGATGCCCCAGAATCCCGAGTTGGAACAAGTCATAGATCTCACCGAAAATGATGTTGAACAACTCGAGAGACAGAACCCCCTGTCCTCGCTTCACGGTACGCGATCAAGGGCCACTGCAACAGCCATACCTCAAGCAAGCCGTACCCCCGGAGGCCACCAGCGTCAACAACAGCAGGAACAGCAGAACCGAAGAAACCAAGAGGATCAGGAAGCTACGAGTAGTCATCGCCCCAGAGGTGGCCAACCACAAGCAAATCAAGCTCCTAGCCCTCAGCCAAAACCGCAACAACAACAACCGCGGGAACAACAGGGAAGATGTAGCCGATTCCATTGCGGACGCACGGGACATCATCAACGCATGTCGCAGACCGCAACTTGCGGACAACTCCTATCGCTTCCAAGCCTTGAGCAAGGCTTTCGACAACATCGAGTACCCGAAGGATTTCAAGCCTACGAACATCCAAAAGTACGACGGTAAGCAAGACCCTGCTCAATGGTTACGTTTATAATCGACCGCTATTAGTGTTGCAGCGGGGAGATACCAACACCAAGGTCCTCTACCTCCCGATGGCCCTGGAGCCCGCACCCCTCACATGGCTCGAAAGCCTGGCGTGCGAGTCAATCCACTCGTGGGAGGACCTTAAGAAGGCGTTCGTCGATAACTTGCAAGAGTCGCTACACCGAGTAGCTACTCGCCATGCCCTATCCATGATCAAGCAGGAGCAAGACGAGTCGATCAGATCCTACGTCAAGCGCTTCTTCGACACAAGAGCTACCATCCCTAACGTCGCCGACGACGACGTCATCGTCTTCTTCCAGAGCGGCATCACCGTCCAGTCACTATACCACGACTTTGGGTGTAATCGGCCCAAAACGGTGGTAGATCTATGTGACATGATGCAGCGCTAGGCAGATGAAGAGGAGCAAGAACGCAGTCGCTTTCCTCGCCGCAACAACGACAACAACGGGAAGCGCCACAACGACCATGGATGGCCCAGCAACCAGCGGGATCCTACACGTATGCGTAAGCCTGACGACACTGTCGGTACTATGGATCGCAAACCGCGTGGTAAGAAGGGCGACAAGCCGCAGGACCAGTTCGACAAGATCCTTCACAACAAAAGATGTCCAATCCTCCCCAAGAGCAACCACTCGATGTGGGAGTGCACGATCCTGCGCAAATCCTTCCAGTCGGCACCTGCTACTGCTCCAAAGAAAGAACAAGACAAAGATGATGAAGACGACAAAAAAGACCCTGATGGTTTCCAACAGCACCAAAACATCGTCAACGTCATATTTGGAGGAGATCCTAGCTTCTCCAAGCGAGCTCAGAAGCTCCTACTCAGAGAGATCCTCTCAGTCGAACCAGCAATTCAGAGGCCACTCAAATATAGCAAGGCCCCCATTACCTTCTCCAGGGAGGATCAGTGGACCAGCTTCTCTGAACCTGGAAAGTTCCCTCTAGTACTCGATCCAGTCGTTCAGGGCTCCAAGCTTACTCGAGTACTCATCGACGGCAGAAGTGGGCTCAACCTGATCTTTGCAATCATATTGGTAAAGATGGGCCTCAACTATATGAGTCTGCTTACTCCAAGCAAGACTCCGTTCTACGGCATCGTTCCTGGAAACTCTTCTACACCAATTGGCTCGGTCACCCTCCCAGTCATATTTGGTACAGAACAGAACTTCCGGACAGAGTACATCAAATTCGAAGTAGCCGACTTGGAGTCCTCTTACCATGCTATCTTGGGTAGACCCGCACTAGCCAAGTTTATGGCAGTACCGCACTATGTCTACCTGCTACTCAAGATGCCAGGCAACACAAGAGTCCTTTCACTACGCGGAGACCTCTTCAAGTCTTTCGAATGTGACAAGGAAGCAATAGATCATGCGGCCACAATCCGGGTCCCTAGCTCTGTCAGCAAAATACTTGCTGCTACTAAGGAACTCTCCCTCAAGGAGTCGATGCCTTCCAAAAAGCAAAGCCAATCATCAGTTAAACCAACTGGTGATGTGGGCACCAAGACTATCCAGTTACAGGAGGGAGACGACTCAAAGACAGCCATCATCGGAGCAGGACTGGGTGACAAATAGGAACTCGAGCTTGTCAACTTCCTTAGGGCCAACCGAGACGTATTCGCATGGAAACCAGTGGATATGCCAGGGGTGCCCAAGGAGTTGATCGAGCATGCCTTGAAGGTCGACCCTAATGCCACACCAAAGAAGCAACGGCTACGGCGTTTCTCACCGGACAAGCGAGAGGCCATCAAGAAAGAGTTGGCAAAACTACTCGCAGCAGGGTTCATCAAGGAAGTCTACCATCCCGAATGGTTGGCTAACCCTGTGCTCGTCCAGAAGAAGAACAACAATGAATGGAGGATGTGCGTCGACTACACCGATCTAAACAAGCACTGCCCAAAGGATCCTTTCGGGCTACCACGCACTGATCAAGTAATCGACTCAACAGCAGGATGTGTCCTGTTATCCTTCCTCGACTGCTACTCAGGGTATCATCAAATCGCCCTGAAAGAAGAAGACCAAATTAAGACGGCCTTCATCACCCCTTACGGGGCATACGCCTACAAGACCATATCCTTCGGGTTGAAGAACGCTGGTGCTACCTACCAGCGTGCGATACAGCTGTGCTCCTCCGATCAGCTACATCGCAATGTTGAAGTCTATGTTGACGACGTCGTTGTCAAAACGAAGACCCAGGATCAATTCATTACTGACCTGGAAGAGACCTTCAACAGCCTCCGAAAATTCCGCTGGAAGCTCAACCCAACCAAGTGCGTCTTTGGTGTACCCTCTGGAAAACTACTCGGACTCATCGTCAGTAATCGAGGAATTGAGCCTAATCCAGAGAAGATCAATGCCATCATGGCCATGGACGCTCCAGCTTCCATCAACGACGTCCAGAAGCTTACAGGCTGCATGGCAGCCTTGAATCGATTCTTGTCCAGGCTTGGCGAACGGGGATTACCCTTCTTCAAACTCCTAAAGCGACAAGATAAATTCGAGTGGACTACAGAAGTCGCGGAAGCACTCGAGAATCTTAAGCATCATCTCCAGTCACCGCCGATTCTAACAGCTCCACTACCCGGTGAGGAATTACTCCTTTACATCGCTGCGACTACCCATGTAGTCAGTACGGCGATAGTAGTCGAACGCCCGGAGGAAGGCCACGCTTACGGTGTTCAGAGACCAGTATACTTCATCAGCGAAGTACCCTCTGAATCAAAGGTTAGATTCCATCAATTCAGAAACTTCTGTATGAAATTCTAATCACCTCCAGGAAGCTCCGGCATTACTTCGATGAATATAAGATCTCAGTCATAACTGACTTCCCATTGGGGGATATACTCCACAATCGGGATGCCACTGGACGAATCTCAAAGTGGGCAGTTGAATTGGGAGCTTTGGAAATCAACTTCAAGCCAAGAACAGCAATCAAGTCACAGGCACTAGTCGACTTCTTGGCTGAATGGCGGGAAAATCAAATTCCAGCACCCCAGAATATTCCAGAGCATTGGGTGATGTACTTCGATGGCTCACTCAAGATTGATGGAGGCGGCGCAGGAGTTTTGTTCATCTCCCCCAAGGGAGAACAATTGAAGTATGTGTTCCAAATCTTGTTCAAGGTCTCCAATAATGAAGCTGAATATGAGACATTGCTACACGGCCTCCGACTAGCAGTATCTCTCGGCATCAAGCGACTACTTGTTTACAGCGATTCTCTACTCGTCGTTCAACAAGTCAATAAAGAATGGGGCGTCAACAAGGATACAATGGACGCATACGTTGCAGAAATCAGAAAGCTCGAAAACAAGTTCTCAAGATTGGAAATCCACCACGTCGATCGCAACAACAACGTGGGGGCCGATGTCCTCTCCAAACTTGGGTCCACTTCAGCAGCTGTTCCACCAGGAGTTTTTGTCCACGAACTTCACCACCCATTAGTCAAGGAACAAAGCAAACAAGCCACTGACACGGAGGCCCCGGCCACAATCAGAGAAGTGCTGTTGATTGAAGAAGATTGGCGGACTCAGTTTATCGACTTCATCAAGGAGTTAAAGCTTCCACCACATGTTGATCCTAAAAGTGCTGAAGCTGCCCGCATCACCAGGCGTAGCAAGGGTTTGGTCCTCGTCGGCGACAACCTATACAAGCCCTTTGCTTCAAGCATCCTCATGAAGTGCGTTACCCTTGAAGAAGGCAAAGACATCCTCCGAGAAATACACGAAGGAGTTTGCGGCAATCACGCTGCATCAAGGACACTAGTCGACAAGGCGTATAGGTCAGGATTCTTCTGGCCAACAGCTGTCTCGAACGCAGAAGACCTAGTCAAACGGTGTCCTGGCTGCCAATTCTTTGGCAAGAAGACTCACATCCCAGCACATAACTTGATAACAATCCCTCCATCATGGTTGTTCGCCTGTTGGAGTTTAGACATGATCGGACCATTAACCGTCGCTCCAGGAGGATTCAATCATGTGCTGGTAGCAGCCGACAAGTTCACCAAGTGGATCGAGTACAAGCCCATTGTCAAGATCTCATCAGATAGAGCAGTGGACTTCATCTCTGACATTATCCATCGGTTTGGTTTTCCTCACACCATTATTACCGATCTTGGCTCCAACTTCACGTCACAATCTTTTTGGAATTTCTGTGACAATTTCTGCATTGAGGTCAAATATGCTTCAGTAGCTCATCCTCGGGCAAATGGACAAGTTGAGCGCATCAATGGTTTAGTACTCGATGGCTTGAAGAAAAGACTCTATGATGCCAACACGAAGAAAGGTGGCAAATGGATTCAAGAACTACCTCACGTAGTCTGGGGGCTGCGAACCCAGCCTAGCAAAGCAACTGGACAGTCTCCTTTCTTCCTTACCTATGGGTCAGAGGCTATACTACCCACTGATATCATGTGGAGATCCCCAAGAGTAGAAGCCTATCAAGAAGGAGAAGCAGATGAAGCTCGACAACTGGAGTTAGATTCAGTCGAAGAGGCCAGAGTCAACGTCTTAACTCAATTGGCTAGATATCTTCAAAGAGTCAGACGCTATCATGATCGCAACGTCCAGCAAAGATCCTTCAACATTGGAGATCTAGTACTTCACCTGATTCAGGATGAGACAGGACTGCAGAAGTTAAATTCCAGATGGGAAGGTCCCTTCATCGTAACTAAGGTTACAAGACCAGGTTCATACAGAATCACTGATGCAGATGGCAATGAGGTACCGAATTCCTGGAACATCGAGCACTTGCGCAAGTTTTATCCTTGATCCAAACAGCTTAGTGGTGTCAGTTGACTTCCTTAATAAAGTGAGGATCCAAATTGGCATATCGACTACATTAAAGGCAATTTGACGACATCACCAGTTCAGGATAAGCTTACACAGTTTTTCATCTGAACAACTACACAAGCCGCATCCTTTCCCTTAAAGGGCACAACCTACTCGCCTAGCTCGAGAAGGTGAATGGATACCTTTACTAGTTGTCCATCTTGGGTAACTCGACGGAGTTCATCCTAACAGGTCAACTATGAGGAACTCCAGCATTGCTGTAAATGCAAAACTACTCCCATGCTCGAGTACGTTATGGATACTACTACATTTTGTCCATCTTAGGCAATCCGACGGGGTTCGCCCTAATAGGTCAATCTTAGTGGTTACTCCAGTCTACAAGTTAGACACCTTACTCGCCTCACTCAAGTAAGCTTCAGATATCTTTCTGGCATTTATATCTTGGACAACCCGACGGGGTTCGTACCTAACAGTTTTGCCTTAAGGATTACTCATGTCCTTGGTTAAAGGACACCTTACTCGCCTTGCTCGAGTAAGCCTTGGATATCCCTATGACATTTACGTCTTGGGCAACCCGACGGGGTTCGTACCTAACAGTTTTGTCTTACGGATTACTCCAGTCTTTGGTAAGGACACACTACTCGCCTGCTCGAGTAGTTTATGGATACCTTTTCAAGTTTCTCAAATCGGATAGTCTAAAGGGACTCACCCTAAATGATTAACTTTAAGGATTACTCCATTCAAGTATTCTACTCGATTAGCTCATATTTATCCTACGGTATCATATCATATTTCTGAAGACACACCAACATGATACGAATTATGGACAATGACAAGAATCCAATGAAAATTACAAGAGTTGTTACAAGCAGTCTACCCTGCCATGTTCTTCAGAATTTCCTTCGCAATCACTTCTGATTCCTTACAATACTCTCGGAATTTCTCATCAGAGCAATTGGGAGCTATTCCTTTAGCTATCGGAGCTAAATTAAACTGAGACAAGTATGACTTGACAACTCCTATCATATGTGTTAGATAATTCTTGGAAGTAGCAGTCATAACATCAAAAAATTTCTGGGGAGCTTCTTCCAAACGCTCCACCAAGAATTTGCTACTTGACGACTCTTCTTCAGTATCAACCACATCCACAAGAGCTTGAGCTGCTGCTATTAGTCGAGTATGATCTTCCGGAGAACCTGATGGGAAGATATCTCATAAATTGATATGACAAAGCAAAATCAGGACAAAAGATCGAGTGCTTACAGGCTTGGGCAGTCTGCAGTTGCTTCTAAAGCCTGGAATTTTCCTCTTGAAGCTTTGATCTTTCTTCCTCAAGGTTCTTAATCTGGCACTTCATGTCACAAACCTCCAGATAATGCTGCTGACTTGCTTCATAAAGTTTGTTCCGAGTAGCAAGTCCTATAAGATCTTCCGATTGTCTACAGTCTTATATAAAGCATGAGACTTTAAAAAAGATCGATTGGCTACATCCTGAGACATACAAGGAGAATCTTGTCAGACATCAACTACTCGACGAAGACAAGTAGTGGCAGCAGACTCACATTGGTAAATTTAAAGCTCCACTGCATACAATCTACAAGTTTCTTCATGTTGTCTAGAGACAACAATGGATCATCAAATAATTTCTTTCCCAACTCTTCCTGGGCTGACTGAGGCATAGACTGGAATGGTACCAGTCTAACGGAAGGACCTTTTGACCCTTCCGCTCCACTACACCCAGATCCACCAGCTTTGGAGGTTCCTTCAGCAGCCGCATGAGTATCAGATGTTTCAGGGCTTGGTTCGCTTGGTTTCTCAGCTATGTCTGCACTCGGCAAACTGGCAGCCGGGGTCTCGATCAACCCAATTACAGGTGAATCGGGGGCTGATCGACTAGTTCCTTCCGAACACTCGACACCCAGTTGCGAAAGTCTTGGACTTGATCTTTCTCATGTGCCGAAAGATGTTGGATCCTAGCCAAGCAAGATTCTGAATAAGAGAGCTGAGGCAAACGTGATACAATCAACAAAAATTTATATACTTACTGGCCGGCATCGAGACGATGAACTTTCCTCTGCAACATTGATCGGGAAGCCACCTTCCGTTTCTTGCTGTCATCAGAATCAGCATTTACAGAAGTCGGAGGCATACAATACTAGGATTTATAATTTTTTCTGCAGAAAGAAGCCAATACTTAGTCAGAAGATCAAAAATGGTTAACTACAAGTACTCGACATGGAATCCAAAGCACGTACCCAGGCATTCTCGGGAGGATTTTGTGCCGAGAAGAGTGTTGGAAGCGTCAAAGACTTGTCGAAGTTATCAAGTACTTTGCAGCATCTCTTTATTACTTCAGACTGAGCCATTGGTTCTGAGGACATCCTAGTGGGATCCTGCGTACCTTCATATCTAAAAGCAGGATTCTTTCGTAGCTGGAGAGGCTGCGTCCGGTGACTGATAAATGAGATGACCACATGATCTCCAGTGACTCCCTTCTTCTTAACAATGGCTATTGCACGAAGAATGGCTTCAACTTGCTTGCCACCAGGTCCTCTACTCGACCAACTCTCCTGGACTCCGGGTGCACCAGCAGTCCTTTCTGGAAGTGGGGATTCAAAGTTCCCAACATGGAACTAGAATTTCTTCCATTCAGCTCCTTTACCCGCCGGATCATAAGCCAAGTACTCGCCTCGGTTCTCAGGGCGGAGTACCAATTCACATCCCCCGACGATGGCGGGATTGGTGGCATTAGGGATTGGAACAAGGAAGAAGAAATGTTGGAAAAGGTGGAAATGGGGGAGAATTCCAAGGAATGCTTCACAGAAATGAGTGAAAATTGAAAGATGCAAGATGGATTGGGGAGTGAGATGGTGTAATTGAATTCCCCAAAACTAAAGAAGTCTATAGAAAAATTCTGACACAGGAAGAGTGAGACCACGTTCTACAAAATCGCGAAACATAATGGTCTCAAGAGTACCTTCCATGGGGTAATCTTCTCCTTCACCAGCGCGCCACTGGCTTATGCCCTGCTCTTGGAGGAGACCCATACTCTCCAATTCCCGGACTAGTGATTCAGACATCTTACTTTTGCGCCAACCTGTGGACATATTGGCGATCGTTTTCTCTTCAATTTTGGACTTGTTCTTCTTGGGAGCCATCTCACAGTCACGAGTTTTAGCTCGGGGGCTACGAGAGGGGCTTTTGGATTTTGACTGAGAAGAGGCAAATGTGAATCTGAGTTTGACGGCGGCCAGGAGTTCAAGAGGTAAAACCCTTGGAAGTTTTCAACTGGCTTTATACGGTCTTCAGGGGCAATTTTATGAATATTTGGAATGCCAACGGATTCTTTCCTTCTCAGAGAAGTTTTTAGTTTTTGCCACGAGTTTATATTGATTCTTAAATCTAAATGGAGGGATTTAAATTCAAGACTCGGGGGCTGTGGAATATATGTATCAGATATTTATTTTTCAATTTTTTTAGAAAATAGACTGAAGTGATCCTCAGCCTGATTCTGCGATTCAACCTAAGGCTCGGGGGCTACTCCATATGGAGCGCGAGTACTTCGCGCACCATATATGATCAAGATTTCGGGGCTTGAGCACCTCACAGTCTCGAAGCAAATGAAAATACTCGAAGGACTATTCGACGTATCTGAAGGAAGGACCAGAAGCAACCAGAAGGATGTTCTGACTGCCTGAAGTACTCGAAGATGCCCAACCAAGTACTGGACGCCTGCAGGACTCGGCTACGAAGAGCTCGGGGGCTTGTCAGACCCGGGGCAGCGGGACTGCTCATAGGCATAGAATGTTCTAGATTAAGGGATAGCTCATAGATGTACCTTACCTCTTTTGTAACTACTCGGATAGGCATAGAACTAGCTGCAATACAAAGAAAACTACCCGATCGTGTTGTAGTAGGACTCAAACTGTACTCGGCTAGGACTTTCCATGTAACCCTGTCCCCCCGGATATATAAGGGCGGGTAGGGACCCCCTCCAAACAATCATCTACACCTAAGACAATACAGACCACCACACAGGACGTAGGGTATTACGCAACTCGTGGCCTGAACCTGTCTAAATCTTTGTGTTCCTTGCACCATCGAGTTCCAGAGCCGTCGATCCTTACCTACAAACTCTACTGCTAAGGGTATCCCTGAGCAGGCTTGGCGGTAAATACCGACAACAGCTCTGGGGCCACGCCTGCCGAGCCCGGTCGCGCCTCCGTCCGCGTCGGGGCCACGCCGAGTCGCTGCCCGCTGGGCCTGGCCGCGCCTCCCGCGGCTCGCCGGGCCCCTGCTCCTCGCCGGTACCTGGCGGGGGCTCATCGGCCGGCACCCGCGAGGGAGGAAGGGAGGGGAATCGGAGGAGAGCTTGATGGAGAGATCTCGGTGCTGTGGAAGATGTCGAGGTAGGAAGAGAGAGAGAGATAAGGTCGAGGTCGGAGTTGGCTTTAGTCCCGGGTGGACATTCGAACCGGGAGTAAAAGGTTCCCTTTAATCCCCGGTGGAATCACCAGCCGGGACTAAAACATTTAGTCCCGGTTGGTGACTCCACCCGGAACTAAAAGTGACTATATTTAGTACCGGTTGGAATGTCCACCCGGGACAAAAGATCTTTTTTAACCCCCACCTGTTCTAGATTTTAGAACCGGGACTAAAGACTTTATTGGTCCCGATTTCAATCATAACCGGGACAAATGTGTAGGATCAAAAGACTGTTCTGTAGTAGTGTAGAGTACTATGGTACATCAGATGCATAATCTGAACAATAATAGTCGAGATCACCTACAAGTATCGCGAGATTACTGGAGCAAGGTGATCATTGGTCCAATGTGGACCTGACAGCAGCGTTCAAATCACAAAGGACAGAGCGAGGCCTTGTTTTGAAGGGATGGAGGAGGGTATGCAGCCATACAGACTCTTCTCAAATCTCAACTAGTCATGTTCGCTGCAGGATTCATGTCTTCCAGCCATGTTGCTCAAGCGGAGGTTCAGAACACTGCATTGGACAGGTGGGAGGCCTAAACTCAGAGGAAACGGGAAATTAGAAGAGGATAATCTCGACATCGCATTGGAGAGGAGGGTGAATATTTGAGTGAGGAAAGAAATCAGATGCAGATAGTTCAAACATCACAACACCGTCCAGTTTTACATGCACGACTCTTCAATGCAACGCATGGAAGAAGTAATACTACTACTAACCAAGCAGCAATGCAAACCGACAGTGACAGATGGGCATCACACTGTCGATACACCATTACTCGGCTTACACGCACACTCAAATAGTGTATGTCCACAGCACCAGCTATCTAGCTAACTAGTACTACATCCACAGTTCCCCCAGAAAAGATTATTCGGTGAGGGCCGGTGTGTGTTCACCAAGTATATTTAGGGGTAGAGTTCGATGACCGACATGAGCCCAAGAACCGACACAATTTTGTAGTCCGTGAATCCTGCTGTAGAGAAGATATCCTTCCACTCCTGCTCGTCACGCTCAGCCCCGTTGATAAACATGATGTGGAAATCAAAAAACACTTGTGCCTCTTTCAGGCGGTTTTTTCTTTTTTATATTTAAAAAAATTAAAATTTCAAAAATATATGTCGGTTTTGAAAAATTTCAAAAATATACCCCGGTCGCCCTATGGGGGGGCGACAGGGCTCAAATGTAATTTTTTTTAAATAAATTTGCAACGAAGTCCCTAGAGAAAAAAAAAGAGGGGAGCCTGTCGCCTGTTGGGGGGGCGACAGGCCCCTGTCGCCCACCCCAGGGGCGACAGGCCCCTGTCGCCCGTTAGGGGGGCGACAGGGTCCTGTGTGGCCAACAAAGCCTATTGAATTTCATAAAATTCCTCCAGCGTCCGAAGATTTATTGTGATATATTTGCAGAAGGATTTGGAAATCGAGTTCGAATTATCATGAAATTTACGGAAGGTGTCGGATGTCAATTTTGGTGGGCGATGCGGCCTCTAAAGGATGACACTAGAGAAACTACTTTTCATGTGATTTCGAACTATAAACTTTTTTGTCAGCGCGGATGTCTGGTAGATGCAGATTTCACAAACCTATAATGATTAGAAACTAAAAACGAGATCTCGAAGCAATTCGGACGATTTCGATTATCATTTATTTGTACTTATTAGTTACTTCTACCAATAGAGCTTAGAAGTTCGAAGCAATCTATTGGTAGAAGAAATCGAACTTCTAAGCTCTATTGGTAGAAGTAACTAATAAGTACAAATAAATGATAATCGAAATCGTCCGAATTGATTCGAGATCTCGTTTTTAGTTTCTAATCATTATAGGTTTGTGAAATCTGCATCCACCAGACATCCGCGCTGACAAAAAAGTTTATAGTTCGAAATCACATGAAAAGTAGTTTCTCTAGTGTCATCCTTTAGAGGCCGCATCGCCCACCAAAATTGACATCCGACACCTTCCGTAAATTTCATGATAATTCGAACTCGATTTCCAAATCCTTCTGCAAATATATCACAATAAATCTTCGGACGCTGGAGGAATTTTATGAAATTCAATAGGCTTTGTTGGCCACACAGGACCCTGTCGCCCCCCCAACGGGCGACAGGGGCCTGTCGCCCTTGGGGTGGGCGACAGGGGCCTGTCGCCCCCCCAACGGGCGACAGGCCCCCCTCTTTTTTTTCTCCAGGGACTTCGTTGCAAATTTGAAGAAAAAAAAATTACATTTGAGCCCTGTCGCCCCCCATAGGGCGACCGGGGTATATTTTTGAAATTTTCCAAAACCGACATATATTTTTGAAATTTTAATTTTTTTTAAATATAAAAAAGAAAAAACCGCCTCTTTCAGCTTAATGTGTTGTGGCCCATGTCCGAGCACCATGTCTATTATTACTATCTTTCCTCCCTCCTCCCGCGGAGCGACAGCTTGCTTGCATTTCTTCAGTATATTGACACACTCCTCATCACCCCAATCATGTAGAATCATCTGAAACAATTAAGCATCATGGTAGTTAGAATCAGATAGATAGATATATATGTACCATTACCAAAACTACATCTTAAAGTGTGTCGAGAAAAGAAAATATTTATTTATCTATTTATTTATATAGCAGGTACGGACCTTGAGAAAAATAACTTTTGCCGGTGGAATGCTCTCAAACATGTCACCCGGGACGTACTCCACGTTGTTGTCAGAGGGAGCGTCAGCGACAACTTGGGGGAGATCCAGCACGCTACACTTGATACGCGGGAATGCCGCGGCGATGGCAGCCGCTGCTCGGCCGAGCCCGCCGCCGACGTCGACCAGAGAGTCCACCCCATCAAACACCTCGCCGCACTCCTTGAGGAAGATGGGCATGAGGAAGCGGGTGTCCGCGGCGAGCGCCTTGTTCACCCGCTCGTTGAGGCCGGCGTCGTGGTCGGTGCGCTCCCAGATCATCTCGCCATACGCCACGGCGAACGGGGATGGTCCCGGCTTGTCCTGCCGGAACCATGCGATCATCCCCTTGACGAACGGGGAGACGAGGATGGGGTAGAGGTTGAGGCCCACGAGCGGCGCCAGGCCCGTCGCCGCCGGGCTCTCGCCGCCGCTGACGAGGAGGCAGGAGGCCGGCGTCATCCTGTAGACGACGGCGTCGCCGTGCCCGTCTGAGGACGCGCTGAAGGTGCCCGAGACGGCGAGCACGCGCATGAGGCGGCGCAGGGCGCGGAGCTTGCACGGGTGGATCCCGACCCCGGCGAGGATCTCGGGGAGCGTGGCGCTGCCGCCGCGGTGGTGGATGGCGTCGGCGACGCCGAGGTCCATGGCGACTCCGAGCGCGGCCGACGTGGCGTACCTGCCCACCTGGTGCCAGAGGTCGACTTGAGCTTGGAGCAGGTCCTGGCTGCTGTTGCTCCCAGTCACAGGGAGCGATGATGCCATCGTCTCTGGAGTGATGGTGGTGCCACACTGCCACTGCTGGCTGGCCAACGAACTCCTGTTTGCCCTATGGCTCTACTGGCTGGTTTGCCTGGATGCTTGGATACTATGGCGTTGCATGTATATATAGCGGTTCGATCTGTACTTGTAGTGACTGCTCGTGAATAATTCTGTTTGTTTTATGTCAACTTGCATGAGCGGGTTGTGACTGTCCACTTGCCCACCATGAGCGTTTCCAACTGCTATTTATTTAGCTAGCTAGATTTAATATAGTAAGAAAAAAATAAGAGAGAGAAATCACTAGCGATCAAATAGCTAATCTATTTAATGTAGTCCAAGAACACGTGAGATGAATATTTGGGTCTAATAGTATAAAATAGTCTTTGATTTTATCTCTCACCTCCATGTGAGCAGATTGTATATATAGTTAGCATAAGCTATGATCATTACGGACGTCCTAACCTTGTCGCAAACTAATTAAGTGAGATTGTAGCTGTCCGCTAATGTATTTATGTCGCTTGCTTCCATCCGGTGGTCTTAGAGCAAGAATAACAATTTAACCGGCTACTGGCTGAGAATATTGCAGCCTTCCTCTCAGCCCATTCATATAGTGGTTAGTTTGTTTATCATTAATATATGACCCACGTATCTTTTTCACAAAATTTTTTTGGTTCCTGTGTCGAAACTTGTTGTAAGCTTACAATCCGCTTCCTATTTCTTTCCTCTCTTCTTTTCTCTACCTTACATTTAATCTGTTTATAGCCTACTATAATACTTTATAATACTTGATTCCACTGGGATGGTAGAGAGATAAAAAAAAAGTAAAAATCACCTCGCCAGCGGTAGTTTCGTCGCTAGCTCACGGCACACTATCCGAGTTGCTGTATGAGCCGGTGTGAGATCGAGAGGATGGGAACTCGTGGTTAGAGGAACCTGGCGGCATCCGGTCCTGGGTTCGACTCCTCATGGGAGTGAATTTCAGGCTGAGGATAAAAAAATCCCCTCGCTGGCCCCGGTGCCAAAGCACTGTGTGTGGACGGCCCAGGTTCCCATGGGTAACGGCCCCGGTGTCAGGGCGGGGCCAGGGTTCGGGGATTTTCTCGGTCGGGAAAGCCGAGGCTTCTTCTGAAAGTCAATACCGGTGGGGCGGTCTTTCCCCACCCGGCCGAGTGAGATCGAGAGGATGGGAACTCGTTTTATGATTTATTTATTGTTTCTCGATTCCACATTTTATGACGATATCGTAGACTCCGTTGGAGGCGGCTAGTGGCGTACACGACGACCCACAAGGCCTGCAAAGTAATATATACTATTGTTGCTGTATACTCGCTGCTACTGCTTGATTTGTCTGCCCAATTCAATATACTCCTTATTGCTACTGAAAAATCAAATAAACTCCTAACAAAAAACAACAGAATTCAAAATGGCAGTTATGAAAGAATTATTGAAAATGGCAGTTACGCGACTGCTGTGCTGCCGGCGTCTCCATGGCGGCGCTGGAGCAGCGGTGGCACAAGGCGTCGGTCAGGCCCGCGAGCTCACCGCCGCTTGATACGAGGAGGCCATGCCGAGGAGTCGCCGAAGGTGTGGAAATCGAGAAGCAGCAGCCGAAGATGGTGAATCGACAATCGGGCGTGACAAATCCAAGTGGAAAGCCCTAGGGTTTTGCTTGTTGCTTGCGGCGGCCGGTGCTGGAGTTACAGCAAGAGTAATGATTAGTCTACTGCTTGCTGTAAGAATTTTTTAGCTCACTTTTTAACCTACTTATATAATAGTTTAATTCTCTACCATAAATATATGGTCTACTTATCTATCTCATACAATTTTTTTCGTTTTTTGTCGAAACTGGATGTTAGCTAACAGTTCATTTCCACTCTCTCATCTTCTTTCTCCTCTACTTTAGCATTTAACCTAATTTTAATCCACCATAATACATAATACTTGCTTTTAGCAGCACGGAAGTGTGAGGGAGTGAGGCGGTGACGCGTGGCGGCGGAACCGGGTGGAAGATTACGGTGGAAGGATGGGATGCAGATGGCAGAGGCATCGATGGTGGAAGGAGTTGCTGTGAGTTTTTTTTGCAGGTCTTGCGAGCTTGTCCTCTTGTCCATAGACTTTGGTAGTCTGCTCATCATTCTGCCACCAAAACTTAACCACCAAACTGTTTTAGCGGGTTGGTTAAGCGGGTTCATTTCAGAACCTGCCTGCCCTGCCTGCAATTTGAGTTATCTGTTTTAAATGGCGATACTAATCGGCCTGTCAGCCAAATTAGAGCGACATCGATTGTAACGAATATGATGACTAGATCTAAACGTTAACACTGGTGCACATCTTGGAGCTGATGTTCTTCGGGAAGATTCTCCTATGGAGCTTGTTTTCGCAAACCAAAGATTCTGCTCTGGACGACACCCCCAACGATTCTCCTCTGGACAGCTGGTCGAGTTCAAAGCACTGTCACAATTAATGAACTCATACCGAGATCCGTGTTGCGATATATTCCCTGTTTAGTCCAAACAGTATGCTACAGTAACTTCGAATGTTTGACCACTAATTAAAAGTATTAAATGACGATAACTGACAAAACTCATTTCATAACCCACGGATGAAATCACGAGACGAATCTAATGAACCTAATTATGTAATGATTAAGCAATATTGTACTACAGTAAACAACATTTAATGATAGATTAATTAGACTTAATAGATTTATCTCGCGATTTTCTGTCCATCCGTGTAATTAGTTTTATAATTAGTCTATATTCATTATTCAATACTTCTAATTAGTATTGCAAATGTTGCCAAAACTTTTTGCCCAAAATAAGACTGAACTAGACCTACAATGCTAGAGGTTTAGCATTGACAGGCCACGTTTGCCCCCACGAAAACCGAAAAAGTTCTCGAGCAAATACATTTGTCCAGTCTAACAGGCAGTTTCATGCATTTTCATATCACCTTAAGATGATATAACAAGTATTACATACAATAAGTTGTCTTATAAACTGTCTCATACTAATATATAATTTCATAATTTATGCATAGAAAAAATATATTATGAGTTGCATGGCAACAACAATTCATACAATGGTGAGAAAGTGGTCTCATAGTATTAAATTTTATTCTATGAGATGGTTGTTGTCGCTGCGGAAAATGGGTGACTACTAAACTACTCGATTGCTCATTTGTTGTGCGCTTGATCGGATATTGTCTAGCACGCAAAGACTCGAAGATTTAGACTGGTTCAGGCCGAATGTGCCCTACGTCCAGTATGGGGGTGGTGTTCTTGCTCTATTGCTCTCGAGCCCGGGTGCTCAAAGTTCAGAGGAGAGCTTACAAGCTGGTCAAGGAGTGTCGAACCTCTAGGAGTCCAATCCTTTCCTACGTGGGAGGCTTTCCTTTTTATAGTCCAAGGTGGGGGCCTCATTTACATATATTTAGCGCTTTGTCTTGGCACCGTCGAGGTGTCCTTCGTCCTTGTCAGTCGTCGGGGCTCACTCGGTCAGTCGGGAGTGGGGTGTCTTGATCCTGGTTGGTTTTCTTAGGCAACGGGTTGTCCAGGCGCTGTCCTATCCTTGGCCAGTCGGGACGGCCTGGTCACTCGGACGGGCGCTCGGGATCATCTCCAGTCTTATCTTCGTAGGCCTATGTCCCTTATCTGCAGGGCTACCTTGCGTCTCTCTCGCGTAGCCCCTGTCCGTAGGACAGCACGCCCCATGAGGGGTGCCTTACCGAGGTCAGACAGGGGGTGTCCGGTCACACCCGCTGGCGTAATGGAGTGGCACGCAGGGGCAACCATCATTACGGCGAGGGAGGGGACGTCCGTTGACGCCCTCTCCCGTAGTGTCGTGGGGCCCGCGTGGGCGGAGCTGTCCCTCTGTCAGGGAGCCCTGTAGCCTATGACTACACCGTAAGATAAAGAGAGCTGGCGTCGTGGCGTCTGTACGGGGGCCTGTCTTGGCCGGCACGCCTGTCAGGGTGGGCGGCATCCTTGGAGCGCATGGCCCGGGTTGTCCGGCATGGCTGTACCCGGTGCGCCAGGTCGGGGGACTTCCACGTGTCCCGGGAGGTCGGGCTGCCGGCTACGTTGGCTTAGAAACGAAGGCAGCCGCCCAGGCGGGCTGGTAGGCCGCGTCGCGCCCGGCCCAGGGAGCTTGTTGGGCTTTCCTTCATATGAGTCAGATCCGTTAGGGGCCCTGGGTTTACACCCCGTCAGTTGTCTTGCAAAATAACCACCTTATTCTCTCTCATCCCTCTCTCTCCCACCTAATAAAAAATTCTATGTGAACTTGTATTAGATGACCTATGAGACTGCTGATATGTAGCAATGTACTTGCCCAACAAAGAGGTTTAGCAATGGAATGACTAAACTAACCTGCTGCAATGCTAGAGGTTTAGCAGGAAAAACGTAACATTAGTTAATGATATTGTTTAATTATTGGTCATCGTTGGGGTACATGATTGTTAAATAACTTAACATGTGTTATATTACGTGCGTGCATGAGATTGAGAAATTAAGATAAGGGCCTGTTTAGTTGCCAAAAAAATGTTGGCAAATTTTTTGGCAATTTTTACATCACTCATTAGGAGTATTAAACATATACTAATTATAAAACTAATTACACGGATGCACAGTAAATCGCGAAACAAACCTAATGAGAGTAGTTAGAGGGTAATTAATCCATGATTAGTAGATAATTATTATAGGATAACTGTTGCAAATTATTGATTAAGTATGCTCATTAAATTCGTCTCGCAATTTACAGCCCATCAGTGTAATAAGTTATTTTTTTTGTCTATTTTTAATACTTTATGCATGTAAGATTCTCTTTAATAATATAATGGGTGAAAATTTTTGAATGGAGAACTAAACAGGGCCAAAGACGAGAGAACAAAAAAAAAAACAGGACCCCTAGCTGAACATGCATGGAAAAGGTAATTCGGTTCAAATTTGGCCCTTGTTTAGCTGCAAAGTTCAAAATTTCAAAATTATCACATCAAAAGAGAATTTTACATGCATGAAGTATTAAATCTAGATGAAATGAAAAATGAATTGCATGGTTTGCTTGTAAATTATAAGATGAATCTAATGAGCCTAATTAGACTATAATTAGAAGCTAAATTGCTACAGTAATTACTACAGTGCACATGTGCTAATGATAGATTAATTAGTTTTGATAAATTCGTCTCGTAGTTTACAGATGAGTTCTGTAATTAGTTTTGTAATTAGTCTACGTTTAATCCCTCAAATGTAAAAAGATGCCATTTCAAAAAGTTTAGGGAATCGGGTTTCTTAACAAGAGGTCCCTCCTCCTCGCTCGAGAGCAATTCACGCTGCGCTCCTCGCTCGGGAGCGATTCACGCCGGAAAAGCTGCCTCCCTGCTCAGCACTGAATTCACTCCCCCAGTCCACCATGAGAGCGGCAAAAGGGAAACGGCCTTGTTGTGCACTCGATAGAGCCTGGAAGCACCTACTGGCAAGTGGACCTCATAATGCTACTGCCCCACCGTCAGCTGCTATAACTCAAGCAGCAATATTCTACTCTGAATTTATGGAAGGGGGCTCGCTATTCCATCAGCAAACCAATCCATCAATTCCTCATCTCACTGGACGGTGGGTCTTTCATGAAGATGGCCCCACTGGCAGGGATAGGGGTGATTGTGCAGGTTGTACAGATGGGGAAAAAAGAGGAGGGCGGTGGATAGGATGATAGAGTCGTGGAGCACTCCGTCCGTAGCCAATCCATCGTCATCTCCTCAGATTCGCCTGCAGCCCCCTCACCGGCGTGTTCCATCCCGTCCGAGCAGGGGAGCAAGCCGCGCTGTCCGCTGCCGAGCGTGCCCTCCCTCCTTTCTCTGCTGCGCGGCGACGCGCCACTCCCGTACAGGCATGCGCCCCCTCCCTCTACGTGCTGATACTGAGTCTGTCTCATCGGAGCAGTTGGCCGAGCCCGTGCCATCCCGTCGGCGCCTACCTGCCCTCGCAGCAGCCCTACGACGGTCGCCGAGATAAGTATACCTCCCCTTCCTCCCCTGCCTATCCCCCTCCCTCCACTGTCTTTCCCATCTCGCCCAAGCCCAAAACCTAGCAGCAGCTTTGATTTGCTCTGTTCTTCCCTCTGCTTCCCGCACCAGAACGTAGAGATTTGTGTGCTTCGCGCCTTTCTTTTGCTTCCGTTTCTCTCTCCTACTCTGTGCTGTTCGGCTTACTAATTTTCCCTAGGAGTAATTGCTGCTTCTTGGGTTTTTGCCTTGGCCTAATCTGCAAGGTTTCCATATGCTTTGCTGTAGGTTTCCATATACATCATTTTTTATATGTATTGTAGCCTTCTTTCATTTAAACAGATAAAGGGTGTAGAGGCAGATGACCTCTTATATCTGCAGGAGACTACTTAAGTTAAACTTTTTAATAAAAAATGAGGTTCCTGTCTATAACATAGTTATCCGGTTAGCAGCATAAAAAATAAGGTTCCTGTCTAGAACATAGTTATCCGGTTAGCAGCCTACTCAAAGCGCATAGCCAGACCTTTTCCTATGTACCAAATTCATTCAAAACTAATTGCATACACGCTAGGAAAGGAAAGGTAAGTAGGCACTATAAAAATGCACAATCAGATTGATGTAATTCGGCAAGATAATTAGAGGTAGGAATGTTTGGAGATCTTATAATAGTTGCAGAAAAGTGTTTGCGCTTAATTTTTACGAAAGATAGCTTGGTTACACCCTTACTCAAACTGCGGTTGCAACGTCAACAGATACACCACAGAAGAATGATGACACAACTTTTGCTAAGGTAAACTGTGATATTTTGCTTCATGGTCCTGCTCTATCATATCGGCTACTGCTAATCCAAGAGTTTTGTGATAGAGCTACTAGGAGTTTAGCCATATCCAACCATATTCCATCTATGTCATATTTTGCTTCATCTTTCTGCTCTATCCTGTAGACTAATGCTAATCTAAAGGACTTCAAGGATGGAGCTGCTAATTCAGCAACTAAGATAGAAAAGACTAACACAAGGAAAAGGTCTGACTTACCAACATAGATTTGTTTTTGCATAACATATTAAATAATCTCATGTCTAACGTGTCCAATTTTTAGGTCCCGCCCCTCACCTAGCAAGAAAATTGCTAGAAAATTATTGCTTGATAAAGACAATGAAGATGGAGATGATGACTGTGTTCATGACACTCCCAAGCCTAGGTATGCTCTTGCTAAAAACCTCAAATAAAACAAATAGATCAGCTACAGATAGCTACACACGGCTATGTCCAATTTATCCATTTGCTGCATCACGATATTATAATTTCTTATCAACCGAAGAATCTTTCTGCACCTAGCCTTGCAAAAACCTTTTTTATTTAGGTGCTCTTACCATGTTTCCATATTCTCCTACTTACAATACATATCACCCATGCTATTTTCTTCATTGATCTTTGGATATCATACTAGCTGTTTTCCTCACATATGATATTTGCTATTTTCTTTATGCCCTATAAAAATTGCCGTTATATCTGTGTAAGATAGCTACTTGTCGCTGTAAACAACTTCAATTGTTGCTTCATCTTATCTTCAGCTATGTCAAAACTGACGGCTGTTCTCGATAACTGTATTTACAGTTCCAGCGCCGATGCTTAGAAGGAAGACGCAGATCAGCTCATTTTGTGTTCTCACAGTTGCAGCCATACCTAGGCCTACGTCTGCTAAATTGCTACTACATGCAATATATTCAGCTATTTTATAACCTGATGCGCAGCATTAATTAACTCTCTTTTGGATATTTTTATGGCTGCAAACTATGTTATTTCCTCTTTAATTATTAGCACTCGCTTTTGTTTGGATTAGCATTCTAAGCTACCTACTAAAATGTTTGGTAGCTACTAATGCTGATCCTCAATTGTGTGTAATATATATATGGCTTGACAGAACGTATCGGCTGCACATGCCATTCAATCAATAGTACTGTCACCAATGTTAACATATTTATTTGCATGAGACACTAGCTATGTATTGCCTGTCGTTCAAAGCGTTGCTGTGCTGGACTCCTAATTTTCGATTAGCTAGGTCACAATGTGTATGCAAGCGTGGTTGCTACTATATTTTGTTGCTGTATTTCTATATTTTCATTTGAAATTTTATGCTGTGTTTACTTTATATATATATATATATATATATATATATATATATATATATTTTTATTAGGAATCAAGAAACTGATGATATGATGATAGAGCGCGCAACGCGCGCATCATGTTCTAGTCAACTAAACAAGGCCCTGCAGGCAGCGCGTGCAGCTTGCAGCATGCAGCGGCAGCAGGGTGCAGGACTGCAGGCAACCAGCAGCAGCAGCAGAAAAATTAACTCAAAAAATAAGGGCAAAAGGGACATTATATGTTTCAAATAGTTGTCGCACCTAAACTTTAGTTTATAGATCCAAACACCTTAGTCATCTAAATTTTAGTTGTATAAACTTTAGTCCGATCTAAATTTGCTAGCTCAGCTCGCTTACGGTTCCAGCCTCCACCGATCACTCGAGATCGAGAGATGGTCTCCCTGGGCCTCGCTCGATCGAACCAGCTTTTTTGGTTCCGGCCAGCAACGAGCTGCTGACATGGCGGTGCGGGAGAGCGGCGCGCGGAAGGGGACCGTGCCGGCGGTCGGCGGATGCATGCCGTTGGGCGCGAGAGCCTGATTCTACGCCGGGAACGGAACGGAAGGAAGCGGATCGGCGTGGACGATGACGACGACGGGGCAGCGCCCGATTCTACGCGAGGCAAGGACGACGCCCATGGCTGGTGCCCGTTTTCCACCGCACGAGTCAAGCGCAGCTGCGACGCGCGCACTCCGTGGGCGACAAGGTGTCGACCTTCCATTCGCGAACAGTCCATTCGCAAACAGCAAGCACCAAGCAGAGTCTCCTGTTGGCCTCTCTCTCTCTCTCTCTCTCTCTCTCTCTCTCTCTCTCATCTCTACGGACTGGGAGTACGAGCGCACTCAAGCCAGAAAGTCCGATCCCTCTCGCACTTCTCGCTCTGCAAGCTCGGTACGGTACGGTAATTTGAATGGACACTGGACAAGGGCATGGCGTCGGACACCTACAAATACCGGGACCATGCTCTGCAGCCTAAGACACAAGCTAAGCTATCTGGCAGCGGAGTAGCGGACAACGGAGCTAGCTAGCGAAATGGCGCCCAGGAGCCTTGCCCTCCTCGCCGCCCTCCTCGTCGTAGCCGCCGCCGCCGGCCAGGTGCGCGGTGGCATGCCGGCGCCGGTGGGCGTGAGTCCCCTGGTTGGCTACGAAATCATCTACGGCAGAGTGCCGTGCCGCAACGGGAGCTTCATCGACGGAAATGCGGGCCCGCCGTTTCCCAGTACGGACTTGCTATATATATACTGATATACATATCTTTATAAGTACATATATATATATAAAAGATTATCTCACGGCCAGACGCCACCGTGGAGCTGGTGTGCCGCGACGACCCCGCCGTCAGGGTGCTCAACATGACGACGGACGCCGCCGGCCGCTTCGGCGTCTACACGGTCAAGATCCCCAACATCAACGTCGTGCTCCACGACGCGCTGCACCACTGGTGCAGGGTGGTGGTGATCACCCCGCTGGCCGCCTGCGACGAGTCCCTGGCCGGCGTCGCCGGGAGGCTGACCGCGCCGCTGAAGCAGGCGTCGCCACGAGTGCCCATCGGCCTCGGGCTCGGCTACACGCTCGTCTTCATCGTCGGGCACTTCTCCGTAGTCTAGATGATGATGGTACGGTCCTCGATCGGCTGGATCGGAGGTGCATGCAGGCCGCGAACGCGACGGCAATTAAGTAGCTACGAATAAATAAATCAGCATGATGCAGCAATAATTCGAAGTAGTACAACCTTTGAATTATCACATCTCATCACATGTACAAAGTACTTAATAACAACCTATCCGGCCGTACAGTATCGATTGCGTGCTACTAATCACATACATATTATTGTGTACTGCTCGAATGATAGATGTTCATCGAGACAATCATAAGTACTATTTCAAAAAGTACTAGCATTTTTTTAAAAAAAAATCCAACTGCTAGCAACTCATAGCTCGATCAGATCGAGTAAGAATTGTGATGAGGGTTTGAGCATCCCTGGCCTTAGGATGTTCAATCAATGTTTATTAGTAGCATCTTGGACCAATATATAACATTTAAATGATACTCCCTCCGTATCGTTTTAAATGTCGTCCACAGTTCAATAAAAAAGATCCAAAATAGATGTCGTTTATAGTGTAGGCATGAGTGATTGGTCATTTTTGCCCTCCTCCTCTTCGTCTGCTCCTGGAAAGCCTCCGCCCTCGTGCTTGGATACCTCCGCCGCCTCCCGTCGATTTGATGCTTCCGGCCGCTTCCACCTCTCCCCATCCACCTCCGCCTATCCCATGGCTGCCTCCAATTTATTCCCACGTGTTTCTAGATCTTGCAGCACCCGGCGACGTCGACGATGGGCACCGCCGGAGAGGCAAGCAACGACCAGGCGGAGCATGAGGAGCAGGCCGAGGGCGCTTTTCATGCTGGCGCTGGCGCTGCTCTGCGTGTCTGCGCGCTTCCAGGGCGCCTCAAGCCAGCATCCAGCATCTGAGATTTGGACTCAATTGGAAAGACGAAGCACAGGCTTGGACTCAATTCACTGAGACTTCTGCTTTTATCTTCCTTTGACTTCCTGACAAAATTATGGTTCAAAGGATTTCTGAAATGACATACGAATTGACAACAAAAAGATCAATTGAGCCACACTAGAAACAAAAGAAAGGTCAAGAAAGTTCAGGTTTAGGTTCTTGGTTCAGGTTCAGAAAGTTCAGAGTTTTTTTGGTTCTTGGTTCAGGCTGCAACAGAGAAGAATGCTTATGAAGCTTTGACCTATGAAAGCTCTACATATTATGCTTATGAAGCTTTGACCTATGAAAGCTCTACATATTATGGCAAATAACGGGAGGAAATCATTACCTTCCATTTCTTAGAAGCATCTATAAATATTGTTACCTGCAACAACAGACTTTAGCTGTATCAGGTAAAACTGGTAGAGATCAATTAGGCAATTGATACATTAAAATAGACTTGCCACCTATACTGAATCGGCAGCTTGGAGAAAGAATGATTAGCAGTGGCCATAAAATTCCAGTACTTCTAAGTGAAGCACCACTACCAGATCCACTGCACATACCAAAGTAAGGTTCACGTTAAATCTTATTCACATCAAAGCAACATATATCTAATTCAAAAGCAAGACTTCCAGTTTGACATTATAATTTGAAACAGCTTGCTCATACAGCTAGTAAATACTCCCAAGACCAGTATCAATATAGCAATATAATATTGGTAGTGCTCATAACAAATGTTAAAAATCACACTTTGCAGTTTAACACTGCCTT
Source organism: Panicum virgatum (assembly GCF_016808335.1). Lineage (NCBI taxonomy): Eukaryota > Viridiplantae > Streptophyta > Magnoliopsida > Poales > Poaceae > Panicum > Panicum virgatum. The sequence goes on from NC_053153.1 coordinate 64,549,307, forward strand.
TGCCGGTCCCAAGCCCGGATGAGAAAATGTGGAGGGAACTGCAGCTATGGTGCTGAGATTGACATTTCTTGAACTAACTTGCCTTGAACTAAGTTAGTGAATCAGGCTACAGTCATTCACATCACAACCACGAGTTTCTCTTTCAGCTGCAGTCACTCACATTACAACCACGAGTTTCTCTTTTAGGACTACCATTAATCCAGGAACAACAGAAGTTAATCCAGGAATAGAAAAAAAATTAAGTTGATAAATTGCACTGTGGCAAAAACATCGAGCCACCAATAGTAGCAGCAGGAATTATTCACAAAATTACACCATAAATGACACAAACTATTTGATAAACTGCACAAATCATTCTTCGTTTAACTGAGCCATAGCAGCTTCGACCAAAGGCGCATCACAACGCAGCTGCAAAGGAAGACGCCCTTCTCTTTCAAGCATGCCTTTTCTGATATGTGGGACATCATATTCGTTGCCTCCACCAATTTGCATAACTTCTTTCATGCATCCTTGGAGAGTTAAAAAGATTTTGTTTGATTGGCCAACATCATAATTTTCGAAAGCCTGCTTCATAGGATGAAGACGTCAGTTCATAATACTGAAAAAGTGCAAGTTACTGAATTTACAAGACAAAACCAATGGTAAAAGAAGTTGATAATTACCGTGTTAACAGCGGCTACAAGTTCTTCGGTTGTTTTAGCAGTTGTTTTGTACTGTATAGACTGGATAGAATTGAAGAAACCAAGATCCAGTACGTTCAAATCTGGTGAATTTGCTGGCTGGCAAACAAGCCTTATGTCAAACCCATCTTGCTTAGCGGCCTCACAAAACTGTTTGTCATTAGGCGAAAGATGAGGCTTAGCATTATCTTGCTGTATATAAATAGGCTTGTTGGCATCTTCATGTGGCCACTTAGCTCGGATAGCTGGCAGAACCTTCTCAATCATGAACTCTCTAATAGTTTCCTTTTTAATCGACTCAATTGGTTTCATTTCTATGGTCCCAGCTGGGCGATTGATACTTGATCTTCTGGCAGGCACATATGTCACAAATGGGAAGCAACCGATTTTTCCATCGAAGGTGCAATTCTTATTAGAGTCAAATCTTGGTCGGCCAAGAACAGTCAAAATCTGAATCTTTGGAATGTAATTCTTGTTCTTGCATGTCCTTGCAAGTTGTCCTTCATCTGCACCTTTATAATATCGCAATGTCTTCCTGGTGATGTAGTACCATTTCTCATCAATAAAGACATAATCAAACAACCCTTTGAACATTGGATCGTGTGGTGCACTCCTTGGGTCAATCATCGATAAACACCACCTTAGACGATCCTTCTTGTTCTTCTCAGTCAAGTACGGCTTTATTGTGTTGGATACACGTTTTATCACACCTTGTTTTTTCATTCTCTGAATCTTGCCTTTACTGACACCTAAGTGTTTAGCCACATCAGCTATTGTTGCGCGACTTGACACAGGAATATCTCGAAGCTTTGAAACATCCACCACTTTGTTCTTTCTACCGCATCGTTTCTTTTCATTACCAACATCAACTACAAGGCCTTGGTCTATACAACTTTTTCCTTTTTTCCAAATACGTTGGACTGTACGAAGAGGTACCGAGAATTGTATTGACACTTCCTTTGTATCATTGCCCTTCAGATTACCGTTTCTTGCCCTTCCAAGCAAAGTTTCAAATATTACTCTCCGTCTCATGTCATCAAGTACTAGCTTCCTGCGGGCATTCTCTTGAACAAGCTGATCATCCACATTCTCTTGACTAAGCTGAGTGTCCCCATTCTCTTGACCGAGCTGATTATCCCCATTCTCTTCACCAAGCTGATTATCCCCATTCTCTTGACTGAGCTGATTGTCCCCATTCTCTTGACCGAGCTGATTGTCCCCATTCTCTTGACCAAGATGATTATCTCTGTTCTCTTGACTGCTATCTCCTGGTGTCATATTTAAATCAATTTCACCCATCACTCTTTGGCCTTGACCATATGGAGTATCACATGTTGAAGTAGATGGCGATGTCTCATGCCTAACCGATGGGGACCTCAACCATGGTGCCAGAAGTTGGGTCCTTGGCGATAGCATCATTCGGCTCAATGGAAAAGGTGGCATGACCACACAAGGAGATTTTCTCTTCTTGCTCTTTTGTCCTCCTCCCTCTTGAACATTTATGTCCCCTAGTGCAATCCTGCAAGTTGGCACAGTAAATAATCTTGCAAGTTGCTCAGTTGTGCTAGTGTAACTCTAGCACTACTAATGCCAACCAGTGCACATATCCATACAGAGTTCCCAGGTGCAAATTTCACATAATCTACTCCAACGCACAAGAAAGTTCAGGTTCAGGTTCTGTTGGTTCTTGTTTCAGAAAGTTCAGAGTTCTCTTGGTTCTTACTCCAATGCACATGAAGCTCAGAGACTACCTCGGCGAGGGAGAAGTTGAACCTTGGCGCATATGCCGGTGCCTTCCCGACAATGTAGACCGGTGCGACGACGCCGCCGCATCTACCCGTGTGGCCAAGGCGGCAAGGCGTGATAGGCGGTACTGTAGAGGAAGACCGGATCCACAGATGCTAAGCCATGACGAAGGACCAGCGGCGGCGTAGGGCTCCGACGAGGCCGTGGCATGGAGAAGTTCGGACAGGGCAGCCGTGGGGAGGAGCTCGGATGGGGTGGCCGATTGGAGCAGCTTGGATGAAGCGGCCACGGGGAGCACCTCGGATGGGCCGACCGCGGGGAGCAGCTCCGACGAGCCGGCGGTGGGAGCACCAGGCGACCACTCACCTTGTGGTGCCATTCTCCACCCGACGCAGGCGGCGGCCGCCGGTAGCAGCACGAAACAGATCCGAGCAACAGAAACAGAGGACACTACCGTGGGGCTGATTGGAGCAAGGGTATCAATGGAATTTCACAGGTTTTTTATTTTTCCTATAGCTGTCGGAAACGACATTTAAAATGATACGGAGGGAGTAATTAGTAGCATCTTGGATCAATAGACTGCGGCTCTCATATGGGCTGCAGATGGAAAGCAGGGGCGGAAGGTATAGAGAAATTGAGGGAGGAGGTGCGGCACTTCGTAGGAATAGAAAATATGTTTGATTTTCAAGCAAATATGATCAAAGTTTAAAGGTAATAGCTAGCTTTTTTATTTGATTTTTTGTGGGTGTGTCCGCAACCACAACTCATAACCTAGCTCCGCCCCTAAAAGTTGAGTAATGGGGGAGAGAATCATAACTTTGGGAGGATTGCAGCTAGTTTGGCTACTCCAGTCAGGGCGATCGAGTTGTACTCAATGCTAAATGAGAAGGCCGAGACGGCAGTGTCCCTGAAAATTTGGGTTCGCGAGCCCCATGGATGCAACCATCATCATCATGCTAAACCACTAACACTAGTGCAGCAATACAACGGTGCTGAAAAAGCAGGACCTGAAAATGGGGGCGGCAACGGCTGTCACGGTGGAGCAAGCACTTGCCGACATCACTTACGGTGGCCTCGCCAAAATTAGAGGCACCGTTCTCGCGATTTCCGTGGTGCAGAGCTGGTCCAGATTAGCGCGACTGGTTCCAAAAGGCAGCAAAAGGTTCATAATTCAGATTCACTGAAGAGGTCTTGATCACAAAAGCAGGATTTTTCCGTGGTGCGTGGCACTACGGTTGTTCATACTAACTTTTGATGATGCCGACAAGCTGAGAATTCCCAAACCAAACAGCTGGTTTTCATTCACCTGATCAAGCGGAGGTAGGGTGTTATGATCACGCAGGATCTAAGACTCGGATTCAAGGAGGAAGAAGCAGAATCGAGAGAGGGAGGGAAGAACCAGAGAAGAAACCAGAGGAAGAAGAAAGAAGAATGATAGGGGAACGTTGTTCTGAATCTCTGAATCGTTATCGCGTTCGCCAGTCATTCGCCGGTTTTAACCAACACCCTCAGGCGGTTACATCGAAAACAGGCCAAGCCCAAATACAAGACCAAGTTGGCCCAATAGAGATGTTTGAAGTACTCCCGCTCACAGAGTCGTGACATTCCCCCCGGGGTTAACTTCAAGCTTGTCCGCAAGCTGAGAACTGGGGAAACGGCGACGTAAATCCTGTTCCTCTTCCCAGGTCGCCAATTCTGAAGGGAGGAATGACCACTGTACCAGGCATTGCTTGACTGTAGAAGCGCCGCGTTTGACCATCCGGACATCCAGGACCGACTCTGGTTGAAGGAGCTCCAATGGGTTTGTAGAGATGGATGTCAGATCAGAATTGACATCGACAGAGGGAGGAATGTGCTGCTTGAGTTGGGACACATGGACAACTGGGTGGATCTTGGCATATGGAGGAAGATCCATCTTGTAAGCAACATTACCAACTCGCTGTAGCACCCTGAATGGCCCAAAGAAACGAAATGCCAATTTCTGATTGCTCCGATTAGCCACTGAAGTCTGAATGTAAGGCTGGAGTTTGAGATACACAAGATCACCCACGGCAAATGTGCGTTCAAAGCGATGCTTGTCAGCCTGATGCTTCATTCTTTGCTGTGCCCTCAGCAGTTGCTGATGAATAAGACGAGACAGTAACTCCCTTTCCTGAAGCCAGATCTCCAAGTCTAATGCTGAGCACATCTGTAAGTTAGTGATCCCAAAGTGTCTAGGAGAATGACCATAGAGAACCTCAAATGGAGATCGACCCAAAGCAGAATGGTAAGATGTGTTGTACCAAAATTCAGCAAGTGGTAACCATTGACTCCACTGTTTGGGACAGGAGTTGACTGTGCATCGGCAAAAATGTTTCCAAGCACTAATTAAGTCTTTCAGTCTGACCATCAGTTTGTGGGTGGTATGAGGAACTCATTGCCAGTTGGGTGTTAGTTAACTTGAACAGCTCTTCCACACTGTACTAGTAAATATTATGTCTCGATCTGAAATGATGGTCTTGGGCAGGCCGTGGAGCTTATAGATGTTAGCTAAATATAGTTGGGCCACTTGCAAAGCAGTGAAGGGGTGTGCTAAAGCCAGGAAATGTCCATATTTTGAGAACTTATCAACAACCACCAAAATAGTGTTGTACCTGTTGGATTGAGGAAGACCTCGATGAAATCCATACTAACCACTGTCCAGGGTTGTGTAGGAACTGGGAAAGGTTCAAGCAGACCAGGGAGTTTGACATGTTCAACCTTGGCCTGCTGATAGGTTTGACATGACTTGACAAAATTCTGAATGCAGAGTTTCAGTTTAGGACAAGCAAAAAGCTGTTTAATTCTGGAATAAGTTGCTTGAACTCCAGAATGACCCCCTATGCCACTGTTGTGTAATGCCTGCATGACATGTTGTTGAGCTAACTCATTATGGCCTAGCCAAACTCTTCCCTTGTACCTGATGACACCATTATGCAGAGTATAATTGTTGAAAGTTCCATTGGACAAGACCAACTGCTGAAGCAACTGATTATCCTGAGGGTCATCTGAATAGCCTGTCACTAGTCTTTCTAGCCAAACAGGAGCAGTCTCAGATATAGCACATAAGGAATTTTCAGTGGGGCACCTGGATAAGGCATCAGCAGCTGCATTGGTTATTCCTTGCTTGTACACAATACTGAAAGAAAGATCCATCAATTTAAGCACAGCCTTTTGTTGAAGTTTAGTGGTTGCTTTCTGCTCTGTGAGGAACAATAAGCTTTTGTGGTCAGTTCTAATCACAAAAGGTTTGTGCTGCAAATAACATCTCCATTTATCCACTGCCAACAGAATTGCCATACATTCTTTTTCATATGTGGATAATCCCTGATTTCGTCCACTGAGGGGTTTGCTTAAGTAAGCAATGGGGTGACCCTCCTGCATGAGGACAGCACCAAAACCTGAATCACTAGCATCTGTTTCAAGTATAAAGGATATGCTGAAGTCAGGTAGAGTCAGAACTGGTGCTTGGATCAAGGCCTGCTTCAACAATTGAAGAGCTGTCTCAGTAATAGGAGTCCAGACAAATGGTGTGCCTTTTGTCAATAGCGGAGTCAAGGGCTTGCAGATCATTCCATAGTTTTTGATGAATTTTCTGTAGTATCCAGTGAGTCCCAAGAAACCTCTCAGTTCCTTCACAGTGGTTGGGGTTGGCCAGTGCTGGACTGCCAAGACTTTTGATGGCTCAGTGGACACACCTTTGCTGGATATGATATGACCAGATATTCAATACTTTGTGAGGCAAAAACACATTTAGACCTTTTGATCAAGAACTGGTTATCCCTGATAATCTGGAACACTTGATTAAGGTGTTGCACATGTTGGTCTAATGTTTTGCTATACACTAGGATGACATCCATAAACACCAAGACACACTGTCTCATGAGGGGAGCAAAAATTGTGTTCATGAGACTCTGAAAAGAAGCTGGAGCATTAGTGAGACCGAAGGGCATAACCAAAAACTCATATAGGCCACTATGAGTTCTAAACGCTGTCTTAGGCTCATCTCCCATGGCAATGCATATCTGATGGTAGCCTGAACAAAAATCCAATTTAGTAAACCATACTGACCCAGCTAGCTCATCTAGGAGCTCATCCACAATAGGTAGAGGATGCTTATTTTTAACAGTTATAGCATTGAGATGCCTATAGTCCACACAAAAACGCCATGTCCCATCTTTTTTCTTGACTAGAAGAACGAGAGAGGCAAATGGACTTGAGCTGACCCTTATGATACCATTTCTCAACATTTCCTTGATCTGGTTTTCAATCTCTATTTTCTGGGCAGGAGAATAACGATAGGGTCTCACACTAACTGGCTGAGCTCTAGGAGTAAGTGGGATATGATGGTCAGCCTCTCTTCTGGGTGGTAATGTAGTGGGCTCAGCAAAAAGATCACTGTTGGCATCTATAATCTGCTGGACAGATGAGGGTAAATCAGGTTGTTCAGACTGCACCGAACAGATAGTGTCCAAACCAAAGTCAGCAGGAGCAGGGTCAGACTGAACCAACAACAGCACCATGTTTGAGGAGGCCTTGCAGTTTGGAAGGGGACACAGCTGAACACTTGGATGTATCATCAGTAACTCCTTTCAGAGAAATCCTCTTGTTATTATGAGTAAACCTCATATGCTTCTGACCCCAATGAATCCACATTGGGCTGCAAGCCTCCAACCAATCCTCTCCCAATATCATGTCGTAGCATTGTAGGTTGAGCACCTTAGCATCAGAAAAGAATGTATGGCCTTGCACCAGCCAGGGTAACTTAGGAATAAACTGATTGCATACCATAGAGCCACCACTAGCTGATTTGTAGTGAGCCTCAGCACAGGGTACAGATTGCAATTTCAATTTCTGAACTAAGGAATGGAGTACCAATGCTGCCAGAATCTACCAGGATGAGGACTTGCTGCTTACCAATTGTGCCTAGCAGCTTCATAGTTTTTCTGGGTGTCTGTTTGGAATCAGAGGTATCAGCAATTGCCAAAACTGGAGATTCAAAATCCAAAGATGGGTCAGAGTCTTCATCAGAGCTATCATCCACTGGGTCGATTGCATCCAGAATTTCTTCTAAAACATGGAGACGAATATGCCGAGGGCACTTATGACCATGAGACCATTTATCACCACATTTGAAGCACAATCCCAGTTTCCTCCGATGGGCCATGAGAGCAGAAAGTTTGTCATCTTCATCAGACTTGCCATCTCTTGCAGAATCATCTTTCGGACAAGGAGCCTTGCTTTTGTCAGAATATCCTGGCTTGGAAGTATGCTTCCCAGAGTCCTTATGGTCAACTCGACTCAGTCCCTGTTTTTTGCCATTCGCGATCTCTTCTTCCTGAAGAAGGGTTAATGTACTAGCAGATTGTACATCCTTTGGTTGATGGAGGGTAATGGCTGTTCTGATGTCGTCTTTCAGACCACCCAAGAAGCGAACCACAAAATATGTGTCATCAAAAGAGGGATTGTAGAGAAGGATACCATGAGATAGCTGCTCGAATTTCTCCAAATACTCTGTCACTGAGCCGGTCTGACGAAGAGTATCCAATTGGCGCAATTGCAAGTGATACTGATCCCAATCGAATCTGTCAAACACATTCTGACAGAACTTGTCCCAATCCAGCCCACGGCGCTCAGCAGTCTGAAGCCAGGAGGCAGCAACACCTTTGAAATTCAACGCCGTGAATCTAGTCTTCAGCTGATCTCCGACTGAATAAACCTCGAAAAACATATCACAGCGGTCACGCCAAAGCCGAGGATTATCACCATCGAATGTGGGGAACTCAAGCTTAGGAAGCGGAACAGAGCGGGAAATGAAATCTCGGATAGGTTCCACATGTGGAATCTGGGGAAGAGGGTCTGGAATCATACCCGTGACCGGGTGTGGCGGCTGGGATCCTAGAATCCCACCACCTCCATCCCGGTGAGTCGTGGCAACGCGGTGCCCATGGGGCCGCTCCCAGGTTGACGCAGAAGGGCGCGTGTCCTGTCGCGGAGCCAAGTTGAGGTCGAGTTGATTCACCCAGTGCGGAGGCGGATGTGGAGGAGCCGTAGCTGGGCAAGGAGGGAGACATATCTGGTGCAATCACGGAACTGGTGAAATCACCGTGCAATCCGACTAAAAAGGTCTTCAAAAAATTCTGAAAAAAAATCATGAATGTACATCTCGGTCTACCCCATCTACATATAAAATTTCATGGTCAAATTCATCTTACTATAGTAGTTACAAAAAAGACAAATTTGGGCTGCATTTGAACGTTACTGATTGTCAGAAAATTTGTCTTTTTTGTAACTACAAGTGTAAGATGAATTTGATCGTGGAAATTTATATGCAGATAGGATAGACCGAGATGTATATTCATGATTTTTTTCAGAATTTTTTGAAGACCTTTTTAGTCGGATTGCACTGTGATTTCACCAGTTCCGTGATTGCACCAGATATGTCTCCGGCAAGGAGGTGCGGGCGGTGGTGGTGGCGCTGCCTCCAGGCGCTAAAGGCGAGCGGCGACGCTTTCTGCCTGGGTCAGCAAGCGGTCCGCGGCCTCGTCGACGGATGACTTCCAAGTCTCCAACCCGGTCAATTTGTCCATGAGTTGGGTGACCATCAACTCGACGCCGTCGAACTTCTTCGTGAAATCCTCCATTGATGTGGTCATGAGCGCTTCGAATTTGGTAGGTTTGCGCGGCGCCAGATCGACTGGTGACCAAGGCGCGGCGCCAGAGCTTGTTCCAAGGCTTGAACCTAAGCGGCGTGAAGGCTTGTGGTCGCTGGCGCCGGAGCGGCTAACCGACGATTTGCGGTGGCCGCCGCCGACTAGGAATCGGTGGGCGGGGCGTGGGCAGCGGAATCGGGAGTGACTCCGACGAGCAGACCCAGCACACCGGTGAGGCGGGGAGGGTCAGGAACGAGAGAACATGCGGAGCGCACCGAGGACCGGAGAATTTGATACCAAATGTTATGATCACGCAGGATCTAAGACTCGGATTCAAGAAGGAAGAAGCAGAATCGAGAGAGGGAGGGAAGAACTAGAGAAGAAACCAGAGGAAGAAGAAAGAAGAATGATAGGGGAACGTTATTCTGAATCTCTGAATCGTTATCGCGTTCGCCGGTCATTCGCCGGTTTTAACCAACGCCCTCAGGCGGTTACTGTTGGAATTATGGGCTTGGCCCATTTATTCTAATCAATACAATAAAAGAATTTAAAGCCCACTATTAAATGCTAGGGAATCAATTGTTTAATTCCGTACCGGGATTTGAGGAGGATCTTAACCGACTTAAAGTGTGGACTTCGTGTATACCACTTGTGAAGCCGGTAAGAGGAGGTCGGTAAACCAAATGCGCGCGCGCTCGCTCGCCTCGCCGGGCCGTGGATGTGGTCGAGGCGCGGCCGACCGGACGGGCGGTGCGGTGCGGTGCGGTGCGACGTGATGTGCTGAGATGAGAAGAACGTTTTGCTTTTTAAGAGCATTAAAACAGAGAATAAACATTGACAGTAATGACTGGAGAATCACACCAGTAACCGCCGCTCATCAAAGCTCTTTACGACGTCCAGGTTCGTTAAACCTGAGGCACCTCCACGCCTATATAAACCACCCCTTCCTCCTCTCATCCTCACACACTTCAGCACTTGCTTCAGGTACTCTTGCTTAGGAGACCTCTCCCTTCTCCCTCTGCTGCTTTCTGCCGTTCCCATCGCTAGCGCTGCGCGCACAGCTCTAGCGAGAGCAGGCCTCCGGAACCTCTGCTCGCTGAAGGTCCTGCACAGGACGCGGGCAATCAGGTTTTTGGGGAGCGTCTTGACGCGACTGCTCGCTCCCTGAACAACTACTTCGTCTACTTCCCGGCGTGAAGGAATGACTACTTCGTCTACTTCCCTGCGTGAACGAACGACTACTTCGTCTGCTTCCTGGTGACCATCCGTGGGACTGCACTGCGAACCTCTTCCTACATCGACATCGTTCGGCTACTTCAGGCAAGGCCAGTCGAATAGCATGTCTATTCCAGCTGGTAACGGCGCAACCGGTGCCTCCAGCACTGGTCCCGCCTTGGGGTACACTCTAAACCTATTCTGGTTTAACTTTTTGTTCATGCTTATTAGTGAGAATAACATAAATACATGCACATATCTTATTTACACATTATCACTCATTTATGCCATGAAATTGCTAGTAATATTTGGAATTAAAATATACCGAAAATTGCCTAGTTTTCTAACTGTTACATCGAAAATGGGCCAAGCCCAGATACAAGATCAAGTTGGCCCAATAGAGATGTTTGAAGTATTCCCGCTCACGGAGTCGTGACATAGGGTCGATCCCGAGCATATAAATAAGGTGCCTCTGAATCTCAGGTGCTGCAACAAGCAGTCGTGCAAGCAAGCGCAAGCAAGCTCTCAAAGCCAAAACCATCGCGCGCGCCACATTCCAGCTTCGATCCAGCTTGCGCAATGGCACCTAGAGCGGCTGTTCTCCTCCTCACCGCTGCCGTGGCCGCCGCGGCGTGCGCAGCCGCCTCCGCCCAGACCAGGCCCGGCAGGCTCGTCGTCTCCGGCGTCGTGCCGTGCAACACCGGCACGCTGATCGACGCCGCCACCTCCCCGGCATTTCCAGGTACGCCCGCTAGCGTGTGACCCTCTGAGCAGATGCTATCTACAACGAGGTACTCCTACCTGACAGCGTTTGGCTGCGTGCAGACGCCAAGGTGGAGCTGCGGTGCGGCGGCAGCGTGGTGGCGCGGGCGACGACGCGCCGCGACGGGTCATTCGAGATGGAGGCGGACGCCGTGGCCGGCGCGCTGGGGGCGCTCGTGGGCGCCTGCCAGCTGGTGGTCGATACGCCGCTGGCCAAGTGCAACGCCACGCTGCCGGCGGCCGGGGCGCTGGTGTCCGGCCTGCAGGGCCCGCTGGCAGGGATGCTCAGCGGCGTCTTCAGCCTCGCCCCCGCCGGCTTCTCCTTCCGCATGAACTGATGTGACCACGATGACCTCTAGGAAACCTGATGATGGATTATGCATCTATAAAAGGCTAAAACAAATAAGAATAAGTAAAATCAAACTTTTAAATGCATGCTGGTGGAATGGTGGTCATTGATCAGTATAGATACATTACAAACTCTTAAACTGAAAAATAAAAGTACACCTAGTCACCTACAAGTAGGAGGGAAACGGAATCATCTGCTCAGGCACCCATACTTCTGTTTCTCACGCTTTGTTAGCAATCTTCAAGAACGTTAATAGGAACTTGAGTTCAGTCGATACTTACCCTGTTTCCTGTTTTGAGAGGAATTAAATTCGATAAAACTGAAGATGCGGCCGCATCGCAGTCAACACTGATATATCAGTTTTGGGTGGGCTAGTTTTACCATATGGATTCGACCCAATGTCTTCAGTCAGGGCCAAGCAGCAGGATAGCACCCATGTTAGAGATCCACGTTAAATGGAACAGCGTTAAGCGGAAAATGATGCATTCTTATTAAAAAAAGAGAAAAAAAAACTCTGCAGTGTGAAGCAGAGTCCGGCAAGAGGAGAAATCTTTGTTCCTTCTAATGTATAAACTTTCTACGGACGCACTATCTTTTTTAAAAAAACCTTACATGTTTTTTTCTTATTGTTTGTAGAAGTTATGTTTCGAAAACTAATTTTTTATTGAGTAGCCTATTTTATATATTTTTTGTAGGAAAAAAGTCATGTCACACAGATTTCTTAATCGTTTACATAGAGGTTACTATACTATCCATTGCATGAAGTCAATCCACTACTAACCTACTGTCCGCTATTTTTTACTCCCTCGGTTCTAACGGTTGTTTTGATTTTTCTAGGTTTATGGTTTTTATCACACATCTAGACAGACATACATTATATCTAGGCGCATAGCTAACATTATGGATGTAGAAAAGCCAAAACGATCTGCATTTTGAGATGGAGGAAGTATTTATAACCTTCGAGGGAGAAAAGTGTAACAATCATTACGAGCGTGACAATCGCTAAATGTTTGATAGTCATATGTTAGTTTTCTACCATAACTATTGGTAATTAATATGTTCGTTGGGAATGGTATTGTTGGCAACTTGCGAAAACTAACATGAAAGATAAAATATATATATATATATTTAAAACTATTGATTATCGTTTGATGAAATTGCTAAGGACAACTAAAACTGTTGGCCCTTCATAGAATAATCGTATGGATAGATTAGAACTCATTGCAGTGAATAGAGCATATAATGCACATATATCTCAATTATGGGTCGTTTGGTTTTCAGGAGTATGTTCATTTCTCCTGGTCCCAAACATAATTTTCTTCTTTGGTTTGAGAAATAAGAAAAGTTATTACATTGTGTCAAGAGAAGCTAATTGGTAGGTAACTAATTTTAGTTGGGTGGATCTAAATAGGATCGGTTAATACACAGTTAAAGCCCTTATAACTTGCGAAATATTAACAATAAAGTTAGCTGGACCATCCAGTAAATTCTAGCTAGCCAACTAAATTAATTAGCTTGGTGGATCCAAATACAACCAAAACTAATTTGAATATTGAATGAAGTTGCTCCACCGAAGCTTACTTGATTCCTGGAATCGAACATTTCAAAGACTAGATCGATCAATGGTACACCAACTATTAGCTTGCTGATGACTCCTTGATGCATTGTTCATAACAGCACGTTCTCGAATAGGATTTAACAATAATCTTTCACCATCGTCGACCTGACTTTTCGCCATCTATTCTTTAGGATCTATACATATCTTTAGGATCAAGAGTAGTGCGGAAGGAAGGTGTCAAAGGTTTGAGCATGCCGGAGATACGACAGACGAAATTATTGGCACAAGTGGGAGCGCCTCTCTCTCTCTCTCAATTCTCACGCGAATGAAGAAGAAATTACTCAATGGAACGGTGTTCTAGAGCGTGACCAAACTATTCGCGACATCGGACAGGGACGTCAGCCTCCGCCGCCGCTCCCATCTTCTTGGCACTGTACGGCACGTGAACCTGAGGGATTCCCCGGGCACGCCGGCGTCGAGGTGGACGGAGCGGGGGCGTGCCGCCAGTGCATCGCCACGCGCGCTAAGGCCAGTGTCATAGGAGTGTCATGGATATTAAATTTACTAACATGTACCAATAGAATGAGGAGAGAGAAGAGAGGAGTGTCATGAAATGTGAGAGGAGTGTCATCACCATGACACTCCACCGGCACAGCTCTCAAGTTTCCAGTCTTGGTAAATGTGTTGATGACACTTCCATTGAGATTGACCTAATAGCTCTGGACGGCCGGACCCCTCACCTACCGGCTGCCGCTAGTAGTAGCACACCACGCCCTCCCTATGATCTCCATGACCACACAACACATTATCATCAAGGCCATGGCCATGCCTGCCCAACTCATCTAATCGACATCGACGCAGAGCTCACTCTCTCGAGCATGCCCCTCGGCCCTCGCCGCCCGTAGTTTGCTCGGGATTTTCTCGGCTGTGCCAATGCAAGTTGGCCGGCCGGCCGGTCTCGCTTGCTTGCACGCCCGGCCGACCCGCCCGATCGACGCGGACAGCAGCGTGTGCCGTTCGACCACTGAAAGCACGCGCCCGGCGAAGCTGACCTACAGTGAGCCTGAACCTACAGCTAGCTAGCTACTCCTAGTCCTAGTCTCCTACGGTGAGAGGAACCACGCACGCAGCAGCAGCAACAGCAGCAACTTGTTGGCCTCGCGCGCCTATAAATTGCGGATCCATGCAGCAGCTTGAGCTACACACCTCGGCTGATCAGCGCAGCATCAACAACAGTCTCGAGCTCTCGCTCCGTACACACAGCAGACCGAGAGAGATCGAGGAGCTGGGAGTGTACTAGCAGCGGGCAGCAATAGACAATGGCGCCGAAGACCCTTGTCCTAGCCGCGCTGCTCCTCGTCGCCGTCGCCGCCGGCCAGGTGCCGCGCTGCGCGGGGTTGGGGGCGAGCTCCTCCACCAACGCCAGCGTCGTCATCTCCGGCATGGTGCCATGCTCCACGGGGAGCAAAATCAACGTGGCGGCGGCGGCGCCGTTCCCTAGTAAGGCGTACCGATCTCGATCGATCATCCCTTTTCTAGCTCGCGCCGGCCGTGTGACGCACAGATTATCCAGGCCAGCATGCAACGATCTTATACACATTTTCCTTGTTTCTTGGTCCCGGCAGACGCAAACGTGCAGGTCCTGTGCAACGGCAATGCGATGGCTGGCGCGACCGCGACCACGGACATGACCGGGAAGTTCCTCATGAGCTTGCCCGATGCCAGAAAGGAAATGCTCACCGCTATAGTGGCCAACCAGTGCAAACTGGTCGTGAACACCCCGCTGGCCGCCTGCGACGCTTCCTTGGCCGGCGCCGCCGGGACGCTGGCGTCGCCGCTGAAGCTCCTGGGCATCAGCACCGGTAGCGACGGCGGCGATCTCGGTGGGATCCTCGGCGGCATCATCGGTGCCATCATCGGGATCATCAATGGCCTCGTTGGCGGCATCATCAACCTCGCCGCCCAGGACTTCACATTCGCCTAGACGACCCCGGCCTCGATCTGCTGGAGCTGCAGGCCTGGCCGTGGCCCTGTCGATCTATCGACGCCGCGAAATAATTATCATAAATCACTAAGCATAAATTAAATCAAATCAATACGTGTAGCAGGCATGATATGTTCAGCTGGCCTGCTTTACTTTGTGTCGCCACAGCATCGATCACATGTTGTGTTATACGCGTACGTGCTATACATTAGCCGCCTACCCGTAAGACGCAAGCATATGCTTCTAAGAAGCACTTATGCATATCCATATTGTGAAACTTTTACTTGTTGCCTCGTCTTGTCCGTGTTCGTGAGAATCAAAACCTGTGTTTTGTTTCTAAGTGATTGTCTCTGTTGCTTGTGCATCGAGATGGCATTGTTGTTGACCTTGATCGGGGAACCCAAATTTGGAATGGTGGTCTATTTCTTTTGTAGTCGGCCTTCTTGTCAGTCTCATTTCCATAAAGAGCTGAGATGCCACGTAAGCAAATATGATGATGTGGCATTGGAGTTACTAATGAATAGAGGTGAAATAAGTTTCATCAACATGAAACTCTCGATGCATACGGTTTCCAACATATTGAAAATCTTCCGCACATATCTATCGAGGGCTATATATAGTTTCTTTTCATCCAACCATGTGCCCGATTAAACTAAACGCTTGCACATCATGCATGAATTACATAATGGGAGCATATCAGGTGGAAACCAGCACACCTGTACAAACCTTCGATCCACACCACAGGACCCCCATCTGATGCCTAGGAATAGAGCCGCGCTCGTTTTGAAGAAAAAAAAACGCCCGCCTGCACCCCTGCCCTGGAGTTCATTTTGCAAAACAAAAAAAAAAACCATCGCCCTCCCGTTCCCCCAGGGGCTACCAACCCTGCTCTGTCGATCTCCTAGCATTGTTGCCCCCGACCAGAGTCGAACTCCGCCGCCCTTGGACTCCCAGGTGCAGCGGCGCCTCACTCTGACTGTCGCGCCCGTGGAACTCAGCTGGATCTGCCGCCTCCAG
This sequence comes from Panicum virgatum, assembly GCF_016808335.1. Classification (NCBI taxonomy): domain Eukaryota; kingdom Viridiplantae; phylum Streptophyta; class Magnoliopsida; order Poales; family Poaceae; genus Panicum; species Panicum virgatum. The sequence goes on from NC_053153.1 coordinate 64,565,289, forward strand.
GTGCAGCGTCGCCTCCCTACAACTACCGCACCCGTGGAGCTCGACCGACCCAAGCCTGTGACGCTCCGCTAGCCTAATTAGGGCACCGTCGGCGCTCCTCTGCCTGTGGTGCTGTGCTCTGCTCGGAGAGGACAACTCAATTTGATGGTGGAGAACAGAATAGTTGCGTGGGAATTGTCGGAACAATTTTTGATGCTGTCCTTAGTATCTCAGTTGCTTCTAAACTGAGATATTAACTCTAGTAAATGGCACAAACTTCATATTATATTGGTTAGTGGTATATGTTGAATCTACCGAAACCACATCACCAAAAATACTATAGTTTTTCCTGCATAAAGCATTTGCCCAAAATACATGAACAAGTCATCCTTGTTCATCCACCATAAAGTCATAAAAGAAGGCATAATTTACTCCCTTCTTTCCTTCTTTTGGGGGCTATATATTTGATTAATAAAATCATAACACACTAAATGATATGTTGTGGCATCTATCTATTATATTATTAAAGGAGTGTTAAAAAAAGCCACCACATTCCTCGAGAGGGTCTAGAAATTCCCACGTTAATCTAAAAAAGAGAATGATTTGCACCGTTGGATTTTATGAAAATCTAACGGTCTAAACTAACTCGACAGTCTGTATCAGATATGATTGATAAATAGCTAATTTCGGAATTAAGAAGAAAAAAATAGGATATGACTAAAGAGAGTCCATGCCGAACACAATTAGTAAATAAATACATAATTTCGGAATTAAAAAATAATGAAAATTAGAATATGACCAAATAGTCGATAACGAATACAAAGCAATTGATTGGATAAGCACATGACACATGCCGGAGCAGCATGTTCACGGTTCGTTAATGCATGCAGCTTGATCAACTCCATCGCGTTCACGAAAACCCGGCATGTGCCCTATTTGAATATCGAGGATCAGTCATGGTTACCGGCCTGCTGCACAAGTGGAAGGGGCGTGTGCTCTACGGATCATCCACATGGTTTGCACTTGCAGACGATGTGATGCTGCCTCCTCCAGATAGGTTTTAGTTTAGCTCCTCTTCTCCCGTCTGCCTGAAAGGACATGGCAGCATGGGTCCGTGTTTTTTCTTTCAGTTTTGTTGTTCAGGTATGCGAGTACACTGTACAGTGAAATTATCTTTGAGACATTATATTCGGACCTGCTCAATGGTGCATCATTAATTCTTCATGGAGTTAGCGCTGATGATAGTTTCTGAAAATGATATACGCTGTGATATGCATCTTCAAGAAAAAATTTTGTGCTTGCATATGCTGTCATACGTGAAAAGGTATAGATATTTGAATATTTGCAGCATAGGTGCCGATGATGCAACTGCTTGAGCTTTAATTTTGGTGGAGCTGGTTGGTATTTTTATTTGCGGTTGACCTGCATTGTTATGATGAAAGTTTTGCGCATCACACATTTAATCTGTGAGCTTATGAAGTGACAGTGTTGTATATTGTCTTTAAGCTTGCTGAACATGCATAAATGTGGCCGGAGAAATTATCTTACTGGAGACTCTTTTTGAAGCATCCACATGAAGACACTTAATATCCTAGGTGGACATGAAAAAATAGAGGGAATGACAAAACATAGTAATAAATGATTGATGTCTATCAATAAATCTGCTAAACCTCCAAACCGTAGAGTACTATATTAGTAAGGGTGTGTTAAAAGAAAGTAGCACATTCACCAAAACATAAGAAATTCCCACGAGTATTACATTAGTAAGGGTGTGTTAAAGGGAACTACCACATTCACCAAAACATCTAAAAAAGAGAGAAGGATTTACAACATTGGATTTTATAGGGGTATAATGATCTAAACAAACTCAAGAGTCCATATTATTAAATACGATTAATAGTAGTTTTAGAATTGATAAATTAAGAAAAAATTAAGACATGACCAAAGAATTTATGCCGAATACAATTAAGTAAATAGATAAATTAGAAATTAGAAAAAAAATGAAAATTAGAACTTAATCAAATAGTCCATGTCAATAACAATTAGTAAATAGCTAAATTATTCATTATAAAATAATGAAATTAGCACTAAAAGTTACTATTGGTAAATAGTTAAATACGAAAATTCAAAACATAAAGAAATTAGCAGTTGACCAAAGATTCCATATCTAATAAAAGTAATAAATCGATAAACTTAAACATTATAAAACATAAAAATAGTAACTGATTTGTATAGAACTAAGAAGCAAATTAGGAAGATAAATAGTAAAAAATAGTATAGATAAAATATAAATGATAAATAGCCAAATTTAAGTTCAAACTTTTCATATCAAATTGGTTAATAAATTGGTAAATATATAATCAAAATTATGAAAAGTGATAGTTAATCGCATATGAATTTTGAATAAAAAGTAGCTAAATAAATAAATATGTCAGATGTAATTAATAATGTAATATTTTGAGAAAATAATAAAAATAGATATTTTGATTTCTATTGAGTTGGGAAACAGAATACATATGTGAATAGCCCATTTAAATTTGTTTAAGCTACATTTAAAAGTATAGCTTGAAGTCGCAATGCTAATAGAAAAATATACACCACATTGGTGTTTGTTATAATCTAACATTTTAGGTTAAGTTAAAGAGTTCATTGAATATGATTAGTATATACTTTAACATGAAATTAAAACAATAAACTTTTTACTATTCTACATGAATTTGGGAGAAAATAAATATAAGTACACGTATATAACAAATAAATAAATAAATTATAAAACAATAAATTAGGAAGCATGTTAACAACCTAAAAGAATATTGGAATAACCATGGAGAAGCACAATCTAATAGCATTAGTTTAAAGGGAACAACTATGAGTAAACGGGAGAAAAAAGTCAAAATGCGTCAGATTCCAAGAGAGTGATGGCGGCAACAGATAATGGTGAGTATAGAGGAGAAGACTGTATCTTGCTAGCTGTAATAAAAACTCTACCCGGGGAGGAAACGGCCCCACCGTTTTTTCATTAAGAGGAAGCCACACCGGCTTACCCGGGTAGAGAAAACCCCCGAACCCTGGTCCATGCCCGAGAGGGCCAAGCCTCGCGGCGAGCACAGCGAGGGGTTTTTTTTACCCCAACAGCCAGAAATTCGCTTCTGGTGAGAATCGAACTCAGTACCTGTTGGGGCGCGACGCTACCGGACCGGGCTAGCTACCGGACCGGGCTAGCCAACTGGCCGCCCGGCCTTTCGCTTGCTAGCTGTAATAGAAAATTGTATATTCCGTATGTGATACGTGATGGGAAAATAAATGCAGTAGCTTTAAGATAATATGGGTTCATATATATGCATGAAATTTAATAAAATTAGAGATGAGAGAATGAAGAAAACAACTAGCTACCCGCGCTATTTGCGCGGGTCACCTTGCTTGTAGTTATTCTTAGAGGAACAACGCACGCCTTCCACGCGCATGCTTCAATTTGTCAGAGTACGGACCGCGCCCGCAGCCTCAGGCTGTACGCTGTGCAGATGATGCCCGGGGTGCACCGCCGGGGATGACGATGGGCAGCAGCTTGCGATGCGTGCTGAGCGTGGACCATCTGGCCGGAACGGACGAATGGTCAGCCCGCATGCGCGCGCGCGCGGCGCGGGCGAGCGCTTTGGCGGGTTGCGGACGCGAGAGAGACGAGCGAGAGCGACGGGTCGGGCCTCCGGCGACACGGGATGGGCGCGGCAACTTAGATCGTTGTGCATGGGATGGGATCGTGCCCATCGAGTGATAGATTGCTCGTCGGCTCAATGATGACCACAGCAACGTTCCACCGTTCCACTCCCGGGCACGGGCGCACGGCGACGGATCGACCTCCACCAGTGCGGGAGCGGGAGCGGGAGCGGGGATCCCGTCGCGCGCGTGAGGGAAGGAAACACGGTCTCCGGGGATATCGGATTTATCTCTCTCGTCCCGACGAGATGATCAGAGTGCCGATGAAACAAGCACCGGCTAAATACCACTCCGGGGATATTATTGAAGGATTAGTTGACGACCATGGGATAAGGCATGAGGATAGTAATACTATGCGGTCAATGGTGCATGACTACTTTTCCCATCTATTCCAATCAGAGGTCCATGAAGTTAATGATGAGGTGCTGAATGCAGTTAAGGTGAAAGTTACACCAGCAATGAACCAAGGTTTGCTAGCTCCGTTTTCTTATGAGGAAGTGAAACATGCCTTATTTAGTATTGGGGATTTAAAAGCTCGAGGGCCGGATGGACTTCATGCAATATTTTATAAAAGATTTTGGCATATGTTGGGTGATGATCTAGTGCAGGAAGTTTTGCAGGCTGTAAACTCAGCTTCTATTCCGGAAGGGTGGAATGAGACTACTATTGTGATGATACCAAAAGTTGACAATCCAGATAAGGTGGCTCAATTCCGTCCCATCAGCCTCTGCAACGTTGTTTATAAGGTGATTTCTAAGATGCTTGCAAATAGAATGAAGAATGTTCTGCCAGATGTTATTAGTGGCCACCAGAGCGCTTTTGTGCCAGGGCGTCTAATAACAGATAACATTCTGATTGCTTATGAATGTATTCATGCCATTAAGAGAAAGAAAGGGAAACACGGTCTGTGTGCAGTGAAACTGGATATGCACAAGGCGTATGATAGAGTTGAATGGGTGTTCCTAGAGAAGATGATGATCAAATTGGGATTTGATGAGCGGTGGGTCAAACTGATCATGGCATGTGTCTCCTCTGTTAAATATTCAGTTCGATTTAATTCATTGGAGACAGAAATAATAACACCCACCAGGGGTATTCGGCAGGGGGATCCCCTATCCCCTTATTTCTTTTTGATTGTAGCGGAGGGCCTCTCTAGCCTGATCCAACAAGCGGAGGAAAGAGGAGAGCTGGAGGGAGTTAAAGTCTGCAGAGAGGCGCCCGTGGTGTCTCACCTTTTGTTTGCTGATGATTCATTAATATTGATGCATGCTGATAAATCTAATGCAGACTGTCTCAGAGGTGTTCTTGATATGTACTGCCAAAGCTCGGGTCAAATGTTGAGTGCAACTAAATCAAGCATTTTTTTTCTCGAGCAACACACAGACAGGCAAAATTAGAGGTGTGTGAATCCCTGGATATCATGAGTGAAGCTCCAAATGATAAATACTTGGGATTACCAGCTTTGGTGGGTGCTGACAGAAGTGATTGTTTCAGACATCTAATTGATAGGATAACTATGCGGATTAATGGATGGAAGGAAAAGCTTTTGAGCATGGGTGGCAAAGAGATCTTAATCAAATCAATCGCCCAAGCCATGCCAACATATGCAATGATGGTTTTCAAAATCCCAATTAACATCTGCAAAGGGATGACGGATGCCATATCGCATTTCTGGTGGGGTGACGACGATGATAAGAGGAGGATACACTGGCAAGCATGGTGGAAATTATGCTTACCAAAATATAAAGGTGGTATGGGGTTCAGGGACTTTCATTGCTTCAACTTAGCTATGCTGGCTAAACAAGTCTGGAGATTATTTGAGGAATGTTGAGTACTCTATCCTGCTTGTGATGAGTGAATTGTCAACCGTGCGGTGTGATCGTGTGCTTGGTCTTTGGATTGCAGGTACACGGGCGTCGAGTGTCGACGGGGAGCTGCCGTGGAGGTGATGTGGCCGATGGACCGTGCGGTGGACGGCGGTGAAGGGCAGCCGGGACCGGAGCTCGGACCGGGCGGCAGCTGTGGCGTCCACTCCTGGATCGAGGGCGCAAGCGGCGACGGAAGGCGGGTTTCTTGGTTTGCACCACAAAACCGAGGTGGACGGCGGTTGAAGACGCCAAGTCGTGGAGGCACGGGCGTCAGTCTCGGGACTGACGGAGGCGACGGGCGTCGACGGCGTTTAGGGCCTCGCTGCGGGCGAGGAGGTGACGGGCGTCGGGCGGCGTCTAGGGCCGTCAGGAGGCCGAGGCGGGAATGGCGTCTAGGGCCACAGCGTGGAGGCGGGAATCTTCCCGCGCGTGAGGTTTTGGCGGTTTTCTCAAAACCGGCCACCTACCCGGGTTTCGCGGACCCTCCAAAACCGCGGACCGGATCTTCGTCGACGTGGCGGCATCGCAGCAAAGACTTCGAGTCGAAGAAAGAAGCTCCGCCGTCAATCGAGGCTGTACAGCGGGGTGCTGCTGCCCGACCGGTCTGACCGGTCCCCTGGACCGGTCTGACCGCAGCAGCCGGGTATAAATACCCCAACCAGCCCGTGGCTGGGTGAGTCTCTTGAGTCTTTTGTTTTCTCTGTGTTTTTCCTTCTCCCAGCCTCTGCTCTAGGTTAGGGCCAAGGACTCCAACGCAAAGAGAGTTTAGATTATAGTTATTCTCTTCAATCTAGTGGCTGGATGATGGGCGGATGGCTCTAGCTGTTGTATAGGTGAATTCCTCATGATTTGATGAATGAAATTTGGTTAAGATTCACTTGTGTGTGCTGAGCATCTCGTCCTCCCTTTCTTCTTTGCGTCTTGGATTCAATTCTCCTCTTTTGGTGCGATTCTTGTTTGGAGAAGAACAATCCTTGTCTCCGTGGTTTAATGAACTCTTTGCAATGATTCTTATACATCTAGCCTAGTGCTACACCCCCTGGAATCATGAGTTCTCACGGATTGGCGATTTCGTGTTCTTGAGAAAACCCCAATCCTCTTCGATTCTCCCTCGATTTCTCACGATCTGTTGATCCTTCGGGAGAGATCTTTTGGGAATATGTTCATGGGGTAGTTACGACGCTTTCCTCCAAGTTTGATGAGATTTGGACTTCGTTTGCTCAAGATTTGCGATTTGGAGTTTTTGTTCGCGGGCTGTCTGGGAGCAACCGGTCTGACCGGTCTGTGAAACCGGTTTGACCGGTCGGCATTTTCAAATCTCAACCCGACCGGTCTGACCGGTCCTTGCAAGCGGTCAGACCGGTCTGACTCAGCAGAGTCGCAGTTTGAGAAGTTTTCTCGCTTTGCTTCCGTTTTGGAACTTGGGTCTTTTGGCTTTGAGATAGCTTGTCCATAACTATTTTCATTGACCTATGTTCGAGGGTTTGCGGTGTATTGGGATATAGGCCGACAGGTTTAAATTTCGAAGAAATTTTGATCGGCTCCCATTCACCCCCCCCCTCTGGTCGCCGGCTTCGGTCCCACAATTGGTATCATAGCTTGGTTGATGTTTTCAGTACCATAACCGGTTCGAAAACCACTCGGCGACCATGGCGAGTCTTGGTAAGATCCCGGTGTTTTCCTGCGAGGATTATGCCTACTGGAAGGTTCGCATGAGAGCCTTCCTGCAGAGCATGGGAGCCGATGTCTGGGAGATTACCACGAACCAGCTTTACGAGGTGTTTGCTGTTCGGGCCACGCCTCTTCAGGTGACCCAGCACGAGGCTAACGCCAAGGCCGTCAATGCCTTATTCGCTGGCGTTTCTCGTGCGGAGTTCTCACGCGTCTAGGGTTTTCAGGAAGCCCACAAAATTTGGACATGTCTTGAGAACTACTACGAGGGTACACCTCAGGTGAAAGCCAGACTGTTCGAGACTCACCGGTGTGAGTACGAGAACTTCACACAGGAGCCGGGTGAGAGCATTGACCTGATGTTCAGTCGTTTTCAGTCGATTGTGAACAAGGTCAATGCGAATAGATCTGCTGGTGCCCTTGAGTACACAGAGCACGAGAAGGCCCTTAAGTTGCTTTACGCGCTTGATCGCTCTGTGTGGAATCTCAAGGTGAACACGATCATTGAGTCTGCAGGCTATGAGACTCTGACCGTGAACGAGCTTTTCAGCAAGCTCAAGGCCATGGAGGTGGATAACCAGACACGAGCTAAGCACAATGGTGTCCCTCCTTCCAAGAGCGTCGCTCTTGTGACTGGCCCAGGTGGTGGATCGGGCTCTAACGCTAACTCTTCTCTTGGCTTTTCTCTTGCCTCTTTGCCTTCTGTTTCAGATGAGCAGCTGGAGACGCTGGGCGACGACGACTTGTGCCTCCTCATCAGCAAGTTCCAGCGCGTCTACCACAATAGGCGGAGGAAGAAGAACCCCGGGTGCTACAACTGCGGCGATCTGAACCACTTCGTCGCCGATTGCCCCAAGAAGTCCGGCGGTGGCCAGAACAACTCCTTCGACTACTACCGCCACCGTGACCACGACGAGGGAGGCTCCAACAAGGAGCGTCGGCGCCACAAGCACCGCAGTTGTGACCGGGGAGGACGCTTCGACAAGGAGTCTCTCAAGAAGCGCTTCCAATACAAGGCCAAGAAGCGGGAGAATGCCTTCCTAGCGCAACTCAGCGACCTCGACAAGAGCTCCGACACCGACCGCTCTTCTTCATCGACCTCCGACGACGACGACAAGAAGAAGAAGAAGCGGGACAAGGAAGCCACCGGCTTCATCGGCCTTTGCTTGGCGGCCGGTCGGCGCAAGAGCTTCTGCACCATGGCGGGCGAAGCCAGTGGTGCTCGTGCGTCTTCGGGTAGACACGCTACACCGACGCACTCCGGCTCTTCTCCTGGATCCGAGAACGATTCAGAGGTAAACTCCACGATCGACCTGCTTGATACAGAGGTTAGGGAGTTGTACGCCGCTCTCGACAACCAGAAGAGGCTGCTTAAGGAAGCAGCTAGAGAGCGTAGAAAGCTTAGGGCTGAGCTGGCTTGTGCTAGGGAGAAGTCTAGTGAGGATGAGTGCGCTGGCTGCATATCTCACATGAACGATCTTGTTGCTCTCCGTGCCAAGCATGATGAGAATGTCACGAAATTAGATGTTGCTAAGACTTCGCTCTCTGACGTGTCTCACGAGCTAGCCAAGGCCAAGCATGAGCTTGAACTTGTCAAGGACGCTCCCATTGTTAGTGATGTGCTTGAATGCGATGAGTGTCCTATCTTCAAGTCTGATCTAGCTTCTTTACAGTCCAAGTTGCTACTGTTGTTTGTGAACTAGAGGAGCTCAGATCTAGGCCTGCTTTGCTTAGCGCTTGTAAGCTTTGTCCCATGCTTAGGTTGGAGCTAGAGGAGAAGAACGCTTTGATCAAGTCTTTTGGAAAGACTAAGGTCGTAGAGTCTAGCCCACCTATTGACTGCTCTGTTTGCCCTGGTTTGATTGCTGATTTAGATAGTCTTGCGGTAGAGAAAACCAACTTGGAGAATGAGAACACATACCTTAGGGCGATTCTGAGTTGGGTTTCTAGCAGTGAGCCGCAGTTAGGCACGATGATTAAGCAGTTCAAGCGTGGTGATGGGTTTGGGGTCGATTACACATACACGAAATCAGACTTTTACAGGTTGTATGGTAAGATTGGTAAGGCTGCTGGAAACACTGCTAGCACAAGCATGCAGCCTTCGCTTGTTGACCCCGCAGATGGTGTGCTTAAAGAACCACCGAAAGCACCTCCGCAGAAGCAGGTTTGGGTTCCAAAGCCCAACGCGCTGAGGAACCCCCTCGACACGCTCCCTGCTGCCACAGCCCAGGTTGCCCAGAAGAAGAGGGCCGCTCCTCCCCGTCTGCAGGCTAGGCCTCCACCTCCCAAGCGTGAGGTGAGGTACCACTGCGAGTTCTGTGACAGGGAAGGTCACCTGGAGGAGTTTTGCTTCAGGGGGAAGCGGGCTGTGAGGAGAGAGCAAGAGAGACGGAACGCGGACATGTACTCTGCTCGGGTGCATGGTCCTTCTCGGCGTGGTGATAGGCGAGATGCTAGGGCGCGCCGTGTCGGTGGAGGTCAGGGAGACGGTGGTGGTTACCGTGCTCCAGCGGGTGGTCGCTTTGCCGGTCGTGCTCCTGGTCATTTTCAGTACGGCTATGGACCACGGGACCGAGGCTTTGGAGGAGGTTTTGAGGCTCCACGTTTTCCTCGCGGTAGTGTTAGTCAGTCACGCGGTAGACGAGACGGGGGATACGCTTTGTCTGGTTTTGCTAACCCTTCTGTAGAGCAAATGGCTCGACACTGGTTTGCTTCTCACTTTGCTAACCCCAGTGTTGAGACATTTGCTCACCCCTTGTCTCACTACTGATGTGCAGGTCGGAGGCTTGGAGAACAGGTGGATCATGGACTCCGGTTGTTTGCGCCACATGACCGGAAATCACAAATGGTTCTCCAGCCTCACCCCGATGCGCTCAAAGGAGTACATTGTGTTCGGGGATAATGGAAGAGGAAAGGTACGTGGACTTGGCGCTGTTCGAGTTTCTGATCGCTTTACCCTGAGAGAAGTTGCTTTGGTTTCGAACCTTGGTTTTAATTTGCTCTCTGTTTCGCAACTTCTTGATGAGGGGTTTGAGGTTCGCTTTAAGGAGGGCTGTTCGCGTGTTCTTGATTCCAGAGGAGATTTGGTTTGCCGGATTACACCTCGCGATTGAGTTTTCTTGGTTGACTTCTCTGGAACTCCTTTTGGCCCTTCTCATTGCTTGTTGGCTGGTCCTTCTTCTGATTTGTGGAAGTGGCATAGGAGACTTGGACATTTGAGCTTCGATTTGTTGTCGAGACTTAGCTCACTTGGCCTAATCCGAGGATTGCCCAAATTGAAGTTTGAAAAGGACCTTGTTTGCCATCCGTGTCGCCACGGGAAGATGATTGCCGCTTCTCATCCGCCTGTTAATCAGGTGATGACTACTCACCCTGGAGAGTTGCTACACATGGACACAGTGGGTCCTTCTAGGGTGATGTCTGTTCGTGGGAAGTTGTATGTTTTTGTGATTGTGGACGACTTTTCTCGCTATTCTTGGGTCTTTTTCATGAGAACCAAGGATGAGGCTTTCGAGTTTGTTCGAGACTTGATCTTGAGGTTGAAAAACGAGCTACCACAGGCCATGCGAGCGATTCGCAGTGATAATGGCACAGAATTCAAAAACGCTCGTTTTGACGCCTTTTGCAGTGATCAAGGGCTTGAACATCAGTATTCTTCTCCCTACACTCCACAGCAGAATGGAGTTGTAGAGCGGAAGAATCGGACGCTGGTAGAGATGGCGAGGACGATGCTCGATGAGCATAGGACTCGTCGCAAATACTGGGCTGAGGCGGTTAACACCGCTTGTTACGTGTCCAACCGCATTTTCTTGCGTGCTTTCATGCACAGGACTTCTTATGAGTTGCGGTTTGGACGCCAGCCCCGTGTTGACCATCTCAGAGTTTTCGGTTGCCGGTGCTTTGTGCTGAAAGATGGAAATCTTGATAAGTTTGAGTCTCGCTCGTCTGACGGTATTTTTCTCGGTTATGCTTCTCACACTAGAGCGTACCGTGTGCTGATTATTGATACTAACATCGTCAGAGAGACTTGTGAAGTCACCTTCGACAAGACTGCACCGTGCAATTCTTCTGTCTTTGAAGTTGCAGGAGATAATGAGCTCGGCACCTCCATCTTTGAAGATGAGGAGGAAGAAGCTGCAGATGGCGATGTTGAGGCTACCACGCATGCTGTGGACCCAGCTATCTCTGCTACGAGCTCGGACGATGACGACGGCCCCGATCCGACTACGTCTACTTCACGGGGGCTGTTCGAGGAGGTGACTCAGGCTTCACCAGCTGCACCTGAGGAGGCACCAGCTTTGGTTGAGGAGGAGGCGACTTCGACACGGGAAGCACTGCGACACATTCAGCGCCGCCATCCACCTCAACAGATGCTAGGTGATCTCAACGAGCGAGTCACCAGGTCCAAGGTAACAAGTATCGCTGGCTTTGCTCATTCAGCATTTGTTGCCTCTTTTGAGCCTAAGGATATTGGACACGCTCTTTCTGATTCTAATTGGGTCAATGTCATGCATGAGGAACTTGAAAATTTTGAAAGAAACCAAGTTTGGGTTTTAGTCGAGCCTCCACCTGCTTGTAATCCCATCGGAACAAAGTGGGTTTTCAAAAACAAGCAGGGTGAGGATGGTCTGGTTGTTCGGAACAAGGCTCGTCTTGTTGCCCAGGGGTTTTGCCAAAAAGAGGGTATTGATTTTGAGGAAACTTTTGCCCCTGTTGCTCGTTTGGAAGCTATTCGAATTTTTCTTGCATTTGCTGCTTCCAAGGGTTTTAAGGTTTTCCAAATGGATGTGAAATCTGCCTTCTTGAATGGTTTTATTGAAGAAGAGGTTTATGTGAAGCAACCCCCTGGTTTCGAAAATCCCAAGTTTCCAAACCGTGTTTATAAACTTCAGAAAGCTCTTTACGGTTTGAAACAGGCACCTAGAGCTTGGTATGATAGATTGAAAACCTTTTTGCTGGCTCAGGGCTTTAAAATGGGATGTGTTGATAAAACTATGTTCCTCATGCGATCTGGCACTGATTTTCTTTTAGTTCAGATATACATGGATGATATTATCTTTGGTGGCTCTTCTCACGCTCTTGTCTCCAAGTTTTCTGAGCAGATGTCCAGGGAGTTCGAGATGAGCATGATGGGTGAGCTGCAGTTCTTCCTCGGGCTGCAGATCAAGCAAACTCCTCAGGGCACTTTTGTCCATCAAGCCAAGTACACTAGAGACTTGCTGCGGAAGTTCGACATGAGTGACTTGTCTCCTCAGCCGACTCCGATCAGTACATCTACGGCGCTTGATGAGGACTTGGATGGTGAGGCGGTGGACCAGAAGGAATATAGGGGCATGATCGGCTCGCTCCTGTACGTGACGGCGACGCGACCGGACATCCAGTTCGGCGTCTGCCTTTGTGCGCGCTACCAGGCTTCTCCGCGCACCTCCCACAGGCAGGTGGTGAAACGCATCTTCAGGTATCTGAAATTCACCCCTGAATTTGGTCTTTGGTACTCTGCGGATTCTTCTCTGGTTTTGGTGGGCTTTTCTGATGCCGATTTCGGTGGGTGTCGGTTGGATCGCAAGTCGACATCCGGCACTTGTCAATTTCTCGGTACATCTTTGGTGTCTTGGTCCTCTCGCAAGCAGGCTAGCGTAGCGCTTTCTTACACAGAAGCTGAGTATGTTGCCGCTGCTAGCTGCTGCTCCCAGATACTTTGGATGAAACAAACCTTGCAGGATTATGGATTGAGTTTTGGTAGGGTTCCCATCTTTGTAGACAACATGTCCGCTATTAGCATTGCAAAGAACCCTGTCCTACACTCCAGAACTAAGCACATAGACATCCGATTCAATTTCCTGCAAGATAACCATGAGAGAGGACAGATAGACCTGATCCATGTCCCTTCAGAGAGGCAAACCGCGGATATCCTCACCAAACCGTTAGAGCAGGACACATTTGCTCGCTTGCGAGGGGAGCTTGGGGTTTGTTACCCCTTTTGATCGCTGACTTTTCTTTGGTTAGCTTTGTAGGTCTTGTTTGCTCTTCTTTTTGTTTTCTAGGTTTGGTAGTTGCATTGTGCATATGCATTGTACATGTTTGCATTTTACATTGTCTCACTTGCACTAACATTCTTGTATACATTGCTATGATCTTCTAGTGCCTGCTAGTGTGAGTTGATAAACTTGATCATGTATAGCTTGCTCCACTGTGTATATGACATCATCTGAGTTAAGCTATTTTGATTTGAAAATCTGAAAACATGATCACCCTGTCTTGGCTATTAGCATGTTAGGGCGTGTTGATATGCTTTGCTATCTTATTCATGCTAGTGTGACCTTTCGTTCAGCAATTCATATTTGAAATGATCTAAATCTGATAAAATTGCTTGAACTGTTCTGGAAAAGGATTGAAAAGATCCAGGTGGGATTGCTTGTCGCACTGATCGAGCTTTCGGGACGGCTTACTTTGCACTTGTGAGAACCCGGGCAAGGCTGTGTATGACTGAAATGAGTGCTTTAAGCTTCTGATTGTCTTTTGACATAGGCTTGGCCTTGTTGCTAAGTAAAGCATGACAAGCTTTCAACCCCTGGCACTAAGACTTGCTTGCTATAAATTTGATTGAAAAATGAATGTTGGCAACTTGTTTTGGCTGGTTTGGCTCACCTGTATGAGTTTGAGTAGCACTGTTTTTCATTCCCTACTTGTTAGTACTAGATCATGGGTGATGCTTTTATTTCACCTAAACTGAACTTGCCTAGATCTAGACTGATTTGATATACCCTGTTGAGCTAGATGCAGGTCTTGTTTTTGGATGCACACGTGCTTGAGACTAGATGTTGCTCATATCTTTGTATCCCTGAATGCTTTCACTTACACCTCCTGCATTGCATTCATTGCATATCATCTGTTCAGGGGAAATTTTAGCTGCGGGGGGAGCTTTAGGTCTTTTTAGGCTTGATGTGTGCATGTGCCAACAAGGGGGAGAATTTTGACAAGGGGAAGACTTGTTTGATTTTTGAAAAACTTGTTTGATTTTTGAAAAACTTGTTGTGCACAGAGCTTCGAGAGTGCATCATTTTTGGAGAGTTGCACTTTTGAGAGGGAAAAGCTTTGCTTGGGGAGTTTCTGCTTTGTTTTTGGCTCCTGGTTTTCCTCGTTTTCCCTCTGCTTCTTGCATGACTGCGTCGAGCGTTACATCTGTCTTTGAGGAGTCATGTTTTGGATTTTGATCGATTGCGTCGAGCCTTTGCCCTTGTCTTAGGGGATCGATTTTTGCTTGAGTGAGTGACTGTTCTTTCCTTTCTGAGCCTTTTGTCACTTGCTTGTGCTTCTTTGTTCTTCTTTGGTTTCACTTCTCTTGGTTCGTTTGTGGTGTGTTGACAATGCACTCATCAAGGCGGAGGAAAGAGGAGAGCTGGAGGGAGTTAAAGTCTGCAGAGAGGCGCCCGTGGTGTCTCACCTTTTGTTTGCTGATGATTCATTAATATTGATGCATGCTGATAAATCTAATGCAGACTGTCTCAGAGGTGTTCTTGATATGTACTGCCAAAGCTCGGGTCAAATGTTGAGTGCAACTAAATCAAGCATTTTTTTCTCGAGCAACACGCAGACAGAGGCAAAATTAGAGGTGTGTGAATCCCTGGATATCATGAGTGAAGCTCTAAATGATAAATACTTGGGATTGCCAGCTTTGGTGGGTGCTGACAAAAGTGATTGTTTCAGACATCTAATTGATAGGATAACTATGCGGATTAATGGATGGAAGGAAAAGCTTTTGAGCATGGGTGGCAAAGAGATCTTAATCAAATCAATCGCCCCAGCCGTGCCAACATATGCAATGATGGTTTTCAAAATCCCAATTAACATCTGCAAAGGGATGACGGATGCCATATCGCATTTCTGGTGGGGTGACGACGATGATAAGAAGAGGATACACTGGCAAGCATGGTGGAAATTATGCTTACGAAAATATAAAGGTGGTATGGGGTTCAGGGACTTTCATTGCTTCAACTTAGCTATGCTGGCTAAACAAGTCTGGAGATTATTTGAGGAATGTTGAGTACTCTATCCTGCTTGTGATGAGTGAATTGTCAACCGTGCGGTGTGATCGTGCGCTTGGTCTTTGGATTGCAGGTACACGTGCGTCAAGTGTCGACGGGGAGCTGCCGTGGAGGTGATGTGGCCGATGGACCGTGCGGTGGACGGCGGTGAACGGCAGCCGGGACCGGAGCTCGGACCGGGCGGCAGTTGTGGCATCCACTCCTGGATCGAGGGCGCAAGCGGCGACAGAAGGCGGGTTTCTTGGTTTGCACCACAAAACCAAGGAGGTGGACGGCGGATGAAGACGCCAAGTCGTGGAGGCACGGGCGTCAGTCTCGGGACTGACGGAGGCGACGGGCGTCGATGGCGTCTAGGGCCTCGCTGCGGGTGAGGAGGTGACGGGCGTCGGGCGGCGTCTAGGGCCGTCAGGAGGCCGAGGCGGGAACGGCGTCTAGGGCCACGGCGTGGAGGCGGGAATCTTCCCGCGCGTGAGGTTTTGGCGGTTTTCTCAAAACCGGCCACCTACCCGGGTTTCGCGGACCCTCCAAAACCGCGGACCGGATCTTCGTCGACGTGGCGGCATCGCAGCAAAGACTTCGATTCGAAGAAAGAAGCTCCGCCGTCGATCGAGGCTGTACAGCGGGGTGCTGCTGCCCGACCGGTCTGACCGGTCCCCTGGACCGGTCTGACCGGTCTGACCGCAGCAGCCGGGTATAAATACCCCAACCAGCCCGTGGCTAGGTGAGTCTCTTGAGTCTTTTGTTTTCTCTGAGTTTTTCCTTCTCCCAGCCTCTGCTCTAGGTTAGGGCCAAGGACTCCAACGCAAAGAGAGTTTAGATTATAGCTATTCTCTTCAATCTAGTGGGTGGATGATGGGCGGATGGCTCTAGCTGTTGTATAGGTAAATTCCTCGTGATTTAATGAATGAAATTTGGTTAAGATTCACTTGTGTGTGCTGAGCATCTCGTCCTCCCTTTCTTCTTTGCGTCTTGGATTCAATTCTCCTCTTTTGTTGCGATTCTTGTTTGGAGGAGAACAATCCTTGTCTCCGTGGTTTAATGAACTCTTTGCAATGATTCTTATACATCTAGCCTAGTGCTACACCCCCTGGAATCATGAGTTCTCACGGATTGGCGATTTCGTGTTCTTGAGAAAACCCCAATCCTCTTCGATTCTCCCTCGATTTCTCACGATCTGTTGATCCTTCGGGAGAGATCTTTTGGGAATATGTTCATGGGGTAGTTACGACGCTTTCCTCCAAGTTTGATGAGATTTGGACTTCGTTTGCTCAAGATTTGCGATTTGGAGTTTTTGTTCGCGGGCTGTCTGGGAGCAACCGGTCTGACCGGTCTGTGAAACAGGTCTGACCGGTCGGCATTTTCAAATCTCAGCCCGACCGGTCTGACCGGTCCGGCCAAGCGGTCAGACCGGTCTGACTCAGCAGAGTCGCAGTTTGAGAAGTTTTCTCGCTTTGCTTCCGTTTTGGAACTTGGGTCTTTTGGCTTTGAGATAGCTTGTCCATAACTATTTTCATTGACCTAGGTTCGAGGGTTTGCGGTGTATTGGGATATAGGCCGACAGGTTTAAATTTCGAAGAAATTTTGATCGGCTCCCATTCACCCCCCTCTGGTCGCCGGCTTCGGTCCCATATTATTATATGACCCAGATTCTCTATGTGCACGGGTGTTGAAAGCTAAGTATTATCCTGATGGTAAACTCCTTCAAGCTAAGCTGAAGAGTGGGAGCTCGTTTACTTGGCAAAGCATTTTAGCAGGCTTGGAGTGTTTCAAGCGAGGTTATATATGGCGGGTGGGTGATGACACTCAAATTAATATATGGGAAGATAGATGGATTCCTGGAAGTCATAATTTGAAGGTTCTTACCCCAAGAGGTAATATTGTGATTTCAACTGTTGATGAACTTATTAATCCGATTGATGGGAGATGGGATGAGGAGATGATCAGGTCTCTATTCTGGCCAGTTGATGTACACCGTATCCTGCAAATTCCTATTTATGATGGGCGGGAAGATCTTATTGCCTGGAACCAAAATCGGAACGGCCTATTTACTGTAAAATCAGCATATCATTGTCAGTGGTCACACAAATTTGAATCTAGAAGTAACATAGTAGAAGCAGGGGCTTCAAACTCACAAACACTATGGAAGAAACTATGGAAGCTGTCAAGTCCGGGTAAGATTAAAAATTTTGCATGGCGTGCCCTCCATGGGTGTATTCCATGCCATGTTATCTTGGTGAATAAACACATCATAAATGTGGTAAACTGTCCGGTGTGTCAGACGGAGGCGGAAGACATAAGACGCATCCTTTTCTCTTGTAGCCGAGCACGGGAGATATGGAGGTTGCTGGGTGTCTGGCAATATATTGAGAGATTATTGATGATTGACATATCAGGTTCAGTGCTTATACAAGAAATTATCAGGAATGGCGGGGAGGAAAGTGATCTCAAGGTTGGGCGAGCTGAACTAATAATCACTGGCTGTTGGTATATATGGTGGCAAAGGAGACAACTAGTGCATGGGGAAGAGATCGAAAATCCTTCCAGATCGGCAATGTCAATTACAGCAGTTACATCAAACTATTATGTTGCGTCGAAAAAGGGGGTTGTAATCAATCAAGGTTGGAGAAAACCCTCTGAGGGTTACATGATGATTAACATTGATGGTGCTTTTGATGAGATAAGAGGAGCAGAAGTTCGGGTGCTGTCATAAGGGACGCAGGAGGTGGCTTCATAGCTGCGTCACATAGTTTTCATACCCCATGTTTTGGATGCGGCGTCGTCCGAGGCTGCAGCCCTTAGGGACGGTCTTCTATTGGCACAACAGATTGGATGTACTCGAATTGAGATCCAATCCGACTGTATGGAAGTGGTTCAAACGATGCATGATGGTGGGTTCTCGGCTACCGCGGCAGTGGCTATCTAGGATGAGATTGTTGATCTTTGGAAGGAATTCTGGGAGATTTCCATTAGTCATTGTAACAGATCTTGTAATGCTGTCGCCCATGAATTAGCTAGGCAAGCTGTACTGCAGAAGAGCTCTTTTGTTTGGATTGAGGAGCCCCCTCCCTCTATCCTTCATTTGCTTGTAAACGATGTAACTGTGTTAGGTAATCAATAAAGTTTGCCTAAAGTTTAAGAAAAAACCACTCCATTTCTATTTATATATATGTCGTATTAATAATTTATTTTAAAATAAAGATGGTGAACTTTAACCAAATCTGCAGAAAATTATAGCGAACACTATACTACCCCTATCAACATATATTTCATTGTAAATTTAATAAAATAAATTGAACCAAATGTACAGAAAAATATAGCCACAACTATACGACCCCTATAATATCTCCGATCTCCATGGGCTCAAAATCAAAGTTAGATCAGCGGGCCATGTCACGCACGCCTAGCGACGGCCCAGGCATTGCAATAGGCCCAGGCTGCTGTGCATACGAGACTTTTTGAAAAAATAAATAACAAGAAGTCAGGATTGAGGAATAATAGTTCTCATGTGCTGGCCGAATTTCCAGCTGAGGCAAAGAAACTAATTGAGCTGCTGGAGAATAATAGTTCTCATGTGCTGGCCGAATTCACGACACCCGAATTCACTCCATTCCAACAGCTACTGATCTGAATTTCTCCAGGGAATTACTATACACACACACACGCTGGCCATTCGGTTCCCGTCCTCTGCGCACACAGAAACGCCGGCACCACCGCCGACGACATCACTGGCCCGCCTCGACGTCGTCGTCCTTCTTGACAGGCTCGAACCGGCCGTGGCCGCGCCCGTGGCCGTGGCCGTGGCCGTGCTGGTGCAGGACGGAGTGCAGCTCGGCGGGGGTGGCGGACGGGGACTTGATGATGCCCCCGAGCCCGTCCCGCGGCGGCGGCTGCGGCGCGCCCGACGGCTTGGGCAGGCTGAGCCCCTTGTGCAGCCGCCCCCGCCGCTGCGCCATCTCCACCTGCCCCGTCACCAGCTGCGCCAGCCCTTCCTCCTCGTCCCCCGCCTCGACGTCGCTGTCTCCGTCGTCCTCCTTGCGCGGCGGCGGCGTCGCCTTCCGGTACGCCATGTACAGCCCCAGCTGCGCCGTGCCCAGGATGAAGCCGATGGCGTTGGGGATCTGCATGAAGCGCGGTGTCAGGTTCAGGTGTTAGCTGCAGACCCTGGAAATGCAGTGAATAGGGACCGAGACGGGGTGGTGGCGATGGCATGCGGCATGCGCACGTACGCCGATGAAGTAGTCCTTGACGAGCACGGAGTAGACGCTCCAGACGCCGCCGTTGAGGAAGAGGAAGAAGGAGAGGGAGAAGGGCATGTACTCCACGCTCTGGGTCTTCACCACTGTCCGCTGCACACGCATCACCCGAAGCCATGATCAGTTCGGTTTCCCCCCCCCCCCCCCTATGCGACATGCATCCGACTGAAAAACTACGTACTACCCTGTAAATTTCACATGCCATTGGATAGTCACAACTCTGTAGTCTGTATGTCTGCTAATAATCTCTGCTGCACAATGCATTACTGCACAGATTGGTGTTGGTAAGCTACAGTGATCCGGTACGGCTGGGCACAGAGAGAGCCCGTGGAATTTCCGGGTCCCATAAAGTTACCAAGGCATATCAAGGAAACTGGACAGATCATACTCCTACTGGCTACTGTCCTACATGGGAAGAGTTGGGGATGTGGCCTTGTGGGTATGTGGATTTAATCAAGTGGTCAGGTTCAAGGAGTCAAGGACGTCTGAATTCGTGATAGATAGGCATTACTGCTTGTGGTGCGGCTATAAATCGAAGAGAATGACATCGGACCAAACACTCCCCAATGACAGACAGGTCAGGAAAGTCGGTGCAAGTGTTTCAGTGGTATTTTGGTGAAAGCTTATCTTAGCATTCTAAGGTAGTAGGCATGCCGCATGCTCTAGAAAAGGTCACTCACCAGAGATAAGATGGGCTTGCAGTTCCTACCAAGAGTACGTGAAGAGAGAGAGAGAGAGAGAGAGAGAGAGCCATCTCCAGTCAAAAGAAACAGTGACACCGGAACACGTTACTACCAAAAGTGTGAAACAAGTTCAGACGTGCAGCATCGAACTTGCTCGTCAGCTAAAAGCTAAGCTTTCGCCCAGCGCGAGTTGACTAGTAAAAGGGAGTTGGCTAGTGCGATGATACTCTGCTTCACAATCGAGTAGTACGTAGTTGGACAGGAAGCGATGGGGAGTGTGATCTTAGTCCGAGCAACTGACCATTGCGCCCAGCGGTGCGGCGTACATCCCGATGGTGAGCGCGGCGCACAGCACCCCCACGGCGAGCAGCCGGACGCGGCCGTGCAGCGCCGCCAGCGTCACCGCGACGACCGCCGCGAGGAAGCCGACGTTCACGGCCAGCACCAGCTTCACCATCTTCGCCTGGTCGAGGAACCACAAGCAGACGTTCAGTCAGAGAGCCAAGCCACCATGCATGCCGTCCGTTCAGTCAGGGAAGGTACGAGAGATGGGCGCATGAAACGAAAACGAGCCTTGGTCTCCCTGGGCGCGTAGATGAGGTAGAGCGTGACGTAGGCGGCCTCGAGCGCGGCGCCGGCGCCGTTGACGGTGACGACGAGGAGGCCGCCGGGCTTGAGCAGGCCGTAGAAGGTCCAGAGCGAGGTGCTGAGCAGGGTGGTGACGTAGGGCAGCCACCGGAAGTCCTCCGTGCTCCCGTTCCTCACGATCCGCCGGAACGTCGCGCTGAAGGATTTCGATGTCATTTCATCCAAACACAAAAGCGAAATCCCCCGTCAGAGTCAGCCCTACGCTGCTTCGAAGCATGCATCTTGCACGAACAGATAGTAGAACAGAGTCGCATGGAATCCACTCACATCGGCGACGCGAACACGAGGATGGAGATCACGTTCCCTGCGAAGAAGCACAGGACGAAAGGATACCATCAGGCGTCAGAGTGGAACGGAACTGCTGGTTGGTGCCAACAGAGGAGAGAACGCGGCGATCGATCCGGTTGGAGAAAGAAAATGGAGGAGACGAGTGGAGAGAGCCAGAGCACGATGGCTCGGCCAGGATGGACGAACTGACCTATGATCCCGACGACGAAGCTCGGATCCGCGGCCATTGCGCCCCCGACCTTGCTCTTCCGCTAGGACGGCTACGAAGAAGTTCGCGAGGATCGCCAAGACCAAGACGACGCCGGACACCGCGCGCCCAGGGTACGTGCAACCGCTCCACGGTTTGCTCAGGGTATATGTAACCGCTCCTCCACGGTTGCGCTCTACACGCCGGAGGCTCCAGAGAGATTCTGCGGCGAAAAGGCGTGTCCGCGAGGGGCCAACCGGCAGGCAGCCGGACACAACCCAAGGGGCGCCCGGGCTCCCGTGCCGTGGGCGGCGAAATCCATCTCGAACGCTCGCCCGGGACTTTCACCTGCTCCCAAACTTGGGCACCGACGGCTGACTCTGCTTTCCGCGGGAAGGTAACCACCACGTGCTCGTTCGCTGCTCATACGTGTCAGCCGCGGGGACGAGTGGAGTGCCCCGCCGCAGCTGGTAGCCTGACGCGATGCTGGTGGCTCCGGCTCGTGGTTCAGGAGCAGCAGGCAGGTACGCCGTCCGGTGAGGCGAAGCGAGCCGCGGTGTCCGGGTAGAATCGGAGCACTGCTGAGACGAACAGGCCGGATCGGACTGAGCTTAGCGAACCGAAAGGCGATGGATGGACAGCGACGCCCCGCGCGTGGCCCGCGGTGGAGGCGGATCTCGTGGCCGGGGGGGGGGGGGGGGTGAGGCCGGACGGGGAGATGGAGACAACCACGATGGCCATGCAGGCCACCGTGAGGCGGTCTAGAGCCGACACGTCGCGCCGCGCTGGTGGCGACGCGGAGGTAGCTCGTGCGCTGGCGGCCCGGCGTAAGAGAAAAAAAAAAGGGAATCGGTGGAATTCTTGCGACCGCTGGTCGGGGAGAAAGCGAGACCTGCTACTTGTTCAGATGCCTTTAAAATTTCAAAATTTTATAAGATTCTCTATCACATCAAATTTTTAAATATATGCATGAAGTATTAAATGCAGTTAAATAAAATAACCAATTACACAGTTTATCTATTTATGAGACCAATCTTTTGATTTTAGTTAACTCATGACAAGACAATAATTATTAAATACAAACGAAAGTGTTACAATATTTTACCGCTAAAATTTTATGCATCTAAACAAACAAAAGCTGGTGACATCGCCGTCGCGGCGATTGGTGCGGCAGCTGCAGCACCGCGTGCCTCGTTGCGGCTGCGAGCAGCGGAGCAGGGCCAGGCGGCCAGGGCAGTTGGATGGAAGGGCGCGGCGTATCAGGCGAGCGGTTTCTCGCTGTTCTGTTTTGTTTCTTGCCTCCGCTCGGCGCCGCGGCGGATGACACCACAGGTGATGGAAGCAGGAGGAGATCGCCGTCCGTCGAGGCGGTGTTCTCAGCTCGTCTCTGTTGGATCTATCGGGCAGGGCCTTTCCCCGCGCCTCGGTGTCCCTGCTTCACTTGGGCACGTACTCGTCGTCGGCGTCGGCGATCGACACGGCACTCGAATAACTAGCCACGGCCCACGGCAGTGTTTGCGAGTAGTAGTACCTGCCCTCTGGCCTCTGCTCGATGGAGACGCTCCGTTTGCACTTTGCAGTGACCGGGGTGGGACGCCTCCCCGGTATTGTCTCTGCTCAACTCCGAGTCTCCGATGTGACATTCCCTTCCATTTCTGTAGTCTAGACTGTTTACACGGCTCACTCTTCCTTGCCCCTGCGAGCTTTGGTGTCTTCGGCTGCTGCCCAAAGCCAGTAATGCTCAACTCGTGATGCATCGCCCGCCGGTAGGGTGGTAACGGATTGCTAGCTGTTTTTTCACAATCCAATTTAATTTTTATATATTTTTAACTTAATCTAATTAGAGTCCAATTTTTTAGGGTCTGATCTTTGAATTACCTAAATCAAATTTTAAGTTCCTTTTATTGCAGACTGTTTGTTTCAGAGCTAAACTTTAGCCCCTATCACACAAAAGAATTTATTATTTAGGAGTACCAACTATCAAATAAAATCTTTTTATCAGATAGATGTTAATTTGCGAGACAAGTCTAATGAGTCTAATTAATTCATGATTTGTTACGATAATGTTACAGTAGATTAATATACCTCATTAGATTCGTCTTGTAGTTTAATTTTGAAGTTCTGCAATTACTTTTATAATTAGATTTCATTTAATATTTCTAAATACTATTTTTTTTAATATGATATGGTCTCAAGTTTAACCTTCGGATGACCTCCGTCTCAGAACGAGAGAAAAAACAGTGTGACACTGGCACTCGTGTTCACGACGATGTCCCGAAGAAAAAGCATCAAGGTCGGACCGTTAAGACCCCACATATCTACGCCCAGGCCCACATTCTACATGGGCCAGCCCATTTCCCGGGCAACGGAGCGGCCGAGCGGCTTGTCAGGCAAGCCTCTCCCTCCCCCGCGAACGGGAAAACTGGAAAAGCAAGCGAGGGAAAACCCCACCTCGGTTCCCGCCGGAGCATCCGAACCGCCCGCTGCCATCCTCCGGCGATGGCGGCGACCACGGCCCCGGCCAGCCAGCCCTCCTCGCAGCAACCGCCGCCGCCGACCGCTGAGACCGTCCTCAGCCAGGCCTCCCGGGACCCCTCCGCCGCGGCGGCCCACCTCCCGGAGCTCCCGCCCGACGCCCTCGTCGACATCCTCTCAACGCTCTCCGCCGCCTCCCCCGCGGGCCACCTCGCCCTCCTCCCCGCAATCCTCGCGCTCTCGCCCTCCCCCTCCGCCGCGTCCGCCGCGCTCTCCTCCCTCCTCTCCGCGCCCACCTGGCCCTCCGCCACGCTCCTCGCCGTCGCCTCCCTCCTCCGCGACCTCCCGCCGGCCTACCGCAACCGCGTCCCGGCCTTCCTCGGGAAGATCCTCTCCCTCCTCCCCAGTGCCGATGCCCAGGACCTCCCGGCCATCGCGTACCAGCTCCTCCTCCTCGCGTCCAAGCCGCTCCACCCGCGCGCCGTCCTCGCGGGCCTCCTGCGCTTCTTCGGCGGCCGCCGCGGCGCCCGCGTTCGCGCCCCGCCGTCCATTGCGCGGCAGGTCGAGGGAACCGTGCTCCTGAATTTCGCCTTCGTGGTCAAGCAGGACCCCGTGCTGGCGAGGGAGGTCCTGGCCGCCGTCAAGGCCGACGCCGCGGGCGCTCTCAGTGGATTCGCGGTGGCCGTGCTGCTGTCCGTGGCGCGGGTGCGGAGGTTCAATGAGGGTGCCGTGGGTGTGCTCCGGGATGCGGCCGCGGTGTCCCGCCGGGATTACCGAATGTCGAGGTGACGGATTGCTCATTATGGTACCTATTACTCTTGTTTCCTCTACAAATGTGTTCTCACTGGAGGTGGGTGTCTCTCAGACGGTGCAAGTGGTTGCCGGATTGCATGAAAGAGGAATTGGCACGGGGCACGCAGTGTGTCGAGAAGGGATTGCTGAAAGCTGTGAGGGATTCAAATCTTGTACCTGCTATGTCAATTGTGAAGGCTGCTTGGGTTCAGTAGTTCTTTTGGGGTGTAAACTGGTGCTTATATGCAGGTCGATGAGAGCATTGTTGGGAGGGAGCATGTTTTGCCGAGCATTGTTCAGGTGGGGTTTCTCCTGTTAGAAGTCCTGGATGGTGATCGAACAGAGGAAGCTGGCTTAGGTAAAGGGGCTATGGGCACTGAAGAAATAGGCATTAATATGCTCAGCTCATTGTTTGAGATCCATGAAATGGCACGGACTGAGGTATGTAGCAAAACACTGTGACCTTTTTTCAATGAATCAGATCATATTTACAAATTGTTTCATTTGATATGATATGACATAGCGTGTTTCAATTTTCTCTACCTGAGATCAGATAATTGAACAATGCAAGTTACGGATTCTATCGGCAAAGCCTCAGCAAAGTGCACCGGTTCTCAGGTCAAATAAGATAGCAACCATAGTTAAAATTTACAAAACACAAGTTATTGTCTACGATTCCGTATATTTTACCTTTTTCAAGGAAATGTCTGACCATCTTTCCTTTACAGGTTGCTTGGATGCTTGATTCGGGGTCATCCATTTCCAATTCTGGAATACATTGCACACTTGAAGGAGCTGCTTGATTATTTTTCTTTTATGAATGACAAGATATCAACTGGTCTAATCACTTGCATCTTGCCACTCACAAAGTTCAGCCGTGATCTGAAGGTCTTCAACCTTAACAGTATTCTGGGTTTTTGCGGTTGTAAAAGGCTTTGTTTGATTGCTCTAGAGTTTAATTTTACAGGATTACATAATTCTGGTTGTGAGAAAGGCGATGTTCAGGAAGGAGGACATGGTCCGAATTGCTGCTGTAAATGCTATTGTTGAACTGATTATCGCAGAAAGCAGGAGAAACAAAGCCAATCCTTTTGAAGACTCATCCAGCCAACCAAGCTCTAGCCAACAGCCTGAAACACGTCTAGAGTTTGGTAGGGGTCTCTTTCAGGAACTAAGTGGATTGCTTCGGAGATGTCTCTCACAACAGGTATCACTGCTTTCATTTTACCATGCAACTGTTCTTATCCTTCATCTCTAGTACGTCATATGGTTCTTAGCACAGTTATTTTGCTCTTGCAGACGAGTGTCAAAGAGGTCTTGTATGAGGGTCTTGTACGTATTGTTACATCTGATCCAGCTATTGCTGGCAATGTACTTGATTTCCTCTGGCCTCACTTCCTAAACTATTACACAGAGGTAACACTCCTTGACAGGCTCTTGTTTCCATTCTGTTTGATGGTCGATGTAGACCCTTATTTCTCAAATATGTTGTAGATCTTAATGCATCCTTGCAAAATGAAGTTGGTCTCATGAGTTCTTGTTGCTGACTTGCTTTAGGATGCAGAATGCCCTATTAAAATTAGTTTGTGCTTTAAACTGGAGAATGCCAAACTATGTCTTGTGGAACCTTTGGATAGCCTGCTGTCATGTATCTCAAGAATTTTACGAATTCAGCAAAATAGTAAATGTGAACAAACACATTATGCATACAAGTGCTTTGGTTTTGCTGCTTCACAAGATAATGAGGTTCGATTTTTCTCACCGAGTTCTGTTGATGAACACCTAAAGCTTTTGACATTATGCTCCTCATTGTAGTCTTTATTCTATGTTTGTATAACCTAAGCTATTTTCAGGCTGGACGAACACAATCAAGTGACTTGTTTGTGAAGGCTTTATCAAGCATCCAAAAGTATTTGAGGATATCCCTCACAGAAGGTTTGTATACATAATAGATAAAGCAAATCAATTTGAGCTCAGTGATGCTATTCAAGAGGACATAGTTTCATGCTTATAATTTCTACATGCTGACAGACCAGCGAGGGCAAAGCCAAGATACTGGATCTCTTGCTTCACCATCTGAGATGGCTCACTGTAATAGCTTGGCTATGCTTGGAATCATTGAGGTTTTTGTTGATTTTGTCGCTTCAAAACTGGAGAAAGCCTCTGATGAATCAAAGGAAATGATAGAAAAGGAAATACTGGAGCTTGTCGATGCTCACAGTGGCTTTGAGAGAAAAACAAGCAATTGTAGGGAAAAGATTGCACGGAAAAGAGGGAATGCAGGTGATGCCATAGATAAGCACACCAATGAACCCAAGGAGAATTCAAATGCTTCCTTGCAGAAACTTCATGAAAAGAGGGGTAAATTTGTGGATTCGAGTTTGTATGAACTTTCAGTGATGTGTGTCAAGCAGTGCAATGCTGATAGCTACAACAACTGCAGTCAGCGTCCTAGCCAAACTAAATCAAACCAGAGCTCCTATCTGGTTTCTTTTGTACTGAAAGCCTTTCTTGAATTGTTCAAATCACTTGCCACAATGGATTGTGGCAACTTCAGAATAAAGCTGTATGAAAACTTAAAAAAGCTAATGCAGCCAATAATGCAGCTCATATGGCATCTTCTGTTAGATTCAAATCAAGAAAATGGTGGAACCAAGAGGAACATGACCCAAGGAAAGAAAAACATTGAGTGCAAAAAGGATCAGTTATATTTGGCTTTGGCGTGCCTAAAAGAACTCCTTAAGCCAAGTGTATCAGATCAATCTAGTGATATTATTGAGGTTATAATATCTTCAGCTCCGCCAAATGTAGAGGATATGATGGAGGCTGGCGAGCTTGACAAGAATGACACCACTATGGTTGAAGATCAAAGCGCAAAAAATGTTCATGTGCTTCTGAACATATTGAAGATGTTATATGCTCGAGTTCTTTCTCAATCACTTTTACGTGAATCCGAGGTAAAATTATTTGCAATCTGGCCTGCAAAGCAACAGTGGATGGTTTGAGATTTTACTGGATTCCATGTAGAATCAGGATGATCAGCTTCTCTTAATCAGCAAAGCAAAGACAGTGGACACCGCATGGCAGCACACTGATGCTTCTTTATTATCTATTTATTATTGATATCTGCACATTGGCTCATGCACCTAATTTCACAAATACCTGCTTACGTTTGGGGTCACCAGCTACCTCAAAAATCAAAATCAATATATTTTCAAGAAAGAATGTTAAAGGAACAAAAGAAGAGGCTGATAGAACTTTGATCTCTTAACTTGCCTTTTATTTGTTGTACCGTGGAATATGTTTGTGTTTCTGTTTAGAATAAACTATCTTTAAGTCGAGTATCATGAAAAAGACTATAAATTATTTGACTTAACTGTTCCTTTTGTAGATATACTAAAGTTCTTCATTTCTGTAGGTTGTAACTGAATTGATTTTGGGTATATCAAGAAAACTGCATCTTGAACAAAGGCATCTTCTCGGAAATTGGGCTACAGATCTATGTAGAAAAAAATCCATGCAAAGTCCCAGTATGGCACGGGAGGTGGTAAAACTCGCTATCCATCTTACACCAGCTCCAGATGACATGATTCTTGTATGTGAGATAGCCGCTGAGTTGAAGAAATTAATGAATTCGGGAAAAGACATTTCTAGAGATTCTTCTGATACATTCCATATCGTTAACTGTAAAACAAAGAGCTCTCTTGCTGCTGTCTGTCTTCAGATGGTGGAGTTATCTCTTACTGAATTGGACTGGGGTCTTGGTAAGCTTAAAGCAATGCTTACATTAGGTTACAGTTCTGCTAATATCGACGAAGATCAGCCAGCAGATGAAAGAACACAAAGGTTGGCTTTGGAAGAAGCACTTTACACAAGATCAACATTAGTAGTTCATGCCCTCTCGTCGTTTGCACACATGAGCCTTAAGGGTAGGTTGTGAGGTACCATAAAACATCCATTTTGTTCCATTTCTACACGTGGCTTGATTTTAGCTTTGCATTCTCAGATACTCAATCAGATCACTTTCTGAAATTGACTGCCAAGTTCTACAAGCTCTTAACTCGCATGTCAAAGTCCCAGATTGCACCTAAAGGCTACGCACAGTCCATTCCAAGCCTCAAGTTTCAGAAACTAGCAGAAGTAACTTGCAGGATGCTCACTTCCCAACTTTATGACTTCGTGTCTTCAGTTCAAGAGGTCTCTTTCATTTTATAAACACATTATTAATGCGCATGGCTTCTATGAGGTTTAACTTGTTTTCTGTTTTCCTTTCCTCTTGTGTCATAGAATCAGGAAACACCCAGAAAGGTGAACCTTGCTAAAATTAGAAGAGAGAGCAAATGTATCCCTGATCTTATTTATCAGATTGAAGATTATGAGAAGTATCTGATACAGCTAAGCAAGCTCACTAAGGTTAACCTTTTGAGATATGCCAAGCGTAGCGTAGCAAGAGATTTCCGAATAGAAGATAAATCTGAGGAACGAGAACAGGAAGAGGATCATACTCCAGCCAATGGTGTACCATCTGACAATGAGCCTGATGAGGATGCAGGAGGTCCAAACACTCCAGTTGAACCATATGCTGACGAAAATGCTTCTGAAAGTGAGCATGAGGACGCAGGAAGTCTGAAAGCTCCAGTTGAAGCAAATGCTGATGAGAACATTAGGTCTAGCATTCCATGTGGTAGCGCCATCCAGGAGTTTGAATCCGATGAAGAGAAAGAAATATTAGCTCGGAGTAAGAGAGCGAAGACACAACGAATAGTACAGGATTCTGATGAAGAAGCGGATGATGAATAGAGGTTTCTGTAGATAGTAGTTCAAAGCGTGTGATATAGGCAACATCAACCCAAGGAGGATATATCAGTTATAACATGTAAATATATGGTTTTGCAGAAGTTTTTATGGTTCATCAAACTCATCATATCTATTATAGGCGTTTCAGAGAACAGATGTAAAATAGGAGTAGATGCTTACGCTTCCTTGGTTTTACAATTTTCGTTGTGATTTTGAACATTAGGAGTTGCATCATAGTTCAGAACTGTGTGCGTACGCATGTTGTACTGTATGAGTGCGTGTGTTTAAAGTTACATCATAGTTCATGTTAACTTCAGTTTTTGTAGGTTACATCGCTGTTATGAATTTAAGCATGACGGTTCGTGCTATTCCAATGATTTATACCATACTAATTCATTCATTAATAGTTATATATTTTGAGAAACGAATCGACTGCCATTTTGCAATGTATGAACTGGAAGCCATGTACCAGAATATGAAAACCATGGACCTTATTTCTGCGAGTAAGAACAAATTCGAACTAGAGTATTCAAATTTCAAAAGAATCTTGGCATAACCCAGGAAATCCAAGAACAGCACTTACAAACAACAGAACGCAACAGAGTATTCAAATTATATTTTTTAACGGAACTGAAAATCCATTTTGAAATAGTTTGATTTCACTTTCCGAAACACAAATCTTAAGGAAATGAAGACAGGATGAGCCTCGGCTCGGTCGGGCCGAACCCAACTTCATCTGACCGTACATCCGCGCCGCGCACAAGCCCAGTGGCCCCGAGCCCATTTGGGTTGGCACCAAGTACCAACCCGTCCCCCCTATATAATGCTCACTCTCTCGACTCGCCATCAAAACCCTAGAAACCGCCCCTCCGCCGCCGCCGCAGGCCGCTCGCCGCTCGCGCCATGGTAACCTCTAACCTCCTCGCGAGGTTCTCGTCTCCGATTCACTTAGCGGACTGTAAGTGACGCGTAGAGCCCCTTCTCCTCGCAGGGTATCGATCTCGTCGCCGGCGGCCGGAACAAGAAGACCAAGCGCACCGCGCCCAAGTCCGACGATGTCTACCTCAAGCTCCTCGTCAAGGTAAGCCCAACCCCCGTCCCGATCTGGAGGCACCAGCAGCCTTCTCTCTGTTCCGTGGCTCGGATTTTGATTCCGCCGGCATCGCGCGCGTCCCGTCTCCTGATCTGTGCGTGTGCTCGCAGCTGTACCGCTTCCTGGTTCGCAGGACCAAGAGCGACTTCAACGCCGTGATCCTGAAGCGGCTCTTCATGAGCAAGACCAACCGCCCGCCGCTCTCGCTACGCCGCCTCGTCAAATTCATGGAGGGCAAGGTCCCCCACTCTCCCCTGGATTCCCATTTTGATTTGGTTGCGGAGTGTGCTTTTTTGTTCCTGTGGTTTTGTATGACATTGTGTTTGTTTGCGGGCGTGCAGGAGAACCAGATTGCTGTGATCGTGGGCAGCGTGACCGACGACAAGAGGGTCTACGAGGTCCCAGCGATGAAGGTGGCTGCGCTCAGGTTCACTGAGACGGCGAGAGCCCGGATCGTGAATGCTGGTGGCGAGTGCCTCACCTTTGACCAGCTGGCGCTCCGTGCGCCTCTGGGCCAGAACACGGTAATTTTCATAGCCCAACCTTGATTCTAATGTTCACTGCTCAGATAAGCTGTGGAGATGAAAAATACCCTGGACTAAGTTTCATTAGTGGGGTAGTTTAAACAATTTGTTCAACTTTAGTTAACTGCTGGTTGGTTGAAATGATTTATGATCTAAACTTTGCTCTCTATATTCTGTCTGAGTGTGCAGAGTTGATAGTTTGTTGGAAAATTTGAATACCTTTCAATTCAAACAAACTCTCCTTGTTATCTCTCAATGACGAAAACAAAGCAGACGGGCGGTCAGAACCTGATGCTATGTTGAGTGTCTGCATGTTAGTGCATTCCTTTTGAGGAAATGCATCTGAGAGCGTCAACAAGTTATTTTCCCTCCATACCCTATTGCTTGTCAATATGCTGTTAACCCTACATGAGCAATAACTTAGTTTGCTCTAGTAAATATCTGATCTAGTCATGTGATGCATATCCTTGTAAGCTGTTGCTGACATTCTTCTGATTTACTGTCGTTGAGTTGCTTAATTATGAAAATGCACCTTTGTTGATTATTTTCTTCTTGGAGATTTCTGAGGGCCAAGGATGTATAACAGGTGCATAGATCTGTATGGTTGTCTTACCAGCCCATTGCATTACTGTATGGTTGCGTTGGTGCCAAATGGTCTAACCGAATTTTTTTGTATCACCTTTCCTTTTTTGTGCTTTCCTTAATGCAAGTTCTTTTTTTGGGGGTTATCAACTCCAGGGTTCCTTTATTATCAATTTTCTATTTCTGATTTCTATTTTTTACTTGTACTATGTCATAATTGAAGAATGGCAGATGATGTATATCATCTTATCCTACACACTGAATGTAATGTGTAGACCAATACTCCGCTTATTATCTGATGCCATTATTTAACAAGCGCTCTGCTGAATGAATTGAGGCTTGATTGTTTCATTTATTGGTTCTAATGTTTGATTGTTTGAATCATTAGTGTATGGTGTTACTTTCACAATGGAAAGTGTTATGCTGGATGCTCTTGTTTGATAATATTTTCAAATATTTGGATGACCAATACCTTTTCTTTAGCTGAGCAAGAGCATTTTGTTAAGTAACTACTGCATGTAAGACTAATCTTATAATTTGCAACAATCCTCAGGTTCTGCTGAGGGGACTTAAGAATGCTAGGGAAGCTGTGAAACACTTTGGCCCAGCACCTGGTGTGCCTCACAGCCATACCAAGCCATACGTTCGCTCTAAGGGAAGGAAGTTTGAGAAGGCAAGAGGAAGGAGGAACAGCAGAGGCTTCAAGGTCTAAGTTGTCGTGTCTCATCCATGTGGTCTCACCTAGTGGACTAAATAGGTTTTGCTTGAGCCTGAGTTCTGTGTTATTACCTCAGTTCAAGACTTTTGAGGGCTATGTTATTTGTATACCGGTTCCAGGATCTGCTCAATTTTGCCCTGAATTTGCGTTTTGTATTGGAATTTGCAAGTGTTTTTGGCAGTATTATGCACTAGATGCACTGTAATCTTTCTTAACGACATCAAAGCGCAGCTAATTGATACTCGATTGCTAAGGGCGTGTTTAGTTGGTGAAATTTCATTCTGAGTGCTCAGATCAGTTGTGCAAGAAAAATGCAGGAAGCCAACTGATGTTCCCTGTCTTGTAATCTCGATTTGTGGGCGTCCTGTTAGTCTGGCTACAGTACTAATATGGCTTTGCAACTGCTGACACGTGTATTATTCTCTTCTCCTTCAACGAAACATGTTCTTAAAAGGTATTTTTTGAATAACTCGAATTATCTTTTTCAAGATATATAGGTTTTGCTATACATATTACATATAGATATATGTTGTGTTTAGATATATTGTGAGAATATATATATTTATCTAGATTTGTCAAAACAACATACAATTTAGAAGGCATGGAGTAGTATGAAACAATTTCCTGTGTTACTAAACTTGAGAACGGGTATAGTGTCTATTTATGGTGTTTAAAGAAAAAAGAGACTTTAGAATGGGTGGTGGCTGTGGTTGGTGTTGATTTGTTATGAGAGAACAGTACTGCTGACTGGCTAATCACTGGTGGCTGGTGCTGATTTACCCCTTGTTTGGTTCCCTTCAAAATTTCAAAACTTAACAAAATTTCTAATCACATCGATTCTTTGAACACATGCATGAGTTTGTCTATAATTTGCGAGACGAATTTTTTGAGCCTAGTTACCCCATAACCGGACAATAATTATCAACGAAAGTGCTACAGTACTTTACAGCTTCCCTTTTACGCATCTAAATAAGGGCTTAGTATGAGAGAAACGAACAGAGCGTAAGAAACTACCAATAGACACTAATTCCCTAATGTATAGTTTCTATGATAAATGAAGAAAATAAATCTTATTCAATTCTCTCTCTTTCCTTGCCTCATCCTATCATTTTTCTCCCTTTCTTAGTTTTTGAGTAGATATGGTGTCTTGCATGAGAAATCATGTCTATTTTTTCTCTCATTAACTCTCTTTTGATGTCACCAAATAGCTTACATATTAATTCTATAGACACCATCCTATTGGGACTGGTCTAATGCACTAATGCTCGTGTGCAACAGACATTACTTGTTTACTTTGTACCAGAGAAGAGCTATAATTATATTGATTAAAAAATATAGGGCAGGAAGCCACAAGGATTAACGTACATCCCAGATGCTACAAAGATTTGGCAAAGAACAGATAGAGGCGTGCTTGATATGCCCCGACAAGCCACAATTACACATGAAGAATGCTCATGAGTAATGCAAGATGGCGCCCCCTACTAGACAAGATGGCGCTGCCCGTGGCTGATCCCACTGGCGCTCGAGGTGCAGTCGACGGCGCCGCTTCTCCAGTACGGATGATGGCGTCGGCGGTAGCGGCGTGCCGGCGACGTGCATGACTCCGCGTCGGAGACTAGCGCCGTGCTTGGGCTGTAGTCTTGAGACGGCCGCGCGCGCGCAGGAGGTGCCCGGGGCATGTAGTCCGGTGATGCGGCGCGCCGGTGTGGACTCGCAGGAGCGCAGTCAGGGGACTCGGCGCCCGGAGGCGGATGCGACGGCCTGTAGTCCGGCGACCCTGCTGATCTCCAGAGACGGCTCACGGGCGTGTACTCAGGTGACGCCACGCGGTACGTCGTCGGTGTCGACGGCGAGTAGTCCGGGGACGCGTCGCGGCTCGTCGTCGGGGTCGACGACGGCGCGTAGCTCGCTGACGCCACCCTCCAGCCGCAACGGACCAGCGGCGTGTACTCCGGCGAAGCTGGGCGCGATGGGGAGCTCGACGGCGAGTAGTCCGGGGACGCGGCGCGACGCAGGGACGTCGGCGGCGGCATCGGTGGACCGAGCCGCAGAGCTGTCGACGGCGCGTGCTCCGGCGTCCCAGCCCTCCAGAGAAGGCTCACCGGCGTGTACTCCGGCGACGCGGCGAGCCAACTCGGCGCCGCCGCCATGGGCGAGTAGTCCGGGGACGACGGGCAGCGGCCGCCAAACTCCACAAAAGAGAGGACCCGCGCCATCAGCGCAGCAGACTGGAGCCGGACGGGGAGAAGGGAGTAGGCGGCGATCGAGCGGCGGGAGGGCGAGAAAGGGGAAGGCGGCGGCGACGAGCTGGATCGGAGGCGAGCAGAGGATCGGTAGGCGATGAGCGATCGGAGTGGGGTGGGGAGACGACAGATGTAGGCACACCCACACGGTCGCGTGGGGGGCAAGGCAGCGAATCCGAGTTGCCAAGGAGCTTGCTTGGACCCCACGCGAGCTGAGGCGGTTCAAATTTGAATTGGAGATGGTTACAGCTTTCTTCTTTCTTTCTTCAAGGTCAGCCGGTCAGGGGCGACGCCAGTCATTTTTTCTGGTGCACGTGCACCAGGGTGCAAGTGAAGCAATTACATAAGAGCAGGTATAATGGCCGGCTGGGAGCTGGCGACGTGCGACATGGGAGGAGGAGAGAGAAGGCAGCGGGCAGCTCGCAAAATGCCGGCCTCAGCAGGCGGAAACGCGCTGCGCGGACGCCGATTGATTGAGTAGCGCTGCAGCAGCGGGCCCCGCCACTGTGCCTATACGCTCCCAGCCGGCTGCCAGCTGGGACTATTAGCCATGCTCTAAGGATGATGCACCAGGATTCTCGTGCGTCTAGCCTCGCCCATGTTCAGGGTTGCTAATGCTTCGTGCGTGACCGTGGAATGGAGGGCGACAGGCCTAATCATCTGATCGTGTGTGTTCTTGTAATTTGAAATAAAAAAGAACAAGAAAAACAAAAAAAGAATGAGAAATTTCCAGTGCAGAGTTTATGCGTGCTAGTCCAAGAAAAATCATTAAGTCCATGTTTCGGATACAGTTTTGAGTTTCTTTTGTGCTGCAATGCAAATGTGAGCACAATATATTGATATCTTAGAGCATCTCTAACAAAGCCCCAATAAATATCTTCTGATAATATATTATTGGGATATCTCAATACCACTTTCATGAGTTCCGGTACCACTTCCATGAGTTATTGATTGATATGATTTTACAGTTTTCGAATAATCTTATTCCAATACAACTAGATATTGGGAGAGCCAAAATTTTCTTTTTATTTGAGAGAGTTGAGGTGAAATATTAGAATAACCTAGACCTGATCACGAGCCACCCGATCTGATAAACCCGACCCAACCCGCCCGAAAAAATCTGACCCGACCCAACTCGACCAAGTAACGGGTCAGATACAGGCTCAAATATTTGAGCCGAAACTCAAAAATAAAGAAAATAGATCCAACCCGAATATTACACACAAAAATATGGGCCAACCCGACCCAACCCGACTATATCATGGGTCGGGCGTGGGTCAACATTTTTTGACCCGAACCCGGAAGTGATCTGACCCGAACCCGACGCGACGGATGATCAAGTCTAGAATAACCCAATAATAATTGATGAAAGAAAGAGGTACTGGAAAACTGCTGTAGATATTAACAATTTATTGGGAAAAAGAGTTTGCTAGTGAAGCTCTTACCCAAGCCATGCCACCACCCACCACCAGTGCTAGCATACAAAACCACGAGCTCAATAAACATGGCTGTTACATTTTCTCATTGATCCAAAAAGTTATATATATATATATATATATATATATATATATATATATATATATATAGGGATTACACATGGTAGATGTTACATCTAACATAAATTTAATGTTTCAATTCTTCCTCTAACAGCTCAATAAACATGGCTGTTACAGCAGCCTTAACAATGGCTATTACCATTACCTTAACCATGAGTTTCATGGCCTCAATTGTAACTGCTGTTTTGATGAGATCAAATAAAGTATTGTAACACTCCCCCCTTTGATTGAGTCCATCTTGAGATCAACATGTTTCATATATATATATATATATATATATATATATATATATATATATATATATATATATATATATATATATATATATATATATATATATATATATATATATATATATATATATATATAGGGATTACACATGGTAGATGTTACATCTAACATAAATTTAATGTTTCAATTCTTCCTCTAACAGCTCAATAAACATGGCTGTTACAACAGCCTTAACAATGGCTATTACCATTACCTTAACCATGAGTTTCATGGCCTCAATTGTAACTGCTGTTTTGATGAGATCAAATAAAGTATTGTAACACTCCCCCCTTTGATTGAGTCCATCTTGAGATCAACATGTTTCTTTTAATTCCTTTGAAAAACCTTGTGGGAAAAAATAGGAATAATTTGTCTGATGATTATACATGCCTTGGTTTATCTCTAGAAAAACTCCGGTGGGGAAAACATGAGATAAGGCATATGCTTGCATCGAACATTGTCTCATTAAAAACTTTGTATGAGAAAATATGATGGTAAAAACTCATAAAAGAAAAATGTGCAATGTGAAGCATTTAATAAGGTCCATCATTCAGAGAGTCTCCCCCTGAAGCTTGCAAATCTCTGAGACGTCTCATACCGATTCCCTTGACACATTTCTCGAACAAGGAAGTAGGTAGGGACTTGGTAAAGAGATCTGCCAGATTATCACAAGACTTTGTCTGTAAAATTTTTATTTCTCCACTTTGCTGAAGCTCGTGTGGATAAAACAATTTAGGAGTAATATGTTTGGTGATATTGCTTTTGATGTACTCTGTTTGCATCTGTGTAATACAAGCGGCATTATCTTCATAGATAATGGTGTGTGATTCTGAGGAACCAATACCACATGATTTCTCAATGTGATTTATCATTCTGCGGAGCCACACGCATTCACGTGATGTCTCAAATAGTGCAATGATCTCAGAATGATTTGTAGAGGTAGCCACTAAAGTTTTGTTTAGATGACTTCTATGATATAGCGGTTCCTCCATGAAGGAACACAAAACCAGTTTGTGATCTAGCATTGTGGGAATCAGACAAATAGCCAGCATCAGTGTATCCAACCAAGTTAGAATCATCAGTTTTCTTACAATTATTTGATTTCATCAAAACAATAGTTACAATTGAGGACATGAAACTCATGGTTAAGGCAATGGTAACCGCCATTGTTAAGGCCGATGTAACTACCATGTTTATTGAGCTGTTAGATGAAGAATTGAAACATTACATTTATGTTAGATGTAATAATCTCTATATATGTAACTTTTTGGATCATTGAGAAAATGACTACAGTTTACTACATCCTGTCTCCAAGATTTTCCTAACAAGTTATCAGCAGCTTCTTCCAATTGAGCAAAGACACTAGATTACCAGTTTACAAGGGCATGAATGGCCCCTAGATCATCCTCCTTTGAAGCTGGTTCATCCCTCCCAAGAAACCTCCGTGCGCGACTCCTTTGCCGCATACTGGATGCACTCCTTCGGACTCCCCAGCATCACGCTCGACATGGCAGGGGCTTCTTCAACCGGGGAGGAAGACGTTGCAGCGGCAACGCTGCTGCCTTGAGAGCTGCTAACAGCAGCAACTCCAGCACCAACGCGAATCATCGTGGCAATTCGGTGATGCCACAGAGAGGACCCGTCATGGTGACAGCATACTGTCCTCGCCATGGCCGGTCGTTCTATCCCTGTGGCGATGACGGATCCTCCTCGCCGGAGTACACGCCGGCGACACCGCCCAACTCCCCAACTCCGGCAACGCCGCCGGAACTCCTCCTCCGCAGGATGATCGCTGCACATCGTGGAGCTCCGTTCTTCTCCATGACTGTGGGCAGCTCTAGCAGTATCGCTCCGGCGACACCGCCTCCACCTCCACGGCCGGCTAACTCGACTGTCGACCGCCCGACCGCAACCGCGGTGGCAACCAAGCCCACCGACCCCACTCCGACCGCACCAGCGGCGGCCACCGCGCGCACCGGCCGCCGCTGTAGGATCAAGAACACCGACTAGAGGGGGGGTGAATAGGCGGTTTAAAAACTAAAACCAACAACACTAGAGAAAATTAATTAGTAACAAAAAAAAGCCCTATGTCATGCTACTACTAACTCTAGTTGGGTTTGCAACCTAGGGTGACAAGATACAAATAAAGCTCTAGTAAAGTAAATTTCTCAAAGTAAATGAACTAAACAAGATGAGCAAGAGATGTAACCGAGATAGACACACGAATTTATCCCGTGGTGTCGATGACTTGCCGGTCACCCCTAATCCACGTTGAGGTGGATACAAAGTTTCAACCGCTCCTCTATCAAGAACACCTCTTGATCTTGAGCAGGCTTGAACTAATGAACCTCTCCACACCTCGATTCCACTAGAGTTGCTCTTCACCGCTCCGGCGAGGTGAGCACAAAGACCTCTCACAACCAAATCGAGGCTCCACCACAATCTTCTTGGTGAGCTCGTCGATTTCACTTCTCCAAGCCGTCTAGGAGGCGGCAACCTTCAAGAGTAACAAGTTGATGACGCTTGCTTGAAGACTCCCTAGTGCCCCAAAGCTCAAACACTTGATGCAATGCACTAGGATGCTCTCACACTCTCAAGAATGCAACCACTAAGCAATGTGAGTGAGAGGAGGAGAGGGCTTGCTCTAGAAGGTCAAGAATGCTTTCAAATGTGCCAAGAGAGCCCCCCACGGCCGGCCATGGGGGTATATATAGCCCCTCCCTCGAAATCCAACCGTTATGTTCAAACTGCGCAATCGCGGACTGTCCGCTTCACAAAAACTGGACCATCTGCCATTCAAAAGCAACGGCTAGAAATGCATTTAATGCGTGTCAGAAACGACCGTTTGAGCCCTGGCGGACCATCCACGCCCCAGGGGCGGACCGTCCGCAGTTAAAAGTTCTGAACCACCAGAGACGAACATCGTCTCTGGTACCAACTCAAATTAGCCGGCGGACCGTCCGCGCCCCAGGGGCGGACCGTCCGCCGTTCAACCATTAAACCCAACCAGAGATGCAGCATCTCTGGTACAACACTTCTAAATGACCGGCGGGCCGTCCGCTCCCCAGGGGGTGGACCGTCCGTCATTCAACTTCCTTTTTCACCAGAGACGACACAAGTCTCTGGTACACTCTTAATTAGTGTGGCGGACCGTCCGCCCATTTAGGCCGGACTGTCTGCCAACCAATTTTAATTCCCACCAGAGCCAGATATGCTCACTGGTACAGGTGCGGACCGTCCGGACACAAGGTCCGGACTGTCCGCCTTTAGGCAGTTAGCTCACAAACTTTAGATTTTTTTCAAACTATTTCAAAAACATCGTTAGCCCTCATGCATGCATCTAGACATTTTGAGCAAAATGGCACTAAATATCCGTCAAGCACGAGTACACAACCCCTCTTGATAGTACGGCTATCTATCCAACAAATCCGGTCACTTTTCATCCACTAAACACTTTGTGACCGGTAAAATGCAAAAGCCCTAGTTTATACCTTTGCCTTGAACCCGAGCTTTGCACATCATCTCCAACACTCCATACGTTCACAATCAAATACCTTTCATTCGTGGATCAACCTATACTCATTATCTCAAATGAAATCGTTAATCCACAAACCATTGTCATTAACTACCAAAACTCGAATTAGGAGCCTAGATGCTTTCAATCTCCTCATTTTTGGTAATTGATGACAACACTAATTTTGGAGTGATAAAAAGTGTTCAAGTCAACTTTATACACAAGGCATAATGTGGACTTGGAATTGAACTTTGGAAGAACTTACTCATTTTTCTTGAAAAATTTCAGAATATGATATGAATAAATTCACCTAAGTTCGATGAATAGAGAGAACTCCCCCTTGACATCTGCTTATAAATTTGAATGATTACCAAGAGCACATTTATATATGAACTTTGAAATTTTGACGGAGTTTCCCCTACAAGTGGAAATCGAGGCATACAATATACAATATATATATATATATATATATATATATATATATATATATATATATATATATATATATATATATATATATATATATATATATATGATAGAACTTGATATGATTAGCACAACCTCAATAAGCCACAAAGATGAACATAAATCATAAGAGTATTACAGGCCAACATAGTTTATCACACATTTCAAACCAAATGTTCAAATCCAAACCACAAATCACAAACCGAGTCCATGCAAGACATAAAGCATAAACATGTAATGTAATAGAGTTCAACACAAATAAACATGAGTAGCAAATGGAAGACAAATCAAATAGAATCTCCAAGTGAAATCCATGAGCTCCCCCTAGATCTAAGCATCACTCCAAGCCTCTTCTCCCCCTTTGGCATCAATTTCCAAGAAGATCAATCCATCGGCGGCGGAAGTGGTGGCGGTGGGTAGAAAGGCTAGTGCGAGTAGAACTCCGGAGGCGGCACTGTTGCTGGAAACACTGAGTAGAAGTGATCCGAGAACCCAGTGAAGGCAGCATTGAAGGTGTCAAACCTCTGCTCAAGCAGCTGAAGCTGCTCAGAAGAAGGCATGTCCTCAAAACGAGAGTACAAAGCTGCTATGTCTGAGTGTAGACTCTCCTGAACACCTCTCAGCTATGTCATCCTAGGCTGATACATGGTCTGACTGATGTGCTCCTGCATATGTTGAAAACCCAAATTCATCTGGTTCTGCATCTGAGTAGCCAGTCCCTCAATCTGAGTAGACATCCCCTGCTGCATGGATGCAAAGTATGGATCAAAGTACCCGGCTGGAGGAGCCCACTGTGACTGCACAGGATTTGGTGGAGGTGGCATAGCATGTTGTTCTGCAGCTCCTCCCATGGGACCACCAACATCACCCTCATCATCATCCTGCTCATGTTCCTCCTCATCCATAGCATCACTAGGGAAAGGAGTCAATGGCCTCATAAGAAAAGTAGTCTCATTGTTGAACGGCCTGAATGGAGTGTGTTTACATTCACAAATCCCTCTGAAGCTAGTCTTGGCCTTAATAATGGACATGATGTAAGGTGCAAAATACAGGTTCATCTCAAGGTTGAGTCTCAGATCTGCAAACTGATCCATGATAAGAGCAATTACATTGATTCTATTTCCATTCATGACATTTGAGATCACATTCCACTAGAGACCTCTAACCTTGTTCTTGTTTCCACTTTTAGGCATAAAAGTGACTCTTGCAATTTTATTAATCACTGCAGGATTATGCCTAAGACCTTGGGTGCATCCAAACTCTCTATCAATCCCCACATTAGCAGGCTCATAATAAACAGGATAATTATTTTCATCTAGAGGATTTTCCAATACGATGTTCATACTTTGCTCATTTGTGATAAGATCATAGTCTAACTGGTTTGCAGCAGCAAATTGAGGAAATGTAGCATAATATATCCTCATCCTAGTTTTGCACCAAATCTTTTCTTCTTTCATGCTAATTTCTAGAGTTGCATAGAATTGTCGAATAACGGTCTCATTCTAATCACACCTATGCTGCAGAAAATAGACTAATCCCATTTGCTCAAACCTATCAACTAGCTCAGTCATAACTGGTTGTGATCTCATATAGGCCAGGTCTATGGTTTGATGCTTAAAGACTGTTTTCCTAACCATATGACCAAAGTAGGCATCTTATTGTACCTGAGTATGAAAGTAGAGGATGTTTGTGTCACTTTGCTGATGAAATTGATTGATTAACCTTGCATTAGAATAGGACTCAGCCGTCCACTGTCTGCTAGGAAGACTCAGTCCCATGAGGGCTGTGATATCATCCTCCTCACCCTCAATGTCCTCCTCTGACGAGTCATCTCCAACACCACCAACTGAGGATGCTGCAGCCATATCACTTGGATTTGGAGCATAGTCCTCATCATCTGAATCATCACCATCTCTGTCTTTTGGAAGTCACAGCCTTCTTGATTTTAGAAGTAGTGGCCTTGAGTGTCTTCCGGAGTGGCCTGAGATCAAGAATTAACCATAAGAACTATTACTAAAGCAATAGAACCAATCCATTATGATATATGTCAATTCAGCAACCAACTGAAAAATCTGACACTGGCAGACCGTCCGCACTTCTGAACGTGGACCGTCCGCGGTTTACTGAACCACCATGGCGGACCGTTTGCGGTCATCAGGCGGACCGTCCGCGACCCATCTGTTCTGCGCAGGAACACAAGAATCGCCCCCAACTTTGATTCACCCATAATTTGAGTTTTGATTCAAATCCACCAACTAAATTTTAACCATAGCATATCCTCATCACTAGGAACAAGATCCCCCAAGTATTTTTAAGAATCCATGGTCCAAAAATAGATCGGAGCACCTAACCCTAACTCTTTCCAATGATGATATCCAAGAACAAGAGTTAGGGATTTGACACAATACCGAGATGACATGATGGAGAGTTGCAAGAAGAGTCCAGAGAGGTTCTCGGACCGTCCGGGAACCACGCCAAAAGTCGTGCCCCTTAAGAGCTTCTCCCACGTGCTTGAGAGAGAAAGAGATGGCTATGGAGGGTTGTGTTGTCGGTTTGGTGGGGGGAGAGAAAGCGAAATCTAAATATAAGTC
The DNA here is from genome assembly GCF_016808335.1 of Panicum virgatum. Lineage (NCBI taxonomy): Eukaryota > Viridiplantae > Streptophyta > Magnoliopsida > Poales > Poaceae > Panicum > Panicum virgatum. The sequence goes on from NC_053153.1 coordinate 64,608,245, forward strand.
AAGTCAGACCGACCCCACTGCTCTGCGCAGGCGCGGACTATCTGCTATATCCGGGCGGACCGTCCGCTTCTGAATTTTTGACACAGACACCCGACTGGAACAACCTCTGGTAAATTTTTCCCAACACAGGCGGACTGTCCGCGGACCCATGGAGGACCGTCCGCGCATTGCTCAGTAGACAACCCATCGGTGTATCCAAAGCTTGCAGGTTGAACCGATGATCAGTGAACCATCCGCAGTGTAATATTGTGATTTAGAACTTCTCTGCAGAGCCTTTGGTAAACAAGTCTCATGAACGGCGGACCGTCCGCCTCTTACCCGCGGACCGTCCGCTCAACCAAATTTCAGACAGTCCAGAACTTTGTCAACTTTCTCAATTCTAACTTCAATTAGGGATCATTGCTCATATAAAAATCCAAAAAATCTCAAATCTTGTATGAAAACCTTCCAAAGACTCATATGAACTAGTTACAACAAGAAATCAAAAATAAGTCAAGTAAAATCATGAAAACTAATAAATGGCTCAAAAAGCTTCAAAAATCAGAAAATTGAAACAAATAATGCATGAAAGAACCATATTCCACATGTGCTAGTTTTCAAGCCACATTTGAGAAGTCAATGATATTGAGCTCATTCCTCAACTTGCAAAACCGAGATTCATCCAAAGGCTTGGTGAATATATCCGCTAATTGATCATCCGTGCCAATTCCATCAATCTTGATATCACCCTTGTTCACATGATCTCTAAGAAAATGATGACAGATATCAATATGTTTGGTTCTTGAATGTTGCACCGGATTAGTTGCAATTTTCACGGCGCTTTCATTATCACATAATAATAGAATCTCATCAAACTTCACACCAAAATCAAGAAGAGTTTGCTTCATCGGTTTAAAAACTAAAACTAACAACACTAGAGAAAACACCGATTAGAGGGGGGTGAATAGGCGGTTTAAAAACTAAAACTAACAACACTAGAGAAAATTAATTAGTAACAAAAAAAAGCCCTATGTCATGCTACTACTAACTCTAGTTGGGTTTGCAACCTAGGGTGACAAGATACAAATCAAGCTCTAGTAAAGTAAATTTCTCAAAGTAAATGAACTAAACAAGATGAGCAAGAGATGTAACCGAGATAGACACACGAATTTATCCCGTGGTATCAATGACTTGCCGGTCACCCCTAATCCACGTTGAGGTGGATACAAAGTTTCAACCGCTCCTCTATCAAGAACACATCTTGATCTTGAGCAGGTTTAAACCAATGAACCTGTCCACACCTCGATTCCACTAGAGTTGCTCTTCACCACTCTGGCGAGGTGAGCACAAAGACCTCTCACAACCAAATCGAGGCTCCACCACAATCTTCTTGGTGAGCTCGTCGATTTCACTTCTCCAAGCCATCTAGGAGGCAGCAACCTCCAAGAGTAACAAGTTGATAACGCTTGCTTGAAGACTCCCTAGTGCCCCAAAGATGCAATGCACTAGGATGCTCTCACACTCTCAAGAATGCAACCACTAAGCAATGTGAGTGAGAGAGAGGAGAGGGCTTGCTCTAGAAGGTCAAGAATGCTTTCAAATGTGCCAAGAGAGCCCCCCACGGCCGGCCATGGGGGTATATATAGCCCCTCCCTCGAAATCCAGCCGTTATGTTCAAACTGCGCAATCGCGGACTGTCCGCTTCACAAAAACCGAACCGTCCGCCATTCAAAAGCAACGGCTAGAAATGCATTTAATGCGTGTCAGAAATGACCGTTTGAGCCCTGGCGGACCGTCCGCACCCCAAGGACGGACCATCCGCAATTAAAAGTTCTGAACCACCAGAGACGAACATCGTCTCTGGTACCAACTCAAATTAGCCGGCGGACCGTCCGCGCCCCAGGGGCGGACCGTCCGCCGTTCAACCATTAAGCCCAACCAGAGATGCAGCGTCTTTGGTACAACACTTCTAAATGACCGGCGGACCGTCCGCTCCCTAGGGGGCGGACCGTCCGTCGTTCAACTTCCTTTTTCACCAGAGACGACACAAGTCTCTGGTACACTCTTGATTAGTGTGGCGGACTGTCCGCCCATTTGGGCCGGACTGTCCGCCATTCCCACCAGAGCCAAACATGCTCACTGGTACAGGTGCGGACCGTCCGAACACAAGGTGCGGACTGTCCGCCTTTAGGCTATCAGCTCACAAACTTTAGATCTTTTTCAAACTATTTCAAAAACATCGTTAGCCCTCATGCATGCATCTAGACATTTTGAGCAAAATGGCACTAAAGACCCGTCAAGCACGAGTACACAACCCCTCTTGATAGTACGACTATCTATCCAACAAATCCGGTCACTTTTCATCCACTAAACACCTTGTGACCGGTAAAATGCAAAAGCCCTAGTTTATACATTTGTCTTGAGCCCGAGCTTTGCACATCATCTCCAACACTCCATACGTTCACAATCAAATCCCTTTAATCCGTGGATCAACCTATACTCATTATCTCAAATGAAATCGTTAATCCACAAACCATTGTCATTAATTACCAAAACTCGAATTAGGAGCCTAGATGCTTTGAGCCGCCCGACCGCAGCTGCGACGGCCAATGCCCGCCCTGGCTACCGCCACTGCATCATCAAGATCGGGCATGTCCCGGCAGAGATGAGCGGCGACGGCGCGGCACGACGCCCCCCACCCTCAGGTGAGGGGGAGGCCTGAGCAGAGCGGGTGAGACAGGTCCGGGCGCCGGCGAGTGGTGGCGGACGACGCGACGTGGCAGCGGCGTATCAGCGCTCGCAGCGGCGGCGGCTGTCGACGACGTCCTCTAGTGTACGGCGAGGCGGGCCAGCCTGGTGCGGCGCATTAGCGCGGCTGCGAGGCGGACCGCCCTGGCATTGGCGCATCAGCACACGCCCAGGCGCGGCAGATCGGGCAGGCGTGGCCCGGCGAGGCGCGCCCGGCGCCACGCCGGCGCCCAGGCATGGTGCGGTGGCGGCGAGTCACGGGTGGAGGTTAGCCCCCCAACCCTAGCCCGAGCCGGTCCTTAAGGCCGGCGGCTGCTGGGCCGGCCTGACCGGCCCAATAAGGCCGCGCCGGCCTCCCGCCACGTCGAGGGTGATGAGGGGAGTCTGGAGGAGTGCATCGAGCATACGGCAAAGGAGTCGCGCATGGAGGTTTCTTGAGAGGGATGAACCAGTTTCAAAGGAAGATGATCTAGGAACCATTCTTACCCTTGTAAACTGGTAATCTCGTGTCCTAGCTCAATTGGAAGAACCTGCTGATAACGTGTTAGGAAAATATTGGAGACAAGATGATGTAAACTGTAGTCATTTTCTCATTGATCCAAAAGGTTACATATATAAGGATTACACGCGGTGGATGTTACATCTAACATAAATGTAATGTTTCAATTCTTCCTCTAACAGCTCAATAAACATGGCTGTTACAGCAACCTTAACAATGGCTGTTATCATTGCCTTAACCATGAGTTTCGTGGCCTCAATTGTAACTGCTGTTTTGATGAGATCAAATAAAGTATTGTAACAACATTGTCAATTAGGCTCATATGACAGAAAGTTGAAACAGAGACGCCATCTACAAACACATCAACACATTCTTTATGTTATTGTCGTTGCAGTTGATTAACTAGTAAAAAAATGTCACTACGTGAATCCACAGAAGTTTCTCCTGTAAAATATAGAGATGCCAGCATTCATCAAAGCACTGAACTCTTCTTCATGGAGATAGACTGCCACATGAACACTTTTCCATTCCCTCTATACAGAACAAAGCAAACTACTTTCTTATCGTCATCTAATTATACAATTAACCACTCACAATGCAGCTGCAAAAATTAGCAGAAGCATGAGATCCAGTCCCCAGTTTAGAATACCATTCAAACTGAACCAGATGACAGGTTATTCGAAGTGTGCATGTACCAGTCAAAATTTTCCATTGCAAAATTGGAGCTATACAATAAAATTTACAGGCAGACTATGAGAAAAACCAAATGCGGACAAAATTTGGGAATTAGCGTTCCAGGTCAAAAATCTAGCTGCACATTCAAGTAGACAACTAGTATATGTAAGCCACGGAAGGGGGGGGCACAGCCTTTATCAATCTTTTTTAAGGCTGTCTATATCAACCAATCGATCCCTGCACTAACAGTAACCTACTCGCTCTGCTATGTACACTCTCTTTTAGAATGATGCATTTATCTGGTTCTAATTTGCTCCCCCTTCAATGTCTGCTTCCACAGAAAAGGGAAGGGTTCCACTCGCTCACCAACCAAGATCTGACCAACAAAATTACTGAGCGACCGATGCGGTGCTTCCAAAATTATCTCCATCTTGGGGGAGATAATAGTGAAGTGGTGAACTAATGTGGTCACATGAGTCTCTCAATATCCACTAGCACTCAAGAACACCCAATGGACACCAGCTACATCCAACAGACCAGCCAAGAACACCATGAATCATGTCAACACTTGAGCATGCACTGACCTGCAAGTAGAGAGAATATTTAGGTAGAATGCTAATGTAGAAGAACATGCTTGAAAGACGAATACCAGACAGCACAAGGCGTCATGCATTCATGACTGGAGGTAATATCAGTAAAGCAAGCATACCACATTCTCATAGCTTCCCTCAAAATGGAACAGAATTACACCCATTCCCCTCCTTTTATTAACTTCTGCCTGGAAAACACAAGAAGATGATTATGCACTAACAATACAAAGAGGATGTATATCCAATTAAGTGGATGCAAAAATCAGTAAAATAACTGAGAAAATAGCTGAATGGCCATTGGAAAAAATGAAAAGATGGACATTTCACACAGTTCCCTTACCACACAAGAACATATGGTAATTCCACAGGCTGTTAAAGCTGATGTAACTTCCGCCATCATCCCTGTGAATGTCATCAAATTAATTCACGAGATTTTGCAAACATTACCAATCAAATATTGATCACAATATTTTTTTTGAAAAGATAGAAAATGCAAGGAATAATTAGTACAAGGTAGTAGCAGCTACAAATAAGAAGTATTACATTTGACAAAAGAAAAGCAACAGAATGCACAATTGTCGAATCAGCCTCTTAAAGGTGGTTAGGCAAATAGCTATGCACAGAGAACACACAGCAATTGCACAAGAACAAGTTTGCAGTAAAGCTCAGATAATACTTCAAAGTAGATAGGATACAAATCAGTATAAATTTTCTCTTTAGTACAACAGTACAGCAAAGGAAGAGCTAACTTTAAAAGGGCCATATAGGGAACTTTCTCAATATATTACCTTTTCGGTCAACACAGGCTATGCAAAACCATTGGACAGAGTTGCCTTCCGCATTATGCCAACCAGAAATCTTACCAGATTTCCAGTGATCCAAACCAGGGAAAACTTCCTTACAGGCGGAATTGCCAGGGTGCGTTAACTCACTGAAGCTATCACCTCGAATTGCAGAATGACCATTAATTTTGATGCCCAATTCCTTAAGAGTTTTATTTTGCTTTCCATTGACCTTTGGATGAACATTATTAACAGGTAAAAAGCCATTGCTACTTTTGTTGACAAAGGATAATTTATCTGAATTTAGTATCTTCTCCCAGTTGAATTTACTATCTTCATTCTTGGTGCTTGGAATTGAAAGCTCACTGTCACTTTCATCTTCAAGATCAGCAACAAAATTATTAACTGCCTCAGCAGTAATTTCAGCAGCAGAAAGGGCAGCTTGCTCCCTTAAGAACTGGATAAGGAAAGGATTCATTACTGCAACCATCTGATAATATATGAAAATAATTTAAAATGATAGTAACACATACTTTCATAATTTTGTGTCTAGCGCTGCGAGTTTTGGCGTGCTGTAGCCACTGCTGGTGGCGCTGGAATGCATATTTACTGGATAATTTCTGAAACAGGAAACAAATATGTTGAGTTAATCCAGATGCTCATGGATATAATACATTTTTGCCAATGCAATTGCTCCCTTGAAGTCCTCCTGACAGATACAGTGCAGTAAAATGAGGAGCGTTGTGATACTACAAACATATATGTAGTCTAGACATGCATCCAAGTTGTTACAACATTAAAACAATATTTTAAAATACAGTTGCAGTTAGTAGGCAGTAATCACACCTTTATGCCCTTATGTAGGCCAGTAGCCTTGATGGCTGCCTTCATATATTGATTAAGGGCATTGGCATCAGATTGGTTATGCACCCAATGCCCTAGGCTAAAAAAACGACAGACTGGTTGATTCACTTAAAATACATGTCCTCTGGGAAAAAGAAAAGTAGCATTTGGTCTCATGGAGATGCTACAATGCATGCGTGTATTCACAATACGGATCAGTCAGAAAACAATGAGAAAGATATCATGAATCAGTTAACATGTGTTGGGGGCGCCACCTTCGGCCATCGACCGAAGGCCCGCGCGCAGTTTGAATGCAACGACAAGGTCTCCTCCCGGCTCGGCAAGCCGAGCAGTCAAAGGGCTTCAAGCTTCGGGCGAAGACCGAGGCGCCTACGGCGAAGACCGGTTCGCCACAGGCGAAGACGAAGAGAAGCGAAGAGTGACGAAGACCGAGGCGCCTACGGCGACTACGGCGAAGCTTGAAGCCCGAAGCTTGAAGCCCTTTGACTGCTCGGCTTGCCGAGCCGGGAGGAGACCTTGTCGTTGCATTCAAACTGCGCGCGGGCCTTCGGTCGATGGCCGAAGGTGGCGCCCCCAACAACATGAAAACAAGGAAAGGTCCATGCCGATCCCTGCATGCACAATCTCTCTTAGGCCCTGTTTGGGGGAGCTGCAGCTTCTCCAAAAGCTCTACTAGGAAAAGCTCCATTTGCTTTTCTAAGAAGCTGCTTTTCAGAGAAGCTAACCATGTTTGTTTGGGGGAGCTTCTGAAAATGCGCTTATCGGCACAAGAGGGAGCTCGGGCGGCATGGCCGTCAGGGCCTCAGGGGAGGGGAGCTCCAGCCGGCCACGAGCCTCGGCCACGCCGCCTAGGGGAGCTCACCCCGCCAGGCCCGAACCCCAGCCGCGCCGCCCAGGGGAGGGAGGCCGCGGCGACGACGGCAGGCGAGGGAGGACGCAGCGGCCGCGGTGGGCGAGGGAGGATGCGGCGGCCGCGGCTCGGGGCGAGGGAGGATGCGGCGGCCGCGGCTCAGGGCGAGGGAGCGCCGCCCCTGGGAGCTCGCCCTCGCACCGGCCGCGCGCCCAGGGGAGCTCGTCCTCCTCCGCGCCGGCGAGAGCTAGTCCTCCTCCGCGCCCCTCTCGTCGACCTCCTTCACACCCCTCCGCGCCGGCGGGCGGGCTCATCCTCCTCCGTCGCACCAGCGGTCGGAGCTCGAGTGGAGGCGGGCGGAGCTCGGGTCGAGGGTGGATCCGTCGGGCGGAGCTCGGTGGAGGCAGCCGGCGGGCGGAGCTCGGGTGGAGGCGGCCGGAGCTCGAGCGGACGCAGCCACCAGTGGTTGGAGTGGGGGAGAGACGAGGGAGAGAGTGGAAGGGAAGGAGAGGTGAGAGACGAGGAAGGGGGCGGAACCGCAAAAGCTCGGGAAGCTCCTCCGTTGTTGCTTTTCGCTTCTAGTGTAAAATGAGCTTTTCCAGCTTTAGGATTGTGAGAGAAACAATGCCGTTTGGGGGAGCTTCTCGCTTCTGGAGCTTCCCGTAGTCGCAGAAGCTGGGAAACGCTCCCCCAAACAGGGCCTTAAACTCAGTATGCTTGTAACGGGTTAGTGGCTTGGTGGCTGTTTTGTAGAACAATGTCTTAACTCTTAAATTGAAACAAGAAGTGCCACAAATTCATGTGTCCTATAAAGGAATTACTCCCTCCGTCCCGGAATTTAGCTACGTTTAGGTTTGTCGTCAGACATTTGTATCTTTGACCAATAATATCTCTGAAAATAATTTGTTTCAAATAGAAAAGACCATGTTGTGATATTTGGTTTCACGATGAATCTATTAACATCATATTTACTTTGTCAAGTTATAGCTAATTCCCCAGGTATTCCAAGGTTTTTATTTCAAGATGTACACCGGTTGGTGGAGAATAGAATGATCTATGAAGGCCTGACTTGGTAGAATCTGGACATAACCTTTTGAGCAATCAACAAGAATCCGAAACACTCGGTTATTATCATATTTCTATCAGAGGGTTGTCAAAATGAACTATGCATCTCTCCAATACTATCTCCAGTCATGAATACATAACGTTTTGGACAAACAAAATGTTTTGCAAATGTTGGTCATACGCTCCGATAAATTTTGAGAACTACGATCTCCAAAGGTTCCAATCAGGAAAACAAGATTTTAAGGGCAAAAATTGACCAATAAGCATGTAAACACTGCAAAAGTTTGACAAAGCCACAGTTGCATGTATCTTGACAATTGCAGAATAGTAAAAAATCTAGAACAGAAAGAAAACATGCAGTTTAAGAGAGGAATACTGACATCGTAAGTTATAATCTCCACCACTTCAGCATTTGCAAGTACATGGATCGGCGAAACTAGATTGCCGTTCACCTGCAGAAGAGCATACGAATTATGAAGACAATAATGGAATTCATCCTTAACAATGTATAGTCATTTTTCTTCAAAAGTTACCTTTGCTGCAATCATTTTGTTGCCAATTTCAGTATGGATCAAATAAGCATAATCAACCACTGTGGCATCCTTAGGAAGGTTTTTAATCTACATGTAACAGCATATTCAGACCCCCCAAAACAGGATATATGCTATTAAGTAATGTCTCCAAGTTCATTGTCTCACCTCGCCTTTAGGAGTAAACACAAAAACACGACTTCCCAGAAGATCTCGGGTGATTGTATCAACAAATTCCCTAGAACTCATATTACCAACAAACTCTTCTTGCCATTCGCGGATTGCGTTGAGCCAACCAATCTATAAAAGATGGTAAGCTATTCAAATAAGCTTTAAAAATAAGCTTTAAAAACATCAGTATTAAAGAGCATATAATACCCTCAGAGCAAATCCTGTATTGTTGAGGCAGATTACTTTTCCCTTGGAATTTCTTCCACTTGATATTCCAGGGCGAACAGGTCCAGAAACCACCCCCCTTCCACTGTAATGTGCAGCAATGCCTCTTTCTGCTATTAAATCCATATCTTCTGTTCTAATCTGCAATACAGTTAGAATTTTTAACATAAATCACAATGAACAACAGAATGAAAATACATTCTTTGATTGAGATTTGCCTTTTTAAATTTAACAAATTAGCAGGCAGCATTACCTGAACTTCCAAATGGAACATACTCTCATTAAGAAATGGTATCACTGTTGTGTGTAGACTTTGGTAGCCATTAGGTTTTGGAGTTGCAATGTAATCTTTCACCTGTTGCAACAATTGATTGCTAGATAAAATGGTATAATTCACAAAAGAACATTGAATAGGACAAAAGGTAGATAACTCACAGCTTGAGGAATCGGTGTCCATATGCCATGAACAAGACCAAGAACATGATAGCAGATCTAAATTCAATTAAACATACTTGTGACTTATGAGCCAATAAAAAATTCAATGTATAGGCGTATTGTAATTTGTTGTTAGGTTTACCTGTTGTGCAGTGCACAATGGTCCAACACCATTGCAGGATTTTGGTTTTATGATGATCCGCAGCTAAGCAAATAACAAGTAGTTATTTTACAAATATGGGATATTCAAAAGGGTAATATAAATAGTATGAAATTTCGGAAAGACGTACCTGAGCAACCTGGTTCACCTCATTTATTGAACTCTTGGATTTGAGGGTAGTTTTGTAAATGCTGAAAGATGGCTCGTATAATAAATAATCCACCATATAAACAACCATATCAATTTCAAACTAAGAACCAGAGGACACTCATGACATAATATTAATATATTTTGATTGATCTTTTGGTTTAAACTGCAGTTGAGATGCATAATTAAGCAAATGAGCATGCAGGTGCTACCCTACCACAAAGCAGTGAAAATGTGTAGCAAAATGGTACATGTTATGATCTCATAGGAAATGAGTTGCAAAATTATGCAAGAAAGATCTAGGCAATACTATAGCATGTCAGCACTACAGCAAGCATAGACTATATTCAGTTTGACATGAAATAGATAGAACTCTCTTTGGAGTATCAAGCCAGCAGCACTTTTAGTTTAATGAGATGGCATGTGCTCACCTGTAGAGCTCTTTGTAAACAGAGCGCACTTCTGTCTCAACACTCACAAGATCAAGAAACTGATCCTCAGCAATCTTTTGCCTTAAAATTTTATTTGCCTGGAATTGAAAAGTCAAAAAGTAATGCCATCCATTGCAAACGCAAGAGAATGATGTTGAATCATGCTGTAGCAATCAGAACATATAAGTAGCAATCAAACACAGCACCTCTTCCAATTCTTGTTCATGAGCCTTGTACAAGTCTTCAACTCTTTTCCTTAGTTCAACAAAACCCATGGGGTTCACGTACATGAAGGATAGATATTCCAGCTCAGACTACAAAGACAAAAGCTGCTGGTCAAATGGAAGGAAGAACTAAGAGAGAAACATCAGATATTCCTCATAAATGAACAGATACTCCACAGATCTACAGAGAATTAAGAGCCAAAAAACAATACAGTATTAAAGTTAGCTCTTATATGTCCTAGGCAACATCAACAGCAGATACCTTTATTCGGTACATCCCAAGGAGTTTTGCTAGAGGGGCAAAGACCTGCAATGTCTCCATGGCGATGGCATACTGCAAGAAGTTGTCCTTAGTGCTTAGAATGAAAGTATGGTGCAGGCGTGTCTTAAGTCACTGGAACAAGAATTCACCTGCTTGTGCTGGGGCATATGTGTGAGAGTACGCATGTTATGCAACCTGTCTGCCAGTTTGACAATGATCACACGAACCTACAGCATTGTTTTTTTATATATACATATATTTTAAGTAAGAGCTACAGAAGTAAATCTTTTTCTGATAAGATAGTCCATATGTGATTAAAAAAAGAATACCTCTTCTGTCATGGCAAGAAACATCTGCCTTAGGTCTTCTGCTTTAAGATCTTGTTTCGAACTACCCTCACTTTTGCACTGAAGTTTACCCAACTTAGATACCTACATTTAAAATGGAGCAGGTTTTTGGCATTCAATTTACTACATAATCCGAAATATGTATATATAAACTGCAGCCATACAAAAAAAGAAAGGAAAGATTGAAGTCACCAATAGTGTACCTTTGTCTCCCCTTCAACAATGCGACGCACAGTTGGCCCAAACTCATTTTCTATTCTTTCAAAGGTAACCACATCTGTATCTTCAACAGTGTCATGTAATAAACCAGCAGCAATTGATTCCCAGTCAAGTTCCTAATTACGTAAATTGAACAGAACAGAACTTAGGTTCATTGTGAATACTAGGGACAATTAAAGAAATCACATCACCATAGTGTCAATGTTTTCACAATCAAGTTCCTAATTATGTCCAATGAGATATAAAACTTTCATTGCTACTAGACCCTAGGGAAATTCAAGGAAAATACATCACCAGTGTTAACAATATTACTACTCACGTGCTCTCCAAGAATACGAGCGACTTCAACAGGATGAATAATGAATGGCTCTCCACTTCGCCGTTTTTGTCCACTGTGTGCTTCATATGCCAACTGCAATTATTAATGACATATCATGAGGCAGCCATTCATGCAGGCACTTCCACAGAAAACAAAAAGTTCATAAATGCTTTCTAAAATAGCATGGAAGGAAGATATCGTGTATCAGTTACCTTCAAAGCGTCATGCACAAAGTTTAACTCTTCAGGTCGAAGATATGAAACAACTGGATTGAGATCCTGTTATATAAATGCAGAAAACAATTGTAATTCACTAGGATTGAAGTCAACTCTTGCTTCACATAAGGAACCTTAGCATTAACGCTAAGCCATGCTTCACCTAAGGACTACCAAGTTACAAAATACAGTGGTGTTGGGAAAAAGTGGCATGGTTGGTGAATTGAATGTATTGTGCTCAGCCCAGAACTTCTACATTTTCAGAAGTTCTCAAGGAACTTGACTTCCTCTTCCTTTTTAGTTAAAACCTGTGTTGGCACCACGGAAGTGGAAAAGAAATTAATTCCGTGGTGTTCAACTACCAGGAACAGAACGATTCCTTACTCCATGCATATGCTAACATTTATGCTAAAGTTAGAGGTACGATGGCGAGCATCATACATCATTTCTTTAAGAAAAGGAACAAGCCAAACACTGTTGTAGTTATCAAATGACACACCTCCCATAAAGTCTCTGGGGGGATGAAGGATTCAGATGATGAATAGCAGTAAGCTCTCCATGTTGGGTCGACAGGAGTAGACCAAGGTCTGACAAAACTTTCAGAGTAAGCAGGCGATGAACCATAACCAAATCTCCCTTTATTAATGTCCTCATCCAAGGTGATGTGCAGTAACTGAAAGATAAGCAACAGGCAATAGAAAATAACTCAACTATTTTTATATAGAACCAACAATAATGTGACTGTAGAAACTAAAAAATGTAGCATGCTAACCAATGGAAATGTGACTGTAGAAACTAAAAAATGTAGCATGCACAAAACAACCAAATGCTATCTATATGTTTCCGTTGTCAACACACCAAGAACAAAACTTAACTACTAGATATTGTACTAGAGAACGTAGTCCTGTAGTTTGTTATAACTGTGTATTCCAGGGAAAACTGGTGATAACTGTGGGTGAACACAACAGAACTTTAGACGGTTATTAAGGCATCCTCGAGGAATGGTCCATTCGGTGTGGAGTCATTCATATATTTTTTTTCTAATCTAAGAAGAAAACAACCTCAAGTTTGTCTGTGAGATTGCTAAATTCTTAGGAGCACAGCTAGTACTTCCACCAAATATTGGCTACAACAGTTACAATAGATCCTTGCAAAATTTAAACAACTGTCAATTGGAAAACTAAAAATGATATCATTAATCCTATTATGCTCTGTGACAGAAAGGATGTCATTCTAGAATGCATGCTATCAAACTCTTATATTCACCACTGACACATAAAAAGCACAACATTGCATGTGTGAGATAAGCCAATGTCTAAACCACACCTATCTAGTAACAGATAGAATAAGTTTAAAAGTACACCTATTTATTAAAAGATAGAGTATGTCTACTCTACATTTATTAAGTAAAGGTATAGTAGAAAACCATGTCTAGACAGCAAATACACGAAACATAGAAAAAAAAGGTCAAGGAGGCCAATAGAAAACTGCATGCAAACCAGATGGCAAAGGAGAAAAGGCAACAGTATAAAGGCATGTCAGTTATTGATTTATCAAGTCAAAAGCAGGTACATGGAATGATAGTAACTGCTATACAGGTGATTACAGGATGCTTGACTACTTCAGGGAGGACCGCTGAAACTGAAACTGAATCTATCCAGAGCTTGTTTACTTTGGAACTTAAAAATGCCATGCCATGCATGCAAAACAAATTCCAGATTGTATTGTTCGTTAAACTCAATTACAGAATAAAATGGTCCATTTACTAGAGTAATTCTGATTCAATTGGATGGACTGTAATGTTGCTGCTGATGATATAGCATTCAGCTAGTCAGTCAGTCAGTAGCAAAAGCAATGATTGCCAGTTTGCCACAAGAAGGAACAAGCAATGCATTTTGCTCGCCTATAAACCTAGATAAATGATACAGAATTATACTATACTATACTCAAAAGCCAGTCTTTCATGAAGCCTCGTGCAATCAATTAGTTCACCTCTGTAACTAAATCATGATATATTCTACTGGCATTGAACAACGCTCACCAAGACCATGAGAACATCAGGCTCTATGTCTAATATAAGTTATTCTGTGAATACAATTAACAGGACCTGCTAGCGGAAATTGTAAAACTGATCATGTGAGGTAACCAAATAAATGCATAATGAAATAAAACAGCTAACTGAATAATTGTAAAATAAAAATTAAATCTGCAAGTAGAGCACATTTTAACTTCTTATCCTGCATAACCTAGAGGCTAGAGGGCTCAATTTGAAGTCAGATAAAACATGTTTGCTACTAGAATCATAGAATGGAGAATCGATCGAATAGGGGACCACTACTTCCACTAAGTTGGCCCTAAGTAGGCAGAACACGAAATCCATATCCACACTATGGCTCCAAATAACAGAAACAGCAAGAGAGCAGCAGCGACGCACCAAGTTGTTACTCCGTCGGGATCGCCCACGCCTCCTCCAGCCGCCTCCGGCCTCGGCGTGGCCGCAGGAGGAGCACTGGGCGGTGCTGGCGAGCGCGCCCGTGAGCGCGCGCGGCGCGTTCCACGCGCACGAGAGCACGCTGCATTCGTAGGGCCTCCCGCCCCCCTTCCACGAGGTGGCCCTGCACGAGCTCACGCACTCCAGCGACGACGCTGCGCACAGAGGCACCACGAAAGGCGTCACACCCCCTGAAGGAAGCGGCGAAATCGAGAACCCTAGGCGGCGCAGCGGAGCCCGCAGGACCGAATCGCGCTGCGGCGGCGGGGAGGTGGGGAGAGCGGATGCGCCCGTTACCTGGCACGGCGGGCGGCGGGGTCTGCATGGCGCGGCGCGGCGCAATCTCATCGGCGGCGCGGAGGCCCTCGCGCGGTCGCCGCCGCCTCCGGTGGGGGCGCGAATTGGGCGCGGGGAGCGGCGAGCCGGGGTCGAGACCGGGAGAGGAGAGGGGGGGCTTTGCCGAGGGGGAAGGAGGGGAGGGCGGAAGAACTCGGAGAAGGGATAACACGAGACGGAGGCCACACAAACGCCGCGGCCGTGGTGAAACGGAACAGGGAAGGGGCGGAGGGGGGGTGCGTGCGTGACTGCGTGCCCTGCCTGCTGCCCTTTTCGCTGCGGGTGCTCTGCTCTGGACTCCGCAGCTCGCCGGTCTCTCTTCCTATTTTCGTCTCGCCGGGCGATCTGGGTGGTTCTATCTGTGTATTTTTGTCTGGTCTCCTTGACGGGGTGGCGTGGATCACTGGATTCTAGGGCTGCGCTCCACTTGTATCGTGTAGTACAGCTGGTCTGAGCTCACCGCCGGCAAGGCAAGGTTCCGCAGCTCTGTCTTCACAATTCAGGCTGTGCTAACGGGAGAAATTTTGATATTTAGGACTGACTTGGCAGGACTCGCGTCTTTAGGGATCAAGTTCGCAAGCCTTTCAAAATGAGAGACTACAGCTGTGAAGTGTTTAAAAATATGGGATTATCACCTTTTCTTGAGTTTCTTTAATTTTCTTTAACTTCTTCCCTCTCAAAGGCACATAAACGGACGGTTTTTCCCTTCTGGCTGTCCTCATCCCGTGAGAACGGATCGGATTGAACTCACGCGCTCCAGGTCTTCGCTCGCTGCTCTCGGCGCCCGCCGGCTCACCGCTCTCCCCGCCCCTCGCTCTTCCCGGACGCCGCTCTCCCCGGACGCCGCTCTCCCCACCCTGGTTCTCCCCGGCTGCCGCGACCGGCACCGCCAGCCGCACCACCACGACGTCGCGGGTCCCTGCTGTGCCGCGCGGCCATGTCGCAGTATAGCATTGGCGCCGCGCGGAGCAGGGGGTCTCGGCGGCAGGTAGAGCAGGCTCGCCGGGGCTGCGGTTTGGGGGACTGCAAGTGGCACGGCAGTGCGCAGCAGCGCCCGCCCTGGGCAGCGCGCGCAGCGATGGGCGCCGTCGCCCTCAAGCCGCTCCCTCCATGCCCGCGTGCAACTGGAGCGGTGAGAGGGTCGCGGCCGGAGGTGGGGGTCGAGGTGGGCGGCGGGGAGAGGAAAACGGCCAAGATGGAGGTGGGGGTCGAGGTGAAGGGAGGGGACGGCTGTAGGAACAAGAACACCGGCGAGAGGGAGGTGAATAAGCGGTTTAAAATCTAAAGCCAACAACTCTAGAGAAATTTAATTAGTAATAAAGAAAAGCCCTATGTCATGCTATTGCTATCTCTAGATGGGTTTGCAAACTAGGGTGATAAGATACAAATCAAGCTCTAGTAAAGTAAATTGCTCAAAGTAAAAACTAGAATTAAAGTGAGCAAGAGAAGTAACCAAGCTTGACACAAGAATTTATCCCGTGGTGTCGATGACTTGCCGGTCACCCCTAATCCACGTTGAGGTAGATTCCAAGAATCAACCGCTCCTCTATCAAGACCCTCTTGATCTTGAGCCGGCTTGAATCAAGGAACCGCTCCACACCTCGATTCCACTAGAGTTGCTCTTCACCACTCAGGTGAGGTGAGCACAAGACCTCTCACAACCGAAATCGGGGCTCCTCAACAATCTCCTTGGTGGAGCACCACGAAATTCTCTCTCCAAGCCGTCTAGGGAGTGGCAACTCCCAAGAGTAACAAGTCGATGACGCTTGCTTGAAGTTTCCCTAATGCCACAAAGCTCAAACTCTTGATGCAATGCACTAGGAAGCCCTCACACCCTCAAAAATGCAATCTATAAGCAAGTGTGTGTGAGAGAGGATTGCCTTAGCTCTATGAAGTCAAGTATGCAGTCCAAATAGCCAAAGGAGACACCCAATGGCCGGGCATTGGGTATATATAGACACCCCTTCAAAAACTAGCTGTTACACTCTTTTCTAAGTCGCGGACCATCCGCGTTTCAAAAACCGGACAGTCCGCCGTTATAAACCAGTGAGTCAGAGTGCATTTAATGTGTGTCAGAACTAGCCGTTAAGCCCTGGCGGACCGTCCGCTCCCCAGGGGCAGACCGTCCGCAGTTAAGAGATCTGACTCACCAGAGACAAACAAGCTCTCTGGTACAAAATCGAATTAGCCTACGGACCGTCCGCGCCCCAAGGGCGGACCGTCCGCAGTTCACTTTTCAGCCCAAACCAGAGAAACAACATCTCTGGTACAAATCTAAGATTAGCCGGCGGACCGTCCGCGCCCCATGGGTGAACTGTCCGCCGTACAACTTTGAAGCCCACCAGAGAGACACCCTCTCTGGTATATTTTTGAAAAATAGTGGCGGACCGTCCACCCACCTGGGCCGGCCTGTCCGCCAGACCACCAGAGCCTCTGCAAGTCCTCTGGAACTGGCGCGGACTGTCCGCCCCTCGGGTGCGGACTGTCCGTCGTTACTCAGTCAGCTCTCAAACTTAGACCTTTTCAAATCTTTTCAAAACGTCGTTAGCCCTCATGCATGCAACTAGACATTTTGAGCAAAATGGCATTAAGGTCCTGTCAAGCACGAGTACATGACCCCTCTTGATAGTACGGCTATCTATTCAACGAATCCGGTCACTTTTCATCCACTAAACGCCTTGTGACCGGTAAAATGCAAAAGCCCTATTTTATACCTTTGCCTTGTGCCCGAGCTTTGCTCATCATCTCCAAAACTCCATACGTTCACAACCAAATCTCTTTCATCCGTGGATTAACCTATACTCATTATCTCAAATGAAATCGTTAATCCACAAACCGTTGTCATTAATTACCAAAACTCGAATTAGGGGCCTAAATGCTTTCAATCTCCCCCTTTTTGGTAATTGATGACAACACTAAATTTTGGAGTGGTAAAAGTGTTCAAGTCAACTTTATACACTAGGCATAATGTGGACTTGGAATTGAATTTTAGAAGAACTTACTCATTTTTCTTGAAAGTTTCAGAATATGGTATGAATAAATTCACCAAGTTCGATGAGTAGAGAGAACTCCCCCTTGATATGTGCATATAAATTTTCATGAATACCAAGAGCACATATATATATTTGAGAATTTTGACAGAGTTTTCCCTACAAGTAGAAATCGAGGCATACAAGATACAATATATATATGATATGAAATTTAGCTTGGTTAGCACAACCTCACAACCACAAGATGAACATACATAGATAAGAGTAGCACAAACCAACATAGTTCATCACACATTACAAACCAAATGTTCAAATCCAAACACAAGTCTTAAACAGAGTTCATGCAAGACACAAATCATAAACATGTAATGCAATAGATCAACACAAATAATCATGAGTGGCAAGCGGAAACCAAAAACGAATGATCTCCATGAGAAGTCCATGAGCTCCCCTAGATCCAAGCACTCCAAATCTCCTTCTCCCCCTTTGGCATCAATTGCCAAGAAGGTCAATCCATCGGCGGTGGAGGATGTGGTGGTGGGTAGAATGGCTGGTGCGGGTAGAACTCTGGAGGCGGCACTGGAGCCGGAAATACCGAGTAGAAGTGGTATGAAAACCCGGTGAAGGCTGTGCTGAAAGTATCAAAGCGCTGCTCTAGCTGCTCCTGCCTCTGCTCAAGCTGCTCAAACTGCTCAGAAGAGGGCAAATCCTCAAAGCGTGAGTCAAGAGCTGCTATGTCTGAGTGTAAGCTCTCCTGAACCCCCTGCATCCGAGCCATCATGTGCTGGAACATCTGTTGCTGCATGTTCTGGAAGTTGAGGTTCATCTGATTTTGCATCTGACTAGCCAACCCCGCAATCTGAGAGGACATGCTCTCCTGCATGGGTGTAAAATATGGGTCAAAGTAGCCAGCTGGAGGAGCCCACTGCTGCTGAGCTGGAGGATGCGGTGGTGGCATGGCATGCTGAGTTGCAGCTGCTCCCATGTGAGCATCATCATCACTATCATCAGCACCATCTTGCCCCTGTGCTTCAGCATCCATATCATCTCCAGGGAAAGGAGTCAGAGGCCTCAAAAGAAAAGCATTGTCATTCTTGAATGGCCTGAAAGGTGTGTGCTTGCTTTCACATAACCCTCTGAAGCTAGACTTAACCTTGATGATGGACATAATGTATGGAGCAAAATATAAGTTCATCTCCATGTTAAGCCTCAAATCTGCAAGCTGATCCATGATAAGAGCAATGACATTTATCCTATTTCCGTTCATGACATGAGATATCACATTCCAATAGTGCCCTCTAATCTTGTCCTTATTGCCACTCTTAGGCATGAATGTGACTCTGACAATCTTATTGATCACTGCAGGATGATGCCTCAGACCCTGAGTGCCCCCAAAGGTTCTAGCAATGCCAAAATGTGCAGGCTCATAAAACATGGGGTAGTCATTCTCATCTAGAGGGTTTTCTAACACAACATTTACACTTTGCTCACTAGTGATGAAATTATAATCCAATTGATTTACCTCAGCAAACTGTGCAAATGTAGCATAATAGGTTCTTTTGCCAGTTGTCCACCTAATTGTTTCCTCAACCATGTTGATCTCTAGAGTGGCATAGAACTGACGTATCACAGTTTCATTCCAATCACACCTATGCTGCAGAAAATTTGCTAACCCCATTTGCTGAAATCTATCTACTAGATCAGGCATGATTTGTTGTTGTCTCATATAGCCTAGGTCAATGGTCTGATGTTTGAATACATTTTTCTTGACTAGATGACCAAAGTAAGCATCTTTTTGTACCTCAGTTTTGAAGAAGAGGATGTTGGTGTCACCAGGCAAACTGAACTGATCCACTGCTCTTGCATTGGCATAGCTCTCTGCAGTCCACTGTCGGCTAGGTAGATCTAGCCCCATCAAATCTGTAACATCATCCTCAACCCCCTCAGTCTCTTCCTCTGAAGATTCATCACCTGTATCTCCTACTGAAGATGCTGCAGCCATCTCACTGATATTTGGAGCATAGTCCACATCATCGGAGTCATCACTGTCTCTTTGTCTTTTGGAAGACATAGCCTTCTTGATTTTAGAAGCAGTGACCTTGATGATCTTCCGGGGTGGCCTGAGATCAAGATTTAACCATAAGAACAATTACTAAAGCAATAGGATCAATCCATAATGATATAAGTCAATTCAGCATTCTTCTGAAAAATCTGACACTTGCAGACCGTCCGCACTTCTGAACGCGGACCGTCCGCGGTTCATGAATTACCACGGCGGACCGTCCGCGTCCAGCAGGCGGACTGTCCGCGACCCATCTGTTCTTCGCAGGAACACAAAATCGCCCTTAACTTTGATTCATTCATATTTTGAGTTTCGATTCAAATCCACCAACCAAATTTTAACTATAGCATCTCCTCATCACTAGGAATAAGATCCCCAAAGTATTTTCAAGAATCCATGGTCCAAAAACAGATCGGAGCATCTAACCCTAACTCTTTCCAATAAAGAAATCCAAGAACAAGAGTTAGGGATTCGTCAAAATACCGAGAGGACATGATGCACAATCTTGAGAAGAGCCCGGGGATGTTCTCGGACCGTCCGGGAACCACGCCAAAAAGCCTTGACCTTGTCGTCTCCCCCACATGCTTGAGAGAGAAAGAGAAAGAGAAAGAGCCTTTTGGATGTTGTGTGCGGTTTGGTGGGGAGGGGTGAGAGTGACATCCATTATAAGGCAAGTCTGGCCGACCCCACCATTCTGTCCAATTCGCGGACTGTCCGCGGTATCCTGGCGGACCGTCCGCCTTTGAATTTTTACACTGCAACCCGACTGACACTGCCCTTGGCAAATTCTGCACAGCCTCTGGCGGACCGTCCGCGGTCCTTTGGCGGACTGTCCGCTGTGTATTTTTGCGGTTGACAACTTCTCTGCAGAGCCTCTGGTGGACAAGTCTCATGAACGGTGGACTGTCCGCACCTTACCCACGGACTGTCCGCAGCACCAAATTTCAGACAGCCCAGAAATTTGCCAACTTTCTCAATTCCAACTTCGATTTGGGATCATTGCTCATATAAAAATCTAAAAATCTCAAATCTTGCATGAAAACCTTCAAAAGACTCATATGAGCAAGTTACAACAAGAATTCAAAAACAAATCGAGCAAAATCATGAAAACTCATAAATGGCTCAAAATTACCTCAAAAAATCAGAAAAATGAAACAAAGAGTGCATGAAAGAACCATATGCCATATGTGCTAGTTTTCAAGCCACATTTGAGAAATCAATGATATTTAACTCATTTCTTAACTTGCAAAACCGAGATTCATCCAAATGCTTGGTAAATATATGCTAGCCGTGCTCACGATTATGAGCGGCCCAGATCCTCCTTTTGATTAGTGGGGTTGTCTCCTTCCGACGAGGGAGGTGCCTCTCGGGGTTACCTTGGTGGCTTGGTTTTGGTTTGGTTCTCAGTAGTATCATGTTTAATCTTGATTAATTACTATGTAACTGGGTTAATGGTAATTCATCAACTCGTAGTAAATAGCTTTAATAAAATTTTGCCAAGACTTAAAAGCTAATGCAGTCAGTCAGCCAGCCTAGAGCCTCATAGTTTGTGTTATACTAGTTGAGTACAAGTTGTGTACTCACTCTTGCCTCTTCTCTACTTTTTCCTCTTGGCTACGCTACTGCTGCTCAGTTCCTGCCGACACGAGGGAGTTCGTCCAGCGCTACCAGGACTACGAGGACTTCTAGGCGTTCGTCTCCCAGTCGACGTCCCTGTGGCGCCCTGCTCAGCTTCGGAGAGTTTTTACCGTATTTGTACTTCGCTTCCGCTGTATCAGACATTTTTGTCATTAATGTAATAAATAACATTCGTATTCGCTTTATTATATCTTTTTACGTGATATGTGCTATGATATACTGTTCATTCTGTTGTATATACGTGTGACTTGATCCTGGCACGTATATGATTGCTCGGTTTATGTCCTTTTATAAACCGGGTGTTACAGAGCACCACGAAATTCTCTTCTCCAAACCGTCTAGGGAGCGGCAACTCCCAAGAGTAACAAGTCGATGACGATTGCTTGAGGTTTCCCTAATGCCACAAAGCTCAAACTCTTGATGCAATGCACTAGGAAGCCCTCACACCCACAAAAATGCAATCTCTAAGCAAGTGTGTGTGAGAGAGGGTTGCCTTAGCTCTATGAAGTCAAGTATGCAGTCTAAATGGCCAAGAGAGACACCCAATGGCCGGGCATTGGGTATATATAGACACCCCTTCAAAAACTAGCCGTTACACTCTTTTCTGCAAAGTCGCGGACCGTCCGCGTTTCAAAAACCGGACAGTCCGCCGTTATAAACCAGTGAGTCAGAGTGCATTTAATGCGTGTCAGAACTAGCCGTTAAGCCCTGGCGGACCGTCCGCTCCCCAGGGGCGTACCGTCCGCAGTTAAGAGATCTGACTCACCAGAGACAAACAAGCTCTCTGGTACAAAATCGAATTAGCCTGCGGACCGTCCGTGCCCCAAGGGTGGACCATCCGCAGTTCACTTTTCAGCCCAAACCAGAGAAACAACCTCTCTGGTACAAATCTAAGATTAGCCGGCGGACCGTCCGCGCCCCATGGGTGGACTGTCCGCCGTACAACTTTGAAGCCCACCAGAGAGACACCCTCTCTGGTACATTTTTGAAAAATAGTGGCGGACCGTCCGCCCACCTGGGCCGGACTGTCCGCCAGACCACCAGAGCCTCTGCAAGTCCTCTGGAACTGGCGCGGACTGTCCGCCCCTCGGGTGCGGACTGTCCGCCATTACTCAGTCAGCTCTCAAACTTAGACCTTTTCAAATCTTTTCAAAACACCGTTAGCCCTCATGCATGCAACTAGACATTTTGAGCAAAATGGCACTAAGGTCCTGTCAAGCACGAGTACATGACCCATCTTGATAGTACGGCTATCTATCCAACAAATCCGGCCACTTTTCATCCACTAAACGCCTTGTGATCGGTAAAATGCAAAAGCCCTATTTTATACCTTTGCCTTGTGCCCGAGCTTTGCTCATCATCTCCAAAGCTCCATACGTTCACAACCAAATCTCTTTCATCCGTGGATCAACCTATACTCATTATCTCAAATGAAATCGTTAATCCACAAACCATTGTCATTAATTACCAAAACTCGAATTAGGGGCCTAGATGCTTTCAACGGCGGGGCGACCTGGTGCCGGCGAGCGAAGAACTGTGAGAGCGAACGGAAGAAAGGAGCGATCCGATCCGGTCTAACGGAATGAGGACAGCCAGAAGGGCAAAACCATCCGTTCATGTGCCTGGGAGAGGGAAAAGATTAAAGAAAATCAAAGAAACTCAAGAAAAGGTGATAATCCCATGTTTTTAAATACTTCGCAGCTGGAGTCCCTCATTTTAAAAAGCCTGCGAACTTGATCCCTAAAGACGTGAGGCCTGCGAAGTCAGTCCTAAATATCCAAATTTCTCGTGCTAACGGGGGCGTTCCCAGATTTTTATGATACGTTTTTCGACTGACTGAACATATAGTCGTAATGGTTGGGAGAATCTTCTTGACAAAAAAGAAAAAAAGATTGCATGCATGTCTTATTCAAGCAGTCCAGCCTTTTTTTTGTCCATTCCTCATTTGCTTTTGGGGTTGTTTCGACCATTGACCAGCAACTAGTAGAAGAAATGAGATGTTCCATGATCACATGGCCATAGCCAGCAATCGCATGTGCAGGCTAGGATAGATTATTTGCGGTTGTTGTTATCTAACCACGTATAAAGAAGGACTACTCATATGACATGTAACATGTGGAGGATATCCTTAGTATTTTCCAACGAAGAGCAAGGAACGAATAGCTAGGTTTCTAAAGGTCTTCGCCTTTGCGCCTTATCTCCATGTGTATTAGAGAGCAAGACCATCCATCGATACTATCGAATCGGCTCCTCTTTTCTTTTATTTCAACTTATTTTCTCTCACAGAACACTATTGAATCAGCCGATATCAACCAGCTTATAGAACAAAGTTTGCAGCATTGATGTGATCCTTTTATGGAAAATATCTTAGTGTTCTTACTTCCTCCATTTTTTTACATGTTGTATTAGGTTTATAATAAATCAAACATAGCTAACATTGATCAAGTCTATAGAAAAATACAGCAACAACAATACTATCTAGCATATGTGACGTGTAAATAAAAATTTAGTTAATGTTATTATTTGGTATTGTCAATGTTATTATTTTTTTATAAATTTAGTTAATGCTGATCAAATTTGACTTAGAACAGATCTAATGTGACGTGTAAATAAAAATAGAGAAAGAAAATTCTTATTTTCTCCGTAACCTTGGTTTTCTTGCGTCTTTATGTTGCGTTGCGGTCCCAGATTAGAGATACGTTTTGTTGGTGCCACAATTTGTCACATGGCAAGTTATGCACACCATACTAAATCCGGCAAGTGTTTGATTTCGTGCCCAACGTTTCTACTGTCTCGGGCCATCCATCATCATGCACTAATTTCGAAGTGAAGTCATGTCAAAACAGGTGTCTCAATCTTTTTAGGGCCACAAAGATCTTGCAGATCAAACTCCCTGCAAAAATAAAGTTTAGCAATCTTTAGAAGGCGAGCAAATGGTCTCCAAACTCCGTAAATGAATGAAACTCCTTCCCAGAACCAGATCCACCACTTGGATAGCACCAAGTCCAAACTTTAGAATCCAGCCCATTAAATTAAACAATTAGCATAGCACCAAGTCAACGATGTTTTGTCTCATGCATATAGATCTCCCGCCACAAAAGCTCGTATATATAAATCTATTTTTGCTGAGCTATTCAGTTTTTTCGAGGGAAAAAGATTGATCATTAAGCTTAATTAGGTCACATTACAATCTATGACCACAACATGCTGTATACATGTAGAAATTTTAGTTAACCAAACCTCAGAGATGAAAGCTCGTCTAGCACTGTTGTATTTTGCTCTCTATTGATCTTGACCAAACAAACATTTCCCAACATTCTCATGATGTTTTTGCTATCTTCTTCCAAGCTTGCATAAATAGAACGATTAATTACATGCTTAGTAAGAGCAGCCACACAACTAAAACAATTAGACTCTAAAATCACTGAACTGTGACACCATTGGTGTGCCAACTGGACCTGATCATGGCCACCCGACCCGATAAATCCGACCCAACCCGTCCGAAAAAATCCGACCCAATCAAGTGACGGGTCGGGTACGGGCCGAAATTTTTGACCTAAAACTAAAAAAACTGATAGAACCAAAAAAATTACACACAAAAATGCGGGCCAACCCGACCCAATCCGAACCTAACGCAACCCGACCATGCCACGGGTCGGGCACATGCCAACATTTTTTAACTCGAAACCCGAAGTGACCGGACCCGAACCCGACCTGACCCAATAGATGATCAGGCCTAATGCCAACCAGGAGCCTTCCCTACATGCAAGGAGCTCTACTTCTCCGGCTGAGGAGTAACTGAAACACGTATATCCATTAAGAGAGAAGGACTTGTCCCGTGTGATCCTGTATGATGAGCCCTACAAAGGCTTCTTCTCCTATCGTCTCAACATAACTTCCATCAACATTTATTTTAATACATTCTTCCTCCGGTGGTTGCCACAAGAGCATCCTATGTTTTTGTTTTCCCGCAAAAATATTGTGAGGAAACTTGCCTTTCACATCATCTATAAAAGTTCCGTTATTTTTGCAAAAAAGTTCCTTGCACACTCCATCCCGTTTCTATGCACTATAGTCTCATCTCTTCCTTTTTATATCCATCCATCTCTTGCTAATAAGCTCCTCTTCATTATTCGCTCCTTCGTTACTGAACTAGCTAGCGTATGTAACATCGATCGATTGATCGAAGAAGAAAGAAAACAACCTAGTACACAATCACTCAATATAATGGCGGGCAAGATCAAGACGGTGGTGGTGCTGGTTCACCCTACTAATGGTTTGGAAACCAAACCAAAACCATACCAAACTATTTTATTATTATTAACACACTTTAGAAACCAAACCAATTCCACCCACTTGCTATTCCAACCAAACCAATCCAAACTACTTCTCTTATCTCCCAATGCAAACTAAACCAATAGTTTCAACCCAAATCTTCAAAACGATTTTGAACTACTAGGTCAAATCCTCTCCAACTAATTTTAATATATTCTAGGTCGTCAAAGCGATTTTGAACGGCAGCCATGGAGGAGATTGAGACTACGACGATGATGATGGCGGCAGCAGCACGAGCTCGGGCCGGGGTGCGGTAGGACCCGCTACCGAGCCAAGTGCTTCGACTGGGCGTGCGCGGACACATGTCGAGAGACTGCCCGAAGAAGAAGAATGAGAAGGCGCTGCTCACCGACGTCGACGAGGACCCAACGCTGCTGTGAAGAGTTTGACTCCGCCATGTCGTGTTCAGGGGGAGTTTGTTAGGTTAAACATGTCATGGTGTGTTCCGTGGCGTGTGCGTGAGTCTAGCGTGTGCGTTGGTGTCGCTAGGGTAGGTGGTTCGCGAGTGTGTCCTCGTGAACGTGAGTCTGTCTCGCCATGGGCACGCCTGCGCGTGCACGGCGCGGTGGTGTCGCATGCGGAGCGTGACGTGTTCAGGTCAGTGGGTCGCGCGGGGAGGCTTGCTCCGCGGTGATCACGTCGAGTGAAGTGGGAGAGGAGTAGTGGTGTGCGTGGCGCGGGTCCTGCGGTAGAGGCCGCCATGACCAGGTCGAGCGCACGGCTCGGGGTCGTGGATGCGCACGTTCCGCGTGGACCGGGCGCGACGCCGTCGTGGAGGGGAGCTCCCCGGCCTACAAGAAGCCCCTGTGCTCCCCAATTGTACTTTGCCGAGTCCGTTTTATCAATCAAAGGCCAAGATACAGGAGCTATCGGCTCCGCGGCGTTCGTCGCTGAAAAATATTGTTCATCTTCAACCTCGGTCCGCTGGCGAGTGAGAGAGCTAGAGCGAGCGAGGATGACAGCGAGCCTGCGGAACACGCGTTCCCGGGCGTTTCCAACAGGTGAAGCTGCGGCAGACGGCGGCGGTGGAGCATCCCCCTTTGTCGGAGTTCCAGCCTTCCAGGAGGTCGTCCAGCTCGCTGCGGTGCTCAACAGCGACCACACCAAGGACTCCTACCCGCAAAAACTCGTCGAGGGCATGACGGTGGCGGAGCCGGTCAAGTGTGTGCGACCGCCGCAGCAAGTGCGGCGAGGACGGGTCCCACATCCCCACGGTGAAGCCGTCGTCTGCGCCGGGGAAGAACAAGAGCATCGCGTCCAAGGTGCTGGCCTGCCTTGCGTGTGCCTATCCATCTCCATCTCCATCTGCCTCTTCCTCTTCCTAGGCGTCACGCTACTTCGTTCTCTGATCAGTGATAGGTTTGTGCTGCAGCAGGGGAAGAGTAGTGTACAGAACCTGATTGATAAGATTGCACTGTATGCGTGCGAATTCAGTCTACGGTGTAATTTACAGAGCCTGATTGATAAGGTTTATTCTACTGGTTGCCTGAAAATTCTTGCGGTGTGACACTAACATCATGTAGATTGGTGTGGCAGATGCATTTGTATCAAGTGTTGGAATTGAACCTCCCAACTGCATAACAGATTGACAGTAAATACATGGGAACAACCAAATCACCAAAAACCAGTTCGAATTTCAAAAAGGCTAAGTGACTTTGTTGCATTTGCTGCTAATGTTACAAGGAATCTGCAAGCAATTCTTTAACTTCTCTTCAGAAGATTGCATGAAACATAACCAGCATACATCAATTGCGAGTTTGGAACAACCAAGTGAGAGAAATTAAAATGAACTTGAAAAAAAGACACAGGCTAACAAGAAAAGATATTCTCAAAGAAGGTTAACATTGTAATGGTAGCTGTTAGTAGAAACTAGTACAATGTTACAACTCATGTTTCAGAGGGAGGAGTACATAGGCTCAGAGCACTAACCATTTCGTGTTTTCAACAACTGTGGTACAAGACATTTTGATTCCAAAAAAAAAAGTTCCACTCTCTAAATGAAGTCAAATGTTGAATTAGTAGATGTTGGACAAGCCTAAAGCATGATCTTGGCACCTCCAGATCAAGAGGCTGAAAGTGGGATTGGTCTCACAGCACCCTGTATGCGACGGAAAGCAGTCTTGATCCGTTCTTTCAGTGTAGCATTTTCACATTCAACATCACCACTCCTCCCATCCAATTGTGCCACATCTCCATCGACGGATATGACAAATTTCCCTTCTTCTCCAACTTTAACATCACCAAAAAGCGACGCCATAAGAGAATACACTACCTTTAGTGCTACCCTTTCTGTATCTTCCTTGGTCTTCGCTGCTTCTTCAACCGGAACAAGTTTTGGACCCTCACGGCCTATGTTCAAGACTACAGCCACCACAGAATCAGACACCATGTCGCTAATGGGATCTGATGACCATTGCAGCGTAACATAGCTTTCTGACTCTAGGCGAACTGTCACTCGTTCATGCACAATAAGTGTTGGAACATCAAATTCTTCAGTTGCTGACTCCACGCTCTCGTATATTTGCTTCAGCCTGTACTTTATGACTTCAAAAGAACCAGAATAAGGGACCGCAATGCGTTGAGTGATGTTAGCTGTAGATAACTGTGTGAACACTCGGAGATCTTCAGGAGCCATAATCTGATATGTGAATCCTTTTTTCACAAGTAAGCCACCTGAAGACTCTCCACCTTCTGGTACGTTCTCTGCCAACCTGCCAATAGTCTTGGCCATTTTCTCACAAGGGAAATACATCTCCACTGATTGGCAGTTCTTGGGAGAAACAATTTTGGTGTTTGTTCCATCAAACTGAGAAATAAGTTTCTGTTTAAGCCTTGACATTTCATTTGCTTCTCCATGTACAAGAATAATGTTGGGTGGCTGAAGTTCATCCAAAAAGTTGCTTGTCTGAGGGAAATCAGCATGAGCTGAGAAAGATATATAGTGAACCTGCATATGAAGAGGAGCAGTGAGCCCATTAGCTAGCATCACTTCTCTTGGCTCGTTGATAATGGTCTTTGCAAGGGTTCCCTCCACAACATAGCCTGGAATAACACAAGCATTCTTCTTATCCGTGCACCACTTATCAAAAAGCTGCCTAGAGAGACCACTCTGAAGACCACCTGGACTAGCCATCACCACTGAAGGACCTACATCATGAAAGTTTTCAATGCTATTCAAGGACTCGATATGCTTGAAAACAAAGGGATTGGACTGCGCAAACTGGTTCCGTATCCTTTCATTCATGGAGTTTATGTATGTCTGGTAGACAGCCATGCACCTCTTTGCAAGAGGGGAGGCATAATAGATTGGAATCTTATGGAGCTCTGGGTGCTTGGACCAATATTCATCAAGGATAAGCAACAGTTCTTGTGCTCTGCCAAGAGCAAATGCTGGGATAAGAACACGACCCCCCTGTGAAACAGTATTGTGGATGACCTCAGTAAAGCGCTTCTCGCGTACAATCCTGGGCTGATGTTGTTGTATGCCATAAGTTGACTCAATAATGCAAATATCTGGGGAGAACTGTGGGAGCTCAGCAGCTCGTAGGTGGCGGTCTTCTTCACGGGAGTAGTCACCAGTGTAAAGAATGCGCACACCAGCAATATCCACCATGAACATGGCAGCACCAAGTACATGGCCGGCAGTGTAGCACCAGAAACGTATGCCATTAACTTCCAACGTCTGGTGGAAATCGATAACCTGTGCAAAACTTTTAGATTAATAAAATTGTGTCTTCCCTGAATAAAATAGTCTTTGAACAATCACCAGCAGAATTCTGCATCTTCTTTAAAGATGAAATATAATATTATGCTTTTGGGGGGAAGTGAGCAGCTACGGTATGCTGCACTAAGCAGAGCATCATGAGCAGTAGCCATTATAAGGATTGTTTGCCATTCAGAGTTGCACTAACATAAGCATTTAAAAGGGTAAAACAGGTGCTAACATGATGAGGTGGAGTTAAAGGTAGAGAGATCAAATATAATTTCACTATGGAAGAGAAAAAAAACTATACACCACACACATCAACAACTTCAGCATCTTCAAGCACACATTCTTCCCATCTAATACACATGTTATGTGCTGGCTTAGTTATGTAACAAGTTATGTGCTAGCAAGACACTAGCTATATTCCTCGCAAAAAACCACAAGCAAGGGTTTTGCTGCGGAAAGAGAAACAACCACAAGCAAGGGCATAGCATACCTCAATTTTCTCCATAGAGAGAGCAATGTCATTCTCATTATACAGCATATCCTCCACGGAAACTTTGCTGACTTTGACATAATCCGTAAGCATCAGCTTGTAAATAGCCTTTGTGGCATGGGTCATAAACACCCTGCCCTTGAACGTAGTCTGCAGAAATTACCAAGGAAATTTCAGGCACCAAGCAGCATCATAGCAACAGTCTCGCAGCACCCAATAGCACAAATCTGTAGGCAAAAATTACCTTCTCCAGGAAATAGGGCAGCGAGGCGGCATGGTCCAAGTGAAAGCTGCATTTTTGCAAATTAGGCATGCAGAGAGGCAGGAGTAAGTCGTCAAGTCAAAGGAGGGGGGTTACTGACTGGGTGATGAGGAGGACATCTATGGTGGATGGATCGATCTCGTCGAAGTACGGCAGCGCCGCCATGCCGGAGTAGGCCGGGTGGATGCCGCAGTCGAACTAGCCACATCACAACAAATGCACCAATCAGCAACAGCAACGAATCCAAAAGCAGGTAAGGGTTTGCCATGGAGGGGCTGGGGATTGCTTACAAGGACGGTGCGGCCCTTAAAGGTCATGTGGACGCAGGAGCGGCCAACCTCGCTGCCGGCGCCCAATGGCGTGATGACCATCTGGTCGCCCTCCCGCACGCCGGAGGTCGGGCGCTTTCCCGCCAGCGAGCCGCTCGGCGCGGCGACGGACGCCATTGTTTTCCGACGGAGATTGATAGTTAACTGAAAAATAAGGCCAAGTTATACATCAAATGGAGTTGATAGTTCATTAGTATGCAATTTTACAGTTACAATCACAAGAGCCCTCAAGGAAAAAAAAAGAATATTGCAGTTACAATAGCATTAGTAACACTGATGGTCCAATACAACAGCTAGTTGTGATTGCGGCTCCTTTTTCACAGAAAGGAAAAATTCATGATTCATCAGATTAATTAAGGATACACCTCTGACCAATACCTTTGATACAAATCAGCTTAAAGAGCTTGGAATACTGCGGGCAGAATTCTATACCTATCATTTGATGTATAACTTTACCTGCCAATGCAACCCCTATGATGCCGTGTAATTCTACATCTGTTGCCTAGGTTACTTTCAGTCTATGCTAATGTCAAGGTAAAAGTGTACCTGCATATCCTCTATGAATATCATTTGCAAGCCATGTTAATGTTTCCTTTCTTAATTTTATGCTTATTTGTTGAAGATGTAGTTTACAAAGTCCCTCAAGCATCTTGGTGTTCATTCTGCAAAATGGAATGTTACCTACTATATACACACACAACTACTGCTATATCTATACACAGTTAGAGCTCAATTCAACCAAGAATCACGCATGACAGAGCATTACAATTAAATTGACCGTACATCCGCACTGTTATCCATGGCAAATCAACATGCATATGCATAAATCTAGACCTACAAATGCAGCTAGATCTACTAAAATCCAAGCAAGGGGAGGAGAGGAGAGAGTGCAAAGTAATACCTGGATGGAGCTGTATCGATATGGAGCCTGACGATGGGTTCAAGCACTCGGGCGTCGGGACTCATCATCACTGCTGGCCGCAGATCCTCTAGCAGGGGCGCAGCAAGGACTGGAAGGAGCCTCACGAAAGGAGCTCGAGTCACCAGATGCGGCCCACGCAGCTTAGCGGCGGCCGCTGCTACTGTCTCCGAGCGTGCGGCCGCCGTCACGAGCAGGAGGAGAACCCGCGGCCGCGAGGACCCGAGCGCCGAGCAGGAGGACGGGGCCGAGCTGGAGGATGGGGGCAGACCACCCGAGCGTAGGCCGCCGACCGGGAGGAGGTGCCGCGCCGGAGCCGAGCGCCGCACACTGGCCGGGAGGAGGCGCGCCCCGCTGCCGTGCGCCTCGAGCGGACGGTGCGGTGGGCTGGTGGCCGAGCACGAGTGTGCGGTGGAGGTGGGGGCCTGGACGCAGGGGCAGGCGGGCACCAGCCGCCGGCCGCCGCGGACGGTCGGGCTGGAGGCGGCCGATGAGGTGGAGTGGGGGGCTGGTGCCCGGGGGCTGGGGAGATGGGAACGTCCGAGGTCAGGGTTTGGAAAAATTTTTGGTGGAGGGCTGCAAACCCCGCACGGTGCTGCACCGTCTGATCTTCGCCGCGTGGACGGAAGAGAGCATGAAGGGGGGTGTCTATTCGCAGCGCGCGGGTAGCCGCGATTGCATCGCACATGCCGCCCCGCTACAGCTCCTCCATCTCCAACGCTAACCGCCTCCTGCTCCGACCGTCTCCGACCACCTCCACCTCCAACCGCCTCCGTCCGCCTCCGCCTCCGCCTTCACCTCTGGCCGCCTCCGCCTCCGCCTCCCCCTTGCGACCTCCGCCTCCGGCCGCCTCCACCTCCGCCTCCTCTGCGACGCGTGCGATGAATAGACGTCCCCGCATCGAACAGCACCTTCCCTCGGCTTGGCTCCGTGCTGAAAAAAAGGCAACTACGGCTTGGTTCCTTCGGTAAGTGGCTCGGCTTCTCGTTGCAATGATTGTTTTCCTCATCAGATCACGGCCGCGAACACCACACAACTAATATTGGCCATCGCGCCTCTTCATCGGTGTAGGCACGGCAACTTCTCGGACGCCACCACCGTCATGGTAGGAGGTGAAGGGTCCAACAAGGACGATGACCCTACCGCTAGGTATGTTGGCCCACGATGGCAGGAGGAGGAAGTAGTGTCATGGTCTCATGGAAGCCGAAGGATCCCAGGAGGACGCAGGCTCAAGGGCGGTAAGGCTTATGGTGCCCTCATCTCATCTGCCTTCACTTGCCATAGCACCACCTGCGCACAAAGACGATGGTTTCATGGGTAATCGTGGAGGTGAAGGAGACGAGCGAGAGAACACAGGTACAATTGTGTCCTTCATTAATACTCATGCATGTTTTTGTTAAAAATTTTAACCTCTGTAGATTGATCATCCATAAACCATGATACACATTTTGCACAGAATAAGTCGATCACCATGGGAGTAGACATTGTTGAAGCTAATGGCGATGACAATACACTCTTACATTGTAATATTTGCTGTTGTTCTAATAGTCATTTATTTCTCAACTCGTTGTATGACCCAGCCTGCTCAACTCATCCCCTGTAAGAAATACTCCCTCCATACTATCTTTTTTAGATGTCGTTAGAACATACTCCCTCCTTCCCCGTTTGTAGGGCGCATGATCATTTTCAGTTTTTCTCCTAATATAAGACGTGCAGCTTTGGAATTTGTTACGTACGAATTAACTCACAGAAGCAATTACTCCCTCCTTCCCCGTTTGTAGGGCGCATGATCATTTTCAGTTTTTCTCCTAATATAAGACGTGCAGCTTTGGAATTTGTTACGTACGAATTAACTCACAGAAGCAATTAACTCACAGAAGTTGAGCAGCCCAGCGACGGGAATAAAAATGGACCGATCTCTGTATTTTCTCCATCCATTCCATCCTGATCCTTTCTGTTTTCTTCCCATGGCTAGCGCTCCCGCCGCCGGCAACAAGGTCGTCGTCGGAGGTCGTCCTCTCCGACGACGGCTGCGGCGAGGTCGTCCGCTCCGATGGTGATGGCGCCCGCGCTGACGGCAACCAGGTCGTCCGCTCCGATGGTGGCGGCGAGATCGCCCGCGCCGACGGCAACTTGGTCGTCCTCTCCGACGACGACGGCGAGGTCGTCCGCTCCGACGGCAAAGAGGTCGTCCTCACCGACGACGGCGGCGAGAACGTCCGCTCCAACGGCAACGAGGTCCTTTCCGACGGCAGCGAGATCGTCCGTTCCGACGGCTGCTCCGACGGCAACAAGGTGGTCCTCTCCGAAGAGGATAAACAGGCAGCGGAAGCTCTCGTGCATCTCTCTTCTTTGCCCTTGGAAGTGTACATGTCAAGTTTCTGCAAGTACGAAGCTTTCAGGATAATGGGGCCGCTCTTGATCCCTTCCTACTTCGGTGCCCACACAAGCGACGTACGTGAAGCTGCGTTTGCAATGGATGCAATCCGCCGAGGTGCAACCATGAAAAGATGATTTAGACGTATTGGCAAATGAGAATGTAGAAGATGCTATCCATGTTTCAAGAATGTTAGGATTTCTTTTTTAGGTTGATGAAACAATCTTAGCATCCGTGTTTACAATATGCATGGAACTGTACCCGCCGGCAATATGCATGGTACTGTTACATCAAGGATATGTGTGACTACTGTAAGCTTTCATGCGAGTAATTCAGAGTGAGATGCAAATGATAAGTTCATTAAAATTAAGGGATTACAAAATTCAGAGCTTACATAATCGATTAAGGTTCAGAGATTACAAAGTTGACTAAACATGATCACACAGAGGCTAGAAACTCTATTGCTTCTTGAACAATCGTTGGATCACATGACAAAGTTTTTGGCAGTATTCCTAATCTCTCCAACGTCGCCTTCTTCATGTGAGGCACAGGGTAGTGTTTCCCTCCTTTTTCTTTGAGTATCTCCCGTAAGCAACCTTGAAGAGTGAGGAATACTCTATTCGACCGACCAACTGGAAAATTCCAATAAGCTGCTTCAACCTTTTGCACAATTTCATCAATGGTTTTTGGCATGCCACTCCTTTGGAACAATGCCTGTATGGCTGCAAACAATCCAAGGTCCAACACGTTTGTGTCGGGGGAATTCGCTGGTTGACATGTCAAACGGATATCCCATCCATCAGCTTGAGCCGCTGCACAAAATTCAGGATCATCAACTGGGATATGACTTCGACAATTGTCCTGTTGAATCCATATTGTCTCATGTCGTCCCTCACCTGGCAATTTTGCCTTGATATCGGGCAACATCTTGTCAATGAGATACCGTCTGATTACATCCCTTGTCACTGATGTGATTGGCTTTGTGATCAGAGTACCACGTGGCCTATTAGGACTCTTCCTTTTAGCAGGTTCAGTGGTAACGAATGCATATATGCCAATCTTCCCATAAAAAACACAGACATTTTGATCATTGAACCAAGGTCGAGATTGTCCACCAAAAAACATAACTTTTTCAATGTAACTTTTGCTCTTGCAAGTTCGACGAGGTCTTTCTTCACCCGGCGCGCAATAATACTTTTGATTCGCTTTAGTCCTATAGTACCATTTTTCATCCGCATGGATCGCATTGTACATATGTTTAAAGACTGGCTGGTGAGGAACTGTACCTGGTTCTAACATCTTGAGAGCATGCTGCACCCGTGCCTTCTTATTTTCATCTGTAAGAAATGGCTTGATGGCACTCGAGTGCCGTTCAATTTTTCCCTCTTTCAACCGCCTATGGACATGACTATTGGACACTCCCAGCCTTCTTGCTAGATCTTCTAGAGTTGTTCGGTCTTGAAATGGTATGGCAGTGATGGCTTCCATTGGAAGTTCAATTCTTTTACGTCCACAATGCCCCACTCTCTTGTTTATGACAGCATGTATTCCTCCCCTTTTTTGGCCTTCTTTCCAAATGCGCTGGACACATCTGAGTGAAACATCCATAGCCAAAGACACATGCAACGACAACCCTTCTGGCAAATGGCCTCACACTGATCCCTCTAATAGCATGGCGTATACTGCTTGCTTTGTGTCATCACTGTATTGCTTCCGTTTGCTAATATTTGTACCTGAGCAATAAAATAGGTCATCCACTGCTATGAACACCATCCTTTATCATGAAAAATGTGATAATCTTACCAGAGCTGCTACCTTGACCAATATTAGAACCAAAGTCCTCGAATATGTTTTCAGTACCATCCTCTACATCTGTACAGTAAGGCAATACATCATGAAAAGGCATTACATTGCATTCAGATCATGAATTACTAATGCATGGCAATTGTGTAAAAGATACAGGGCATTACCAGGCATTGCATTCAGATCAGGCAGTACTGATCCCTGGCCATTGTGGTGTCCATCACCACTAGCATCAGGAGCTTGTTCATCTTCTCTAGCGCCCTGAGCAGGTGCATCTTCTCCGGCGTCCTGAACTTGTGCATCTTGTGCAGCGCCCTGATCTTGATCTAAGAATTTGACATACAGTTTAGCGACCAAAACAAGAGCGAAAAGAAAGACATAACTTCAAGTAATGCAGCAACCTTCTTCAGTCTGATGAAAAAATATGGGGTTGTCAAAATAAAAAAAAAATCCTCTTGCACCTGATCCCAGTCAATCGGGTTACTTATATGAACCTGATCCTCTTGCCGCAGCTCCTGATCATCCTCTTCAGGCTCATTTTCATACGCTGGAACATTGAGATCAATTCCATGAACAGGGTGTAGATCTGCCATGGCTAAGTGGAGCTCAAGGAAAGGAGTGGCGATGGGAACAGGATAGCTGGGCAGGCCTATTTGTACACATGAATTCCATTTTCTTTGGCGCGGATTGAAAATTTTAGATGTAATTCAAATTTTCGGTGGGAACTGACGTCTCCTGAGAGGGATGAGCGCGAGGACGGGAAAGTTTTTGGCGACGGGAAAAAAATAAGCGCCTGAAGGAAAGGGATTTAGATTTGGCGAGGGAAAAAATAAGCGCCTGCACGATTTCAGGGCGGGAGAACATTTGCATGCCGCCATGCAAAATTCCATTTGCATGCGGCCATGCAAGGCTGCATGCGGCCATGCAACAACTCTAAGATCGAAGCGATGCCCTTTGCTCTTCACAGTATTAATGCAAATCTTGGTACCTGTGTTATTTGCTCATGCGCCCTACAAACGGGGAAGGAGGGAGTAAAATTTTAGCTTATTTTAGTACAATTATTTGACCAAATTTTTAAAGAAAATCATAAAAGTTTATGACACCAAACAGATATATTATAGAATATATTTAATAGGGAATCTAATGATACATATTTGATATCATAAATATTATTACTTTATTGTATAAATTTGGTCAAACTTGAAAAACTTTGACTCTCCAAAAATCTTGGAATGCCTTATATTTAAGGACGGAGAGAGTATGTTTCACACTTTAGCGCACGGCAAGATTAACAAGAGGCTACATTCTTGCATCAAAAAAATTGGGAGCAAACAAACCATGATCCACGGCTCCCACCAGCTATATCACAACACGGCAGCAGTTAACAGATAAATGCTTGGCGTATCTCTCCTGTTCTGAAACAAAAGGGCTAGCACTGCTTCTAAAACAAAAATTCATTACACATGCAGTGTCCATAAACACACATTACATGTGCAGTATGGCACAAGATCTGACCCACAGGTGATTAAAACATGAAGCTACAAGGTTGGAGTGACTCGGTTTACCGCCTGCGCATGCCCCTCCCACCACGGCCTCGCATTGCTCCTCCACCACGACCAGCCATCGCACCAGCTGCAGCCTCACCTTGTGCACTCTCCGACTAAGTACCACACAGTTCACAGAAAGGAAATGGGACAATTAGATTAAATTCAAGAATTAATTACATTGAACAAAACATTAAGAAATTGTTTGCAAGGAGCATCAAAAGTAGAAGGCAAGGTTACTGAAAACGCCAAGCTTTTGCAGAGAAAGACCTTATTGATCACAAGTAGGCTCTAGGGGATGGCAAATGTCTAATAAGAATCTAGCACCATTCTATATGAAAGACACAGAGGCTAGGAGAAGACAAATGTTATGGTCATGCTTAACTTTAAAGATCTTGACAGGATTGAAAATGTGCAATTTAAAACAGCAAAATGGAGTCCTTGCAAGCTGAACTGATCTATCAAAACAATTAATCCAAGTCCCATCTCTACTACACAGCATTCTGTGACCATTGATCACTTATACTGATGCAAGCATTTCCAGCAGAGGAGATTGATTGGATTTAATTTATTGCACATCGGAGATGGCTTCCGATAGATTGGATTAAATTTATTGCACATATGAGATGGCTTACCCATGTATCATTATGAAGGAAAGTGCATTGGCACAAGAAAATTAAAGTCTGAACTCCACTCAAGAAACAAAAGAAAAGTAGTGGGGGCTCCATTTTTATTATAATGAACAGTACATATTTCAAGTTCCCTCACCTTTGGGTTTTTCACAGTTTCGTCAACACTTAGAATAAGGCACGAAGCTTCAGTTGCGGCATTTATAGCATTGATCTGAACAACAAAAGTTTCCAGACATCAAGATGTGAGATTAAACTAACATGGATTGTTGAATTTGACCTAATGCATGGTTACCTTTACAACAGCAGGTTCCCACACAAAGTTAGCAAAAGAATCAGTAATTCCGCCAGTGTTTATGTCTACACCATAATTAGCACCTTCACCTAATACAAACAAACAGTGCATCAGAAGTCAGTAAAAAAATAAACAGCTACTGTGCAAATGTATACACTAAGTTCAACATAATAAAGCTTAAAAGGAACCAACCAGATGCATGCTTCTGCCTGAGCTTATTAAGCACATCAGTTGCGTCAAATCCAGCATTATCACAAAGTTGTCTTGGGATAACCTGAAGAACATTTCTATGAGTGGACTTCACGTTGTACAATGTCAAAGCAATACAAGTTAACAAAATCAAACAAATAATCAACATGGCCCTTCTTGACAGAAAAACAAATGCAATAATTAGAAGATAGAAGATAAGTAGTGCCAGTACTGGACTGACATGAATCATCATAATGCATATGTTCTTGATTTCATCAGAACTTAAAATCAACGGCAGCACATTCAATTTATCCTTACAAGTTACAATTAAAGGAAAAAAACAAGTATCTGTTCCATTCATTGTGGATTTAGCAATGGAGATTTCTCGCTCTGGTTGAAAAGCTGCTAGTTTATTAAAATATGCACATCCCTGAATCAGGCAAGGTAATAAAAGTATGGACCAGGAATATGTACCTCAAGGGCTTTAGCAAACGAATTAACAAAGAACTGAGACTTCCCAGCAATGGTCCGTGCATGCTGTCTGAGATATTTGCTTATTTCCATCTACAAAGAACATAAAAATCAGCCTAAAGTTTAGGGGAAAAGCTGAATCAGTCATCTTGACAAGTTGAGAACTAGGCATACATCAATAGCACCACCACCCGGCACAACTGTAGAGTTCTTAAGAGCTCTCCTCACAATCATGATGGCGTCATGGAGACTTCGTTCAGCTTCCTCGATGAACTAGCATAGAAACATAATGTAAGCACATCCATTTCAGTTTGTTAAAAATAGGTAATGAGATGTGTATAGATAGAAGACCTGGTCTGCGCCACCACGGAGGACAATGGTTGCTGTCTGTCCAGAAGGGCAGCCACTAAATATGTTGAATCTTTCATTACCTACTTGTTTTTCCTCAAAGACCTCACAAGAACCAAGTACCTTTAAAAAAACAAGGTACAGAAACCAGCTTGCATTCAGCACCAAGAAACTACTATAAACACACACTGGTAATGATCAACAGATCACAAGCAAATTGGAATGGCATTTTCACCTCATCGATGACATTATTTACAGAAGTTTGAACCATTCCACCAGTTGCTGCAGCCACACGTTGCAAATCCTCTTCTGTAACACGACCGGCACAGAAAATATCTCGATCTGCAAAATACTGTATAGAAACACATTATCTAAGATAGCCTGCAGAAGTAAAAGATAGAAAAACAGGGTGATTACAATAGAAACATTAGGATACCTGTGTTGCAAGATCACCAATAGCTAGCCGAGATAGAACTATCTTTGCCCCGCTTTTTACACAGTTATCCAGTTTGTCATAGATAATGTTCCATTCAGCATCAACAATTGATTGGTATTGTAGGGGATCTGATAATCTACAGGTATGGTAGAAGCATAAAGGAATATAAGC
The DNA here is from genome assembly GCF_016808335.1 of Panicum virgatum. NCBI lineage: Eukaryota > Viridiplantae > Streptophyta > Magnoliopsida > Poales > Poaceae > Panicum > Panicum virgatum. The sequence continues at coordinate 64,647,809 of NC_053153.1, forward strand.
AAAAGAGTAAAAAGCGCACAGCAGCATAAGCAAAGATTCAGATGCTGTTCTGTAGGTGGGGCTTGAGTGAATCAGTAAGGATACCTGATCTCTGCATTTTCCTTCTCAGATTTTAATTCTAGTTCAATGTTCAACAAAAGAATCTTCGGATTTAGGAACTTCTTTGGTTGTTGCTCAAATCCAGCATATGAAAATGTCTTCTTGAATGCAACACCATTCACCAGGAAAGAATCTCTCATGGTACCTCCAGGAACCTAATGTACATCACAATATCAAGATTCAATGTCTAGCAAAAAAACACTACACATCATGTGTTGCAATACTAAGATTTAGGGCCTGCTTGATTGTTATACTAAGATTGACAACGTTTGCCACATTTTCTTCCAAGATTCGACTAAGGTTAGTTTATCAAATTGTCAGCCACATATTAGCTAGCCTAGGAGAATCTTGACACACCATTCTTACTCACTGACATGTGGGCCTGAGCTGGTAGAAAAAGAATATTGCCACAGTTTGTGGCTACAACCAAACAGAAAGTAACTTGGTCAAAGTCGTCTAACCATAGGTGCGTCAAAGTGTGGCATGGTTTGGTTTCAAACCAAATAGACCCTAAACCTAAGGGGATGATAAATCTATATGCCTGAAAGATAGCAAAAACTATCAGCAATTGGTGCTGGGTGTATCCAACTATCCATCAACAACAACATAGCCTTTTGTCCCAAGCGAGTTGGGGTAGGCTAAAGATGAAACCCAAAAGACACAAAGGTCAAGGTTCAGGCACGTTGATAGCGAGTCTCCAAGCGCTCCTATCCACAGCTAACTCCTCAAATGTATCCAACTATCCATAAATTCGATAAAATATATCCTGGCACAGGTTTTTTTTCTTAAAAGAATCCCTTTCAGTCTGTGTAATAAAGCCTTTGCTGTAGGGCTGATCCCCTGAGAGTCTGGCAGAATGAAGTCATCAACTAAATGGTTAACTTGTTGTTCCTGAATCCAAAGTATGCCCATTCTACAGCTCAAAACAGATAGAATGGCACAATCCTTCTAGAAAGAAAGATTTCTTTTACTTGATTACCTTGTAATCAATCCTTAGCATATCATTCCTAAAGTCAAAATGATTATACATCAAGAACTAATTTCTTAAGACTGTTCAACCAGAATAACATCATGAAAGTGAACATTGCAATAATTACCTTTTTAATCCCAATAAGATTAAGCCTGTCATCATTGCCAATGGCAAGGACAGCATCCACAACCATAGAAGCAAAGAATTCCTTTTCACCACCTATAAGTTTTGATGACAATGTTGTGGCAGCACACTTGGCTAGCAATGATTTCTTCTCTTCCAGGCTTTTCCCTTCAATGCTAACTGCCAGTTCTTTAACCCTTTGAATTGCCTGGCAGAAATTGATGTTTATCATAAACAACTTTGGAAAATTGCAGAGAATGAGTAGGGAGACTGTTCAAAGAAAGCTGGTAGCTACAGACCATATTACCCGCAGCCCTGTAGCTGCGGATTAGACTGTGGGGGTGCACTCCATCCTCAACATAAGGTTTTGCTTCCTTCAAGAACTCTGCAGCTAGAAGCACCACAGTAGTTGTCCCATCACCAACCTGAGTTAATGAAGAATTTAAGGTCAAGATGTCACAGTTCCATAGTAGCGCAGATTGATGAACCAAAGGGTCCAACCCTCTTCAGCTCAATCGATAACACTGTTTTTTTGTTTAATAAAGGTGGGCTCGTTCCAAGAAACTAGTCAAATTGAATTAACTAAAGATGGGCATCCTTAAGTTACCACTTCCTATGTTTACACTTCTATTCCATAGTCTAATGAGAATCAATCCGACACAAAATAATATAGCCGAAACAGGTTGCTCAATCAGATAGCGTAACTTTATAGAAGAACCAGCAGACCGGATGTAAAGTCAACTGCTGTGATACATAAAACTTTGATATGAAAAAGATCCTGCCCAATTAAAAACTGCAAGCCCTACTTTAACTTCGATGAATGTCAGTAAGCTTGTCGACAGAAAGATTCATATAGCTCAAAATGAAGCAATGAACTTCTTGCTCGTGCAGGCAAAGAAAAATCAGACCAAATTGAATACACAAAATAAACAATAGAACAAATCTTTAAGATGCCCTTTCTTCATGCCAAAGGCCCAGATAACAATGGACATATCTAGTCCAAACAGCACATCAGAAATTCGGATAGTGGATTCAGATTATCCACTATCCACATAGCAATTCTACACCATATAGCTCAACTTCGCAGCCTATCCACGGCTAAATTGTGAATTCATAAGTCATTCCCCAAAATTGTGCACCAATCACACAATAGCAAATCGATCCTACTTCACTAAGATTAAATGGCAGGACATCATACAATTACTTTCAAAGTTCTTAACTGCCGCCTGCTAACAGTGGCAACCCATAGCCCAAAGAAATGCATCTAGCAGATCACAGAGAGGCGGGTTTCCTCTCCGTCCGATCAATTATTTGTAGTTAGACGGGTACCTCGGAGTCCTGTGACTTGGCGATGTCGACGAGGATCTTGGACGCGGGGTGCACGATGTCGAGGAGGCGCATGATGGTGGCGCCGTCGTTGGAGATGGTGACGCTGCCCTTGTCGTCGTGGATGAGCTTGTCCATGCCCCGGGGCCCCAGCGTGGTCCGCACGATGTCCGCCACCGCCGTGCACGCGTTGATGTTGCTCACCACCTGCGCGCCCCCCTGCGACGTGTCCGTGCCCTCCTTGAGCAGGATGATCTGCGGTTGCTGCGGGAAAGAAACGGGAACGAGAAGACGGACATCAGGATCAGTGAACCGTAGCTTAATGGGGAGCGGCGGCGTGAATGGACTGGGGGTTAGGGTTCCCTTGGGTGCCACCTACCATCATCGACGCCATGGTTGGGGCCTTGGGGGCTGGGCGAAGCTTAGGGTTTGGAGTGTGAGGGGGAATGTGGGAGATCTGAGAGGAGGGAAGGGAAGGAAAGGGTTTTGCTGTTTCGGTCGAGGTTTTCGGATGGAGATCCGGCACGAGGACACGACTAGTGTCGATTCTGAGTTCTGACTGATGCAGTGTCGATTCTGACTGATGCTGGCCCAATGGGCCGCAACAGTTCTCACTTGGCCCGTTGATATTTTATCAAAATAGGTCAAAAAAAATCTAAATCATCTAGCAAATTCGGCTTTTGCAATTTCATCTTCATATAAAATAGTGTCAGGTTTGCACCTTGTTATTCCACTAGAATGTTAGTGGTCAGAATGTACCTTAGACGAGGAAGATGGTTTTAGTTTTAGCACATCTGTGTAAGATCCGAGGTCTTCCACAATACGTTGCTAAAGTGGTGTTAGAAATAGAGAAAGAACAATTGAGCACCACCTACCACGCTACAGCTGCCCGCGCTTGAAAAATGAGGAGCAGTGCGCGTACGAGCGCTGGTTCCATCTTACTATCTTAGGCCTTGTTCGGATACCTCGGAACGACTCCATCTTGTATCCTTGCTAGATTTAGATTGTCGTTTATTTTCCGCTACACATCAACAAAGGGGCAGGGTACATTTTACAGGTCTAACGAAGCTTGAAATGAAAATTATACATCTTCATCAGGCAGCATTTTTTTAAAAGATTTCATCAGGCAGCAATTATGGTTGGCTCTACCACGTCCACGTACTGATCAGCTTTCTTTTCTTAAAGGGTACCGTTGATTATCACGGAAATATTTTTCTTCTTATACAATTATAGACATCCTTAAGATTACCTACTTGAAATGTAAATGGCAGAACTTCAAATTGTGGCCATCATCCGCATGAAAAAGTCCATAATGTTGACATGTTGTGACTTGCTGATTGTCAAGTGCAAATCCACTCACCAAAGGTAATTAAGATTAATAACATTTAATTAATCTAGTTCAAATGCTTAATGTTCATGAGCACTCGCTACGTGGAGAGCGCACTGATGACTAGCCCCAAATTCAGCTAAACTTCACTAACAGAAAACTTATAGATAACTACAGGCTACTGGCTTCCCTGAAAGCAAAACTATATAACACCTAAAAAGAAAATTAATTACAGGGTCATTCTCCCATTTGGTGATGCCTGCTCAATGAAGGTGAAACAGACCGAAAAATACCACAATAAACCTAAAGGAGGAGCAAATGTTGAACTATGTTGTCTTTGTGGTGAAAATAAAAAGGGGAAAATCAAGACTCCAATCCCTTTACATTAAACAACCGGGTAACTTTGATAAAAATACAAATGATCACTATAATGAGGAGGCCACACAATCCTCCATGCAGAGCTCTGGTCAAAATCAGTATATTACAGTGAGGAGCTTGTAATGCTCAACTTTGAATGCATCTGAATCTGGATATTCAGATCCTACAGCCAAAAGGAACCCACAAAGAACAAATGTAACCAGAAAGTGTTTTCAGCCATGCATGAATACTAGGAACGTGGAACACTACACACCCAACATTTTTTACAAAAAAAAAAGAGAGAGAAAAGACTTAGTCTGCTTAAGCCACTATCTTACTTAGTTTATCCAAGGAGCAAACGGAACACGCAAATTATGAACAGACTATCAAAACATAATCAGCTAGTGACCATGAATGCTAGGATTTCAAATGTATACACCCATCACCAAAGAGATAAAGGATACTGACAGCAAAAATTGCTAGTTAGATGATTCATGGATGAAGGTGGCAATGGCATCATACAATTACATGGTAGAGGATTCAAACAGCATGCCATCAGAATATAAACTCCACTAAGCATAAAAAGGTGAGGTAAGAAATGTCCAGATGAGACTAATAACTGGTAATGATCATTCGAAGATTCAAGTTCAAACATCCACCATGATGTGAAATATCAGCTATGCAAAAGCCAACCTTAAGGTCATATAAACATCTTATGTTGTCTAAATATTGCATGTCTGATGTCTCACATCAAAACCATTGACATTCTAGCAAAATATGTGCAGAACTCGCGCCACAAATATTAGCTTTCAAGATAATATATGATACAATACATAGATTATACAAATCAAAGAATATACTGTATGTAAAGTTGTAAATTTGTAGTTCATACTTGATAACAGCATAGCTGCAAACTATTCCCCCAAAGCCACAGGTATAGCAAAGAGTTAAAAACAACTCACAAATCTCGTGCCAAGGATGGAGTACAGTGGTAGTACAATATTACATCAGGGTGCTAGAAAGACATTCCTAGTCTGCCAATTTGTTCAAGCGGTGAATTGTACTCCTGGCAAGCCTATTTGTAGGGTCGATCTTCAGAACCAAAAGCAGGTCCTCTGCCCCAAGCCTATATTTCTCCGTGCTTTCATAAAGGAGAGCACGCTGCACTAGCACTGAGACATTCTCCTTATCTTGGTCCAGCACCTGCACATGAGAGAAAACCACAGAGACTCACTAATCGGAACACATTTTTGTACCATCGTTCAAGTCTTCTAGTAACAATCACATCATGCTAAACCAGCTACCACATTAATCAAAGTACATTTCAGGGTAATCAATACGTCTATAGGACAATGTGTTACCTTTGAGCAGTCAGCGATGGCCTTCTTGTACTCACCAACCTCCTTATATGAGGAAGCCCTTGAAGACAACACCTCGACAATGTCAGCATCTTTCCCTGATTTCTCAATTAGCACAACAGCCCAAGACAACCACTTGATGGCATCAGCATACTGCCCTCCCTTGTAACTATCCATCCCTTTGGCCTTAGCAGCCGATACTGTCAATCCGGATGGTGGCGGTGGCAGGCCGTCCAGCTCTGTGGTTGCACCACCACTATCACCACCATTAAACTCTGCCTCAACATCGACCCAACCATCCATCTCACCAAACATGTCACCCCCACCACCACCATTACTCACAGCAGTTGCAGTTGGTGCAGCTGTGGCCGAAGCGAACAGATTGTCCAAAGGATCCACACTAGAGTTCGCTGCTGCAGCCGCAGGGGTAGGCGCTGGAGCTGATTGGGGTGGAGCCGTAAAGCTTGAAGGTTTCGTGGCACCAGAGCTCTGGAAAGCCCCGAATCCTGCGTCAGCGCTCTGGAAGCTCCCAAATCCAGCGTTGGCGCTGGAACTCACGCCCTGGAACGCCCCAAATCCCTGATCCGGCTTGACCGAACTAGCCTGCTTAGCCGCATTCATGGACCCCGGCTTCGCCACAAATGGATCTATCGAGCCAAACGGATCCTTCTTCTGCCCCGTCGGCTGCGCGGCGGCCGTCGCCGCCATGCCCGCGGGCTTCATCGGCCGGCCACCGATGCCATATCCACCGGAGCCCATCGGCGCTCCGGTCGTCTTCGGGAGCGCGCTCGCCATGCCGCCCATCGAGAAGGTAGAGCTGCTGACGCTGGCATTGGGATTCACGCCGGTGGGCCTGGAGGCCTGCGGCGCCGCGGCGGATCTGAGCGGCACGTTGGCCTGGGCGCGGGAGGAGCCGGAGCCGCCGAGCGCGGAGCCGAGGAGGTCGCTGAAGAGGGCAGGGTTGTTGGCCTGCGGGATGCCGAGACCCGAAGAGGGCGCGGCGGAGGACCAGCTCCGGCCGAAGATGTCGCCGACCATGGAGGTCGGACCGGATCCGGGCCCCGCCGCCGCCGTCGCCGCGGCGGGGGACGGCTGGTGGGTCCACGACGGCTTGGCGCTAGTGGCGGGCTGGTGCGTCCACGATGCGCCGGTTGCCGGCCTGGTGGAGGGGTTGGCGGCCGCGCCGGGGCGCTGGTCGCGGAGGGGGCGGGAGCCGGAGGAGCGGGAAACGTTGATGCCGAAGTCGAACTGGTACGAGTCGAAGGAGGTGGTGGTGGGGCGGGAGGAGGAGGAGCGGTCGCCGGAGTAGGAGTTCATGGCGGCCGGTGCCGGAGATCTGCGAGGAGGATCGGGAAGGGAAGGGAACGGTGGGGGGGGGGGGGGGGGGGGGGGGACGGTGGCTTCCCTTCCCTTCTTTATTGTTCTTTATTTGTTCGTTTGATTTTTGTTCGATTTTCCGACCCCCTTTCGCGACTGGTCATCTCTTTTGGTTTCGAAGGAGGGAGGAAAGAGGCGGATTGGCGGAAGCTGCGTTGGCCGGTGGCCCGGTGGGGCGAGCACGATGGCGGGTAGGTGGCGGGTGCGTGCTGGGCCTGCTGGCTGGGATGGAACCTGGAAGTGGAAAATGTGCGGCGGCTGGGCTGGGTTGGCCTTCCAGTTGTTTTGGGCTTTCAGTTAAGGTACAGTAAGCCCGTGGAGTAAACATGGTGGGCCGCCCCCGACTCGGCCTGCCAAATGCGGCCCAACTTATTTTTGGGATTTTCTTTTTTGTGTGTTGGTCGATTTCTGATTTCATTTTGTTTCTCCGTGGCTACTGGCAAGTCTGAGCTAACGAGCGTCGAGGCGGCATGCCATGGAGCGAGCCACTCTTGGGCCCTGTTTGTTTCCCCTAGTACTACTAGCATACGATTCCCGAAAAAAGAATTTTCAATGCATGGAGTACTAAACGAAGTTTATTTGCAAAACCTTTTCACGGATGGGTGTAACTTTTCACGACGAATCTAATGATAGTAATCAATTGATGATTGGTTACAGTAATGCTACAGTAACCATCCTCGAATCGTACGGTCAAAGACCTCATTAGGTTCGTCTCGCGAAGTAGAGTAAGATTGTGGAGTTAGTTTTATAAATTGAATTTATTTAGTACCCCTAATTATTAGTCAAAATTTTTGTATTACTAGTACTTGTGAAAACCAAACAGGGCCTTGGGCGGAGCTGGCAGCGTCAAGCTTGCCCTTTCCTGTGCACTGCGTGTCAGTGTCTGTGCAGTTGAGCGCAGTGTCAAAAAAATTTAGCCGAGTTTAGTTTCTTGTGCCAAAAATTTTTGGAATAGAGTCTCACTAATTTATTGTATTAAATAAAGTTTATCTACAAAACTTTTTGTATGTATGAGTTGTAAATCGCGAGACGAATCTAATGTGCCTAATTAATTCATAATTAGCGGATGATTACTGTAATATTACTGCTATAAATCATAGATTAAGTAGACTTATTAGATCCGTCTCGCGATTTATAACCCATCTGTACAAAAAATTTTGTAAATAAATTTTATTTAGTATTTCATACATGTATTCAAATATTCGATATGATGTTTTTGGGTGTAAAATTTTGAAATCTAAACATGAACATGGCAGTGTGGTCGGTCGCTAGTCAGGTCTCAACTCGACTCGACCCAAGAAACAGGGTCTGGTCTACTCCCTCCGTCTCAAAATATTTACATTTCTAGATTTAGGCACGCATACCAAAATAGATGGAAAATGACACTTTTGCCTTTGAAAAGAGCCTCCTCTGCCACCTTGTCATGATTCCAGAGGAAAAAAACACAATTCCAATAGTTAGGTTCATGCGGTGCCATGAGCCTCGTCCAAGAGCTTCTGGAGCCTTCCTGGCTGCATCGTTGTTTTGTTCTTTCGTTTTTTTATTTCTTTGTTCCCATCTTCTGGTAATTTGCAGCTGCCCGCTAGTACCATGCACAAGACATGATAGTTTATTGTGCACTTTTATTTGGGACAAAATTTGAATGGTAGATGTGCAAATATTGTGGTACGGAGGGAGTAGATGACTCGACTCGATTCCAGTTTCTCTGTCCTCCTTTGCATCTTGCAACACATGGGCCCTGGACAAATTAAAGCCTGGGCATGCATAGCGCACGCACTTCGCTTCGTGCGTTCGCCAATCATAACAGATTGCACTTCAGAGATGCTCCATTGCTCGATGCTCGTTGTCCCTTGATTGGTCCAGAACCTCCGTTCCGGAGGAACAAAGCCGACTTTAGAGCAACTCCAACCCACATTTTATTTGACCTCCTACTCTATATTTAGGAGAGAAAAAGAGAGAAAATCTCTCCAACCAAACTCTTATCTCATTCCTAACTTTGAGAGTCACTCAAATCTCTTGACCTCCCCTCCTACTTATAGGAACAGAATAAGAGTCTCTCATCCTTTGAGAGAGCTGTTGGAGACCATTGTCAAATAGAAGAGAGAAATAGAATGAGAGACTCTCATATAGATAAAATAGGAGGCCAAAAGTAGGAGGTGTAACACCCAGAAAAACAGCAGACGGTCCGCTAGGAAGCGGGGGACGGTCCGCCCAGTTAACATTCAGATATATTACCTCCTTTGTGGGACCCGCCTGTCATATCTTCTTTCCTCCTCCTCACGTCGACCAGAGACGAGCTCCGCTCGTGCTCTCGCACCGCCGTCGCCCCCTTCCGTCGATCTCCCTCCTCCGGCCACCATACCTCGATTCCTCGTGCGAGCACCTTCCCCAGCACCTCCTCCACCTTTCCCAACCCCCAGCCCGGCTTCTCCCCGGTCGGAATCGCCCCCAACCACCACCGGTCACCATTGGAGCCTCTTGAGCTTTGCTCCACCGTCGATCTGCCTCTCCGGTCGTCCTCCGCCCGAACCGACCCCGGGAATGGATTCGTAGTGAGTTATTTGTACTCCCCGGCCTTTTTCCCCTTCCGTTGTGCGCCGCCGGCGCCGGAGAACGGCCGCCGCCGCCGCCGCGTTTGCTGCCGCCTGTTGTGTGGTGTCAAGGGATATGAGTCGCGGACGGTCCGCCTAGGAGGACCGGACAGTCCGCCGGTCAAGTTAGAAGTTGCCCAGAGACGATGTTGTCTCTGGTGGGGTTCGCATGATTGAACTGCGGACGGTCCGCTATTGGAGAGCGGACGGTCCGCTATTGGAGAGCGGACAGTCCGCCGTAGAGTCAAGAGTTTTGTCCAGAGATGTTGTCTTCTCTGGTGGTTTGACAGAGTAAAACGGCGGACGGTCCGCCAAAGAGGGTCGGACAGTCCGCAGTATAGATTGAAATTTGTCCGGAGAGGTAGCTGGTTCTGGTGGGTCAGCAGAGTTGTACTGCGGACGGTCCGCCACTTGGGCGCGGACAGTCCGCAGGCATTCCAGTTGAAGTATATTAGTTGCATCATTGAGCTGCACTCAATTATTTCATATGCATTCGTGTAGCATCCGCCGTTGAGAACGTCGTATTCGAGGTGATTGTGGCACCGCAGGAGCAGCCGGAGCAAGCCCAGGAGGAGAGGCGTGAGAGCCCGGCCCAAGGCCCAACTGACCCCAGTTCTGAGCAACAGCCACATGGCAAGCCCCGGTGCACATCCTATTAATTTAAAATTATGACACTTATATATGTATTTATTACTTTTGCATTACGTTTAGGAGTTGTTTGAAACCCTAGTTGCATTAACCCTAGGTTTCATTGAGTTATACTAGTATGTATAGGACGATAGAAATGCTATGCTAGATAGGGTTCGGTAGAAGTCGAGTAATTTTTGGTTACTCGCGAGATATATGATAGTTTTATGTTTCCATATATGAGTTATTCATCTTGGGATGAAAGTCTTGGAATGAATAGAATCTGAGACCGGGCGGGAGAGATGTAGTTCCGCCTGTGTCGGTTAAGGACCGAGCCGTTGTTGGTCCTGCTGATCATGTTTGAACTGTATTAACCACATGCCGGGAGTAGGAGGTAGTCAAAACCGGTAAGCCGAGTATTGCCTCATTTCGAAAGTACAGGACTCCTTCCCACCTCTTAGGGCGAGTCGAGTAGTCGCGGAGAATCGGGATGCATGTATTTACTTTTGGTGGTCTCTCGTTGAGCTCGGCTGACTATACGCTGGTGGGGCGGTCCTGTAGTTCGAGACGGGGAGGGAATGGTTGGCTCGTATAGTCCGACGGGGCAAATGCGTGCCGTGTTGGTTAGGTCCACCTTGTAAGGTTAAATCGAATCGATTCGCCGTCAGTCGCTCTCGGATATGAGCACCTTGATCACTGCGTCGCATCGTAGTATTATGATGGAATGATGAGTATATTCATTTATATATGTTAAGGAACACATTGAACTATTATGGATTACACCACTATGTTTGCTATAGTTGGTTTTAAGCAAAAATTGGGCTATAGTTAAATTATATAGAATCTGAAGGTAAAATATGGAAATTAAGTAATTACTTTAGTCGCTGTTTTCTACAAAAATAACCACCAGTCAAAAGCCTTACATGTCTAGATAAGTGGGCTAAGTTATACCCACTGGTCGGGTAAGCCTTACTGAGTATTAGTATACTCAGGGTTTGTTGCCACAATTATTTCAGGGCACCCGGACGTTGACTTCTACACCTGCTGCGTTAAGTTCATCCGTCGGGACGTAGAGAGATGAGAGATTGTGGAGCCACTTAGTTAGGGGTCGCCTCGGCGTATAAGTGTGTTAGTCGTAGACTCTTACCTCGGTTCGAACCTTAGTTCAGTAATGTAAAGTTTGTAAATTAGGTATGTTTTAAACTTGGTTTGTAAAATTTACGGTTGAGTTTTGTATATATTGTTGTATTTTTAAATATATGTCGTGTTTGTACCATCTGCGCCCACCTTCGCGTGGGACTATCGGTGTTGTTTCGATCGGGACATGGGTTAGGAAAGGATCGCCAAATTAAGCCGTTAATCTAATGCGCCCGATGTGTTCAAATGACGGCTATTACGCTTAATTAGAATTTTAATTTGGTGGTTCTGTCACAGGAGGTGGGTTGGAGTTGCTTTTATGCCAGTCTGGTCGTGTGCATCTCCTCCGTCCAACAGCAGCTAAAGCCGTACCCCGTACGTAGCTAATTAGGCGCAGCTAGTCCAGGAGGGGCAGTCACGAACTGCAGCATTTACAATTTCAAATTCTCAATCTTTCGAGAGAGAAAAAAATCTCCAAAGCTATCTAGTCGAACAAGAAACTTAAAAGGCACAACATCACAGCGCGAACCGACCGATCGGAATTTTCTCGCCGGCGCCCATGCCCATAACTCCAGAAGCCCACTGCTGCCGCGGGCGGCGAGCCGACCGACCGGAATTTTCTCGCCGGCGCCGTGCTGCCGTGCTGGTGCTGCTTCTCCGATCTCAGGCGATCCATCGGAGCGCGGGCACGGCCTCTCCGAACGGGCTCGCACTGTTTCGCATGTTCAGAGCTGAGACATGGTACAGGGGGCACGACGTTGCATCAGAAAGACCGGGCCGGAATCCCCATCGGCCCGTCGATCTCATCTCTCGCCGTTGGTCTGTCGAAATTAAAGATTTAGGGAGCTGGAATCAGATCCACCTACAGATCTGCAAAACTAACATTTCAGTAGGACGCTTTAATCTCGATTCTTTTCGCAGTAATGGTAATCGGGCACCGGTTTTTCCCCAAGATCATCGCCTGGATGGGTCAGCGCGGCGAGAAAAAAGATTGGCTTCTTTCTCAAGAATGCGCTGAGGAAAAGGACGTGCAATGTGCGTGTCAATTAATGCTTATCCGAGGGAAAAGGACGCAACATAACGGAAAAGATGTTATGGTTATGGAAATGGATTTTATAAAGTATGGTTTGTTTTTTATTTGGATGATATATTCTAGGGAATCCCTAAGGACAGAAAACATGATAGAGCATATTCGAGTGAGAAGTAGGCAGGGCTGTCATATTAGTGGTATATTAGCACAGTGCTGAAGAATTCTTTAAAAAAATGACATCCTAGATAAGCTCAGATATGGCCATATGGGTGGTGTCACCAGCATCAGTGATCCTTTTTTTTTTGTATATACTCCATAACCTCTCTTGTTTTCATTTTTTTTAATTTCACCCCTACTTTGGTGGTCAATAATGATCGCGCCTCTCTTATTACAACTTTGTTGTGTTGATCACAATCGACCACCAGAGTAGGGGTAGAAACTACATTGCTTTTTTTTGTCTAACAATTCTCCTTCTCTCTTGAAATGTTAGTTTGTGGTGATCATAGAAAGTAGTTTTGTGTTGCAACGTATTAAAACCTCAGTGGACGCATTCACGAAAGAAGAGTGCCTAATTGGCCTAATTGGAGGAGCGAGCTATCAACTCTGACATGTGTTGTAAACACCCATGATATGAGCAGGTCAAGTGGTGTCCAGAATGGACGAGTTTCCATTGTTCCTTTTCTTTTCTCCTCTCTCCTCTCAAGATGAGTTTGCATTGGTTTAGTGCATCATGGATGGCCCTGAAGTCGGGGTTTATATTTCCTCTCACTTTATTGAGTTCTCTAGAACTATTGGATTGCTGGTATTTTATTATGAGGCATTAGTAGAGTGACGATTTACACGTACTCAATTGGCTGATCGCATTTCCGAACAACAAGAATTGCCAACAAAAATTTAAACTTAATAGTTTTTCGTGTTGTAAAAACTACTGTACATCCGTTCTTAAATTATGACATTTAGGATAAATATTATATATTCAAAAATAAAGGCTGGCTGTAAACTAGCACCTTGTGTTAACTAAGGATGGTAACCTCAGTCTTATCTTTACATTATCGTCGAGCCTTAATTTTCTTTTGCAATACTGCTCTAGTAAACTCTTATGCTCTATATATTTTAGTCACTGATGCTTAACCATTTTTCTTCGAGAACAAGTGCTCACATAAAACGCAACCTTTTCAACAAGGTAGAGAAGAGGACAGTCCAACCAAAAAAAAACTAAAAGTTAGCAAGTAAACAAGAAGTTGGAATTATGCAGGTTTCATAGCTGCTAGAACATGCTTCTCTGGCGGCGGCACCATGGAGGCAAATTCAAAGGAACTGTTTACGATTCATTATTTGCGATAAAATGGAACACATGCTGTAAAGTAATGTGACTTTGTGAGATGCTGCCGCCCATGGAAAAGGTGACCTAATCTTTTGCGATTAGTAAAAAAAAGTTGCCCTTTCTTCCTGACATGTTGGCATTCTAATTGCACACACAGGGCCTAATTGGTTGGATGCCAAAAGTTGCCAAGCCAAAATGTTGGCATGCAATTGATAAGGTGTCAAAATATGAAAGAAATTTGTCACTTTGTTAAGGAATTGTAGCCCAAAAAAATTGGCTTCCAACCAAACGAGTGCCGAAGTTTTTTGGCGTTGCCTATATTTTGACTTGGCACATATTGGAAGCCAACCAATCAGCCCCACATTCTCGAAGGAACAGGACATAATCGACGAAAACCAGAGCAGCGGCCGACGGTTCGGCGGTGTCCATAGTAAAAGCCCATGATTCGAGAGCGTGATCAAGTGGTGCTGCCCTGTTCGGAATGGACGATGAATTCCCGTTGGCCTGATCCGAACCCGATCATGTCGATGCGCCCCCTGAACGTGGTGCTCGAAAGCGCATGGTTGGAGACCCAGCACACAGTACGAGCGTCCAGGTCCAGCACCATGACTCCATGAACCATGATGGTGTGGAGCAGGTGCTCCTAGGCTATTTTAGCCTATAGATCTGTCGGAGAGTGCCGTCGGCCATGACCATGACCTAACATCTCTGTTTAAAGACGCCTACAGAGGCATCTCCCTCTCGGTTTGTCCCTTGTTGATGAGTCGATGACCACCCCGTTGGCCTGTTACAGTGACCACAAGTTGCTACTCCCAACAACCTGTACACGTTGCTAGTTACTCCGTGGTAATTTTCGTGATATTTTTTTCGAAGAAATCTTGCATGTATGACATATTAAATAAAATTTATTTACAAAATCTTTTCACGAATAAATGCAAATTTGCGAGCCGAATCTAATAAGTCTAATTAGGCCATGATTAGATACAGTAATGCTACAGTAATCATGCTCTAATCATCCTCTAATTATACAGTCAAATGCCTTTTTAGATATGGACCATGGTTGCAGAGATGGTTTTGTAATTAGACTTCATTTAATATCTCTAATTAGTTATCAAAGTTGCGAAAAATTTCACTAAATTTTTTCGCCGCCCAAACCAAACGCGGCCGGATTCGTAGAAATGATGCAGCGTCTGCCCGGGAACCCCAGATTTAGGGCTTGTTTGGTTGGAGGCCTGAGCCTAGCAGCTGCTCTTAGGTAGCAATCTAAGCCCCATGCTCATGAAATCGACCGCCTGGAGATGTTGCCTAGAAATGACAGGCTCAAACCAAACAGGCCCTCAGTCACCAGTGCAGAGAGCACACACCGTCACACGCAAAGAAAAGTAAACAAGAATCCATCTCATCCGGTGCACGGGAGTACCGAGCACGAGCCGTGTGTGCTGCCGCTGCTGACCGGAAGGGTGCGAGACCGTCGCGTTCGCGTCCGGCGTTCCGAGGAGGCCAAACTCGTGCAGTCGTGCTGCCTGGGCGCGGCCAATTGGCCAAATGGTTAAACCCCACGTCAAAACGGCGGCACCCTCGCTGTCCGCCCACGTGGCGCCAAGCTCCATTCTTTAGCCATTCCTCCCGGCCGCCCGGTCGCTTTCGTCGTGCTGCTGTGTGCTGTCTTCTCGGAAGCGTCTGGTCGCCTCGATCGCTATGAAACTAAGCCAGATGTATAAAGGATTGGCTGTAAAATACAGTAATATTTCGTTTGTATTTAATAATTATTATCCCACTATAAATTAACTAGTTTTAAAAAATTCATCTCGTAAATTATAAACAAATTATGTAATTAATTATTTTATTTAACTATATTTAATATTTTATTTATACGTTCAAATATTCGATTTGATGGAAAATTTTGTAAAATTTTAGAATTTTGAAGGCATCTAAACAAAGAGTAAGCCACACATAATAAATAAAGGGTAAAACTGTAAAAGGAGGAGGAAAAGTTGGAGGAAACGGAACCATCTTGCGGCTTCCATGCCTGGTTTCCCACGGACCCAGGCGCCGCTCTGCAGGCTCAGCTAACGCTGATCTCATCTTCATCCTCTCATCTAAATGGCGGTCTGCACCAAAGTTTTAATAGCTAGCTATAGTTTTCGTTATAGATGGCTATAATTGCTAGAAAAAATAGTCGCTAAAGCCAGCTATAGCCTATTAAATACTGGTTATAGCACTATTGAATTAAAAAAAACTAGTTATAGTCTGCTAAATACAGTAACAGCAGGCTTGCCGCTAAAAATCTTAGCGAGCGATTTAAAATATTTTAGTATGCACTAACCAAAGCCACTTTCTGATGGGGTCCACTTGCCGGTGTGGAGGAAGTCTCCCGGCCTTTCCTTCTTTCAATTCAATCCTTCCTTCCCCCCACTCGAGCCGAGCTTTCCTTCGGAAGTTCACGAGGCTGACACGCCGGCCCTGCGCCGGGGGACCCGCTCGTCAGCGGGGCGCGGCCCGACGTTCTTTCTAGACGCCACGCAACCCCTCACGCAGAGAGGCGTGTCGCTGGATGTGGATCCACTGACCCATTGGGCCCACTCCGTGTCGCGACCTCCTGTCGCTACATCCACGGACCACGGACGTACGGGTCTGCGGGCACACGTTCGCGACTCGCGAGGCGATGCCCTCGCGGAGTCGCGGGGGCTACGCGTCCGCACTCCGCAGGAGGGGCAGCGCCGCGCGGTTCCACGCCGCGTGCCGCGTGCGTCGTATAAAGTTGGGCATCTCCTGCTCTGTTCTCGCCTCCCCTCTCCCCCCTCACCGGCCGCCACCACCGCTACCGCCACCACACCACACCACAGTCGCGGCCGCAGGCCAGGAGCGCGCGCGCGCACGAGAGCCGGCGGCAGCCATGTCCGCCCCGAAGCTGGACCGCAACCTGAGCATCCGCGACCGCGTCGAGGACACCCTCCACGCGCACCGCAACGAGCTCGTCGCCCTCCTCTCCAAGTAAGCGCCCGCCACCCCCCACCCCCTTCCCTCGCCGCGCTCGCGGGCCTCTGGCGGTTCTTCTGATGCGTTCGGCGGCAGGTACGTGAACAAGGGGAAGGGCATCCTGCAGCCGCACCACATCCTCGACGCGCTCGACGAGGTCCAGGGCTCCGGGGGCGGCGCGCTCGCCGAGGGCCCCTTCCTCGACGTCCTCCGCTCCGCGCAGGTGCGCCGCCGCGCATCGCGCGCTCGCTTTTCCGTTGGCGATGTGGCCTTTTTTTTTCCTTCCATTTTTTCTGCCGAGCTGCGCTGAGCTACTTGGCGTTGCGTGCGTGAATTCCCGTCCCGCAGGAGGCGATCGTGCTCCCGCCGTTCGTGGCCATCGCCGTGCGCCCGCGCCCGGGGGTGTGGGAGTACGTCCGCCTCAACGTGCACGAGCTCAGCGTCGAGCAGCTCACCGTCCCGGAGTACCTGCGCTTCAAGGAGGAGCTCGTCGACGGCCAGTATGTGCTGCTTCCCACCCCCTGTTCCTGTCCTCTGTTTCGCTTTTGCGGGAATTCGTGGCGGTCTTGTTTAATTTAGCTTCTGTTTTTTTTTCGCGTGTACTAGTGGTCGCGGTGTATGTTTGGTGAGAGGACGTGGGGCTATTGGGCTGTTAATCGAGGTTTCCGAGAGGGGAACATCACGGAATTGACTTGGGTTGTTCAAACAAATAAACTGTGTCCTGAATTGCAGTAGCTTTGTGGAGATGCGCTTGTTGGGCCTCAGTCATGTTGACGCTCCATGAGTGGTAAATATGGCAAATATGTACACCTTTTTTTAAGCCAACACATGCTTGAGGACGAACTATCGTTTCCTAGATTGATGTATGCAGTAAGTTGGTAGAAATAGCTTTCATTTTGCTGTTCTGTGCTAGAGCCCGGAGCTCTGCTTTTGAGAGATACCTGATATAATGAACTTCCTTTTTGTACTGTTTTTATGTTCAGGCTGTGTTTAGTTCCTGAATTTTTTTGGGGTTGGGTACTGTAGCACTTTCGTTATTATTTGACAATTAATGTCCAATCATGAACTAATTAGGCTTAAAAGATTCATCTCGTCATTTACAGTTGAACTGTGTAATTAATTATTTTTTTCAACTGCATTTAATACTCCATGCATGTGTCCGAAGATTCGATGTGACGGGTACCGTGGGAAAAATTTTGGGAACTAAACAGGGCCTCAGCCGTAATGTTCAGTTATCGTTTCCTTACAAGAGCATCTTTGGCTATTCTGAGTATTCTTATCAACACAACTTTGAACTGTATCCAAAACGGCAGGCACAATGATCCCTACATGCTTGAGCTTGACTTCGAGCCATTCAATGTCTCAGTCCCACGCCCAAATCGGTCATCCTCTATTGGAAATGGCGTGCAGTTTCTCAATCGACACCTGTCTTCGATCATGTTCCGCAACAGGGATTGCCTGGAGCCCCTGCTGGATTTCCTCCGTGGCCACCGGCACAAGGGTCATGTAAGTTCTGATACATATGGAAATTTCGGGGCAAAGTTTTGTCTAATCTTATGTATGGTGTTGAACTACTGAAAGATATATGTGCGTGGTTATAGGTTATGATGCTAAACGATAGGATACAGAGCTTGGGGAGGCTTCAGTCTGTGCTGACTAAAGCTGAGGAGTACTTGTCAAAGCTTCCAGCTGACACACCATACTCACAGTTTTCTTACAAGTAAGTTTTGATCTGAATGCTAGTTTCATATAGTACTTGAATGGTAGTAGTTTGGCATCTTCTTGGTAGTGACTACTCTTCTGGGGTCTTCAATTTCTCAATAAACCCTGCATGTACCAGATGCGAACTATTTTAGCTTTTGATTTGCAATGGTTTGAAGTTTCTCAAAGCTGATCTAGAAACCTTTTGGATGAACAGTACTTCCAACAACTTAAGTTCATGTATATTGTATAAGCATTATATGCTGGCCATTTTGACATACCATTGATCTGGCTTTGCATATGTATCTTTTCTAGAATGATCTACAATATCTCTTTGATATATAATAAAATCCAATGTTTCTAATATGTCACATTCTAGAAGAATAGTTGGCTGTAACACATGTATCTGATTTTTTTTCTTTTGTTAACATTCAGATTTCAAGAATGGGGCCTGGAGAAAGGTTGGGGGGATACATCTGAACATGTGTTGGAAATGATTCATCTACTTCTGGATATCCTTCAAGCACCTGATCCATCTACACTGGAGACATTCTTGGGGAGGATCCCCATGATTTTTAATGTTGTTGTAGTATCCCCTCATGGATACTTTGGTCAAGCTAATGTATTAGGTTTGCCAGACACAGGAGGACAGGTAAATTGAGGGCGTTAACTGTGATGTTGGAAAGACCAATCTTTTTCACGACTCGTCACTGTATGTATCAATTGTCATGAGTTTACTTTGCTGGTTTCAGATTGTCTATATACTGGATCAAGTTCGTGCATTAGAGAATGAGATGGTTCTTCGGTTAAAGAAACAAGGGCTCGATGTTACCCCAAAGATTCTCATTGTAAGTTCATTTTTATTTTACTTGTTTCAAGTTTAGCATATTTAGAATGGTGTATTCTCTCTGTACATGCTGACAGCTGAGTTGCTTTGTTCCACTATTCCATTCCATTTTTGTTGCGCTGTTTGTATACTGGTACAGTTCCTTAATTCCATTCCATTTCATTTGCTTTTTATTATGTGGTTAAGGTTACTCGGCTGATACCAGATGCAAAAGGGACATCATGCAATCAAAGGCTTGAGAGAATTAGTGGAACACAACATACATACATATTACGAGTTCCTTTTAGAAATGAAAATGGCATACTGAAGAAATGGATATCAAGATTCGATGTCTGGCCATACTTGGAGAGATTTGCTGAGGCGAGTATTATTTGTTCCTTACGGTTCTTACCTTGCAAACAAAACCTGAGATGATTTTGAACTGTCTTCTTTCAATGAAAATAGTTCCGAGGAAAGTACCTTGTGACTTGCATGACAGAGTGTAAATAGTAATTAATTAGGTAGGATATCATACTCGGTACATATTGAGAATGGAGGAACCAGCTAGGTAGCACTATATGCCTTGGACTACCCTAAATTTTGAGATTTTCTCTTTCACTAGCTAATAATTTGATAAACTTCAGTACAAAAAAAAATGTAGAACATGTCGACACACGTACTGGTTAGGACTACCCTAAACTAAAATCTTGGTTCCACTAGAAAAGGACTTGAGAGTTCTGAGGAAAGTACCTTCTTTTAATAAAAGTTCAGAGAAAAGTACCTTGTAATTTGCATGGCAGATGTAAAGTATTTCCCTTTTAATTACTTACGTAAAGTAATTTAAAAAGTGAGGATAAGTTTCGTCTTAACATACATGGATTTCTCATATTTGATAGAAGGCTGTAATTCTTTGTTTATACAGGACGCTGCTGGTGAAATTGCTGCAGAATTACAGGGCACTCCGGATTTCATAATTGGAAACTACAGTGATGGAAATCTTGTGGCGTCGTTGCTGTCTTACAAGATGGGAATTACCCGGGTATGCCTTGTTAATTTTACTTGAGGTCTTGCATCTGTTTCTTTACTAATTACACGAGCACATTTCTTGCAGTGCAATATTGCTCATGCTCTCGAGAAGACAAAATATCCAGATTCAGACATATACTGGAAGAAGTACGATGAGAAGTATCATTTCTCTTGTCAGTTTACTGCTGATATAATCGCTATGAACAATGCTGATTTTATCATCACCAGCACGTACCAAGAAATTGCTGGAAGGTTTTCTTCTCTCTCCTGTTGGTCGTTGTAATCATTTTCGTTACTTGAACATTCACCAATTAATTTGATTTCACAAAGAAGCATACTGAATCATGCACACATGCAATTAATACACTATTTTTTTGGAAACGAGCTAATATGCTAATATTAAGATACTGTATTGGTTGTAACCAGGGTAGGATGTGCAAATGTACAATAAAAGCTTTTCATGAATTAATCTTGCATGGGTTCTGATTCGTATGGATACTAGCTATCATTCATTTCCTAGAAGATGCTCATACTTATTTTAATTGTTTCTTTCTCTTTCTCAGCAAAAACACTGTTGGACAGTATGAGAGCCACACAGCTTTCACCCTTCCTGGTTTGTACCGTGTTGTCCATGGGATTGATGTCTTTGATCCAAAGTTCAATATAGTCTCTCCTGGTGCGGACATGTCCATATATTTTCCATACACAGAGAAGGCCAAGCGGCTCACTTCTCTACATGGTTCAATCGAAAGTTTGATTTATGATCCAGAGCAAAATGATGAACACACGTGAGTACTTTATGCTACCTTCGTCCTTTTTTGAGGTTCTTTAATTAAGGAGTTGATGTGGATGTCTTTTACAATACTCTTCTAATTTGGTCTCTGAAGTCATTGCTGATGATATGGTTACTGCTTCGCTTGGGTTGTTTTGTGATTTATTTTGTGTGACAATGTATTTGACACGATTTTTATTTGGTGGGATTGTGGATACTACTACTAGTGTCTTGTCACTCTTTGTTCATTTCTTACGATGACAATTGTTCCTCTAATTTGCAGTGGGCATTTGGATGACCGATCAAAACCCATCCTCTTCTCCATGGCAAGACTTGACAGGGTGAAGAACATAACAGGTCTGGTTGAAGCTTTTGCTAAATGCCCTAAGCTGAGAGAGCTGGTAAACCTTGTTGTTGTTGCTGGGTATAATGATGTAAAGAAGTCCAAGGACAGAGAAGAGATCGCAGAGATAGAGAAGATGCACGAACTTATTAAAACCTACAACTTGTTCGGGCAGTTCCGTTGGATCTCTGCTCAGACAAATAGGGCCCGCAACGGTGAGCTCTATCGCTACATAGCTGACACTCACGGTGCCTTTGTACAGGTAGGCTCTGAATCTTACTTACAATTTGGTGATTCTATAGACGACATACGGATGCTCCAAATGGCTTACATGCTGACTTGAAACATGTCATACTAACTGCAGCCAGCCTTTTATGAAGCATTTGGTCTCACTGTCGTGGAGGCCATGACCTGTGGGCTTCCTACTTTCGCGACACTCCATGGAGGGCCAGCTGAGATTATTGAGCATGGCATCTCAGGCTTCCACATTGATCCGTACCATCCTGATCAGGCTGCTAATCTGATAGCTGATTTCTTCGAACGGTGCAAGCAAGACCCCAGCCACTGGGTGAAAGTATCTGAAGCAGGACTTCAGCGCATATACGAAAAGTCAGTCCTGCCAATCCGGTTTAGTCAGCATGAATTCATGCCTTCTTTTTTCACATGGTCTATTTGTCTGATGTTTGTTTTCGTTCGGGCGTGTACTAGGTACACATGGAAGATTTACTCTGAGAGGTTGATGACATTGGCTGGGGTCTACGGTTTCTGGAAGTACGTGTCGAAGCTCGAGAGGCGGGAAACAAGGCGCTACCTTGAGATGTTCTACATATTGAAGTTCCGCGAGCTGGTATGCTCTGTTCCCAACTCTGTTTGCTTACAATATATAAGATGAAATTGTGTTGCAACATGTTAGAAATGATATATTGCCGTTCCGACAAGATTAGGTTCAGTAGAAATCTTTACAAACAGGGTTCTTCCTTGTAAGATTGATTTTTAGATTATGGTTTACACAATGTAAGATTGATTGGTTTCTGCTTTCCCTGCGCGCAGGTGAAGACGGTGCCGCTTGCAGTTGACCAGCCACAGTAACTGCTCCTCCCCTTCGTAGCTTGCTCGGCTGCTACTATCCCCTTCTCGGAGGGATGGGCATGCAGTGATTGAGGTGCGGCGGATGATAGCTAATAAAGTGACATTTATGCGCCCGTCTGTCTTGTGCTGAACCTGGTTCCTCCGTGACTTTATTGGTTGAACATCTTGGTTTATGTACATATTTGTAGCGTCAGGCTGCAGGTGTCTGCTGTTTGTGGTCGGTACTAGGTTATTGTAGCTCTTGCTGTAATACCGTCAAGATGTTGGCTGCAATTTCTTTACAAGGCAGGCAAGCACTGGTGAAGTGCTGATAATTACAGCTTACTCTGTCGCCTACAGGTTCGACCTCCTCCACGGCGTAGACCGCGGAGCTTCTCGTTGCCGTCGCGTCCTACTACTCTCCCCGTCTCATTGATCCTTCGGCTAGGAGCGAGCTCCACCATCTGCCATCGGCGTGAGTTTTTGTTCGCTCCGGCCGCCATTACCACCGCCGTAGGCTGTCTCCGCGCTACGAAGGCCGCACCTCCGGCGGCAGGGGAAGGAATCCGCCATTTAGATTCAGGCGAGCAAGCCTGACGAGAGAGGCGAGCGGTGCCCCATGATCAAGCCAGTCGAGGCCGTCCGTACCTGATCCGCTTCTGGCCAGCACCGGCCCTGCCGGAAAGTGCCAATGGAGCGGCCCTCGTGTCGCGCGGCCGCCGCCGCCGGACTGTCGGAGGCGGCGACGAGCGAGGAGAGGTTGGCGTAGAGGTAGACGATGCGGATGCAGAAATGACATTTCTAGGAGGGGACACCCACTCACCCGTCTCAAAAAATATTTTTTTAGAATTCTAATTTTTTATTCAAATGAAAACATATAGCAAAATATATTAAAAAAATAAATTTTTTATCATAAGTCTATTGTGATACGTAGAACTTTAAAAAATATCAAATCTATATTTTAGCGTATGTAATGATTAAGAGTGTGAAATCATAATGTATAACTCACTCTACTCTCTCATACAATTCAAGATTTATTTTGTGTTTTTCACACTCATAATCATTATATATATATATTAAAATATACTTTTGATATGTTTTCTTGTTCTATAATCAAAATAGACCTGTGGTACAAATTTTACTTTTTTATGTGTTTTGTTTTTTTGAATTAAATGAAATTTTGAAATAAATTTGAAAATTATTTGTAGTGGCCGGCGGACCATCTGCCCCACCTGGGCGGACCGTCCGCCTATAATGACGTTAGGATATCCGAACCTTTTGAAGTGAAGTTTGGACGTCCGAACTTTGTGTAGTGAAGTTCAGATGTCCGCCAGCAGACTGGACGGACGGTCCACGGTGCTATTTTTTTGAATTAAAATTTTTTTGGAATGAAATTGAAAATTATTTGTAGTGAAGTTCGGACGTCTGAACCAACGGACTACCCGCCCCTAAGGGCGGACCGTCAGCGGTGCTATTTTTTGAATTAAATAAATTTGTGAAATAAAATTGAAAATTATTTTTTAGTGAAGTTCGGACGTTCGAACAGCGGACTGTCCGTCCCATATCCACTGTGCTTAATTTGAATTAAATAGATTTCTGGAATAAAATTGAAAATTATTTGTAGGGGCGAATGAGGACAGGACCTACCCCTACAAATGGTATTTTTAGGTCAGGTCACCCCCTACAAATGCGTTGACAAGTTCATTGCGTTAGTGCTAAATGTTGTAGATATGTTTCATTTATCCGTATTTCTATCTCACACTTCAAAGCTTCATGGGATTCCCAAAGGAAACAAAAAAAATTAATGAACTCATCAAAACCATGCTAGGCCGTTGAGTACTAGAGTACTCCCTCCATCCTGAAATGTAAGGTATTTTGATTTGTCATAAGTTAAACTTCTTTAAGTTTGAAAAAAATTATAGGAAGAGTAATAATATTTTGAATGTCAAATAAGAACGATTAGATTCATTATAAAATATAATTTCATAATTTACTAATTTGACGTGTTAGATGTAAACATTTTTCTCTATAAATTGAGTCATACTTAAATTACTTTGACTTAAGATAAAATGAAATACCTTACATTTTAGGATAGAGAAAGTACGTGTATGAAGTGAAAAAGTTGACTATGTAATAAAAGAAAGATGTCGATACCTCTGGACTAGGGTACCCCCTCTTGCTGTGTCAAGACTCGTAGTTATCCGTAACTACGCCCAAAGTAGCTGAGCAACCGGACCCCTGGGGTCCGACTCCATCTCACCGGACCAACGGTCGCGGACCCGCATCCCGCTCGGGGACGGGTCCGGTGTCACCACGTGTCCCGGAGAAGGGAGCACTCAGACAAAACAGCCGAGGGCCCCGGACCTCCCACGGGGTCCCGGACCCCCATATACTATCCGGACCCCTCGGCAGGGAGGGAACAGACACCCCGCCTGGGGGGTACGGAGCCGCTGCGTATCCGCAGACGCAGATACGCGCGCGGCTGCCAAGCTTCCTCGGGAAGACTTGGCCACCTACTGCATTCAATGCGGGAGGCGTTAAGTGCGCTCTGCTACAGCAGAGCCAGAGGAGACTTTCACCCGACTGTACTGTTGATCGCGCGTTACCAAGGTACACTGTACAGCCGCTGGCGCCACTCACGCCACGCACGTCAGTCTGCTACACCAGTTAGACACGACAACTCGGCGACGGAGTATCATAACGCCTACACGGTAGACCCAACAGTCTACGCCGCAACCTACACTGTCTCAACGGGCGCCTCGCCGATGAGACATGAGAAGACCCCCCCCTCGGTCAGAGAGTGTATAGGACGATGAAGTGTATCCGACAAGAGATTCTCCATCACTGTAGCACCACTACTGTCTAGTAAAATATACATCCTTGTTGGGCCCACCTGTCGGGGTCCGACGCCTGTGTACGCGTCCTCCTTGCTCTATAAAAGGGAGACACCCGTTAGAGAAAGGTCAGGTCCAAAAGAGGACTGGAGGGCAGAGGATAGACTCATCCACCGACACTAGAGCAATACTACTCTCAAGTGGACGTAGGGTATTACGCTCCGACGGCCCGAACCACTCTAAAATCCTCGCGTGTTCTTGCGTTCTTGCCCCCAAGCTAGATAGGCCTAATCGCTTAGCGCAATCCCGAGTACACCCCCTCGGGGATTAGGCGGGTGCGTTCCGCCACCCGGCTGTGGGTACTCTAAAAAACCCACAACAAAAGAGTTATTGGTGTAGCATTACATGGTCGTCAAAGATCTCAACAGTTATGTTTATACATGTCCAGGTAATTATTTATGTGATATTCTTTGTTATGACTAATAAGGCACTCGGTCTTGTGTTTGAACTCGTCAAATATATCTTTATTTCTCTCCTTAGAGCTTACTAGGCAATTATGTCCGTGTTGCTACGAGCAAAGTTGGTATAAATATCGGAAACGTATAGTTATCCGTGTGTTAATTTGTAGGGATCTATATCATCGAGTTGTGGACGAAGGGCTGGTTCGACTCGTACACGGGATGGACTAAGTCCACCTGTCAATAACACAAGGACTGTTCGACTACACGGTTGTTTACACCGTTTACATAGTGTGTAAATGCTACTCGATTGTTAGCCGTGTAGGCCGATTAGCCATGTAAAGCTGTGTAAAACCATTTTGACTATTTAAAAGGCCGTTTAAACGATCGTGTATTCCGACTATTTGCTAAATGGTGGGTGACCGACCATTCACCGTTTAATGTTTAGGCTAACATTCA
Organism: Panicum virgatum; assembly: GCF_016808335.1. Lineage (NCBI taxonomy): Eukaryota > Viridiplantae > Streptophyta > Magnoliopsida > Poales > Poaceae > Panicum > Panicum virgatum. The sequence continues at coordinate 64,673,921 of NC_053153.1, forward strand.
CAACACGGACTAAACAAAAAATTTAGATGGAAATCTTACATATTTTAGAAATAGGTATAGAGTAGAAAATACATCCATAAGTTGCTACAAAAAATCATATAAATATATACAACGACATAATATGTGTCAGCGGGGACTAACTAATTTAGAGTTTCGGACCTTTAACTTAACATACGATCACCTGGATTCCAGTAGAATTTGATTGACGGACTAAAAAATCATTGCTTGCTTTAGCAATAATGAAGATAGAGATAGAGATTATACCCGCCGCCAGAACCGATCACCTTACACTAATTAAGCTTAGGTAAAACAACCAATTATATATGCTGCAACTCGATCTTATTTAATTTAGGCAAATAGGTCCTTGATGTGCCTCACTCTATTAGTACTCCCTCCGTCCTAAATTATTAGTCGGTTTGATTTTTCTAAATACATAATTTTATCATGCATCTAGATATATATCATGTCTAAATAAATAGTAAAATTAATATATCTAAAAAAGTTAAAATAACTAATAATTTGGAACAGAGGGAATATGTCATTGCAAAATGCTATTCTTACTGTTGGATCTAGCAAGAAAAGGCACATTGGGTTGTTTGTTTTAAAGAAAAAAAAAGGACTGAGGCGGTTAACTCCAGAGGCCAGATGCGGAGTATTTGCTTGAACATGCGATGGGTCCTACATGGCTACATCTCACAACAAAATTCCCTTTAAGCTACTGTGACAGGAATAGGACGCAAGAACTTTTGCCTATTTGTATGGGGTTCCGAGCTGCAGATAGACCAGCTTGGACGTACAACTGAACAGCGAAGTCCAACTTGCAAAAATTATAGAATTTATTTACTGGTGACGAACTGTAGTAATTAGTAACTGTCTATTCAAGATCGAGGTCCAGATTGCGCCCACATATGAATATCTGAAGAGACGGCAATGCGTCCTTGATGTAGATTGAAATGTATGAATATATAAATGCAAGTTGAAGTAGTAATTTCCCTTCTGCATTGCTAATAATAGCAGTACTAGTAGGAGCAAAGGGGCCAGCGATATCATATCTTCTCTTTGCGGATGATAGTATTTTTTTCACAAGAGGAGATGCGAAGAATATTCAGGCTCTAAATGAGGTGCTGCAGGTTTACAGTGAAGGTTCTGGACAGAGGATCAATCGTCGGAAATCTTTAGTTTTCTTTGGTGTTCATTGTCCAGAACAAATCAAACAAAGAGTGAAGACACATCTGAATATACAGAATGAAGCATTGCAGTCAAACTATTTGGGAATGCCATCTTGGGTAGGTTGATCACCTTCTAATACCTTTAATTTCCTACCAGATCGAATGTGGAGAGTGGTAAGAGGATGGAGTGATCGACCCCTTTCTCGGGCGGGTAAGGAAGTCATGCTGAAATCAGTGATACAAGCAATTCCAATTTATGTGATGAGTTGCTTTCGACTGCCAGCTGGAATATGTGATAAGATGAGAATGACAATTTCAAATCATTTTTGGGGGATTGAAAATGGGAAGAAGAAAATGCATTGGCGATCATGGGAATGGTTAACCACACCAAAAGCTTTGGGTGGCATGGGCTTTCGAGACATGGAACTATTTAATCAAGCAATGTTGGGAAAGCAATGCTGGAGACTCCTTACAGTACCACATTCTCTTTGTGCAAGGGTGCTAAAAGGCCGTTATTTCCCTCATTGTGATTTTTGGTTCGCACCACAGCCAAGAAGTTCATCTTTTACATGGCGAAGTCTCATGCATGGGAAGAAGCTGCTGGAGAAAGGTATATTATGGAGAGTGGGAGATGGGAGAAGGATCTAGTTAACAAGAGATTGTTGGATTGAAAAATCTTCTTTACTGAAACCTATTGTGCCTCTTCCTGATGATCTCACAGTTCATTTTCTTGTAGATGAACAATCTGGTGATTGGAATGAGGGCCTTATTCGGACATGCTTCACAGAAGATGATGCAGATAAGATCCTAAAGATCCCATTGAGCAAAACTACCTATGAGGATTTCCCAGCCCGGCCACACTCTAAATCAGGTATTTATACGGTCAAAACAGCATATTCCTTGATGAGAATGGAAAGTTTTCATAGATTTATGAGTGCTAATGGCAAAGGAGAAAATTCATATCAAAAGGAAAATTCTAAAATGTGGAAATGTCTTTGGTCTATTCAGGCGCCGCCCAAGATGAAGGTTATGTTATGGAGGATGGCTCACAACTGCTTGCCGACAGGTGCTCAACTCAAACTTCGAAACCTACATGCCTCTGATCTGTGCTGCTACTGTGGTAGGGAAGAAACGGTGCAACATGCTATTTTAACGTGCCAATATGTATATGAAATTTGGCGTGAAATAAAAAAGTGTTTTGGCATCAGATGCAAAATCCAATATTTGGCTTCAATCAAACAATGGCCCTTTGATTTCCTAGATGATGCTACTGATGAGGATGCAATGGTCTTTACCATCACAGCTTGGCATATTTGGGAGGCAAGAAATGCTATACGTAATGGTGAAAAGCATATTCATCCCAATAGAGTTGCAGAAAGGGTCAAAGCTTATGCACAAATGGCATTGCTGCACTTATTTAAATCACCAACATCGCATAGGTGTGAATCTGAATACTCTGTTCCAAAGTGGATTCCACCGCCGGATGGATGGTTGATGATTAATGTTAATGCAGCAACATATAAAAAGCCATCTCGTATGGGTGTTGGCTTTGTGGTTCGTGATCATAGAGGCAATTTAATTGCTGCTTGCTGTCAGTTAATACAAAGATTTGATGATCCAGAGCTAGCTGAAGCAATAGCCATAAGAAGAGCTGTCTCCTTTTCCTCAGAGTACAACTTGCAGCAAGTTGTTGTGGCCTCTGACTGCTTAGGTGTTATCAAGAAGATAAAATCCAAGGTCTATGATAGATCTAATGTGGGAGTTATTGTCCAGGATGTTAAAAACTTGATCTGTGAAAATCCTTCTGTAACCTTGACCTATGTTAGTAGGAGGTGTAATAAGGCAGCTCATGTGTTAGCTAAGCAAGCTGATGTGTTTAAAGATGTAGTTTGGTTTAACGAGTCTCCTGAGATTATTCGGAATATAATATGTAATGAACGTTTGATTTAATATATTGCTGCCTTGTTATTCTAAAAAAAACAGCAGTAGTAGTAGTGCTCATATGGTCCTACATCATTCAAATGATTTTTATCCATCCTTTTTTGTTTTATTAGTGCTCAAATTAATCAACATCAGAAGTCACTACCTGCCTGCATCTCTGAAGATGCAGCCTGCCTTTTTAGGTTATAGAACAACACTACTTGCAGTATACAAATCGATATACATAACATGTTCACGTCCAAAGTCTCCTTATTTTTTTTTTTTTTGCCTCAGCAGACAGAAGTGCAAGTTGGCCGGTTGACATCGTTTTTATGTGCCGCCGCTTCAAGTACGAAACTGAATTAAATTTGCTTTGCTGCCAATCAGATGCGAGAGTTGACTTACCCAAAGCAGGAATTATCTTAATTTTTTTAATTCCTTTCAGCAAACAAGAAATCATGTGGCTTTGATATGACCTGGAACAATCATGTGACTGTTCATACATTGTTGGCTTGTTGCATGTATAGTACACAAGCATCAAAATGTAGGGAGCCTGCATGTATAGTTTGTTTAAAAAAACAAAGATAAGCTTGACGGAATTTTCTATCAATACTGGATACCGTCCTATGTTTCCCAATTGTCACTCGTAGACGAAGCTGAGTCAGCTCTATTGATCACTATAGTTTCTTCCCAGGATCAAATAATTGACCAGGCAAATTCACACCCATTGGATTCCTGCAAGAAAAAAAAAGAACAAAATGCTATCCTGATTGTTTGTTAATGACCACGGCATTTGGTGTTTCATTCGTCAATTCAAATGCTTAATCTACCAGTTCTTGTTTTTTTACTGTTTCCAGAATCAATCAACTTACAACAGCCTAGACTCAACGCCAATTGGGATTTAATTAGGCCTAAGTACCCAACACTGCTACAGCCGATCGTCACTTAGAAAATTTCTGCTCTTTGATTTGCTGCACTACGCCACTACCTATATATGTCAACACGGCACCGAGCCACTAGAACAGGCTAATAATTTTTAACATTAAAATATATCCTTTTAAGAGAATGAATAAATGCCTACCAGTAGCTAAATAGACTAATTCACCAGTGCAAGATTTACTTTCTCTATTCTCTATTCAATGAAAAATGCAATTTTGGCATTTGAAAAAAGAAATCCACAAAAAGAGTATGGTCCTAGAAATTGGACCGACCCACTTTATTATCATCCCTCCCTAGTTACCCTCAACTACCATCTAATTAAGTGGTCAAGTTTAATTTCCTTATGTAAAATTTAACTTCTGACCATATTTTTAGAAAGCCCGGTTAGTTACATGCTGCTAATAAATACTTCCTCCGTCCTGAAAGATACTAGTAAGATATTTTGGTTTGTTCTAAGTCAAAATGTTCTAAGTTTGACCAAATTTATAGAAAAGAGGAGTAATATTTTGAACGTAAAATGAGAATAATTAATTAGATATATTATGAAATATATTTTAATATGTATTTATTGATGTGTCAGATGTTAATATTCTTTTCTATAAATTTAGTAAAAATTTAAACTACTTTGACTTTGAACAAACCAAAATATTTTATATTTTAGGATGGAGGGACTAAGAGTATGAGGCCACTTGTGGAGCTACTTTAAGATCACGGGCCATATCCCCCTTCTGTGAAATTTCTAAAGATTAAGCTAGCTACCACTACATGTCTATGTCCATGTTGCTGCAATTTGCATGCCTTCGTGCATGTCTACAACATCTTGCGCTGATACCGTTCAAAATGTTCAATGCTATAGAAGATAATCTAGTTTCACATCCTACCACATGGATTAGAAAAGTAATATTTGGCTGAGGAGAGAAAGATGGTGAAACATCATTTTTGCCCCAAGCCCTACTGATAAATTCTTCTTCATCCCTCTTCTTTTCTCTCTTCGTAATCCTCCCCTTTCCACCCGAGCATGGTAATCAATTGAAATTGTTAGTCAAAGTCATGTCTTACATTTCTAGTGGGGACAATGTTAGGTTTAGTTGTGAGCAAAATATAAAAGGTGAGGTACCCCTCATCCATCATCTTTTCAGTTGAGTTAGATTCAATACCTTGGTTGTTATGGTTCTGGTGGACATGACAAAAAATTATAAGAATAGAAATGGATATTATTATTAATGATCAGTGGAGCATTTCTGTTTTTTTGGAAAAAAATAGGATTTACATAATTTTTTCCTAAGGCCCTGTTTAGTTCCCAAAAATTTTCCTACAGTACCCGTCACATCGAATTTTCGGACACATGCATGGAGCATTAAATGCAGTTGAAAAAATAACTAATTATATAGTTTAACTGTTTCATTGGAGATTAATCTTTTAAGTCTAATTAGTTCATGATTAAATATTAATTTTCAAATATCAATGAAATATGCTACAGTACCGAAACTCAAACTTTTTCGCGAACTAAACACAACATAATATGTCTTATGAGATGCATATAAAAAAAAATCTCGAGTCAGTGATAGTAAGATGCAAGCAAGAGGAGCTGTCCTCACTTTTGCACAATTAGTTATTAGTTTACGACCAAGGGCATTTGGTTCTCCATCCAGATCCATTTGTATCTTGCTCTTAAACGAATCATTTTACATTATTTCATTAATCTATACAGCACATGTGGAGGTGAAGCCCGCCTTAGATATTTATAAGCTACATGTTGCAAATAAAAAAATTTGGACCGTATGCATCATCCCTCGATTCCTATTCACGTAGACTTTGTAACGAGTTGAAACAAATATTTACATGTGTGAAGTTGCATTAACATTTTTCACCCCAAAAAATAAGTGAGAGCTGCTATTTTGTCTGTACTTGAAGTAAGATATTGAATTCCGCTGGCACGCTACTCCCTCCGTTTTTATTTACATGTCATATTGTATTTGTTCTAACTCAAATTTGACTGACTTTAACAAAATCTATAGAAACATATATCGACAACTATACTATCTAATATATGCACTATCAACATATACTCCCTTGAAATAGGGAGGTCAATTGATCTGATTAATTTCCGAAAGAAGCCATGTGGCTTCGCTATGACTTTCTTCATCTCTTGTTGCTATTTACAACTGGCCAAACTTGGTGCTACTCATATCACTCAAGCACTTATGTTAAAAATCAGCATATATAGTTGATTATTCTTCCAATGGAATGGAAGAATGACCAAACCAGGACATGGTAATGTATGCTGAATCCTCTCCTGTGTTTTCCCATTGTCATTTGTATAAGCAGAGTCAGCTCTGCGTATTACTGACCACAGTTTCTTGCTGTGCTTGATTGGATTGTGTGAGAATTCTGCTTATTAAGTGTACATCTGGTTCAACGAACATGGGAATTATGTTTGCTGATTAGTTCAGAGTTGTATTAGGGTGGCACATCTCAATGTGCAAAGAATAGCCCTGTCTCCGCTGCCTAGAACGCCCAGTGCAAAATTTTATCAGAGTTGCATACTTGCATTCCAGTAGAGAGTAACAAATAGTAACACACCATTTACAAAACCATGCACAGTAACCCAGCGGACAGCTTCAACTTCGTTCTGTGCTGACACCCGCCCAGCTGCATTATATCTTGGGGCATGATTTGCCGGAGCCGCCGTCCGCCACGACGGCGCGGCAGAGCGGACAGGTGACGTGCGACCGGAACCACCTGTCCACGCACTCGGCGTGGAACCGGTGCCCGCACCGCGGCAGGATCCGGCCGGTGTCGCCGTCCCTGAGCTCGCCGATGCACACCGCGCACTCCACCTTCCCCTCGCCGCTCTCCTCCGGTTCCGAGGACGAGCCGTGCACGTACACCGGCAGCGCCAGGAGGTCGTCCTCCTGCAGGCCGCGTCCCGCCCGCGGCGACGCGCCCAGCATGCTCGCAGCCGAGGAGGACGCCCCGACCGCGGCACCGCCGCCTGCCCCCCGCGCCTGCCGAGCAACGGCGTCATCGTCCTGGCCTCTTCCCGAGAAGAAGATGCGCCAGACGATGGCGGCGAAGAAGAGCACCGCGACGATGACGTTCCCGGCGACGGCGGCCTTCGCGGCCGACCCGTGCAGGTTCCACTACATATGCGGCGCCGGAGGGGTGCCGTCCGTTGCCGGCGGTGGCGCGGTGTCGTCGGACGTGAGGAATCTCCTTGCCATTGCGCCCCCTATGGCTTGTGGACTCTCGCGGCCGGCCAGAGAGAGATCAGGAGATGCCCTGTTGGCTGTTGCTCGCCGGTCGCCGCGAGGTTTGGCAGCAGGCAGCAACGCTGTCGTGCTTTATATCTATTCGCTACGGACGGGAGCTAGGAAGAGCAAGCCATGGACGTCGCCATCGGCGCCAGCAGAGGATCTCCTCAAACTAATCTTCCGATGAGCGCGTGCATGCGCTGCAAATACAAAATAGCGGCGGTATCAGGCCAGCGTGCACAGCAGACGACGGTGAATGTCCAATCAGTTAGCAGCGTACGTACACATATGTAGCAGTCAGCTGATGGTCTGTATGCGACTGAAGAAACTACTTGTATATTTTTTTCCTTCAAGAGAACGAAGGAGAGCAGCATATTTTTGTATTAGACAGAAAAATTAAGAGCATCTCTAAGAGTACCCAAAATACATCCCAAATTTTTTTGTTTTGGAAGTAAATGAAAAATATGGCTCCAACAGTGGCCTATCCCAATGCCCAATCACTCCGCAGTTCCAAAACCGAAGCCATCCAAAGCTATATTTGCGACTCGAGGACAAGCTCCCAATCCCGCCACACGCCAGTCATATTTCGCCCCTCTTGGCTCCGTGTAGCATCGTTGGGCGCAGCACCCGGCGGGCGATGCCGACACAAGGTCCGTGGGGAGACGCCGGCGCAAGATCCGCGAGCCCTGCCCCCATCTCAACTGTTCTGCTGCGGCATCGTCGAGTTTCTGCAGCCCCGTGCAGTTGACCCGGCCCATGACGACCTCACGCTCAGCAGTCCGCCAGGTACAAATTCGAATTCTTGTTCCTCTCTTTGTGCTCACGCTCACGTTTTGAACTACCAGACAGTGTCTCCGGTCCGGCCAACGACACTTCTGTAACACTTCACGGCAAGTCTATGAAACCTTACGACCCAAGCTTCGTCTACAAAGGTCCTTAGGGCCATAAAAGACAAACCATATCCAAGTCAGGGAATGTCCAACCCTATCAATGTTGATAGTAGCAACAATGGTACCAATGAGAATGGACCTCAAGAGGCCGATATATGGAAGCGACCAATGGGTAAGAAGAAGGTCAAAGAAGCATTGCGACGGGGTGGGGGTGATGCTTATGTGGCAGCTTTAGATCATTTGTGGGCAAAAAAGAAAGAGTTTGATGCAGAGAAAGAACAGAAGAAAGAGGATCCCCTTCCTAGAAGCCAGCCAGAGGATGCCGCAGAAAAAGAAGAATAGGAAGACTGTTGCGGATCTCGCCCAGGAAGTAGCTGCCCTCGCAGAGATGTGTAGGGACATACATCGCACCAACAACACCCTTACTAGGTCTGTCCTCCATCTTCTCAAGAAGGAGGATGTTAGAAAAAAGCGAAGTGACAATGAGGATGTTGGTCGCGATCCTAAGAAGGGTAAGGGTCCTCTTGAAGTTTTAGTTAGAGAGAGCACAAGTATTAGTGTCAAGTCTGTTAAAGTCTAGTTTGAATAGTTTGGTTTGCTCTAAAGTTTAGATTTGTTTAAGTGTCAAAGTGTAATAAAGTTCTCTCCATATATTGAATAAAGTGATCCATCATTAATTTCTCTGGATATTTGTTTTTGTCTCCACCATGCTTTGCATACAAGGTAACATGAAGTAAGTGTGGGGGAGAAGAACGACGACCAAAACAGAATCTCCGACGACAAAATCTATGGAAAACAGAAAGTAACGTAACCAGAGTCTCGCACGACGAAGCGGAGCGCCACAGGGGCAAGCCGCGCGGCCCTATAAACAGGTCGGGCGGCCCACTGCTGGCCCCACCTCGGATGATTTCCGTCCACGGCTCGGTTTGCTTCCTAAACTTTCTATTTTTACACGAGTTGCTTTCCGTTTCGAATTAAATTGAAGATGCTCTGTTATAATATGCTTTCCAACATGAAAAGATGTTTTGCTTAGTGTTAACCTAAATATGAGTGTTGCGTGATTATATTACTAGAAATCTTGTTGCTGTTGGGAGCTTAAAAGTACATCATGTTCGCTTAAGATGGATATAGTAAGAATAATGAGACCCTGATTCTTTATATCTTGTCGCTGGAGAGAATTTATTTCAAAGATTAAAACTGATAGCTAAACTTCTCCTTTGTGATGAAAGTTATGTCCCATTAGAGCCATAGGAATATTTGCGAACCCAGTTTATAAGCTGCTTCCTTTGTGTTATATATATATATATATATATATATATATATATATATATATATATATATATATATATATATATATATATATATATATATATGTCCCATTAGAGCCATAGCAGAACTAGCACGACTGTGTATGCCACATTTATTTGTCCTACAACATAGTATACATATACATAAGCTGAAAGTACAGGGTTATATATATATGCTCCTGAAGCAAGCAAGCCTGTGAGCATTATTCACATCACATCCAGAACGCCACTGGATCGTCTGCCGGGTTCCCACCTTTGTGAGATTGGTACCACAGGGACGCATAGCCCCGACGGCGGGTAGTCCGCAGATCTCCCAGCTTGTCGTACTTGAGGGCAAACGAGGTCATCTTCACGTCGCGAAAGTAACGGCCATCATGGTCGTCGTGCACCCGCCGGCGGGACTCGACCAAGCAGAAGTTGCTGTCGCCCTTGTACACGAGCTTAGCGCCAAAATGCAAGTCGTCCGGACGAAAAAGCACGTCGACGCCGAGCCTCCATGTGGGCACGGTGTCGCGCGGCTCAGCATCGGGCGGGACGTCGCAGCAGCAGACGCGGCCGGCAGCTCCATCCTGTTTGTACCAGCAGATCCCAACCCAGGCGTCCAGCTCCCTGTCATAGTGGGCTTGCCCTCTGAACGGCAGGGTCCACTCGCCGAGGTAGGTCCAATCCAAGCGCTCCATGTCAAAGGCGTAGGTGCTGCACCGGTCGCCGTGAATTCTCGCCGGACTAACGTCGGGGTTGTAGCCCCACACTGACATGAAGACTGTGCGCCCGTCCGGGTGCACGGCGTAGCCGCCGACGGAGGTGGAGTCGAACGGCTGATCATGTTCGATGGTGGTCCATGACCATGCGCCGGAGAGCGCCGCCGGCTCCGGCCCCAGCACGTCGACGAAAGGGTAGGAGAAGCACAGGAACCTGTCCCCGACGGAGGCGTACACGGGTCTCTGGCCATGGTTACCCCGGGAGTAGGTGTTGGGGCACACGGTCATCGACAAGGTCGCCGTGTCCAATACGGGGATGCCGGGGCTGGATTTCGCCGGATTCATTGCGAAAATCTTGGTCTCATGGCCCGCCACGAACCACGCGCACTGGTACGCCTTGATGCGGACCAGCGGGGAGTCCGCTTGTTGGCGAGGGCTGTTCTTGTCGTCGGCGTCGGCGTCGGCGTCGGAGACGACGAAATCCTCCTCGCTCACTCTGTAGATGCTGTAGCCTTTATCCCAGTCGTCCAGCACCAGATAGAGATTATGCTTCTGCTGCACCGCCGCCGCCGGCTTGGCCGTGCCACACAAGCAGCGACCCGACGATTGCGTCCTCATCTCCATCTGCGACTTGCCCGACCCTTCTACCTTGTCTAACGTGAGATCCTGCGCCCCAAGATTTAATTTACACAACCTGGAACGCAATATGTATGGACTTACAACTTGCATATATATATGCCAGGAATCGCGACTCCTAGCCGGAATCGGACTGCACCCCGCGAACGAATCGGGACCCAGTAGTTAAGTCGGATCCCAGACGGAAAAGAAAATCAGATCCGAAAGGGAAAACTCTTGATTTCTTTTGGCAGGCTAATGGGCCGTAAAGATTGTTAAGCGTGCCGTCGGTCTGGTCGGTTTTTTTTTTAATCAGCTACTCCTGGGGTTTTCAGGTTTCGGCATGTCCGGGCCTGCCCAATGCACCGGCTGGTCGGGTTGGGTTTGTGCAAGATATTCTCCATCTTTTTTAACAGAAAACCTCAACAACCAACACAGATAAAATCATAAAAGTGGCACCTTTGCATGGCAAAATTATGACCAACACAGGACACGTTGGGTGCTATTTACTACTAGTAGTTAGGGTAGTACAAGATTGGAGAACCATATGGAAGAAAAAGAGCAAATGCAACTCCAAAGTTCGAAACACGGCCTTATTACGACATTTCAGGGGTTCTGAAGCCTGAAGTGCCCGACGCTATGCAGCAGTGCACCTTAGCTCCAGCCTCCAGCAATATGCATGGCTCAAAAACTCCCAAGCAGCTTCTTTATGTCCTTCTGCAGAGACTCGCAACGCAAAAGATAGTGTTATGAGATCAGATGATAGAGGAAAGCTCAACGAGCAGAGCACAATCCCAGCAGTGCTGAGGTTCAGAACTTACCTGGATGCTCAGTGGGTAAGTCGTTGGGGCGTAGCGCTCCGCAACACGCCCCTGTTTGTCAACCAAGAACTTGGCAAAGTTCCATTTGATGTTGTCGCCAAAAGGGCCGGTTTTGCTGGACTTGAGGAACTTGTAAATCGGCGCAGCATCCTCACCGTTTACATCAACCTTACATGAAAAATGGAGGTAAAATTTTATCATTGATTCTTGGCTGTTTTCAGCTTAGAAACGTACAAAAGGAGGTAGAAGTATTATGTGTGCGCAATTGTACCTTGTCAAAAATTGGATACTTGGCCTCGAAGCGAGTGCAAACAAACTGGACGATCTCCTCGTTTGTGCCTGGCTCTTGCCCACCGAACTGATTGCATGGGAAAGCAAGGATCTCAAAACCTGAAGTCACACATCAAATTTTAGGACGTTATCAGTAAACATGGTTCAACTAATCTGCATGATCAACTGAGAGCATAAATAAAAGAAAGGTACTCAATGAATTCGAATATAACCCACCCTGGTCCTTATACATCTCGTATAGCTGGCCAAGCTCCGTGTAGTTGGAATTGGTCAAGCCACTGCAATGGTTACAGACAAGCAGCTCTGTTAGTTCAACATTAGCAAAGTTTCCTTTTGAAAAACATTACCTCGGCGAAGATTCATGAGGATATGAAGCACAACAGTACAAACCAACAGAAAAAAAGGAGAAACTGTTCCATGACGCTTAAAATGAAACAGAGAGGAGCGATAAAGATTGCTATGCATACCACCGAGATGCGACATTGACGATGAGGAGAACCTTCCCCTTGTAGGTGCTCAGGGGCACGTCTTTGCCGCTCGCATCCTACGCGCAATGCAAATGCATACATCTTTTGAGTCACGACGAATCACAAACGGAAACATATCAGGTGCAAACCAACTTTTTCGTGCAACCCGTGCAAACTAAAATCTAAAGGGAAAAGTCCGGTTTACACCCTCCAACTATCGCAAAAGTCCAATTTTCAACCTTCAACTACGAAACCGGACAACATAGGACATACAACTGTCAAAACCGGGCAAATTTGGTCTGAGGTGGTTTTTGAAGGTGGTTTTCCATTTTGTGAGAATTAAAAATATTCAATTTTACACTAAAAAATTTATAAGTAATTTATTATAAATAATTTATTTTAAGTTAAAAAATTATGAAATGAATATCAAAAGTTTTCTAAAAATATAACTTATTTATTGTCACATGACTTGTAAGCTATTCAGATATAATTTTATTATATTCATAATATTTGGTTGCTTGCAGTTATGTCTATTATTTTTAATAACTAAGATTCAAATGGAGCAATAATAGATATGTTACATTTTTAGAAAAATTTTGGTACTTGTTTCATATTTTTCTGATTTAAAGTGAATTAGTTTTGATTTTTTAGATCTAATTAGATTTATTTTTTTTTAGAAAATACAAAACCGCCTTTAAAACCACCCCAAGGAGCAAATTTGTCCGGTTTTGACAGTTGGATGGCCTATGTTGTCCTATTTTGTAGTTGAAGGTTGAAAATCAGACTTTTGCGATTTCGAGAGTGAAAATTGAACTTTTCCCAAATCTAAACCACCGGATCAACATCTAAAGGGCATGGGAGGATTGGGTAACTTTACAATTAACCACGCGTGTCTTGTGCATTAGTAAATAGTAAGGGAGCAGGCGGACCTTGACGACGAAGTCGTGGACGGAGCTGGCAGCAGCCATGCTGAAGCTGAACCGCAGAGCAACTGAGCAAGCAGCGCGAGCGAGCTTGCTAGCAGGCCGCTAGCTGAGACGCTGAGCAAGTGAGCAACGGTGCACGGTACGGCGCCGGGGATGCCGCCGGATTATATAGCGGACGGGCTGCGCCGCGCCGCGGCTGCTGGCTGCGCGCGCGCTTGACAGTTTCGTCGCCGTGACGCGGCCGGGTCGCTGTCGCGTTGGGCAGCCGGTGTTGCGCCACCTGAGGCACAGAGGCAGGCAGCGGCAGCTGGGCGAGATTCTTGGTCCGTACAAGGAGATGGAACCGGGAATGGTGGCGCGGGAGGGCATAAACCCCAGCATCTTCCCTCCTCATCAGCCTTGTGCCCTTGTAGTTAACGCCCGAAAACATCATTAGCACGGGTTTATTAATTTGGCTTCGTGTTTAGTATAGAATCCGACAGCAGGTAGAAGATCAAGAATACGTACGAATACTTGCTTCCAGGTTTCCATGGGCAACTGTCCAACAAACACTAGAATGTGAATACAGGCAAGAACATCAGCAAAATGATCCAGTTTTTTTACTGTTCTACAAGCGTAAGTGACGAGGTTTCTTACTTGAACTCTCTTAATTGACTGAACACCTTCAACAAATCTGACATCATCAGGAGTAATTGCTGTGTAGCATGACATGGTTTCCATAATATGTTGATAACTCCAATAGTTTTTAGTTTTGTAACATGTATATAGTTACACAGCCGGAACACGTAGGGAACATGTTTACATGATAACAGAAGAACTAGAGTTCAGAAATGTGAACATCCTTCGGCACATAATTCTTGTTTTTGTAAAGATGAGAAACGGCTGTATGGATAAAACTGACCCAAAACGAGGAGAAAACTAAAATGCATGTATTTTGCTTGTTTCACTTAAGATGAATGGTAATTATTTTCAGAGACAGGGTTGCCATTTCATTTATTGCACATAACACTTGCCATCTTGGGGAAAAAGTTGTGCAAAATGATGTCCAAGAGGGGGAAAAAGGCATCTCTTCCAGTTAACCAAAGTACACTGCTCCCTATTTGAACAGGAATGAATGTTATTTTCTCAGGCACCATGGGCCGTACAAAAACATGTCTCCAATGGGGTGAGGAGCTAATGATGATATGAAATATGATTTGCTTTATTTACGGATGGGCCAGCATCATGAATTCTGACATCACAGGCAACCAATGAAACTCAGATGTGGCAGCCTGAATGCTTCAAGAAACATAGCTAGCATGGGGTTATCAATCAGAAGGGCCAATCATTTTCTCTGGGACGACAAGCTCATGGAATTCATCTTCCGTTAATACTCCAAGATCTAGTGCAGCTTTCTGAAAAAGGGGGGAAAATATTAGTATATGAAAGTTTTAAAAGCATATTATATGCTGGAAAAAGTTTAAAAACGTGCAAAATCAACAAGTTATAATTTTCATGGTGATATGACAACATTAACAAGCAGCCTAAGAGGATAAGAGAGATTGGAGAATGAACCAATATCACAAGTAGTGTCCTGATCCAAATAACAAGTTTCAGACATTTAATGCCTAAAGAATTGAATGGTAGGGGTAAAAGACATGAACTTATAATGTGTGCAGTGTACAAATCACCCTAAAGCTTAGCCTAAAAGAACAAAGCTACACTGCAGAGCAAGGCCAATGCAAACAGAAATAAATAAAGCAAAGGTCACCTTTAATGTGGTTCCTTCTTTGTGAGCTTTCTTAGCTACAGCTGCAGCATTGTCATAGCCAATTTTCTGCATTCATTCCATAATTCAGTGTGATTCACAAGTTTTTACATAAAAAAAACAGACTAATGCAAAGTTGCATTTTACTTACAGGATTCAAAGATGTCACCAACATCAGAGACTGAACAAAAATACCAAGAAATTAGTAATACACCTTATGTTGAAAATATATGCAAGTGTCTCAGAAATCCTGATAGATCGTTACCTCATGCAAAAGCTGTGAAATTCTCTTATGGTTTGCTTGAATTCCCCGGACACAATTTTTCTCGAAGGACACAGAAGCATCTCCCAACAATCTCAATGACTGTTGAAAAAGGAACAGTGAATAGGTTAAATTATAACATGCTTGCAGTGAAAGCATGAGGCTAAAGTTAACAAATTACAGTAACAATATAAGGCTATTCAAATATTAGTTCCTATGGTAGTTAAGCATATTTAAGTATGGTAATAGATATCATACTCGAAGTAATCCAGCTGCAATCATTGGCTTGAAAACATTCAGTTCAAAATGCCCATTCGCACCACCAACTGTAACACCAACATGATTACCCATAACCTGCAATACCACAAATCCAAATTGCTGAAGTTTAGATGCAAGTCAAATGCATTACTAAAAAAAGAAAAATAATAAGACAACACAACATGGATGATGGATCGGTAGCAGTTCCATTCAGGTACCAAAAATCAATTCTTATTTACGGAAGGTAAAGGTTAAGAACTCCTCACAGAACCATATTCCATATGTCTAGTATACTATATTAGCAGCATTTATTTGTACTAACACAACTGTTTTTCATCGGTGGATATCCAGATACTCAGGTTTCTTATCTAATGTTGAGTTTTGAAGCAGGGTAAAAGGCATTTTGTAGACAAATAAACAACTTGATTTACTAGTGTTCCTAGAGAAAATGAGAACCACTTATCTCTAGCAAGGTTTCTGTCTAAGCAGCCTAAAAGAGTACAAAACATGAAGATAACACCATAGAACCATTTAGTATCTTAAATATATATGACTAGAGTAATTGTTTTTCAGATAAGCAATAGCTCTCCATCAAGAGGACAAAGCAAACAATAAAATCCTTTTTCATAAAATTAAATAGGGTACCTGAGCGCAAACCATGGTCAGAGCCTCACACTGTGTTGGATTAACTTTTCCCTGAAAAATAGTTGAACCTGGAGTTTTACCATGGTGTTTTAATTAAAAACATGTTACAACCATACATAATACATGAACAGTCTGCTTACAGGCATGATGCTGCTCCCAGGCTCATTTTCTGGCAGGATTAGTTCACCAAGACCACAGCGAGGGCCACTGTGGTCGTGTAGGAAATATTAAGCGCATGCCCCAGAATACTAGAAAAAATATTTGACATATAAGAAACAGAGGATTGGAAAAATGACCTTCCCAGCAAGCGTATGTCGTTTGCTATCTTCATAAGGGACGCAGAAATTGTGTTTACGGCACTACTGCTCTCAACAAAAGCATCATGTGCTGCCTACTTGAGCCAAAAACAAAAAAAAACAAAAACAAAAAAACAGATGAGAACACACAGTGATGAAATAATACAGACCAATCAATACAAATCTAATTAAAAAAAAAGTTCGCAAGATGATAAAACTGAAATCCTGGTTCTAAGTCCAGTATCCAAGCAAGAAAAGGAAGGATTTCTAATACAGAGAACAAAGCCCACCAACTAGCATCAAATAAAACATTAGAAAGTGATGTGCATATTTCAAATACTCAACTTGAAAACAGAATATGTATTATTCGGTTGGTTTTGGTTTGTAACTAGTTGTTTTTGTTTTCTCAGGCAACATCATTTACCAAATGCCCCTATTGATTACTATGCACCAATACTTTTCTCGCCCTACGTGCAAACAAGGCTTATACGTTCAACTACTAACCAAAGCTTCAAACTTGTTCTCAGCTGTCACAAAGGGTAGATTTGTTTCCTTGGCCACTGCAGCGGCAATTTTGACATCAAATCTGAAAAATGCAAATTTAAGTATTTAAGAAACAGCATGAATAATAAAGATTAGTGATGCAAGGAAAAGATTCTGTCTAAAGATATCTGAAATCAAGTCATATAGTAATGATTAACCATTTCAAATTCCAGACAGTACTCAAATCTTCATATATCAGTACTTTTAATCCAGAAACAACATATGTAAATGGAGGTAAACTAGAAAAAGAAACTTAATGGAACTAAATTACTAACAAATTAATCTGGATTATGCCATAACACACTGGATGATAGGGTTACATGGATTCATTTCCCCAAAACAATTTGGTGATAGACTAGTAAGAACAATAAATGAAATTGAGAATCCAAAAGAGAACAAATTAAATTTAGTTCATAATAGGTATTGACGTAACCAAACCATCTCAAAAATGAATTCTGAGATTACCCTTTCTTAGTGTTCAAGCCAGTTCCAACTGCAGTTCCACCTTGAGCAAGCTGCAAATCAAGGCAAATGATCGGTATGTATTCATTTGAGGAGAACTAAAATTAGTATCATACCTGGTACATCCGAGGTAATGTACAATTAATTCGGTCAATTCCATATTTGACCTACAAATAGAGTTCAAAACAGTTCATAAGTCTATCCAATAATCTCAAGTGCATGGTAATAATAAGAATAAAAGATATGGTGCAACAAACCCTACCTGTGTAGTGTAACCACTGAACTCCTGGCCAAGAGTTAACGGGGTGGCATCTTGGGTATGTGTACGTCCGATTTTGATTATGTCATTAAACTCGACAGACTGCACAGTGAAGTTAGCAAATTTGTGAGAACAGTGTATGTGCTATATAATATATGAAGAATATGCTGTGTCCTCTAACTACTGGTTCATTTTACCGGTTACGATATCTGCATTGTTTAATCTTATCAGTCAATTAAATGTTTATGCATTGTTTGTTCTATTTTCTAGAGAAATAAAGTAATATAAGTGCTGCTCTCGCAATGTAAAATGCTTATATGCAACAAACAGATGAAAAGAACACTAAAGTAAAAGGCACATGTACATTATAAAAAGAAAATTGGTCTCAAGTGATCACATGGGTATGGGATACCTCATTAGAATTAAAATCTTGATATCAACTTTAATTAATGAAAGTACTGTTACTAACTTGGTGCTTTGATGAGACTATAAAGGACTGCTACAGTGTGAACATGAGTTAGCGAACACTCTAATACTTGTGTGCAACTAATGCCAAAATTAAGGGTACAACAAAAAGATCCTTGACAAGTTTCCAAATTTATAATGTTTTTATCTTGAACCAAACCCGTAATGAACAGGCACAAATGCACAGTAGAATAGCTGATAAGATTCCTGGAAACTTTGTAGACGGTTCAGCAGTTGTGGTTTAAGAAGCAGACTACCACAGTCCACATATTGAAGCAAAGCCAATAGGTCAAGAAGTTCCTATGGAAGGAAGGAAGACAATAATACCTTTGAGTGAAGTGAATCATGCAACTGTTGCAAACTTGGGATAAATTTTGAATTGATCTCGACAGCAGCTGCTATATGCATAACCTGGATGTCAACAATATGAACAATAAACATCTGCAGCCAGCAGAGCGCATTGAAATAAATATAAATAACAGTTAAAGCTTACAGTGGGAAATGTATCATTGGAGGATTGTGACCTATTCACGTGGTCATTAGGGTGCACAAACTTCTCACCACGCTTGTGTCCAAGAATCTCAGCTGCCCTATTTGCAATTACCTAATTGGGGAAACATACCATAAGCAATTATGACATAGAAGCCAAAAAATAAACCAAGTGCACAACAATATATATATCTTAGAATTAGCTTAACAGACTAACTTGCATACAAAAAATGAGCAAAGAATATAACGTATGGGATAGTTTCTGTTACTGCAGTGTCTGGGAGTACAACTTAGCTTTACACACCTTAGCTGGGATTATTATTTGAAGCAACAGTTATATATATAACTCTAAAATTGACATGTTCAATACAATATGTGGCATAAAGTTATTGTATGGGTAGGGCATCAACCTCATTGGCATTCATGTTGCTTTGTGTGCCACTACCAGTTTGCCAGATAACAAGTGGGAAGTGATCATCCAGCTTTCCCTCTGCGACCTCCTCAGCTGCCTGCATTATCGCCTTGCCTATTGTTGGATCAAGTCCATACTCCATATTCACCTTCAAAAGTCAAAAGGAAAAGTTATCCATACATGCATGATATGTGAAAAGGTGGAAGTATATAGAAAAGTTCAAGCTGGCACTAAATGTGGTTTCTATCTGTTATCAACAGCGCAATCTGAATTTGGATAAAAACAGAGTACAAAGCATCTATCTATATGGCACACAACAAGTTGGTTCACAGAATTTGTAGCAAGCTGGAAACTGGAAGGAGAAAGTAGTCTTTTGTGTCATTTCCTAAGTAAAACGAAGTATAAGCTGTACTGTGATGAAACTATCATATTCCATTTGTAGCTACATATATTTGCTGGGTCAAACAAACAGGAAAATCCAAAACTGTCATCTCATCTCCAAAATGCTTTGGGCGCATCATGCGATAGTTATTACAATTCCTTCCATGAGATTACCGAAATCGCTTTTCAAGCTTGCAGTGCCCTACAAGTACAAGCAAAATAAACGCATCTACCCTTTACACGCAGAAATTTAAATACCTTAGCGGCGCACTTTTTGAGCACGCCAAAGGCGCGGATGATGGGCACGGGCATCCGCTCGCGCTCGCCGCCAATGTCGAAGTTCTGAAGCGACCTCTGCGTCTGTGCACCCCACAGCCTGCCCGGAACAGAACACAACAGCCCGAACCGTCAGATCAACCGCACTACCGCAGCATCCAGGCTGCCGCGACACGAGCAGATCAAAACGACGCGCGACGAACTAGATCAGCCGAACGGAGCCGCTCGGTATCTACGGGGGGGGAGGGGGAGGGGGAGGGGAGGAGGGAGCCACGCACTTGTCGTTGGGGACCTGGATGGGGCCGAAGGTGTCGCGCTCCTCGCGGAAGCCGGTGGAGATCGGGCGGGTCAGCGCCGGGCGGAGGAGCAGCGCGGCCGCGGCCGCGGCGGCCGACGGGGAGCCGGGCACGCCCGCGAGGCGGCGCAGAGCCGTCGCCATCTCGGGTGATTCTCCGCTGCGCGGGTCCGCTGCGCGGCGCGGGGACGGAGCGGCGGCTGGTGAATGGGGGAGAGGAAGGAGGGGCACGGGGAAAGAGTGAGGGAGAGTATCGGGGAGTGGGTTTAATGGGCTGATCTCGCGCGTGGGTTCTGTATCGGGTGGTGGAAGTTGGTTGCGGGGCTGCCTTGCTGGAAAAGTTGGATCTGATTGGCCTTGCTCGCGGAACGCTCTTTTGTTCAGGAATCAGGAATTCAGGATGCGAGATGGTCAGCAAAGCTATCGGCATACGTTGACAGTGACACAGCCCAATTCGGTCTCAGGGTCATAAGAATATATGAAATAAATAATATCAAACGATCAACATTAGATTCATTGTTTTCACAAAAAAAACATTAGATTCATTGTAAAATAATGTTTATAGTTTACTTCTTTGATATATGGTAGTAGATGCAAATATTTGTTCTAAATTTGGTCAAATTTGAAATGGTTTGATTTAGAACAAATTAGAAGTTATTTCAGTAGAGAAAATACTCCATCCGTTCTTTTTTATATAACACTGTTGACTTTTTTCTTCAACTTTGACCAATATTATTTAATTAATCAGTTAGCTAAATGAAGTGAAATGAGTACCTTTACGTCTATTATCAAGAGTCTCTTGAATCTAACTTGAAGATTTTGCTATTTGCATAAATATTTGTAGAAAAGGCAAATAGTCAAATAAAGAAAAAAAGTCAATGGTGTCATATATTTAAAAACGGAGGGAGTATATTTTTTATAGATACTTGCCGTAAAAGTGACACGTGGAAGTTCTTGTCACATCCAGTGGGCTCCTATTCGTGACATGGAAATATATTGTACTCCACTTTAGTTTTCGTCTTTTCGACATGGGCATATACCCAGGAGTACTTGGGACTTAAGTGACGCACTTAACGAGGTTAAAACTTAATATATATTCTAATAAATTAGGGTCTTATGTTAGATTGTGTGTCGATTTCAAAATACTACTTACATTTTATTTAACTCTAATAATGTTATTATTGGAAAAGCCACATCGATGCCTAGCTTGCCATCACCCACCTGGCCTAGTTAACAAGTACGGAAAATTATTGCCTCACGAAAATGGAACTCAAAACTAGTCCATAGTTTCAAGTGATGACTGATAGGAAGTTCCAACTGGGCCACCCAATATTCCTGGCACGTTACATGGCAAACGTATATAAAATGGTGGTAACCAAGACAACCTCGTCTTCTTCCTTTGGTTCATGAATCTCCGTTTCATGATTCCATATTTTTTCTCCAGGAATTACATACTGTCGATTTCATAATGGAGATAGTCAGATAGGCTGCAATTTCAGTTACTCCAGGTAAACTCAGATACAGCTAGCTGCCAAACGTTTGCAAGGATTGCTTCCATATGTACACCAACCAACACCATCTTTGCAACGTCTGCGCCAGCAGTTAGCGCTCAGAGTTTCGACAGCGCAATGTCCATCACTTCAACGAAGAAGTCTGCATGCAGAGATTAAAAGCGATTAGCCCAAATGCTATTAGATAATTAAACTAGTGTTAAGGATTGTTACCGAGCAGATTAACGTACCAGCATCTTCCTTGCTGAAGCACAGAGGGGGTGTGATCCTGAAGACGTTCCCATAGAACCCGCCTTTCCCTACCAAGACGCCCATATCTGAACACAGGAAGTGGCAGCGTTTCATGTTAGAGAACTCTATTCGATCTCGGCGTTAAAGGATTTCTACTGCTCAAGAAACAAGAAGAGGTACCTTTCATGTGTTCCATGGCGTTGCAGATCTCCTCTCTGGCCGGCGTCTTGAGCTGGCGGTCGGTCACGAGCTCGACGCCGAGCATGAAGCCCGTCCCCCTCACGTCGCCGATGACTGCAAGAACACAAAGGGGACCGATTGAGCGGGATCGTTGTCAGAAAGATAGATAGAAGCTCTCGAATTCTCCACGGAACATCTCGCTCGAGCTCGACCGGTCCGACGGAGATGCGAGCCTCACTTTCGTGCTTCTCCTGGAGGCCACGGAGGCGGTCCTTGAGGTAGGAGCCGATGACGAAGGCGTTCTCCTGGAGCCTCTCCTTCTCGAGCACCTTGAGCACGGCGAGCCCGCCCGCGGTGCACAGCGGGTTGCCGCCGAAAGTGTTGAAGTAGCAGCGGCGGGTCAGCACCTGCGCGATCTCCGGCGTCGTCACCACGGCGCCCAGGGGGATGCCGTTGCCGATGCCCTGGAGAACATTATTGGGTTGGGCAGGCACGTCGTCGTCAGGTTCAGAGCGCAAGCCGCTGGGCAAGGAAACAAAGCAGGAGGAAAACTAACTAAAGATGAGGTGCCACTGCCAGGGCCCTGTACCTTGGCCATGGTCACAATGTCGGGGACGACGCCGTGGGTCTCGAACCCCCAGAAGTGGCTGCCGACGCGAGCGAACCCCGCCTGGACCTCGTCGGCGATGCAGAGCCCGCCGGCCTTCCGGACCTTCTCGTACGCCAGCGGCAGGTACCCCGGCGACACCTCCACGATCCCACCGACACCCTGCACTCACAAGCAAATAGCTTCATCTATTAGCTTCAACTTGCTCCTCGTGCGCCAGCGGCCGCGTCAGTGTAGCGCACCTGGATGGCTTCGGATATGAAGCCGGCGACCTGGCCGGTGGTGCCGAACTCGATGATCTCCTGCACGTCGCGCGCGTACTTCTCGGCGTCGGAGCCGAAGGCGCCTCTGTAGGGGTCCGGGTTCACGGCGTGGTGCACGCCGCTCTTCAACACCGCAGGTCATCAAAAAAAAAATCAGAGAACGGCTTCCATTTCAGCACAGATTCAGTAGTACAGAACCGCAGGTACCTGGACGACGTTGAACTTCCAGTTCTTCTGCGCGGTGGCGCCCATGGTGCCGGCCGCGTTCCCGTGGTAGGAGTTGCGGAGGGATATGATGTCGTGGGAGCCGGTGTACAGCCGCGCCATCAGGATGGCGAGCTCGTTCGCCTCCGTGCCGGAGTTGGTGAAGAACACGACCTGCGTGGGCATGCCGAGAACAAAACGGCATCATCAGGAAACGAGAGCGGCGTCGGCGCAGGACAGGACGCCAGCAGTCGCGTGCGCACCTTGAGGTCGCCGGGCAGCTTGGAGGCCAGCGCCTCGGCGAAGTCGGCGATGGCG
Source organism: Panicum virgatum (assembly GCF_016808335.1). Taxonomy (NCBI): domain Eukaryota; kingdom Viridiplantae; phylum Streptophyta; class Magnoliopsida; order Poales; family Poaceae; genus Panicum; species Panicum virgatum. The sequence goes on from NC_053153.1 coordinate 64,697,325, forward strand.
TGGTTGAGGTAGAGCACAGTGGAGTGCTGCAGGCGCCTGGCCTGCGCGGTGATCGCGTCCACGACGTCGGGGTGGCAGTGCCCGCAGCACACGGTGGCGATGCCGGCGAACGCGTCGAGGTAGCGCCGCCCGTGCTCGTCGTACAGGTACTGCCTCTTCCCCTCCACGATGTTCAGCTGCAACGTCGCAACACAACACAGCAACCTGGTTAGCATTCTGCCAAGGCTGGCTAGGCTATACCACAACAAGCCATTTTTCCCCTTGATTTTTTTTGTCGTCCAATGGGATCTTAATCCAGCCCCCAACCGTCTAAATATTTCTTCTTCATACTGTACACTTCTTTTTGCAAACCGAGTAGACAAGGGAGAATGTCGCCAAAGTTTGAAATTTGAATCGAGGGTCAAGAAAAAAAGAAAGGGAAAAGCCCAACCATCAGGAAACCGAGGAATTCTCGAATGCCACAAAAAAAATGCTAGTTTCTATTGCCGCAGGAATCAAGAACTGGCCGCCGGCATGGTGGCCGCAGATGGATAGATCTTCCTGGGATGGGATCGATCGACGTACAGGCTTGGAGTAGAAGTGGAACAGCGACGGGCTGAGGTACTCGGCGCGCTTGCGGGCGATCTCGGCGGCGCTCGGCCCGTCGTAGGGCAGCGGCACGTGGTCGAACGCCGGCATTCTCGGGGCGGCGGCGGCCGTCTCGGCCGCCGCGGCGAGGCGGGAGAACCTCCGCACCAAGTTCCCCGCCCCCTGCCGCATCATCGCCACGCGCCTGCGTCTATCCGCAGAACAATCCGACGAAATTATCGGATGATTCCTCCTCTCCTCCTCAAATGACGTCGGCTAATCGCGATTGGTTTTTCCCACTTGGGGCGCAGGAAGAGGGGAGAGGAGGCGTGGGATGGGCGTGATTTAGGAGGAGGACGGGAGGGGTTTATATCGCCGCGCAACAAACTGCAAAGCAACGCTGCGAAAAAAAAAATTGGCGTGCCAATACCTGCGGCCGACCAATGGCCAGCTGCCACGTCGACACGTTTCGAAAAAATTTGAGCCCGGTCTCGAATCTCAGGCGTGTAATCCGTTACGGATTTGCGAAATCATGATTCATGAGCAGCATGCGACAGTGATTCCAAGAATCTGAATTCAGGAGATGTTAGGGAATTTATGGGCAATGCATGCACAGCTGGCCCCAAGAATCTGGAATTTTTCCATTTCCTTTTCCGGGTGGTAACGGCGCGTTACCGTCGTGCTCGAGCGGAAAGAACAGGTGACGGTGCTCCAATTTTACCTGCGGGTCTCTAGTGATATCCCCAACCAATGGTTCATTGCACCTGGACGGAGTGGTGTGTTTGGCACCGTCCCAACTCTGCTCCGCTCCGCTGGTTGCTCCTCCCGGCCGCTCTTGCTTCCAAAAAAAAAAACGTCTGGTGGCACTCCACGGAGGCTCCAGCTCCGGGCAACGACAGTGCCGGACGCTCCACGGAGCACCAGCGGCCGTGAATCAAGCTCCGGCACCGCAAATCAACCATTGGCAACTTAGAACCGACCTCCACCGGCCGCGAATCAGGTGAGAATCGAACTTGGAATTGCCGTTTGGTAGCGCTTAACTGATTCTCGCGCGGAGCGGAGCCGCGGGAGCAGTAGCCAATCGGTAGCTTCTGTTTGCATTGGTCGATGGCGAATCCTAGAAGAACATTCATTCAGGCTGATTAATTGGGAATACACCTTCCATTTTAAATAAGAGGCTTGATACGGTGCTTGAGAGGAACCACTGGTTCCTCCCTCCGCAAATTATCTGGAGTGTTGATTTAATCGGGAGTGTTTTATTTTAATTGAGGGCAGTTTAGTCACTTTATCCGGTACAAATACATTTCGTTCTTCTCCTAACCCACGGTGACCACCTGGCCTGGGCCTTTCGCGACGGTGGCGGCGGCCTGCGTGTGGCCTTTCCCCGACGTTGGTAGTATGCACCCGGCCATTCCCCGGCGGCCACCTGCGCGCAGCTCTTCCCAGGGGCGGCGGCCTGTGCGCGGCCTTTACTCGACAGTGGCAGCGAGCAGTGCGCGACCCTCCCTCGACCGTCCCACCCGTAGTGGTGTTACATTAAAATTCAGGCTACGGAATCAAACAACACGAACACAATCGCGGAGTGTTGAGATCATTCTAACCCACCTAACGAATCGAATTCTAACTCTTTGTCATCACAATTCACAAGTCACAACCCCAGGGACATGCGGCAGCAGGGCCTGGCCGGCGCCGGCATTGGCACAGTCCATCGTTTTTATTCTCCAAAGTGATTTATATTGTTTAATGATAAAAAGGTATGAAAAGTACTAAAATACCCTTAAGATCATTTCCATATGTGGTTTCTGGCCCACAAAATAATAGTTCATGGTCCACATATTTAGTTCTTCATAACTGGTTCCTCCCACTTTTTAACCATTGGATGTGGATCCCTCAATGACTCATAAAATCTCTAAGCACAGTAAAATTTCTCTTTAAATAATTTTTTAAAACAGGTTTTAGAATTATAGGGATTCAAGACATATTTTAACTGGATTGGCATATAGCTTAGGCTCCTACAGCCAGAGGTGACGTCACGTGTAAAAATTTTTTAACTACTAACTAAGCTTAAAATTATCATATAATTCTGAGAAGTTATTCCGGTCCTGAAGGAGTGCACCATGGTCAATTTGGAATTGGCTTCACCCCTTGCTACAGCGTCTTTCTAGACTCCTAGGTGAACATATGGCAGGTGATTTTTTTAGAGTATGGTCAATCCATCTGGTCCCATTGGAATTGGATTTTCTTTCTCCACCTTCAGCTAGCAATGGTGTTTTGTGATTGTAAAATTGCTGATGAGTGTCACGAGCCAAGAATACGCTGTTTACGATTATTTAAATGTGGGTCTCACAAAATAACTATTGTTTTTAACTTTTTTTTCTTTGCTTGAATACTAAGACCCCGTTGCACCCTAATATCCTATGAATTCCACACGTAAAATTGAGTTTAATCTCACATAAAAAAGCCCCTCTCTTTAATAATTCATTTAGAATTTCATGTCCACGTTACATTTATGTTGTTACTGAAAATAAGCAAATCCCAAATTCAACTGTTAGGTCCTTTGCTTGACCTGGAGAACCAACGACTATGACAAGGAACATATTAACTCCTGGTTAGCCAGAAGAACTTGCATCCTTCCTATGTAAAATACGTGTCCATTTGTCTAAAAAAAATACATGTACATCCAGTCATTCGCATTCATGCAGCGCAAACCGAACCCATATCTGTTTTTCAATGCACTTCTTTTAGATGGACTCAAATCAGGCCCTGTTTAGTTCCAAAAATTTTTCTACAGTACCCGTCGCATCGAATCTTCGAACACATGCATGAAGCATTAAATGCAGTTGAAACAAATAACTAATTATACAGTTTAACTGTAAATAACGAGATGAATCTTTTAATCCTAATTAGTCCATGATTGGACATTAATTGTCAAATAACAACAAAATGCTGCAGTACCAAAAACCAAAAAATTTCGCAAACTAAACACACCCTTATTAGTCTCATCACACATAACACATATTCCTCTCAAAATGCAACTGAATCAGGTTGTTTTACTTATGTGTTCCATCGGCCTGCAGTGTATATATGGAGTATGTGTATATATGCTCAGGCACGGGTCCAGAATTTGAGAGTTGGGTATTCAAAAATTCAAAAAATATAACTTTTTTATAGCTCAACTTTCATAAATTGCAATGATAAGTTTCAAAATAAAGACCGAATTTATCACTAGTCCTCTCACCTTGCACTCAAGCTTGATTTCGCTCAGACCTGCTTATGCTTGCTCCTCCATGCCCCACATGAGCACAATTGCTGGAGCGGCGGAGCTGTGGAGGCCCTACCACGCTGGGCGAAGTGGTAGCGCAGCACCCTGGCCTCGTGCTCCACGCCGTGCACGCCTGAGTCCTGGGCCCCTATTTGACTGCGGGGCTGGTCAGGCCTGGTCAGGCCGTTGTCTGCATCCCATGGCCCGACCAGCTACCACGCCCGTGCGGCCGATCGTCTACCCGGTCGCGGAGCCCCTGCTACGGTTCGTCTTCGCGACCGATGAGTCCCTACCTTCATCTGGCCTCATCGATGGCGCCCTTGCCATCAGGATTGCCGATTTGAGGAGCAAGGGTTTCGGTCTTGCGGCTGGGGATTGGAAAATTGAGGGACCGAGGAGGCACACATGCGCTTGGCCAGTCGATCAGGCTGGCTAACTGGATGCCTGACCACTAATGGACCTGTGGGCTGTTGTGAGGAGAGGTGGGATATGTGCTACCATGATTTTCAGCACCAAGCAGAACCTAGAAGTTTAAAATCCTATTATATTATGTAATGTTCTTATTTTTTATTCATATACATATGCTACACTACATATATAAAAAGTTTTGCCAAAAATAATGGGTATTCACTTGGATACCCTTGCTACCACGTACGCCAGCCACTGTATATGCCGATGACACCATTCTCCAGCATATGTCAAGTGAACTAGCTGAAAGGTGCGCGATGGTGCAAATCGGTAAACATGATATTTCTTCCGTTAAGCAAATCAATGGATGACTATTAGACAAATAAGGTCTGACAACGATTAGGGAACACACTGTAATGACCACAGTCAAGCAAATACGTTTAGTTGCGATGAGACGTAACACATTTCAAAAGGTCACATCCCATTTTTGTTTATGTGATGATGCAATCACTACTACAGAATACATCATCGCAAACGCCCCATTACTGCCGGTTTGTTTCGAACCGACGGTGATAGTCTATCACCGCCGGTTCCAAATGAACCCGGCGGTGATGATAACATATCACCGCCGGGTCGTAATATTGTAAGGAATCGGGTGCTCTAGCCTAAGATGGGGAAGGGGTGAATTAGGCACTAATAAAAATTTTGACCTATGGCTCCAACTAGTTTGCACAAAACTTAAACTAAAACAAGCTATCTAGATGTGCAACTAGGTTGTTCTAGTGTGAAACCCCTATCCCAAAAGAGTTATGCTCTCTATAGCCTTTCCTAACAAAAAACTACTCTATGAAAGTAAAGGCACAAAGATTGCAAGTAATAAAAGCGGAAGCTTAAAGAGCGGGATAGGAGATAGCAAACTCTTGACGCGGGTGTTTATCCCGTCGTTCGGTTAGCCATAAAGGCACACCTACATCCACGTTATTGTAGCACTCACTAAGAGTATTGCTACTCGGCCACCAAATCTTTTCCGTGAACACAATCACGGTCACCTTGGCCCCAGGTTCCACTAAGGAGCTTCTCCACAAAGGATGGGGGTCTCCACGTCCCCCGCACAAAGATGTCGTCGCCGCTCCACACCAAGTCGGAGGGTCGATGACGTTGCCGGCGAGCTTCACGCTCCAAGGTGCCGGCACACCAAGCTCTTGTTTTGGTTCACTAGAGAACCACAGCACAAAGGCTCAAGGCCTTGCAATCACACTCACTAAGAGCTAACCTTTACACAACACTCTCAAAGTGTGCTAAGGGCTAAGGATATGATCTTGATGCTTTTGTATGGCTTGGAGATGTTCTTGGGTGTGTGTGGGGGATGTCCAGCAACTCCAGCAAGCTTCAAATGGCCGGGGTGAGGCTTATATATAGGCCACCAAGTCTTTTAGCCGTTGCTCCAACGGTCAGCAAAATTCTGCGTATCACCGGAAGAACCGATGCCTCTGGCTGAGGTAGCATCGGTTCTTCCGGTCACTCATAACCCGAAGTAGCCGTTGAACTCCTGACAGCTGACGCAGTGATCATCGGTTGAACCGATGTTTTGTACCGATGCATCACCGGTTCATCCGGTGCTTAAGAATCTTCTCCTGGGCGCTGACGTCATTGCACCGACGCATTACTCCGATGCACCGTCAGTTGAACCGGTGCTGAAGAATCTTCTCCTGGGCTCTTGACATCGTCTCTGGAACATAGGACGCCCAATGCACTGATGCCCCTTTTTGACCCGTCGGTTCAACCGGTGCCTATAGGCTGACTTGGCTTCGATTCCCTTCTGCACCAGAATTCCATAGCGTCGGTTCTTCCGACTACCATCGGATACACCGATGCCCTTGGCGTCGGTTCTTCCGGTGCTACTGACCGAAGAGCTTTCAGGGCGCTGCCCTGAGACCCGCGTAGGGGCGGCCCTTCGGGCCTTGCTACGCCTATCTTTTCTTTCTCTTTGTCATCACTTGATCCTAAAAGCCTGAGAATGGTCATCTTAACAATCATATTAGTCCAAGTGTTGTGTTGTCATTCGATCACCAAAATCACTTGAAATGGCATAAATGGTGCCATGTTCCTTACAAATATGACCCGGCGGTGATGTGTTCTCCACCTATTTTAATTCTTCTCACCTCTCCCCTCCCTTCATACCACCGCCGCCCCCACAGCACATGGCGGCTCGCCTCCCGCCGCCAGCCCACAGCGCACGCCGCCCCTCTCCCTTCATTCCTTCTCCTCCCTCTCATTCCCCATCTCCTCCCCTCTCCCCTCCTCTCCCTTTCTCTCCCCAGTGGCGGGGAGATCCACGCGCGGCCAGCCGGCCGCCGCGGGAGCTTGACCTCGGGCCTGCGTGGGAGCTCGGTGCGGGACATCCACGCGCGGGAGCTCGACCACGGCCATCGCGGGAGCTTGACTGCGGCCGGCGCAGGAGCTCGGCGCTTGCGGCCAGATCCACGCCGCGGCGGCCGTCACACAGGGCGCCTCCGCCGACCCTTCCCCTTCCCTCTCTGCGGCCGGAGCGGCAAGTGCGGCGGCGGCGGGAGCGGCGAGATCCGGTGCGGTGCCATGCGAATCGGCCTCTGTGAGGTGCGGTGCCCCTCCCCTCCCCTCCTCACGACTGCCCCTAACCTCGCCTCCCCTCTCTTCCCCTGCAGGTAGGGAAGCGGCGAGCACGCAGCGGCGGCACGGAGCAGGGTCCGGGGGCGGCGCGGAGCGGGCCCAGGGCGGCGGCGGCGAGCAGAGTCCACTGCAAGAGGGCTCGTGGGGCGGAGACGGGCTGGGAGTAGCAGGAGGGTCGGCGCCTCCTCTTTGCGGTGGTGGGCAGCGGGCAGCAGGAGGGCCGCTGCCTCCTCTCTGCGGCGGCGGGCGGCGAGCTGCAGGGGACCGCCACTTCCTCTCTGTGTCGGCGGGCAGCGAGCAGCAGGAGGGCTTTTTTTTGTTTTGGGACAGGTTCAACACCGCCGGTTGTGGAACCGGCGGTGATGGCCCTCCTTATCACTGTCGAGTTAAATCCAACACCCCTCAAAACCGGCGTTGATGGCCATTTTGAACCGGCGGTGATGTGGGGCGCTGGAGTAGTGAATGGTGGTTCTATGCATGCTTAATAATATGCAATTATTGATGTGAGCTTCTGGATCAATATGAGTAGATTTGTTACTCCACTATGGACTTGATTTTGTATTTTTCAAACACATACAAACAAACTGGTTCTTAAAATATTGTGCAAATAAAATACACTTGTCTCCTTGATTGTTAACTTCTCTCATAAAGCTTTGGATTGTAATAATAATTCTTCCTTTTTTAAAATTCACATCCTAGTCCCTCTTCAGAAAACAAATGCTGCAGGCAACAAGTTGTTAGCTCAGGGACCGAAGGGGCAACCAGAGGGGGGGGGGTGAATGGGAGCCGATTCAGAAATTCTTGCAAACTGAAAATTCGGCTTAGTCCCAAAGTGCTGAAGAATCTTCTCCTGGGCTCTTGACATCGTCTCTGGAACATAGGACGCCCAATGCACCGATGCCCCTTTTTGACCCGTCGGTTCAACCGGTGCCTATAGGCTGACTTGGCTTCGATTCCCTTCTGCACCAGAATTCCATAGCGTCGGTTCTTCCGACTACCATCGGATGCACCGATGCCCTTGGCGTCGGTTCTTCCGGTGCTACTGACCGAAGAGCTTTCAGGGCGCTGCCCTGAGACCCGCGTAGGGGCGGCCCTTCGGGCCTTGCTACGCCTATCTTTTCTTTCTCTTTGTCATCACTTGATCCTAAAAGCCTGAGAATGGTCATCTTAACAATCATATTAGTCCAAGTGTTGTGTTGTCATTCGATCACCAAACTCACTTGAAATGGCATAAATGGTGCTATGTTCCTTACAAATATGACCCGGCGGTGATGTGTTCTCCACCTATTTTAATTCTTCTCACCTCTCCCCTCCCTTCATACCACCGCCGCCCCAACAGCACATGGCGGCTCGCCTCCCGCCGCCAGCCCACAGCGCACGCCGCCCCTCTCCCTTCATTCCTTCTCCTCCCTCTCATTCCCCATCTCCTCCCCTCTCCCCTCCTCTCCCTTTCTCTCCCCAGTGGCGGGGAGATCCACGCGCGGCCAGCCGGCCGCCGCGGGAGCTCGACCTCGGGCCTGCGTGGGAGCTCGGTGCGGGACATCCACGCGCGGGAGCTCGACCACGGCCATCGCGGGAGCTTGACTGCGGCCGGCGCAGGAGCTCGGCGCTTGCGGCCAGATCCACGCCGCGGCGGCCGTCACACAGGGCGCCTCCGCCGACCCTTCCCCTTCCCTCTCTGCGGCCGGAGTGGCAAGTGCGGCGGCGGCGGGAGCGGCGAGATCCGGTGCGGTGCCATGCGAATTGGCCTCTGTGAGGTGCGGTGCCCCTCCCCTCCCCTCCTCACGACTGCCCTTAACCTCGCCTCCCCTCTCTTCCCCTGCAGGTAGGGAAGCGGCGAGCACGCAGCGGCGGCACGGAGCAGGGTCCGGGGGCGGCGCGGAGCGGGCCCAGGGCGGCGGCGGCGAGCAGAGTCCACTGCAAGAGGGCTCGTGGGGCGGCGACGGGCTGGGAGTAGCAGGAGGGTCGGTGCCTCCTCTCTGCGGTGGTGGGCAGCGGGCAGCAGGAGGGCCGCTGCCTCCTCTCTGCGGCGGCGGGCGGCGAGCAGCAGGGGACCGCCACTTCCTCTCTGCGTCGGCGGGCAGCGAGCAGCAGGAGGGCTTTTTTTTTGTTTTGGGACAGGTTCAACACCGCCGGTTGTGGAACCGGCGGTGATGGCCCTCCTTATCACTGTCGAGTTAAATCCAACACCCCTCAAAACCGGCGTTGATGGCCATTTTGAACCGGCGGTGATGAGGGGCGCTGGAGTAGTGAATGGTGGTTCTATGCATGCTTAATAATATGCAATTATTGATGTGAGCTTCTGGATCAATATGAGTAGATTTGTTACTCCACTATGGACTTGATTTTGTATTTTTCAAACACATACAAACAAACTGGTTCTTAAAATATTGTGCAAATAAAATACACTTGTCTCCTTGATTGTTAACTTCTCTCATAAAGCTTTGGATTGTAATAATAATTCTTCCTTTTTTAAAATTCACATCCTAGTCCCTCTTCAGAAAACAAATGCTGCAGGCAACAAGTTGTTAGCTCAGGGACCGAAGGGGCAACCAGAGGGGGGGGGTGAATGGGAGCCGATTCAGAAATTCTTGCAAACTGAAACTTCGGCTTAGTCCCAAAGTGCTGAAGAATCTTCTCCTGGGCTCTTGACATCGTCTCTGGAACATAGGACGCCCAATGCACCGATGCCCCTTTTTGACCCGTCGGTTCAACCGGTGCCTATAGGCTGACTTGGCTTCGATTCCCTTCTGCACCAGAATTCCATAGCGTCGGTTCTTCCGACTACCATCGGATGCACCGATGCCCTTGGCGTCGGTTCTTCCGGTGCTACTGACCGAAGAGCTTTCAGGGCGATGCCCTGAGACCCGCGTAGGGGCGGCCCTTCGGGCCTTGCTACGCCTATCTTTTCTTTCTCTTTGTCATCACTTGATCCTAAAAGCCTGAGAATGGTCATCTTAACAATCATATTAGTCCAAGTGTTGTGTTGTCATTCGATCACCAAAATCACTTGAAATGGCATAAATGGTGCTATGTTCCTTACAAATATGACCCGGCGGTGATGTGTTCTCCACCTATTTTAATTCTTCTCACCTCTCCCCTCCCTTCATACCACCGCCGCCCCCACAGCACATGGCGGCTCGCCTCCCGCCGCCAGCCCACAGCGCACGCTGCCCCTCTCCCTTCATTCCTTCTCCTCCCTCTCATTCCCCATCTCCTCCCCTATCCCCTCCTCTCCCTTTCTCTCCCCAGTGGCGGGGAGATCCACGCGCGGCCAGCCGGCCGCCGCGGGAGCTCGACCTCGGGCCTGCGTGGGAGCTCGGTGCGGGACATCCACGCGCGGGAGCTCGACCACGGCCATCGCGGGAGCTTGACTGCGGCCGGCGCAGGAGCTCGGCACTTGCGGCCAGATCCACGCCGCGGCGGCCGTCACACAGGGCGCCTCCGCCGACCCTTCCCCTTCCCTCTCTGCGGCCGGAGCGGCAAGTGCGGCGGCGGCGGGAGCGGCGAGATCCGGTGCGGTGCCATGCGAATCGGCCTCTGTGAGGTGCGGTGCCCCTCCCCTCCCCTCCTCACGACTGCCCCTAACCTCCCCTCCCCTCTCTTCCCCTGCAGGTAGGGAAGCGGCGAGCACGCAGCGGCGGCACGGAGCAGGGTCCGGGGGCGGCGCGGAGCAGGCCCAGGGCGGCGGCGGCGAGCAGAGTCCACTGCAAGAGATCTCGTGGGGCGGCGACGGGCTGGGAGTAGCAGGAGGGTCGGCGCCTCCTCTCTGCGGTGGTGGGCAGCGAGCAGCAGGAGGGCCGCCGCCTCCTCTCTGCGGCGGCGGGCGGAGAGCAGCAGGGGACCGCCACTTCCTCTCTGCGTCGGCGGGCAGCGAGCAGCAGGAGGGCTTTTTTTTTTGTTTTGGGACAGGTTCAACACCGCCGGTTGTGGAACCGGCGGTGATGGCCCTCCTTATCACTGTCGAGTTAAATCCAACACCCCTCAAAACCGGCGTTGATGGCCATTTTGAACCGGCGGTGATGAGGGGCGCTGGAGTAGTGAATGGTGGTTCTATGCATGCTTAATAATATGCAATTATTGATGTGAGCTTCTGGATCAATATGAGTAGATTTGTTACTCCACTATGGACTTGATTTTGTATTTTTCAAACACATACAAACAAACTGGTTCTTAAAATATTGTGCAAATAAAATACACTTGTCTCCTTGATTGTTAACTTCTCTCATAAAGCTTTGGATTGTAATAATAATTCTTCCTTTTTTAAAATTCACATCCTGGTCCCTCTTCAGAAAACAAATGCTGCAGGCAACAAGTTGTTAGCTCAGGGACCGAAGGGGCAACCAGAGGGGGGTGAATGGGAGCCGATTCAGAAATTCTTGCAAACTGAAACTTCGGCTTAGTCCCAAAGTGCACACCCAACCCTAGAGTCCTAGGCACAGTGTGGAGTAGCTATGGAGGAGCTATACCAACACAAGAAAGCCCTAGGAACACAAGCAAACCAACACGAAAGCAAACAGCGAAAAGAGGCAGCAGAAAATACGAAGGTATACTCACCGGTTAAACCGACATGCACAAGGGCACCTCGTTGGTTTAACCGACGTGCAGAGCCTACAGCAGTGAAAACACCCACACCGGTTAAACCGACGCTACGGTTTAAACTGCGTCGGTTCAACCGGTGATAGAGCACCAGATGATCCGACAAAATCGATCATGAGCGCCGGTGTGGTTGTCCAGAGGGACACCAAAACTCAATCTAAAGCACCGATTAAACCGATGCTAGCAAAACCGAAACACCGGTGCAGTTGTCCAGAGACTTTGCAACACGAATCAAATAAACACCGATTGAACCGATGATAGAAGACTTCTATACACCGGTGCAACAAGCAGAACACCAAAACCCTAACACTCGAACTCTTACTCACTGGTTGAATCGATGCACCATGTTCAAAACGTCGGTTTAACCGGAGATAGGTAAAAACTCAGCCCGACGCAAAAACCCTGTTTTCAGCCTGCGCCTTGTCAAGAATTCGATGTTCGAGGGATCAAATCAAGTCCACATCTTACCAAATTTTGGGGGCATGATCACAAAGGACTTGTGAACACATCCATGGAAGGAATCGACGAATCACTCCATGGTTTGAGAGGAATCGAGGAAAAACCGAGCTAGAACGGGATTTTCTCAAGAACGTGAAAACTTCAAGAACTTCGATCCTAAAAGGCTCATGATTCCTAGAGATTTTGCACTAGGCAAGAGGGATTAGAATCACTTCAAAGAGCTCAAAGAACCATCACGATCTCATGCATAAGAATCGACAAAGGAAAATCGAATTCATCCAAAAGTAAGCACAAAGCGTACGAGATTGAAATGAATTCAAAACCCCGGAGGGCACAAGGAGGATTGGGCCTCCTTTCCCACACAATCTCAGTACAAAGTCTTCAAGAATCCATCCCTAAAATCCTAAGCCTAGAGAGGAAGGAGGGAGGAGGAAGAGAAGAACAGAGGAGGCGACTGGGAGGGAGGCGGCGGCTTGCTGTCCAGATGCCCAGAAAAAGAGAGAGAGAGCGGGGGGTGAGGGGGTTTTTAACCCCAACAACTCTCAACCCCAAAAGACTAAACTACCCCTAGACTTAATTAAATACTAGAAAGCTCGTAGGGGCAAAACCGGAAAAAGATACAAGGACTCATCCGACGGTCGAGGTTCTTTCTTCGAGTCAAAGTCTTCTCCGTGATGCCGCCACGTGGATGAAGCTCCGGTCCGCTGTTTTGGAGGGTCCGCGAAACCCAGGTAGGTGGCCGGTTTTGAGAAAACCGCCAAAACTCCACGCACGGGAAGATTCCCGCCTCCACGCCGTGGCCCTAGACGTCGTTCCTGCCTCACCCTTCTGACGGCCCTAGACGCCGCCCGACACCCGTCACCTCTTCGCCCGCAGCAAAGCCCTAGACGCCGTCGACGCCCGTCGCTTCCGTCAGTCCCGAGACCGACACCCGTTGTCACAGAACAGTCCAAATAATACCAATCAAGTGCAATAATTAACACTTAAACTCAAACCAAAATTACTGCACTCAACCAGTACACTCAGACCGCTTGCTGTAACCAGGATCGATTACACAGGAACTCTCACCAAAAGACAAGCACAGATGATTACCGGCAACAAAAGCGTTCAAAGCCATTTACAACCCGAGTTAAACAGAAGCACCAACTTAAACTACAACAAGCGTTTACAAGCTAGTTTTACAATTCAAACCTCAAAGTTCAAATGCAGCGGAAAGTAATTTAGAGTTTAAAACAAGCTTCAAAATACACTACGATAACCAACGTCGCAGACAAAGACGAGCTTCACACCTTGCCCACTGATGTGAGGCTCACCTGCCCGAACTTCATGGAGAAGACGGGACCCACTCGACCGACCAACCCGGAGGAAGTGGTTGACCGATCCACGAGGCGCAGATCTTCTCGGAGTCCTCCGAAACGCATCCTGCTAAAATATATGGCAACAACAAGCCTGAGTATTCTAATACTCAGCAAGGCTTACCCGACTATTGGTATATACTTAGCCGACTCCTAGACATGCAAAACTGTTTGGCTCTGGAGTTATTTTGCTGAAAAGCTACTAACAGTGAATCCTTAATTTCAGTATTTTAGCTCAAGGTTATTATACAATTACCAACTAGGTTTGCACCAACATCTAGAGCACGCATGGTTGATCACATTATCTTTTCAGAGTACCACGGCAAACATTCTCAGTTCAATCTCATTCCACTTCTTTACTACGATGTGACGAAGTGACCAAGGTTCTCTTAACCGAGAGAGATGGCGAATCGATCCGATTTAACCTTGCAAGGTGGACCTAACACACACATCACATATAGGCCCCGTCGGACCCTACGTGGCAACCCTTCACATCTGCACACCGAATAACCGAACTGCCCTGCGACTCGGGACTGCTAGCCCCACCGATACTAACGAAGGGTCAGCCATGAGTTTGTATACTAGCTCCACTGGTGAAGACAGTATCAAGTCCGCCTACCGGTGCACATATGGTACTGAGCTTACCGGTTTCGACTACCTCCTACTTCCGGCATGCGGTTAGTACTGTTCAAACTCGGTCAGCACGACCAACAATGGTACAGTCCTTAATCGACACAGGCAGAGGCTTACTTTCCATTCATTCCATATCCATAACCAAATCCATCTCCGCCCGGTCTCCATTTTTCCTTTCTTCTTCTCAAGGATTCATTCCCCAGAAACTTTTCCATAAGTAACAAGACATATATCTCGCGAGTGACAGGAATCACTCGACTTCTACCGAATCCTATTTAAGCATTGCAGTACTAACGACCTGTATACTAGTAGAGACACTGGGTAGCCAAGATTATGCATCTATGGTTTCAATCAAATCCTTGAATGTAAATGCACAATACTTTAAATATAACATGGAGTAATTAAAATAAGGGTCATGCTCCGGGGCTTGCCTTGCAGGTCAGCGGGGTTAGCGGCTTCTTCGGGAGCGCGCTCAGCGGTGTCCTCCTGCTACTCTCCTGCCTGCGGCTCCTGGATCGGCTCAGCAACCAACTCGTAGACGGCTTTGCTCGTGACGTCTAAACATATCAAAATGATACCATGCAAGAATTAAAATGGTGCAATGAAATGATGCAAGTGCTCATGATGAAATGACAACACCGAAAGAAAGATTATTTGGCAGCACAAAAAGGAAAACTGCGGTTAGGAGCGAAACACGCGCAGGAACATGCATGAATAAATCACAAAACTTTACTATCATGAAAATACATTGATAACACATGCAAGAAAAATTTATTAACAATTATTGAGAAAACAAAAAACATTTACTTTGCTACTAGTTATAATAAATCGAGCATAAATGGATTTGCAACACACGCAAAGCTTTTACCCATGGAAATTTTTCAGTGAACTACATGTGCCACGAGTAAGCTACTGCATAAATTTCATAATTTTTAGAGCAATGGAACAACCGACATTAATTAAACTAGCTTAAACACAACCCAAAATTTTTAGCAGGGCAAAAGTGACATTTCCCAAGCACCAGTATTTTTCTTCTGAAGATCTTGATTTTAGAAATCTAAAAAAATTTATTTCGTATTTTTCTCATTTTTCTCCATTTTTCTACAAATTACCAAACTTTCAGCCAAAAAAAATAAATAAACATGGAAAACAAAATGTAAAAGAGGGGGGCTGACGACTGGGCCCCACCCGTCAGGGAGCCCAGCCCGCCCCCTCCCTCCCCTGCTTTGCTCGCCCGGCGCACGGCCAGGCCACCCCGCGGCAGCGGCGTGCCTTGCCGGCGAGGGCCGGCCGGCGGCGCGGCGACACTGGCCCGCGGCCAGGGCGGAGCGAGGATGCGGGGCGCGCGCGGGGCAAAGCACAGGGGCGCGCGGAGCAGAGCGGTGGCGGCGCGGGGGCGCGGCGGTCCGGCCCGGCCGTGGCCGGCAGGCGGCGGAGGCGGGGCGCTCACGCGGCTAGGGGCCCAGGCAACCCCCGAGAGCGAGGCGGCGTCGCGCGAGGCCGCGCAGAGGCGACCCGTGGCGGGCCCAGCGGCGGCCATGGTGGAGTGGCGACGTTCCAGAGGTGGCGGCCGCGGAATCCGAAGGGGAAAAGGTCGGGGAGAAGGAGGAGAAGGCAAGGAACCTCACCGTGCACTCGAATCAAGCTAAGGAGGGCCGGGAGAGAGAGCTCGATGAGGGGGCGAAGCTTCAGGCGGCAACAATGGCGGCCGCGGTGGTCTGGACGCCGATTTGGCCGGGGAGCGGCTCAATCGAGCTCGAGAAGGGGTGGTGGAGCTTCGGGGCGAGGCTAGGGAGGTCGGGGCGCGGAGGATTGAAACGGAGTGGCGAGGTTCGGCTGGAGGGACGTCGACGGCGAGCTCTGCTCGTCTCGGCTCCACGCGAGCGCGAGGAAGGAGAAGGAGACAGGAAAGAGAAGCATCCAGGCTCGTGAGCGGATAAGGGCGACGCAGTGCGAAGGGCGAGGATCGCCGGCGGTCGTCGCGGTATGGGCGCCGAACACAGTGACGAACAGGGAATCAACAGTGGAGTTTCAACGAATTTTGACCCAACTTTAACCAGCCGAAACTCAAATTTCCGTATAGGAACTTGAAATTTGGCCAAAATAAAGGTTGTAGAGGAGGAAAAGATCTACAACTTTGCTTTTGGGCGAAAGTTGATTTGGAGCTCGGATTAGGGAGAAAAACGAGATCGAACGTGGCTAAGTCGAAAGTTACTATGCGAACTCGATTATCGCTAATGACAGTGATTAACCCTGATTAGCAATTAAACACATGATTAGCACCAAAAGATTAACACCGGGTGTTACACCCGTGCCTCCACGACTTGGCGTCTTCAACCGCCGTCCGCCTCCTTGGTTTTGTGGCGCAAACCAAGAAACCCGCCTTCCATCGCCGCTTGCGCCCTCGATCCAGGAGTGGACGCCACAGCCGCCGCCCGGCACGAGCTCCGGTCCCAGCTGCCCTTCACCGCCGTCCACCGCACGGTCCATCGGCCACAGCACCTCCACTGCAGCTCACCGTCGACACTTGACGCCCGTGTACCTGCAATCCAAAGACCAAGCACACGATCACACCGCACGGTTGACAATTCGCTCATCACAAGCAGGATAGAGTACTCTCATTCCTCATTAGCATTATTGGTTCAGGGGGTGGTGCATTATTTGGTTCTGGCGTCAGGACTCAAGAGTAGTGTCTAGTGTGTGCTTGCTTCCTAGTTGACTTCACTACAATATGAAGTCCTTTATCTGATGACAGAGTAGCTGGTAAGCATTCTTTGTATAATCTTTCCTTGGAGATGTGATCAAGAAAACAACCACATTGCTTGCTCAGACATCACTAGCCTTTTCCTAACATGTCAGTTTGCATCACTAGTCACAAACACACCCACACCCACACCCACACACACACCACTTCCCTTCCTCCCACTCTCAGACCCTGGCATAGAACCAAAGTACATTGAATGTGGACGCAATACACATTATATGCATCCCGTTCATCTAAGGCAAAAGGCAATGCTCATAAGCTAGGCTTATCACCTACTACTAAAGCCAGGATCGTCACGTCATCATCGGTCATCGACACCTCCATAATCATATCAAATATATCTAGGCGCGGCGAGACGACAGCAGAACCGGGCAGCAGCTGCACCCGTGTCTACCGTCTAGTCGCCGTCTTCCATTTCCCTTTCCTTGGACGCTGTCCGACCCAGTACTACTTGATGAGCTAAGATAAGTTATTAGAAAGAGAAGGCCACATCAATTGGGTATTTGGCCGGCTTGTGCTGTCCACGGCGCCGCTGCGTATAGATGATTAGCAGATCTGAACGCCGCTTTAAGCCGGCGTCAGTTGATGGTGACAATCAAGGAGCAAGTTTAATCAGCATGCTGTCAGCCTGTCAGGTGTGTGGGTGATTAATCTTTTTTTAGGAGCAAGTTTAATCAGCACGCTGTCAGGTGTGTGTGTGATTAATCTTCTTTTTTTCTCCTGCTCCTCGTAGTAGGCCGTGATGATAAGGACGCACTAGCGCAAAGTTAGCGTGGCCATTTATTTAGCATGTATGTGCGTGATGATGCGGAGGTGTTTACTTGGGTTAGTCGACAGGGGATTGGTGCTTGTTGGCAAATGTCGATCGAGCAGGGAGAGATCAGTACTGACAAGCTGATGATCAAGGAGGTTTGGTGGTACGGTGCTCCTCGCTTTCTTTCGTGGTCATCAGTTGTTGGTGAAGGAGATGGGATCCTAATGTTAGGCCAGGATGGGATGGGATCACTCATTCTCAACAAATGGAAGCACGGCGTAGGGGCTCCTGATGAGGATCTCCACATACTAACGCAAAGCGCCAATTACATATGATTAAAGTGGCAGTGCAAGAGCTGGGACATTTCCGATCAAACTTTTGGCAACGGTACTGGTTGAGATGAGCTAGTTAGATGTTCTGATCGTTACGAATAAAGATATCTGTTGAATCCGAAACGTCAAGCGCATCTGGTGTAGTGGTATCATAGTACCCTCCCACGGTACTGACCGGGGTTCGATTCCCCGGATGCGCAAATGTTTTGTTTTGCAACTCAATCTACATAGTTTCGAACGGTTGAGTTCCAATCATCTCTATCTCTACTACTAAAAAAAGAATGATTGGGAGAAAAAATCTTGGTGCGACCCTAGCCCCCTTCCGGTGGTGGCTCTGCCATGCGACAGGCTCGGCCGTCCGACCGGAAACAACCCAAATCCGTGCGTCCGTCGCCCACGCGCTCCGCGTAACCCGCCCGAGTCGTCGCACTCGCCCCGCCCCCGCCCTCCGCCCCCGCTGTGTCAGACGGCGCCTCCCCAACTCTGGTCCGCTGCGCGTGCGGCTGGATTCCTCGGACTTCTGGGCGCGCGCCCTCTAGGCCCGTCCCCGCGCAGCCGTCCGATTCCGTGTCCGCCGCACTGAGTCCACCCCTTCCCCCTGCTCGCACCATGAAGCAGCGTGTGCAGGAGGTCGCGGTGTAGATCTTCGACGCCGCCGCAGCCAAGATCTCCTTGGTGACGTCGTGGGATGGGACGCGAAGCTGATGCCCTCCTTTTCTGCCGCTGATCCATCAAGGGCGCCGTCACCAGGTGATTTTTTTTGTTTCTCTCATTTTCCCCTGCCGTTGATAAGAGCCATGCTTGCACCGTTGCACGTACTCGTTGCATCACACCAGTCGCATGTTTAGACCTTGCGTCACTCTTGTCCTTCCTGCAGTCAATACATATCTGCGTCCTACATGCATATGGAATCAAATCAAACCAAGGTGATTCCGATTCTTTAAAGGAAAATGATCTCAGTTGTATCTGTGCTGGCATAATCAGGTTTCAACTGAGCATTTTCTTGTCCCATGTTGATCTTTTCAGATACAATGTGATATGTCTCTTCACCTTCTTTACAGTAGTCGAATCATTCACAACATGCCTTAGTTTCTAATTTCACCGATCAGGTATTCAAGTTAGCTTCATAAATAACACAACGTAAAATAAATTAAGCTTAGCAGACTGAGCTTCATCTACAGTTGTGAAACTGTGGACTTCATTCTCAACTCATTGATATTGGATTTGCATTACCTTAGTTGTGAATTACTTACTTTAATGTAGTCTCAACCTTACATCCACTGGAGTCTATGTTTTTTTTCTATAACTTGTAGCTATCTGTTGGCTAAACCACTTTTAAGATTAAGGAATTTGTTTGGTTAACATTTCAAGATATCAGGTTACTTTGGTCTGATCCTTGATATAGAATCATGTATATTTCTCACTCCAAAATGCCTGCATTTAATAATAACAATGCCAGCCATAAGCATTGGGTCGGTCTTCCATGTATGCCACTTTTACATTTTATATAGAAATTCCAAGGTCTAATAAAATATCGTCAAGGTCAACTGAAGAATTATTTCATGCATCTGGCATGTTATTATTCTTGTTAAAATACCATGAACTTGCTACTGTACATCAACTACAATATATATATATATATATATATATAACAATTTTACATCATTCCGCCATATTCAAAATAAATTAGGTCAATTTATTTTCTACTTACCTTGTCACAAGCATTGCGTTGATGATTTCTGAGCTGAATAATTTTCTGACCGCCTGAACCTTGTAACTAGGATTTTCTTGTAGTAGCTTCTTGGTTGTAGATGATTGGACACTATGGGATGGAAGTAGGAGTACCGTAAACATGATATATTCCATTGTTCCTCAGCAGGGACCATTGTTCCTCAGCAGGGAGGCAGAATTCGGAAAGATTGAACCCATACTTATTCCATTGTTCAAAATGCAGTATGGTTCAATTGGATGGTTCAATACATTGATGATGCAAAGCTTCCAGGTAACTTCATTGCCTGATTAAATATCTGTTGCGCTTTCTACAATTTGAGGGATGATGGCTTGATTATGATGTGATCCTGGTAATTGATGCACGATGGCTTGATTCTAATGTGACACCTGATTAGATTCTAATAATTTGTGAAAGCTCTATAATGGTTATACAGTCTGATGATTTGTAGTTTGATACTTTCCCACGTCTTTCAGGTTTTAGTATAGTGCCCAAGGAGGACTAGCGGAGCTGTACAGTGTTTCTTGTCATGTTGAATGATTAAGAAGTTAAGAAATTCCATTCGTAATTTTTTGGGCAGCATTAATCGATTGTTGCCATATATTTTTTCAGCAAGCAAATAATAGAGGATCAAATTTTGTGGGGCCAGATATATTAAGAAATAAATTTAAATAGGATTTCTTTTAGGATTTTCCTTGAGTAGATAAAATTAAGGACTTGTGGTAAACATGGATCATGTGACTAACATATATGGCGTGTTCAAAAAAGCAGATATGCACTTAGGTGCTTTGTGTTTGAGCTCATTTTGTTTGT
The DNA here is from genome assembly GCF_016808335.1 of Panicum virgatum. Taxonomy (NCBI): domain Eukaryota; kingdom Viridiplantae; phylum Streptophyta; class Magnoliopsida; order Poales; family Poaceae; genus Panicum; species Panicum virgatum. The sequence goes on from NC_053153.1 coordinate 64,717,649, forward strand.
TATATCACCGCCATATCGCTCATGTTCTGTGTATTGCTTTGAAATTTTTTTCTTCCCGTAGCAACGTACGGGCACGGACCTAGTAATCTACACAGTTTTGAGGGCTTCAACAACCATATTCTTTTTCTGTGTCGCCGACGTGTTCAGAAACTCTTAGGTGCAGTGTCCGTTCTTTCTGGTCACTGTACGCTTGGCCAAAGCGAACGGCCGAACCAGGTTTCCGCTCCTATGTTGTACTTCTGCACCAGCCTGAAGGAAATGGAGGGAATACCCAGGAATTATGAATTCGTCTTGTGTTGATCGGTGGTCTGCCAAAAACTTCTTCCACGTGATGCATCTCTGCTTCTTCTTCTTTTTCTTTTTGTCTGCTGGGCTGTTGCGTCAACGGGGAGGGGTTAAAAGAAAAGAGATCAGCATGTTTTTTTTTGAGGGGGAAAAGGTCAGCATGTTTTTTTTTTTCTGAGGGTGAAGAGATCAGCATGCTTGGGCCGATATACCCGTGGGCCTTCTGTCACACTGCTTTACTCCGTATGGGCCTGGGCTCCTCTCTTTTCGTGCTTGGGCCTTGGGGAGACAGTAGGCCCGTAGCATACCCCTAAACCAAAAGGTAAGCCCGTAGCATTGCCGTTATCCTTCACTATCATTCATGGAGGGAAGTATGCAGAGAGAGTCCAGTGCCAATGTACTCAGTAGTAGCATCGTAAGTCCCCTAAAAAAAGTAGTCGCATCGTAAGTTCCTAATAGATTTTTTTCCTTAAAAACTGTGCACGCGTATATATATGCTCATAGTCATATATATATATATATATATATATATATATATATATATATATATATATATATATATATATATATATATATATTGTGTATATATATGTATATGTATATATATGTATATGTATATATATGTATATGTATATATATGTGTATATATATGTATATATATATATATATGCATGTCATGTATATCCAATTGCCAAACCGTACCAACGCACGTAACGAACACCTACCACTATAAGCATGCAGCATGTATAGCCATTCCCACACGTACGTACCCATACGCTGTATGCGTAGAGAGAGATCAGCCAGTCCAGCACACAGCAGCTGGTAGCTTATTATTAGCTACTACACCTATAGGAAAGCAGCAGACCGAGGCAGTGCATGTCATCAGTCATCACACCCTACGGGAAAAGCCAACGCAGGCTAGTTACCAGCACCTCTAGCTAGATCATATGCGCGCGGGCGACGCACGGCAGCAGCAGGCTCCCGTCCAAAACAACCCCTGCCGCCGCTTGTCCCCGGGCGAGCGCCTGCACGCTGCTGCCATGCACATATCGCGTCACTGATCTCATCAGCCAGCCGCCATGCGACCCACGAGATATTTCACCGGCCCGCCCCTGCCTGCCGCCTGCGTGATCCAGCTCCAGCAGGTAGCTAGCGCTCCAAGCATCCAGGCATGCACGAGACGGGAGGCACGCAGAGACCGGCCGGGGGTCGGTGCAGATAGCTAGACGGATGGACGCCGACGTGTCGCCTGTGCCTAATGTCTCCAGCTCGCTGGCCACGCGCGCACACCCAGCACGGGCACATCCCTCGGCCACTGATCGATCTGAGCTTACGCGCTTGAGCTTTGACGCCTTGACGTACACCATCGATCGTCCATCAGCGGCAGCAGCATGCATGCATGCATGCATGCATGCGTCTACGTTCTGCCAATGGCATGTGAGTGTACTTCCCGAAGCAAGCAAGCGCGAGACCTCACTTGCGTTGGGCATGCATGCAGAGGGGCGGCTCGGCCTCGGCTGATCGCCGGCGTCACGTGAGGTTTGGGAGCTAGCTTCTTGCCGGCCCGGCCTGCGGAATCCTAGACGACCACCGTAACGTACAGTACAACGCCGCGCGTGCACGTACGTGACGCCGGCCTCGATCCTGATCGTGTGTGTACAGTGGTGGTGGTGGTATATGTCGTCGTGCCGTGGCCAAAGACCAAAGACGACGGCGTTGCCATACAGATACTGACATACATACACCGAACGAACGTTAGAGCATGGCTCGAAAAGAAGCCGGGGACGTTTCTACTTTGGACAGGGCGGGCACGCGCGCGTATGCGTACACGAGATGCGTTGGCCCAAGAAGACAGTACTGTATGTTGGGGTGGGCCTAGTTTTATGATCAGGTAGCAGCTATAGGGTGCCCTAGGCGCCTCGCCACCATACAGTAGTAGTTCAATTATTCAAGAGGACGATGACGGGCTCTCTGGTTATTACTGGTGGTGAGAGGATAATTAAGGATCATGAAAGGAAACTTCAGCTGCCTTTGCCTTAATAAGCACGCATGCGGCAATGCAGCATAGGCTACACATGTATGTACTTATTAGCGAATAGATTATCACGTAATTAAACTAGTAATTTTTCTGCAATATAATGTGACCTTATCAGCTTATCAAGAGTTCGTTCGTTCCTGCAGGTGACTGCATCGCAAATCACAAGAAACCAATAGTATAGATCGATATATAAAAACAAGACAACAAAGCAAGTCCATTTCATGCAAGGCAGTGCAAGACAAAAGGTCAGGCTTGCGGAGATATGGGCCAAATGCGAGTAATTGCCAATCTGTGCGCATACACAACAAAAGCCCCAGCAACAGTCCGAGTTCACGAGATGTTTGTCAAAATTCCATGCGGCCAAACATCAGGCCAGAACCCTGCTAGCTTCGTTCTCTGCCACGGCCTGCGCGCCTGCCCCGACTCTGTCCACAAAGGTGTTGCATGCCACAGTGTCCGCACTGTAACCGAATTGGATACCACCAATAGCGACCTTCTCTTTGGGAGACAGTTATCGCCAATGCATTTACATTGTACAGGGCTATGACGCATTTCTACCGCCAGCTGATTACTGATGATCCACACGCGCTTGGTCGAAGCATCTCTAATAATGATCCAATGATTTTTTTTTTAAAGCAAACAAGGCTCCAATTTCTACGATCGACTCTTGGATGCACAAGAGCTCATTAGTCTATTACTACCTCTGATGTTAGCCTAAACATTAAACGGCGAACGGTCGGTCACCCATCGTTTAGCAAATAGTCGGAATACACGGTCGTTTAAACGGTCGCTACGGTTTTACACGACCTTACACGGCTAATCGGCCTACACGGTTACCCATCGAGTAGTGTTTACATGCCGTGTAAACGACCTTGTAGGCAAACAGTGCCTCTGATAATCGCTTATAAGTATTTCAGGACACAGGCAACATGCATGGTTGAAGGTTCATTTGTCAGACAATTTTAATCACATATAATTTAGGGGATGATCAAATATATACTAATAGGCCATAGGTATTCATATACCCTCCATTTCTTTTTATAAGGTGACTTCAGAAACTCGCGCAAATATATACACACCGATGAGATTCATATTAGTTGCTATGAACCAATACCCTACTGAAAGATATGTTGCATCTATTCTACACACAGCTAGAAAATAGCTTATTAGTACCGGTCATGGGGATGGCTTTGTACCGGTTGTTTCAACCGGTACTGGCCGGCCGGTACTATCCATTTAGTACCGGTCGCACCAACCGGTACTAAAGACAGACAATAAAGACGAAAAAATGCATGCAATTTTGAGGAATCGAACCCACAACTTCAGTCTTCACGCGGAGCTTCTTTTACCATCCCACCTATGCATCACATGTGACTATGTGCGAGATGCTTTCCTTTTGAAGTATCCGTGGAGGCCTATTTAGTACCGGGCCAAAACCATCGACCGGTACTAAATGTCACCCTTTAGTACCGGTCCGTGTCATTGGCCGGTACTAAATGGCCGCGCCATTTTAGTACCGGACCAAAACGGCTCCGGGGGCTCTTAAATTTGGAACCGGTACTAAAATAGCTCCGTGCCAACTTTAGTACCGGACGAAATTACGACCGGTACTAAATATACTAAATTTGGTTACAGTTTGAATAGTTAATATTAATAGGCCCCATATTTATATTATTAAAAAATGAAGGATGTATGTATCTTATTATGACAGTACCTACTAATAAACTGCTTCAAAGTTGATAGAAGATGCTCAAGATAACAAAATCAAGTTGCAAACTGCTCACAACCTCATCTGTAATGGTCCATATATAGCTGAACATCATGTTGGTACCGTTACTTGCATATTCATTCAGAGGTGATAAGGTTTATTAATCAGGATTATATATATATATTATTTCTGCTTGAGAGTTTTGATTAACCTGCTGTGACCACTGCATGCATGATGGTCCACTTAACGGACTGCATGCTGATCAGTAATAACTAACAAACTCCAATATGCTGTACGTGGGAGACTAGGAAGAAGCTTATAATCGAGCTAGCATGCATATATCTAGGCGGGCTTCTTAGAGTGGGACCAAAGCAGCATATCACAGCTCAGCGCGCGGCAACACACATTATTCCCTGCACTAGCAAGAGGAGGATACATGACGTTTGCCCAATAAACTAGGGGGAATGTGTGGAATGTTGCCGTCACTAGAGACAGATCGATAGGGGAAAATAAAGTCAGGTTGATGGATGTGAAATCTCTCTCTCTCTCTCTCTCTCTCTCTCTCTCTCTCTCTCTCTCTCTCTCTCTCTCTCTCTCTCTCTGTGTGCGTGCGTGTGTGTGTGTGTGGAGGAGAGGGAAAGGGAAGGTGGAGCTCAGGAGCTGCTACTATCACATTCTCTCTTCTATCTCCCCTACACAAACTTTCCGGCACGTAGGACAGCGTCCTCATTGTCCACTTATGCGACGAGGGCAGCAGTCAAATCAGGCAATGGAATCTTCTGTGAGCCCGTAGTAGCTACATAGTTACAATGTAATTCAGTCAAGACTTTAGGCCTTGTTTAGTTTTCTTCAAAATTCTAAAATTTTACAAGATTCCACGGCACATCAAATCTTTGAATGCATGCACGAAGTATTAAATGTAGCTAAATAAAATAATTAATTACACAGTTTGTCTATAATTTGTGAAACGAATTTTTTGAGCCTAGTTAATCCATGACGGGATAATAATTATCAAATACAAACGAAAGTGCTACAGTGTTTTACAGGCTCACTTTTATGCACCTAAACAAGGCCTTACACGGTAAAGAACTCACTTTATTTATGCTACAATTATTACATTCTTCTTAATTTGTGCATTTTTATTAGCAGCAGCAACAAAACACAACTAGGCAGCTTAATTTGCGTGTATTATTATATTATTATATGGGTTGAGTGCATAATATATATGGATCAGAGTCACGTACGTATATCTATATGGACTTGTGCGTGGTACACATGGCTACCGATTTTGCATGGTTTGTGATTGAGTACTCGCCAGCATTATCAGCACCAATGCAATCATCCGGCCGGGAGGCTACGTGCACGTACGTACACGGACGTGTAATAGTCCGGCCAATTAACGACGACGACCGCGCGCGGCGGCCATGCATGACTAGACGACTAGAGGTCGTACGTACGTAGCGCGCATGCGTGTGAATACTACATGGATTGTACGAAAGGTCGGTACGCGGTACGTGACACGCTCCCGGCCGGCATCCATGGCGACAAGCCAAGGCAACAAGCAGGCCCCGGCCTGGCACGCTAGCTGCTGATCAGTCATAACAGGCGCCATGGTGGGACGCCCACGGCTTGGCAGCGCGCGCCGGGTCGACCGCCGCATGCACCCCGCGCGAGTGTGATGTATAGTTGCGGAACTTGCATTACTATTGTCTATCCCGGTTTGAGTTTCAGCTTAGCACAAGGTGCTCGTATATTTTTCTCGTAACCTTTTCTTTCAGCAGCAAGCGACGTAACCATTAACAACAAGACGTACACATAAATTAAACTAATTCGGGATATGGTACGGTACGTGGTCCGGTTTTTGGAGCTGGCGTTGGAAAGAGTACTAGGATGTACATGCTTCATAGGTGTGACCACGTGTGTCGATCGTAGTCTCAGCAAGTGTGATGTGTTTTTAGAAAAACATAGTTGTACAGCATATCTCGATTTGAAATATTAAAAAGGTTACCAACAATCAGTCAAATTATATTCTTGCTTAGCATGCAAAAGTTGCATCAGTAGATTTTTGTTCTCTAGTATGCATGTTTATGTCTAATTTATTATATAGAGTTAAATCTTTAAACGTTTGATCATTATTAATAGCCAAAAGATTATGTAGGTTGACAAAGGATCATTTATGTAACTAGTTTTATAAAAAAACTTTCATAGTGGTATTTAAAAGGAAAAGGTTCAATTTACTCGCTTCAAGTATAGCCAAAGTATGAATAACCCCCTAAACTATAACTTGGTTCAATTTACCTCATAAACTATGCCATTTAGTTCATTTAACCCCATAATATAACTTTTCTTTTTCATTTCTCCATACAAAGTTGAATTTTAGTTCAAACTTTGCAGGGTAGTAGTGGACATCACAATGCATATTAAAAATATTATAATTTTTCCATCGTTATTTTTTATATAATTTTGAAATCTAATAATTAATTTATTATTAATTATCCTAATCTATCAAAATAATGATAACAAATTTATGATGTATTTTTTATACATGTGTTATAATCTTGTAGAATTTTAATTTAAACTTCACCTATGCATAGAGAAATGAAAAAGGCAAATTGTATTAGAGGGTCATTTGAACCAAAGGGCATATAGTTTGGGTATAAAATGAACCGAACCATAGTTTAGGTAGTCATCTAAAATTTGGCTATAGTAGAGGGGAGTAATTTAGACAAATTACTTTTGGAAAATATAAATATTTGTTACGAGTTATATCTTTTAGCTCTGATCACTACTACATATCAGGTCATTGAAAGTACCCCATCATCGCTGGTTCATTTCGAACCAACAGTGATAGTCTACCATCCCCGATTAGCTTTGAAACCAGCGGTGATAGTAGGTAATAGGTATCACCGTCGATTCGCAATACGAACCGACAGTGATGGGTATAATGGGCATCACCGCTGTGTCGTAACACGAACCGATGGCAATTGCCAATTATCATTGCCGGGTCATTACGACCCGGCGGTGATCCCTATACCACTCAACAGATATTTTTCCCATCCTTGGTCCTTCTCTCCCTCTCATTTTTTATCTTCCCCGCTGCCCCTCGTCTCACTCCCACCACACCTCCCTCCCTCTCCCCGCCGACGCCTCCTAGCTCCCTCTCCCCCGCCGCCACCCCTTCTCCCCTCTCCCCGCCGACACCTCCCACGCCACACCTCCCTTCCCGGGCCCCTTCCTTCCCCTCCTTTCCCCCCGCCCCTCCATCTCTCCCTAGCAGCAGCACGGGGCCGGGGTGAGGGCAGCGCCGAGCAGCAACAATGCGGAGCTCGACCACGGGCGGAGGCCACCGGCTGGCTCGGGACCTCGACCCTAGGCCGAGGCGGGCCACCGACGTGGGAGCTCCACGCGCTGGCGCTGGAGCTCGAGGCGGGGTGGAGGCGGCCCGCTAGTGATGGGAACTCGAGGTGGGAGCCCGTGGCATGGGGCGGCCGGCCGGTGATGGGAGTAGAGGCCACGCGCGGTGTATCGGCAGCCAGCGTGGCGGGCATAGGCGTGTGGGGAGCAGCACTGCCGATTCTTGATCCGGCGGTGATGGACTCTCCCATCATCAACGAGTTAAATGAGAAGGCAAACAATCACCGCAAGTATTTTCATTTTCAAGAAAATTTGTGTCCACAGACATTCAATCTGATTAGACTGCCAGTTCAATTAATCGGCTGTCCCCCATCGCAACACAACAAATGGGCGCTAACTCATGAACAACACCAGTACATTTTTCTTCTGTTCTGCCAGCCATACTCATTGCGATTGGCACGTGTGGGCTGGCGCCAACACGAGGGAAACGGACAAGGCGCGGCGGCAAAATCTCCCCCCGTGAAAGCATTTCCCTTGGAGCCTTGTGTGCTACGAGCCGCTGCATGCACACAGGCCTCATCGCTTGCAAAAGCGAACAAAAGTTTCCCGACTAGTATTATCGAGCTATATGTGTTGAACTCCCATGCTGTTTCCATGGAGTGACAAAAAAGCCAGCTAGCCAAGCATCGATCGAATTCTCTAGAAATAGACCACGGCGACTGGAAAAAAAAAGTCCGAACATAAATAATGCAACAAGATCCTCCAAAATAAAAGCGCATCAAGAATCAGACATGTACTCATACAGTATAATCTCCTCAAAGAAAACTATCTATCATTGGCGTTGGAGCTCCTGAGTCCGGCAAATTCGGACTAAATTAAAGAGTGCTTATATCCATCAAAAGAAATCAAGAGGTGCCACTGATTATGTAACATTTATGAGAGGTACTAGATTAAAATTATTGGGTACTATGAAAAAAAAAGGATGTGTGCTCCAATAGTTTTCCAATACATCTCTTTTTCCCAATAACTATTGGGTTGTTCCAATCCCCAACCTTCTCAAATAAAGGGAGGGTTCATGCTCTCCCAATATATATATTGTTGTATTGGGACAAAATTATTGGGAGACTGCAAAAGTAACTCCCTCAATAATCCTAGAACTGCTATTGAGACATCTTCCAATACCACTTATTGTAAAAAGATTATTAGAGAACTGCTCGAGATGCTCTAACAGACACTGCATCACTTCTCTTTGGGTCAAAGGCCATTCGGTTCCATCTTATATATAGAAAAACACAGTCGTGTATATATAATATTTTATTTCAGCTGCTACATATACATATATTAACCAGAGAACCGAAATCTCGAATCTGATACTCCATGGAATGCTGCCTCAATGTGCCGTGCGTGAGTTGGTCTGGCCCGCACGCCAGCAGAGACTGAGAGCCCCGGTCGATCTGCCTTTGTCGCGCGCGCTCCGATGCTAGCTGCCGCTGCCACTCGGCAACAAGGCGCCGGCGTCGTCGCCCCCCTGCGCGCGCGCGCCCTCCCTCCGGCCGTTCACGAGCAGATTCCTCTTCTCCACGCGATGCCCCACCACCACCACTACCGGATCGACCCGGCCGGCCGGCTGCTCTCTCCTCGCTCGTGCGCGCGCGCGACGACGACGACGTCAGAGATCACAAGCCCGCGCGCGCTCTCGCTCGCTAGCGCTTAGCAGGCAGCCACCACCCACCAGAGCCAGGCCAGGCCGGCCTCAGGGCAAGCTTTTGATCATATCGCCCCACCGGTGACCGTGGCAGATGCATGAGGCGGCGGCGGTCTCACTCGCGGCACCAAATTTTAAGGTTATCTCGCCACGCCCGGCTAGCTCCAAGTTGCAAGGAGCGAACAAGGCCGGCTCGATGCAATGCATGTTCGCGTCCGCGCGTGACCAAAGCACGCAGGGGCAGCTCGCGAGAGCCGGGGCTCTGTAACGCGTGAAGTATACTAGTGCAGTCCGTACACTCGATCGCAAGCTAGCAGCAGTGGTATCCGGCTAGTGTGATAAATGCCGTGGGGCTTCTTCCATTCCTTTCGAGCGCTGCGTGGGGTGAATGTTTGGTGAACGGTGCAGGCAGCATGTTGGTGGTGAATCTACTAGTATCTATCTATCCCTGAGACCCTGACCGGCTACGTCGAGCTAGTTAGCTAGGAAATAATAGTTGGGGCTTATTTAAACGAGCTAGCTACTAGGACCACCCACTGGCGACACGTACTCCCTCATGTCGAAGATAAATATAAGTCGTTTTGTAAATTATTAAAAGGTACTACGGTACAGCCTAATTAAGAGATGAACTGTTTTCAAGTATCGTCCGAGTACGTGTCCATATAAGAATAGTACTCCCTCCATTCTTTTTTGATAGATATATTTCATATTGACACAATGATCGAAACAATTACCTTATTACTTATAGTATCATATAATAGATGCAACACAGACTTTTTTGTTGCTCCTCTAATATTTTAATTGGGAAATACTCGTTACCAGCGCTATTTATTGTCATAGCCCATGCCAATAACAAATATAGTTATCATTTATGAACATTTGATTTTTTGAAATATAGCTATCAAAAGATAATGAAGGGAGTATAAGATTTTGTTGAAACTCTTTTGTTGTAAAACTGGTAACTCCAAGCCGGGCAAAATGGTCTCTGGTCTGAAAACTAAGAGATGAACTTTGACTAACGTTATTATGTGGAAAAAAATTGAGCATGGGAGCTCCTCAAAATGCTGGAGTACGATTTAGCATTATGAAAACATAAGCGGTTACATGCTGTGGGTTTATAAATCTACCATGCATGAATTCTATGTTGCCACACTGAACATGCATGCAGTGACCTAATAAATTCATTATGTATTGATGGTTAAAGTCGAAAATGATTTTGGTGGGTAGGAGCACGATCACTAAAACGACTTACATTCATATGACCATATATGGGAGTATTATTGCAAAGCAATAGGGACTGTTTGAAACAAAGCGCGTTGTCTTGTACCTCGGCTCTTTTCCATTACGGTGAGCATCCGAGGTGTGTCTCTATCTGTCTGTGTGTGTGCCAATCTATATACCATCCACCACCTCAAGTTGCTCCATCTAGTGGTCAGAGCTAGGATAATGATATCGGTTCTTTTATATGGAATGTGAAACGTACGGGATCTTGGCGCGCATGCAGATTCCTTTAACCCAAGCAATGCGAGCACGGCGGATGACGCACACGGGATGCGCTGGGTTGGACTGGCCGAATTATAACCACGTCGATCCGTCATCTCGCTAGCTACAAGCAGAATGACCTTGTCGCCAAACTCTCCTTTCCATCTGCCTTATCTCGATCTCTTGTACCGCAAATAGCAAAACTTCATTGCCAGCTTGCAATAGAATTCTACATATTGGTGGTATATATACAGGCGACCAACTAACACATGAACCTTTTACCGACTAAACAATTGGTTTTTATGGCCGGAAAATAATCACGGAAGAGTAGAAGAGCATGCATGTAATTAATACACGCAATGTCTATATTCATTATTTATTTCTAGCTAGGAAGCATGAGATAAAAAAAACACACTCTAGTGGTTATAAGAGTCTCAGTAGCACTTCCGATTTTAAGTTTGACTCTCCGTGTGAGCGAATATTCCAAGATTTAACGAGTGGTAGGTGATGTTCCTGTCCGGCTCAGTCTTCGAAGATACTTATTAGGGTAGAGTTTGCGTATGTGCATTTTATAGGGGTGAGTGTGCGTGCGTCGTGAGTGCCTGAGTTGTACTATGTAATTGCAAAAAAAATCACAACTTATTACAAAAATCCTTCTCTAATTATTTACAGGATATACACACACATCGTCAGCATATATAGTGATGGCTATATATAATTGAGGCATGCCATAGGGTGGGCAGCTGCCCACTGCCCCTATGCCCATAAAATCCACTCCCTTCGCTCCAACACATCTCGAGTCTTAATTATTTAGGCCTTGATAAATGATGAAATCTGATGACAAATTAAAGCGCGTCCATATATTATTGTCCCAAATATTCTCTTGAATTCTTTTGGCTTTCCATTGTTCCCATTTTTCAAATATACTCCAATCATCCATTCTTCTCAGAGATCAGGAGGAATATACATATGTGCACGAAGCAGCAGGATGGCAACAGAAGAACAATAAGTCACGTGAGTGCCCACTGCCCGTCGTCGGGACCGGGAGACCACCGCTATATAGATATGGGGGGATCGAGTCCTTCGTTCTCGGTCCTCCATTTAAGCTCCACACCTACAACTTCTCTCTCCCTGTCTCTCTCCTGCCTCCATTGGGCAAAGCGCTGCCAGGCCGCGTGGCTAGCCCCGTGGTGTGTGCGCCGGTGAGAGGCATAGAGGGATGATGTCGAGGGAACGCAAGAAGCAGGCGGCAGCCGTTCTTCAGGAGAAGCTGAAGATCCTCCGCTCCATCACCCACTCCCACGCTGTAATCTTCTCTCCTTGCTCAACCTGCTGCTTGGCTCCATCTTCATCTCTTGTTCTTCCAACTCTTTCATTTCACAGCATGCTCTTCAGAATTCTGGATCGATCACTTCTGCACTCTGCTTCTCTCTCATACTTGCCTAGCTTGCCTGCTTTCTGAATCAATAGCTCATGCTCATCGAAAGAAAGTATTCACTTACCATGGCATTAATTAATACACATGCAGCTGAGCGACGCATCCATAATCATGGACGCGTCGGCGTACATCAAGGAGCTGAAGCAGAAGGTGGTGAGGCTGAACCAGGAGATCGCCTGCGCGCAGCAGGACGCGCTGAGACACGGCTCCTCCTACCCGACGGTACCTACCTATCTTGCTCGCATACACTCGATCCGTGCCATGTCATCATGTAGTCCTTGTACTTAGCTAGAGATAGAGACGATGATGCGCGTGCTGGCATGCACAGAACTACACAAGCTAGTTAGGACCCCATACACATGATGCTAATTTGTTCCGTGGCATTAGTACCGGTAGAGAAGGGAAGCGGCTACAGAGGTAGTACTGCACCAGTTCACATGCCTGCCAATCGCCCGGGATTATTCAGTCAGTACTACTCATCAGTATAGTAGGGCCGTATGGTTCACATGCGTCAAGGCTTGTTGTTTCTTCTTCAATCCCATGCCATGCCTGCTGCATGCATTATTCAGCTGAGGCTGAGCTGAGCAGCGCTGATTGATCAATGATGAACGAACGGGTGTCGGGTGGACCGGCCGGATAGATCATTCATTATTTGATTAATTTGTTCGGGTGCAGGTGACCGTGGAAACCCTAGTGGGCGGGCACGGCGGGTTCCTCATCAACGTCTTCTCCGACAAGAGCTGCCCGGGGCTGCTCGTCTCCGTGCTCGAGGCCTTCGACGAGCTGGGGCTCAGCGTCCTCCAGGCCACCGCGTCCTGCGCCGACGACTCCTTCCGCCTCGAGGCCGTGGGTGGGGAGGTAGGAAAATCTTCTTCCCTCCTCTCCGAACACAATCCAGCTGCGGCTTACATATATAGCATGCCGGCCGGCGATCGACGTGCTTGCTAATAATCCTGTTCGGTCCTGCAGAACGTGGCGGAGAACGTGGACGAGCACGTCGTGAAGCAGGCCGTGCTGCAGGCCATCAGGAGCTGCTCCGAGGGCGGCAGCGAGCACGACGACGAGGAGTAGGCGGAGCTATAGCTAGCGCGTAGCGCACACGCCGCCTCGTCGCCCTCCCGTCCTGAAGATGAGCGTCTCATGAAGCCGGGATCGCTTTGCCCGCCCCGTTTCCCTGCTTCCCACTCTACCAGCTGTATTTTTTGGCTTCTACGTTTCGCTGGCGAAACGAGTAGTAGCTAGCTCCCTATCTACTAGTGCTGATGGTCTCGGTGAATAATCCGTAGCAGCAGCACCATTTCCATCCTGTGTGATATAGTATTAATTAGCGCCTTAATTATTTATATTATAAATCTGCCTGTGACGACAATAAGATGATCGATCAGGCATGTAAGAATGGTGGGAGGTTGGAAGCAAAGCTGAACGGAGCTAGCATTCGACCGCCCTTCTTCCATAGTATTAGTATGTATTAATTTGATGCAGGCTGCTGTATGTCCATGCGTATGCATGTCCTCCCTGGCCTCTGCTGAACAATAGATCAGCATCACGAGAGAGAAAAAATCAGTATCCAATGGACTTGTAAAATACACTGATCGTTCATGAAAGGCATGCAGCTGCTAATTAACAGTGTTCCAAGTTTCTAACCAAAGCGTGCCAGTAAACTCTTTTGGCCTTGTTTGGTTTGGTTCTTTCAATGGAATAGTAACACTTTGATCGGTAATTACGGTGTCAAACAAAGTCAGTTTACAAAACTAACTTCAGAACCCTGTGTTAGGAACCCTGAAGATTGAAATGAGGCATTTGACCGCTTGATTTGAGGATGGTCACTGTAGCACCACTGTAGCTAATCATCGATTAATTACCGTCATTAGATTCGTCGCTAAAAATTATACCCATCCTGAAGAGGTTTTGCAAATAGACTTCATTTAGTCCTTCATGCGAAGGCTAGAGTATCCGTTCTAGAAAATCTAGAATGGAACCAAACGGGGCCTTTGTTCCCGGATGAGATTGCTAATTTCAATCAAATCTTATGCACGGGTGCGTTGCTAGGTACAGGTACACCGGCAGCTCTAGCTATCCAGCGAGGCCTGAAACAGTGTGGCACAGTGCCTTTGAAGATGAACATCGGATAGGTGAGATATTTTACAAGCAAGCTGATCCGCCCAGACGCGTGCACGCCGCGTTCAAAACCGGCCGGCAGCAGTCACGGGTTCCCAAAACGCAGGAAGGGCAGCCAATGGGAAGCCCCCATTTCCAGGCGCGGTCATTCCCCGCCCGCCCGCCCGCCCGCCCGCCTTTCCCAACAGACACCGTACCGCGTGCCGGCCGCCGAGGTGGAGCTCGCTACTCGCGACGCGCCCACCGCCACGCCGTCCCAACGATCGCGTCCACCCACCGTGCGGGACGCCGGGACGAGACGGCCGGGGAGATCCAAGCAAGGGGGGAGAATTGAAGCGGTTATTTAAAAGCTGCCGTGCCATTTCTTTAGGGAGCAGCAGGAGCACGGCTCCCCGGCCGCGAGGATCATCAGCGGCAGCAGCAGCCAGCAGGCAGGCGGGGCATCCGTCCATGCCTGATCCCTGGCGGTGGCAGCCGCATCGATCGCTACAACGCGCTCGTGACAGACGCCTCCGCGTCGCCTGTGACCCGCGCGCGCGCCCGGGAGGCCAAGCTAAGGGACAACCTGGCGACGTGGGCGGGGGGCACGGATGGATCGATGGGTGCCCGGGCGCGGCAGCCGGCCGGCAGGCGTCGCGGCGCGCGGGAGGCGGCAGGGGCGTCGTGCCATCCCGCGGCGGCCCGCTAGCCTGCTCGCCTACTACGCCTACGCGGCCTTCGTGGCGACCACAGCCAGCCAGCCAGCCGCCTGCTCGGCGCTCGCTCGCCCCGGGCCAGGGCGCCGTACGCGGCTGGCTTTGTCGCCTCCCCACACGGGCGGGGCGCGCCATGCCCTTGCTTTCACCTGGCCCTGACGAGCGAGCGAACAGAACCAGCAGCGCCGCGCCGCGCAGGCACAGGCTGACAAGGCAGCTAGGCCCGGCAGGTCGCCGCTGCTCCTCCCCCCGGTCCGCCCCTCCTGCGCCTCACGAGAGGGATTCGCGCGCGGGCCGCGCCAGGCTTCAAGTCCGGACGTGCAGCGCGGTCTCTCTGGCAGCTCCGGCCAGGACGCGGGGGAGGATTTGGCCGCACGCAGGCGGCTGCTGCTCGTGAGGCGACAATTAGGGAGCGGCGCGCTGCCGCGCCGGGGTCTCTGCACTAGCCATTGCCCCCGGCCCAAGCCCGGGTAGGATCGGTGCCAGCGGGCATCGTCCGTCCACGTGAAACCGGAGCAGGGAGGGTGCATGTGGGATGGAATTGGAATGGCTCCATGTGAGCACTGAATACTCATCGAGTGAAGAACAGCAAACTGCTTGACGGACGACTGCGTGTATGAATGGATACTATGAAGTGAAGCAGTACAATCCATTGTTCAAAGAAGGTTAAGTGGACCAAAATGGCTTCACAGAAGTGGAGATCAGAGGAAGTGTAGTACTTGCTCACTTTGATAGGTAAGTCTGCAATTCAGCGAAGACAATCTCGCTGTTTTTCAATCCGCGAATTGTCCTGGTAGGGTCAATCAACACTTCAGCCTCTTGCCCATGTTGTCCTGGATTAGAAATGCAACAACGAGGACCTGCTTGGATCGGATTAAACTCAGAGCAGTCTCTAGGAATTATTTAAGATTTGGATTAAACCCCCTCATCAAAACAGGTGGTGACATTGCCAACCTAAAACTCACGTAGATCCAGTATAAGGAACTGCCTGCACAGGAGAAAAATGGTATTCTCTTCAGTGAACGATTCAATTCGATTATTTGTCGACCTTATGAGCAGCTTCAGCACTCTTTCTAGCCATCTTCACTCGGTCATAATCAGCCTTCCATATTCTGTAGGCCTCCCTAACTTCATCCAGCTGTGAATCTTGTATGCTGGCGAACCGGTCCAAGTTCTCAACCCATTCTTTCCACGGCGGCATAGTTGGATCCAAGAATTTCGCTAGCTCAGGCAGAAGAGCCGCCTTGTAGAATTCCTCAACCCCCTTCCTGATTTCTGCCGAATTGTTAATTGACTGGATCCCAGGGCGAACAATTCTCCCTTCCTTATTTTTCGTGCAGAAACTATTATCTCTAAGGATCAGGACTTCTGACGGAGCTATCGGTAGAACGATTCTAGAAAACTTTGCTAGAGACAATTCTATGATATCTTTGGGAAGTAATCCACGCTTCACTGCCACCGCAGTTCCAACCATCTTCCGGATCTGAGGTCAAGAAAAAGAACAGCACAACTACAATCATAACTCCATGTGCTCGTAATATTCAGTGATTGGGTACTAAAAGTTAATTGTGCACATTGAATACTGAGCATTACAGTTCAGGAATAAAAAAAATACTAGTTAATGAACTGCTTAGTTCATGCATACTTCTTCCTTCTCAAGGGACTAGTTCCTTGGCGTGATGTCAACTATCATAATTCAGAAATAGTAATAACATTTAGTGAGCTGGTTTGTAAAGAGTAGTAGATTTGAAAAATCAAGCATATTATTTACAGTTCCCTTGACAATCCCCCAAAATAAACCATAACCCTAGCAAGAAAGTAGAATTTACTTATCCCTGATCGGTTTGGAAAGGGAGTATCACATTAATAATTATTTTGTAATAGATAATACATACCTGATGTAGCATGAAGGATACTCCGCATATGGTCAATTCCACAAATTGAATTCCTGATGAACTCTGCAATTCTCCACAGGAACAGGTGATAATATCTCTGAAATGTGAAGCATTTAGTCTATCACTCTCATCAGGCTCATATAGCCACCTAGCCTGAATCTGCACCCGATTCTCAGAACCTTTGGCAATATCACTCATACAACTGTCTTCACATACACCAGAATCAATCATTGATGAAATATTCAGGTCTTCATCATGTTCTGAAGGGGTGTTCTCTTCAGAAGAGCTTTCTTTCATACCCATTTCAGAGGACATGGACTTCAGTGTCGAACCTGCACCTTTCACCCTTCGCTGTCTTCCCGCAAGAACTTTTCTGTACTTGGCACGAGCAGTGTAATTATGAAATGGATGGTTTCCCTACAAGTTGAGAAAGTTGTGCAAGTGAAGTTTCTGTGCATGAAAAGTAATTGGATAAGCAAAAATATTCTAATAAGCCAGTGTTGCCCTGCCAAAACAAGAAAGGAAGGCTCTCTCCCTAATGTGTTGAATAAATTAATACTCCCTCTGTCCCAAAAAGACTGTTCTTACAGAAAATTTCAGACACAGTACTCATCCTAAGAAATGACCTTATTGCCCCTAATTACTATAGAAATTGTGATTGAAAACATGCTTTTTTTTGTTTTTTAGACCCTCAATAAATGCATATGCATTGGAACTAGAAAAGTAAAATCTACTAAGCATTTGATTGGCTCTATGCGCTTTTCTCTACAATTTTTTCTTTAGTACTTGGCATTGCTTTAATTAGATAGATCTTACTACAAGCTAAACAAACACTCTTTGTGAGACAAATTTTAATAAAGGCTAAAACAACAGCCTTTTTGGGACGGAGGGAGTACTACATAAGCAATAATTTGGTGGTAATTTAGGAACATGTCCGTGTTAGGACTATGTTCGAGATGTATCTTGGGGTGAAAGAGGGTATACATGAAAATTAAATATCTTTAGGATTTAGTTGGGCCGGTTTCGACAAGTTGTCTCTACTTCTTCAGTTCTGTTAGTCCCACCAAGTTCATACTCTGAACCTTCAAATTTAGTGCGACAACTTAAGTTGTTTAACTTCCCACCGAAGCCATCGAGTAGTAAAGTAATTGGAAAAGGACCAACAAAGGAACATGCTTAATTATGCTACTTGCCTAGCTAAGCTTCTTAAGTGTTCCACTAATATGTTCCCAAGTTTCTCTTTTCTATCATCTAATTGAGAGATCACAGACAGACCTAAGCAATTCAGGTATATGCCAGACTAGAATTCAAGATAAGGTTTGCTGGCCAACTGGACGAATTTGGTGACCTCTCATGTAATATACTTATTGAATAAAAACTCATGCTGTCATGCCTCATTCTTAATCAAACATATACGTATGTCCCCCCTAAACACATGAATGTTATTGTACGACTCATAGAAGATGTATCCTACTGTTTTGCAGATACTGCAGAGTTACAAAATGAACGAGATGCATTTAATCAGGCGCATACCTCGAAACCTTTAAGTATGCTGTTGAACTCTGATAAGTGCTGTTGCACTTCTTCAGAGCTACAACCATCTTTAATTCCAATAGTTTCAGCAGGAAGAAGATAGAAGTACTCACGGTATAAGCACTCCCTCCTTACATCAAAACTCCTATAAATCAATGCACCCCAAAACAAACATGGTTATTTAGGTATAATCCTATGAATTATCAGACAGATTATTTCTGTAAAAATAAACGACCCCACTACCTTTGTGCAGGCAAGATACTAAAAACCCTGACATTGCTTGGCAAATTTGAGTTAATAAAACTGGCAAGACATATGCCATCAGGATCATTCTCCCACGCTCTATCAGGGATTTCCATTTTAAGGGAGATCATTGTAGCCAGCGAGTGTACCTGAAATTAGTCCATTCTAAGCATGCATACAAGCCTTTGTTAGCTGAAAAAAGGGGAGAAATCCTTCATAAATTGAAGAGATTATGTGGTTAATGCCTACCCCTTTATCAGTTCGGCTACTCCTCTCCCACCCAACCTTTTGCAGTTTTCCATAATTACTCTCAAGAATGCCCCCCGCCTTGAATATGGCAGATTCCAAGACTGACTCGATGGCTGCAGAACAAGATAGAGGGATTAATCCACATCTCATACTGCTAACCCATCATGCCGATACTTGACAAAAAAGAACCAGGGCAACTACAGAACATCTGTGATTTATTATCCACGTCATACAAGCTCGTGACACAGACAATTATACCCGTACAGTCATAAATGGCATTTTCTCCATGGGTGTGTCCTCTCAGAATCATGCTATTGGATTACAAAGCATTGCTCTGAAAGTTTGAATCCTTCATGGATACACTAAAAGTAACAGCTAGGGACTACGATTGCTCCATGTGTGCTTTCACAACAAATGAACCGGTATTAGAGCTCGAATGAACAGAACGACTAGCAAAAATGCCATGCAACTAGCACGAAAAAAGGTATCCAGTTCTACCAGCCAGCAACGGAGCACCAAATGAAGCTACACTGAGCAACCATCAAACCAGAAAAACTATTTAGTCAAGCAGTAAGAGTTCAAAATACACAAGTGCCAGCATAGAAACTGAAAGCTCACTCGAGTCCACGCTAAGCTCCCGCTGCTTCTGAAGGCCTGCCATGAAAGCACACATCGCGTTCAATCACAACACCACCACTTCCCCTACGGGAAATTAAGAAGGTGACAGGTAAAACCTCGGTACTCGGTGCCGACGTAGCCGACGCGGAGCACCACCCTCTTCTTCCGCGCCGACTCCCATCTCATCCCGCCGCCTCCATCGCTGGCGGATGTGGCAGGCGGAGGCGGAGACGGCGGTGGTGCGGCGGGGGCGGATGCGAAGGAGGAATAGCAGATGGTGTTGCGCAGGATCCTAGGGGTAGCGCGCCTCGCTAGAAGGACGCAGGAGATAGGTCTCCGGAGAAGCCACGACGACGTTGCGGCGGCGGCGGCCATCGGTGGCGGGCGGGACAGCAGGACAGGGCGGCCGACGGGGATGGGCTTGCTAATTGCAGCACTGGGGGATAAGAAGACGACAACCGGTGACCGTGGGCTTCTGGGCCGAACATTGTGATGGGCTTTCTCGTGTTGGGCTACTAAGACTATAAGCCCGGAGGCTCAAAAAAAAAAAGACTATAAGCCCGAACTTCAAACATGGGAAAAAGAAAAATCTTGTCTTGCCTGTCAATATGAACGGCCTTGAAAAAATATACGGTACAGTATGCACTTTTTTTCGAGAGTACAAGGATCATGTGTGTGAACTTATGAAGGTTTGGTTCTGCCGTTGTGCTTACCAGACGATGAACGAGCCAATATGAACGTTTTCTGCTGAAGCACTGATCCTTTGGTCACAAAAAGGAGAGCAAAAACGGAGTCAGAGGCTCATGGCAGAGGTTGTAAAGCTAAGCGACTCGCAGCAACCGCAAAATGCTAGTAGGTCTTTCTTTAAAAAAAAAAAGAAGCTAGTAGGTCCACCAACTGAACACACAAGCAGAAATCCCGTGCAGTTGCTGCAAAAAGGGGGAAAAAGATGATTTCGGCACACCACGACACCAGCATTACCAATAAGATGCAGATCATCCTCCATCTGTCTTAGAAACACCCATGTTTCATCAACCAATGTAACTGAAAAGGCGTAGTACAACACATGATGAAACAAAAATAACCAAAAAAAAAGTTACTAATATCAGGACGTGAATGTAGAAAATGTAACTGAACTTTAACCACTCCGTTTGACGCGACGACAGTTCTGGACTGAACAGTACACTACCGCAAGCTCATCGTGCGCGCGCGCGCGAACGAACACCACTCGCTCAGGAGTAGTTCACCTTCCTGCAGTCGTAGCGGATCTCGCCGCTGGCCCCGGTGAGCGGGCCGAGGCTCGCCATCCTCACCATGGCCTCCGCGAAGTCCCTCCTGAACGCGTCGGGGTTCGCGGCGTAGAACTGCACGAGCGCGTCGGTGGCGCCAAGGCCGCCGGCGAACAGCTGCTGGTCCGAGTGCAGCACGCCCCTGCGCCGCAGCAGCGCGGCGAAGTAGGCGCCGTCGAACCGTGCGGGCGTCGGGTCGAGCGGGGCCAGGTTGTCGTCGCCGCTGCCGGCGGGGCGCGGGCACACGGCCCGGAGCGACGCCGCGAGGGGGCCGTCCAGCGCGGCGGTCTCGTTGTAGAGGCGGCCCCGGAAGTTGGCGCAGCGGGAGAAGCCCAGCGTGTGGCCGCCCGAGAGCACGACGAGGTCCTGGAGGGAGAGGCCGTGCGAGGCGAAGCTGGAGGCGAGGCGGTCGAGGTCGAAGGTCGGCGCCGGGATGCTGTTGTTCGCCGCCGCCTGGCTCGCCGTGCGCGCGTCCCGGCGGCCCAGCGGCACGTTGTACGACGGCCCTCCCAGCTGCACGCACAAGACGAGGATGCATGGACAACCACCTAGTTAGCTGCTGCGTCTGGTGCACGGTTATACGTAAAGGTCAATGGAGGCGCTCGAACGGACCGCGACGACGGAGTCACGTGCCGCGACGGCGACGATGTCGGCGCAGGAGACGACGTTGCCCCTGCAGGCGGCGTTGACGGCGGCCTTGATGCGGTCGATCACGTCGAAGCCGCGGGCCGAGTTGACGTTCGGCGAGGCCTTCTTCTCGCCGGTGAAGAAGGGCGTGTCGTCCAGCAGGATCGACCCGTCGCACCCCTAATCGAGCACAAAACATCAGAACAAACACTGGCGCACAAAAAACACCGGGGAGAGATCCCAAACGCATCCACGGAATTGGAAATTGTAAATGCAAGCGCGCGGCGAAGCGGGGTGCGCACGTTGACGAAGCAGTCGTGGAAGTGGAGGCGCAGGAGCGAGGCGCCCATGCGAGGCTCCGCCGCCACGGCCTCCTCCACCACCCTCCTGATGGTGGGGAGCGCCGCCGGGCACGCCTTGTCGTAGAAGCGCGGGTCCAGCTGCCCGCTGCTGGGCGCTGCCAAGAGCGCGAACGCCACGGCCGCGACGCACGCCGCCGCCACGAATCGGCGAGCCATCGAGGTTGCCATCGCTAGCTAGCTCAATTGCTCGACGGCTCCTGCAACGAGCAGCACGTTAATCAGCTAACTAACTGAGCTATCACTCAACTAATTCACTGATCGATCAAGCTAGCTCGATGGAGTGGACACGGCGCTGCAGGGAGCCCTTTATATAGCCCGTGGAGTTGACCCCGTCGACTGTATTCCACACAAGCAGCTAGCTAGCGAAGCTAATTAACCTAGCGTCGAGCAAAAAGCGTCATCAAAAGCGAGATAGGTTGACTTGGCATGGAAACGCTCAGGGTTTTCAGGCGGTGGGCAGGAAAAATGGGGGCCGATCGACGGGTGGATTGCGGTTAGGCGATGCTGCTCAACGATTTAACTAACCGAGATCGATCTCGTGATGATCCCGTAGTGCATGACGATCGCCGGCAGCTGATCGCGGCGGCGGGGAAGCTGCCTGGATTTGCTCGGCAGGCGGGGCGGGGCGAGATGAGATGAAGGTGATCTAATGGACCTACCCGAACCTAACCGACAGCTGTTAAGCTCGGTTGATCGTACTTGCAGCTTCGTTAGGCGATTTTTTGTAGTCGATCTAGCACCAGGACGATAGCGACAACCACAGGCAAACTCTGTACTGTACTACCCCTGCTACTTGTACCATGCAGCCTCTACTACAATATAATTCTGTCATCTCCTTTCACTTTGGAGTTTGAGAATTTTTTTTTTGACGGTCACGGGGGAGAGCATCCCCACCTGAATATTCTGATAGGTTTTTCGCAAGCCAAAATGTCAGTACATCAGTTACATTTTCAGAGGTTGAGGTTTAAACCTGAGGGTGAAACAACCTTTTGATGCAAGATTTACATTGAAGAGAACGTGGAACACCAGACATCCGCTAAGACACGGTCCGCCACTGGCCACTGTTGGCACCACAGCTGTGCATCCTCTTTGCAAACGGACCAGAACCGCGAGATGGAGGGCGGCACACCATTGAAGACAAGGTTGTTTCGCTGCTTCCACAGTTGCCAACACACCAGGAGGATGTAAACCGAGGAGTGCTTGGCTGGCAGCGTTGCCGGGCAAGGGACAGTCCACAGCCGGGCCACACTGCACCCGCCTGTGTTCACCCCAAGCGCGGACCAGACATCAGCAGCAGCAGGGCAGGTGAAGATGATATGGTCGCAGGCTTCATCCCCTTGGTTGCATAGCTCGCATCGCGCATCGTCGACGATGTTCTTTAGCAGGAGGTTCGTCTTGCACTGAATCTTTTCTTGAACAAGGAGCCAAGCGAAGAATTGAATCCGCGGCGGCGCGTGGTTTTGCCAGACAAAGGTGGAGAACGCACACAGAGGGGGCACCTGTCATCTTCATCAGCATCTTGTAGATGGGGCCGGCGCGCAGCGCGTTCTCCGGCCCGGAGAGTGGCGAGGTTCGCCGGTCGTCCTCCTCGGAGAGCAGTACATCATCAAGGAGCGGGGAGAGCTTGGCAAGCTCCTCCCGCGCGCCGGCAGTCAGGCGCAGCATGAGGTGTGCCCGGATGCCATCACGCAGCACACATGCCACCGACACCTCCGAGCTGATGGCATGGCTGTGGAGTAGGGGAAACACCTCCTTCAACCTCCCGCAATCCAGCCATCGATCTTCCCAGAAGCAGGTTGAGGCCCCATCCCCGACCACGCATGAAGTGACGGCACGGTACAGAGGTAGCAGTTCCGCCAGGTCCCTCCAGTGCGGACCGGCGACATCGCCGGTCAATGTTGCCAAGTCGACGCGCTCCCGCACCCACCGAGCCCACGCAGAGTCGCCGGGGTTGTGCAGCCGGTGTAGGAGTTTGAGCAGCAGACATTTGTTTTCCGCCGCGATGTCCTTAATCCCCATGCCGCCCTGCTCCTTTTCTTGGCACACTTTCTCCCACGCAACCAGGCACTGCGCACCATGCACTTGCTCATCTCCCGACCAGAGGAACGCGCGTCGGTGACGATCCAGGGCGTCCAGTGTCCCTTGCGGCGGGTGCAACACCGACATTGCATAGATCAACTGGCTGTCCAGCACGGTGTTCACCAGCACCGCCCTGCCCATGGGAGTTTGAGAATTATCTAGAGTTTGAGAATTATCTGGAACGTTTAGGGTCGGTTTGAATCTAAGTGTTAATAGGTGAAAGTGATAAATTTGAGCACTAATGTATCCAAAACAAGAGTGTTAATGGGGGTGGGCTATACTTTAGCCAAAACTTAAAAACTATAGCAAAAGTACAGTGCTACTAGGTTCTAAAGTTTAGCACTCACCTTTAGATCCTCCAATCAGACCCTTAGTTTTCTATGCTTGTTTAGTGGAGCTCCTCCTGCTAAAATAATTTTATAGGTCAAATCTTAAATATGAAGTGGTCATGAGCGGAAAGTTAATTAGGAGAAACTACTTTTTTAGCCACCCGTTAGTTAGGACTTGAAGCTAAAAAAATAATTTCTCCTAATTAACTTGAAGCTAAAAAAGTAGTCCTAGCTCGCGAAGCCTGATTTGGAGACTAACTCGTTCGCATTGGCTGAAACAGGTGGCATTGTGCATGAGTTCTAGTGCATGATGGTCTTCGTTTACTGAGTTCAAAATTTTATTTTCTCCTAAAACTTGTAATAGAATTACATATGCTGTTGTAGCGCTTAGTTGTAAATATCCTCAAGGTACTTCCTTGCAGGGGCGGAGCCTATGGTGGGTGGGAGGGACTCTAGCCCTCCTACCATTGCTGAATCTATAAAGCTCCTCTAAATTTTCCCTATTATTTTTCAGATTTCTCCTCCTCAATCGATTGAGGTTTTGTTTTTAGAAAAAGTTTACTTAACCCCCTGAACTATCAGTGGTAGTCTACTTCACCCTCCAACTTTAAAACCATCTATTTTAGCCCCCAAACTATCCAAAACCGGCTAAATAACCCCTCAGGTGGTTTCGGATGGCGGTTCGCTACAGTAACACAATTTTATCTTTTTCTTTTTTATTTATTTTCACTAAATCTTTGAAAAATCATAGTAAATCACAGAAAAATCATAAAATAAAAAATCTAATTTTGTTGGACTCCACATGAGTAGATCTACACAGTGAGCATATAATATGGTATAGTTTTGTACAAAATTTTTGATGTAGCTTTAGATCTATACTTTTCTGTAATTAATTGGAATAATTCATATGTGCAGCTTCTATGGTCCGGGTAAAATTTTTATGGTAGAAAAATTATTGTATGCTTGAACTGTAGTAAAAATTTCATACTCATTAGATCAATTATAAATTAGTTATAGATTTAATAGATTTGGAGCATAGATTTAATGAGCATAAAACTAAATAAATCTATAACTAGATTATACATGGTCCAATGAGTATGAAATTTTTATTACAGTTCAAGCATATAATAATTTTCTTACCATAAAAATTTCACCCCAATTGGACCATAGAAGCTGCACATATGAATTATTCCAATTAATTATAGAAAAATATATATCTAAAGCTACATAAAAAAATTTGTACAAAACTATACCATATTATATGCTCACTGTGTAGATCTACTCATGTAGAGTCCAACAAAATTAGATTTTTCATTTTATGATTTTTCTATAATTTACTATAATTTTTCAAAGATTTAGTAGAAATAAATAAAAAAGATAAAACCGTGCTAATGTAGCAAAACCGCTCTGATAGTTCAGGGATTAAGTAGACTTTTTCCTTTTGTTTTTCCGTGACGACGTGGTGCGTTGGATCTAATAGCGACGGTTGTGAGTGTTTTGTGTGTAATTGTGGAATCGGTTCCGCCAGGTGTACCCGTTTTACTAACATCGGGCTCGTTTGTGTCGCCCGGTTATTTTCCTTCCCTTTCACTTCTCTCTCTTTCGTCTCCCTCTAGCGAGTTCAGCGCGGCGGCGGAGAGCTCCTGTGGCACGTCGGCGCTGGGTTGCGCGGGCTGCAGCATGGATCCTCCATCTGTTCTCCCTCGGCTGGTGATTTGGAGCTATAGCCTGGCTCCAGCTCCTTGCCGGCAACCTGCTCAATGCCCCTTTAGTTCTGTTCTAGGCTGGGTGCTGAGTGTCGTGTCCTCTCCAGGTGAGCATTTTCAGTTTCCTCCTTCCTGGATCTCGTGCGCCCCATATGGATTCCGTGGTTGCATCATATTCCCCCTCTATCTTCTGGAGTTAACACTTTCATTTTCCCTCCTAGATCTCGATTTTTGTTGTTCTAGTGTTTCTGTTGTTACCCCCCTGATAGATGTGTAGTGTGTCTCTGTATGCACTTTTCTAGGATTTCCTCTTGTGTTTAGCTGTGATTTGCACCTGTGCCATGTTGATTTATATAATTAGGCTTCTGAAAATTTAATGATGGCATCTGATGATTGTGATAGAATCGTTGCTTCAATTTTCTTGTGTCATCATGTTAGCTTTTGGCGCACGAGACAAGCAGAGCTGGGCGCTAGTGCAGGGGGTGCCTAGGCAGCGCGCGTACACCAAGGCAACAAGCAGCAGGCATCTAGCGCCAGGTGCAGGAGCAGGCAAGATTTGGTTTTCCCTGTGTTGTCGTTCCTTCCCTTCCCTCTCTGTTCTTGCAGAGCACAAAGGATCTACCGAAACAGCAAGCAGAGCAAGGCAGCCAGCGACACAGCAGGCACGCAGCAGCACCGTGGCGATTTGCAGGATTTGTGGAGCACACAGCCCAGCAGGAGCAGCGAGCGACTAACAGCACCACCTCCACCGTGTAGACAAGGTGTTCGACGGTTTGCCCCAGCAGGTCGAGAAACAAGGTAACAAGCCAGCAGCTGGCAGGTGGCCAACAGGCCTTGCACGGGGACCAAAGAGAGAGCGGGCACGATCAGCCTGGAGAAGCTGTGCAGATCAGGAGCTGTGCAGCCAGGAGAAGGCTCGGTTTGCATTTTTCTCTTTGCTCACATGATTAGACTTGTCAATTAGCTTGTGTTAATTAATCTTTGCTTTTGCTAATGCTTGTTAGCCTTTGCATGCTTTTTAGTAGTAAGCTAATTAACTGAGGTTGCTAGCTCTATTCCTTTTGGAAAAGCTCCATCGGCACTTTAGTAAATCTCTTCCTTTTGGAAAAGCTCGATCGGCACTTTAGTAAATCTCAACTTCCCCTTTGTGCCAAGCTTTCGGTGTTTTGGTCAACCTCGGCTTCTGCTTTGTATTGTGCCTTTCTTGAGTGAATCGCTATCTGCTTACATGCGCTTTGCGTCGAGATTTTCCTAACCGTTCCTAGGGTGAACTCGTCATGTGTTGGCGTGTGTCGCTTTGGCGGTTAGAAGAGAGGTGTGTCGGGTTGAAATCGGGACATAGGCCTCGTTTTCTCGGAGAATTTTTATTGGCTCTCATTCACCCCCCCTCCCCCCTTTTGGTCGCCTGTCCGGTCCTTCAGCTTTTCAGGCAGCCCCCTGTTGCAACCAGCCAGCTAGAAAGTCTGAAAATGAAATATAATCCTAGGAACACTACACCATATCCGTAATGTAAAATCACTATCCCTATTTAAGTAGAAGTTAATGTGAGGTTGAACTTTATAAGCTATTACGTGAGGCAATTTCCAATGAAATATAACCATTTTGACTTTTGTTAGCACGTCTATGCAAAATGTACTGTTAGAGGTTTGAAGTAGGACTGGTTTCTAAATCGTATGATCCCTTTTATGTTGTACATTGCATATGGTGCCTCTATGTAGTGCTTCTACTTTGTCTTATCTTTCTTATCTAAAATTGGGTGTCCATATATTTAGCTAAAATTGACACTGCCTAAAATTTAATTCATAATCTTAATCATAATGAATTCTATCTCTTACCATCTGAGTTTTACTGTCATTTGTGCATAAGAGAACTATGAGATCCTTGATCTGTATTTTTCACAGTATTTATAGTGTTATTTTTTCATTTGTAATTTCAAAGATAATGTATGTGGCCCATTTGCCTGTGCTTCTACTTTCACTATTATTTTTGTGTTGGTGCTGGAAGGGTGTTCGTTTATCCTGCTGGTTCTTATTATAGTTATTATATGTGCCCTTACTTATTGTATTGTGTGTTCCTTTGTTCCTTTTTCACCTAAGTGGAGATACAAAAATCACTCCACCTCCAATGCAAGGGCCAGGTTACTTTCTTTTGCAAGCAAGGTATTTTTCAATTTTGTTTCTTGATTATAGTTTAAACATGTTATAGTTACACATAATTATTTTGTTGTAACTTATGTTCATGCTCGTTGTAAATTTTTATATTGAGGGGTATAATCAATCCTCTTTTATTCAGTATTGGGTAGCATATGTTCATATATGCATCTATGTGGACTTTATGTTTGGTATATAACTCATGCCTTTTCTTAGGATGTGACGATGTGTTGCTCTTTTTTTGGACATTTATCTGTTATTTGTTGTGTGACGCTACTTTGTGGTAGTTGAACTTCTTTTTTATTTCAATTAGAGCTGCTTAATACTATACTTACAACATAGATTTTAGCCTATCTTGTGTATGGTCACTGTAATTTAAAAAAACATGTGTACAACTTATAACAATCCTTTTTATTCATTTTGCAGCAACCATTTCTTGCTACTATGCATCTCTATTGCCACTTCTATGTGGTTTTTCTTTTATACAAATCTGATTTCATATGTCTGTCTTCATGTGTCACATTGGGCTAACTCTGAATATTTTTTTTAAAAAACTCTGAGCATGTTGTTAATTGATTTAGTTCTGAGTTTCTAGTTTCTCCATTTGTTTGTTTGATTAAGTTGAACTCTTGTTTTTGTAGCAACGATAGCCTGCAAGTTAACTTTGTACTAACTACTAAAAATGAGTGGCCAATTGATAAAGCTATTTACAAGGATATGAAACTCATGTTTATCGGCTGGGAATATCTTTGAACCAGTAATGTCAGTTTCAGTTAATAAAGTTGGTAGACCTTTTTTACTTCTCTAGATCTTGGTATTTCTTATAGTCTAAAACAGTAACTGAGCTGGCTCTCAAACATTTGCACTGAACTTTATGCATTAGTTTTCCACCCTACTTTGATTGAGTAGCTCTCTGATAGTCAGTACTCGTGTCGTCAAGAAGTGGGTCTCATGAGGTCACTTAAAAGGCTCAATCTACATGGATCTCCTTCACAGGAGGTCTGTCTCTGATTATTTGGTAACTTGGTTCCGCTAGGCGCTAGGCGGATTCTAGGCGGTGACCTGCAGCCTAGAGCCTAGTCGGGATTAATCGAGCCTAGGCGTTCCTAGGCGTTTTTCTAGGCGTTTTGCCAATTTAGGCAAAACTGATATATATTATGTATATATAGCCAAAAATAGCAAAAAATGCTGAATATATAGGTTGCAGTAAATAACTAAAATACTAAATATAAAAAAATGACCACTGGACATACCTGATTCCTTCCAATGGGCTTAGTCTTGCATATTCCTTCCTCCTACAACACATTTGAATAATTTCAGCAAGCAGTTCATAAGAAAAAAAGAAAGCAGTAAGATGTCACTTCCTCTGTTTCATTTTCAGGTGCAGCTGCAGCTTCTGTAGACATCCTATACATTTAGGCAATGCAAACAACCAATGCAAACAGATTCATACATGCATATTCATATTCAAACAATCAGACAATGAAATCAGATTCACTAATCATTCATTCAGATTCAGTTTATCAGCAGAGTAGAGGAACAGAGGAGGGGACAGTGGAGCAGAGGAGGGGACAGTGGAGCAGGGGAGGGTAGCAGGTGGACGGGGATGAGAGGGGAGCTCTGAGGGGAGCAGCCGCAAATCGGCAGGGGAGGGGGATGGGAGGGGAGCTCTGAGGGGAGCAGCCGCAAATCGGCAGGGGAGGGGGAGAGGAGAGGAGAGGAGCAGGTAGGGGGGCGAGCAGCCGCCGGGATAGGGGAGACGAGCAGGGAAGTGGAACTCACCTTGAGGACGAGCAGAGGTGTAACATCCCAGTTTTCATCACGATTAAGGGGGAGTGTTGAAATATATAATGCAAACTCCTAGAAGGTTCTATAAAAATAAGAATAAACCATGGCATAATTTTATTCACCATGACAAGGTTCTAGAATGTTCCACAAGAATCATAAGAAGACATGAAGCTTGGATATTTTCTTGTCATGGTAAAATTTAGAATTTTTTAGAAATAGATATTTGTAGGGAACTTAGATATTTGTAGAGAACTTCCTACAGTGTGACATGTGTCACTCATTCAAGAGGGTATGGGTGCCTATATAAGGAGGGTGACACCCCTTGCCCTGCCATACTACTCCACTCCATCCCACACATCCAAGGGCATGGTAGAAGTGAGCATAGGTAGAGTGTGCTAGGTGTGTGTTCCTTTGTTGCTCCAATAAGGTAAGCGTCTTTATAAGTGTTAGTCTCCCGGTTAAGCTTAGCACTTAGTGTATAAGTTGTGATCCATCGAAGGTTGGCTCTGTCACTCGGGATCACAAAAGGGTCTGGGCTTCATCGAAGGTTGGCTCTGCCACCCGGAAGCCAGCTTCATCTGTTGGTAGGCTCTGCCTCCCGGAAGCAAAAGGCGGCTTTCCGTCAAAAGGACCCGGTACACTAAGTAACTAGAAGCTAACCGACTCTGAAGTGAGTTGGTGTAGATCCTCAACTTAGTAGGGCCACCTCAATTTCCAACAATCACTAAAATAAAACTTATGTTGCAATTAAACTAGTAACATAAAATAATACTAACGTTATACGAAGTATTACATAACTACTAGGTAAACTGTTTTATACTCTTGCCTTGCGTTAGTACATTCGTTCCCTCCAATAACCAGCATATGCATGCTTGCACCTACGACAAAAATCATCTCGTCTCTTTCCATAAAAGCCTCTCGAGTCACCGTACCATGCCATAATTCACAGACAATCATGACAGCGCCTATCTCCTTTGCCATAACTTCATCATTCCCTGGAAGCCACAGAATACCCACACCATTACACCATTGACCTTGAAATGACCCGTCATGGCAGCACCCACCTCGCTATAAATCGGGGTCGCCACGCACAGTGCCGGCCGAGATTTTTTCCGCCGAACCGCCTCACCCGCTCACTCTCGCTGCGCACGCGCGACACGCCGGCCCCACGACGAGACCGCGCACTGCCGCCGGCACCACGCCGTGCCGCCCACCTCCGCGTCCCCACCTCGCCCACGCCGCTGCAGCGTCCTCGCCGGCTTTGCCGCCTCGACGCTCGCGCCTTCAGCGCTGCCACTGTTCGCGTTGACGACGAGCTGCCGCAGCCCACGCCGTCGCCCGTCCCTGCGCGACACCGCTGCTGCTCTCCTCGCCTATAAAAGGAGCGAGGCCGTGACGAGCCCCGTCACCAGCCCAAGCACACCAAGCCGCTTCGCTCCGCCAGCTGAACCACTCCTCCCGAGCCCAGCTCACTAACGAGACGAAGCTCCAACAATTGGCTCTCTTCCTCGAGCTGTTCCGCGCCAAGGTGAGATGGCAGGCAGCTCCCCCGACCATTAACTCCACAACACTAATAATGGCCCAAAACACCCACCAGGCCGTGAGCACTTAATCCAAATCATTCTACCAATCAATACTGTAAACTCAATATCTCCTTCATATCAACTCCTTTTCACGTAACTCTTTTTCCTTAACTCTCCTCAAATCATATACTATCTATTCCTCCTATTTTCATCTCCATTTGAGCTTATTTTATTGATTGCTTGTGTTTGTTTACCGGTTGTGCCGTTTTCGCCCGTAGATCACGGAGTGACCGAGGAGGAGCCTGAAGACCCGTACCACGAGCAGGAAGCCGCCGCCGCCGACGCGTACGCAAGCGAAGGCAAGTTTCATCGACCCCTACGTGAGCGGTTGCATCCATGTGAGGACGTTTAGCTGTAGCCTGGGTCTAGGATCGATTACATATACCAGTACTTGAGTGATTGAGTGTGCTCATGCATGCATCTTAGTAGTCATGCATATCCAGAGCTGAGAATAGGATACGAAGGGATCTGGCTGAGACCAGGGCAGCTGGGTATGCTGGAGCCGGCGCTACCGTGGTGGTAGACTGGCAGGTGAGTGCTACCGTGGTGGTAGGCTCGAATTGACATGTTGAGGGATGGTTGCTGCCCTGTTGAACCATAAGGACCGAGTTGTTTTGACATCTCACCTAGCTTACTTTAGTACGACCACAGGTTCCGGTATGGGCCGGACTTAGCCTAATCCCACTGGTTAGCCTGACGGTCGCAGGGATGGTTTACGGGTATAGACCATTGGGGTCAGGGCCCGAGGGTTTGTGCGGCCGGGCTGGGGCGTGACCACGGCTGGGTGTCGGCTATGTCGGTTGTCCGTTCGGGCAGCCGAGCGTGTGGGTACAGTGTACGACCTCTGCAGAGTGTATAATCCATTCGAATGGTCCGTGCCCACGGTATGGGCAGGCTACGGTGTGCCATGTTTTCAAGTCGTCCGATTAATCGCGATTAATCGCGATTAATCGCCCAGGTCGGTTCTCCAAGTCCGACCAGCACCACCGACCCGACCAGAGCGACCAGAAACCTGGTCGTCCGATTAGTCGTCCACTAATCGCGATTAGTCGGTCGACCAGGGCATTTCTCGACCAGGGCAGCATGAAGGTTTCTCACTTTCTCCTAACAACTTCATTTTTTTGTTTCAGCAGCAGGGATTCAGCAAGAAGAATATGGAGTTTTGGACAAGAAGCTGGAGTTCTGGAGAGCAAATATCAAAAGTAAGTCACCAAAACCTGCAGAATTGCTTGCTGTATACTATATTGTATATATATATAATTATATATACACTATATAGTATATACTGAACATGTAGACATATGGACGATTAGGGAACGACCAGGCTCGACCAGGCTCGACCAGGTCGACCTGGTCGTCGACTAATCGCGATTAATCGCCTGGTCGGTCCCTAGGCGACCAGGACCGACCAGCCGATTTGAAAACATTGACGGTGTGGTCCTGACAACTAATGAGCTACCTAATGTGGGTTTTGTCGGGAAGAGTTGCATACCATTAGTTGCATTGCTAATGCATTGTGCTCAAAGTGCGTCGTTCATGTCATTTCCCCTCCCGTAGGGTGAGGTGGAGCTTGCTGAGTACTTTTGTACTCACCCCTGTTGATTTTTCTCCAGAGGATCCTGATTGTGCCAGAAGACTACGAGTAGATCGTGTCCGCACCCAAGCTGATCGAGTGAAGCCGTGATGGATGAAGAGCTAGTCCTCCATGCCGTCATGCTAGTCGTTATCCTATGGTTGTTCTGTGTTGTCGCTTTATCCCTCGTGTACATGTTGAATAAAGCTCTGTATGTCTCTGGACTCCACTTGATGTAACATGTATTATGCCGGAGACCCTATTCGGTAATTAATACATGGTTTAGCCTTGATCTTCGGGTCGGGGCGCTTCAAGAGGAAGCAGCCGGCGGTGGAAGGGAGAGGAGCAGCTAGCGCCATCGGGGACGAGGTGCTTCCAGGCGGGGAGGAGGTTGCCCTGCGGGAGGAGCTCGACCAGCAAGACCTCGTCCGGCGGCGTGATTCTTGGTGATGGTGCCGAGGTCGTCCGACCGGCAAATGGCAGGCCCGCTCGATTTCCCCTTCCCCTATTCTTTCCGCTCGATTTCGCACCGCTTAACTCTGTTGCGCGCGTGCGCCGGGCCGCCCCATCCGCTATCGCACGGGAAATCGAGCGCGCTCGCGCCGCGGGGCCAAATTTTGGCGGCAATCAGCAGCGTGTCCGCCTCAGCGCCACCTCTCCCGCCTCCGCGCCGCCTGCGCTCCGCCTAATCGCCGCCTAGCGCCCAGAATGGCGCCTACCCCCCTAGGCCAGGCGATGGGCTTCGCCTAGCGCCCAGAATGGCGCCTACCCCCCTAGGCCAGGCGATGGGCTTCGCCTAGCGATTAAGCGCGCTCAGGCGCCGTCTAGGCGCCGCCTAGCGGAACACGGTTTGGTAATGACAGATTTTATTTTGTGAACTATAAATGTGTAAAATCAGTGTGTTTTCCTACTTTTGGTTAATTGTGATTGAAATTCATCTGATGAACTACAAAAATTGAGTGCAAATTGTACCTGAACTTTTTATTGTTGCAATATAATTGATCATTTTTTCCTATAGAGGACTGAGACTCTCAATGACTCCCAAGTCCTAGGCCATATGTCATTGTGATTGTATAGCGGTAAATCCTCAAGTGCACCCATATTTTAAGTACAAGCTTAGAGCCTCGTAAATTTTTTTAATGGATGTGTGGATTTCCCAATTATGTTTACATGCCGATACTGGTTTAAATTGATTTGGCGAATCTAATGTATGGCACTGTATATGCAACCATCACCTGTAATTGTTTACCTTTTCCTTTTGCCCTTATATGATTTGTACCTTGCTAATTAAACTGCTAGCTATGTTTTCTGAAAATTTGGGGAATTATATTGTCAGAATATCCTTTTGCTGGGTATAAATCGGCCTTCCTTGAGTACTTTTGAAGTAATCAGAGTGCTTAACATCATTTCTATACTCACATGATTCCATTGATGCTGATCATATATGACATGATTAAATTGAGTAGGATACAGAACCTAGTGGTTTTTAGTGAAGCACGTAATAAACTGTAGCTTGGTTTATGTTGGTGTTATTAGAAATGGATGAAACCATTTCTTTTTAAACATGAATCAAGAATGGTCTTGTTGTATCTTCTTTTCTTTTCTCTGAAACAACAGGTTAGATATGCCTTGGGGTTGGGGTGGGAGGGAGGGAGATAGCATTTCTACTTCCTTTAGCATAGTGGCCAATATAAACTTGCATTTTGTACTGGCACACAAGTCTAAGCTATCTTTGGCTCCACTTTTTAGAACTGTATCATCAATCATTTCTCTACCACTCTTAACTTTTCTATCCTGTGTGTGCAATACCATTTTTGAACAATGCTACAACTATGAAAGCTTGCTGATGTATGTAATTTTTTTTTCCAAACTGGAACATAAAGTTGTTTTCCCAAAGCAGCATGTGTATATGAATTTTGACTAGTGTAAAAAATTCCATTGATTATACACAGTAAACATCACTTACATGGTTCCCACTACATTTTCAGCATGCATTACAGTGTTAATTTATTAGGATAAACTGTAATATTCAGGCTTATCAGTACTCCATTATTGTTGTTGCGGATGTGCCCCATTATAGTGTTTTGGCCGTGTTATTGGATATGTGTACAATTTTTTTACTATTGTTAGGTTTGTTAGCATTGTTTCCTGTACAACTTGGTCTGAATGTATATCTATGTGCTTCGCAGTTATCTTCAATTATTTTTAAACATAGATCCTTTTCAAATAACCTCTCTCACACACGCTCCCCCCCCCCCCCAACTCTATCTCTCTTGCACACTGCACACAATTTATATAACTATATAATTATTACCTAGTGCTAATAAGTTTCTTCAGCAGGATCAGGGGCATGGGCTCATCGTGGAAGGAGCTGAGTTAGGCCGTGCATCCATTGTAGGTTTTGATGCCAGTTGAGGAGATATATTTGTATATGAACTGGATAGCTTCTTTCCTCACTCTCATCTCTCGTTTCTCTCTCCTAAACCTCTTGCACAAGATGGCTCGACGCCCCGTGGACTCGCATGATGGTCCTCATCGATCTAGCGGCTACTGCTGAGTAACAGGCCAGATCTGGTGGCCGTCGAAGAAGAATAAGCCTGATCTGGTGTGTACAGCTGGCGTCCGCGTTCCCGGCAAGCAGCAGTATGAAGTTTCGTACAACTGGGTAGAGCTCCCATCACCATTTCTTTATATCCCAGTTTCTTTTTGGCCTTTTCCCCTTAAACTGATGTTCAAGAATCAAGATCTTACAACTTTTGTTGTTTTTTTTAAAAGGGTACTCTTTATTTGATCGTTGCTCCCCACTCTCTCCATTTTTCCTGTTTCTTCTTTTTATCTTTTATCTTGGACCGGTGTTCTTGATGGAGGCATATGCCACCAATCAGGTTTTAGGGCCTGCCTTGAGTGAATTTGGGGTTTGGTTTGTAGATTCTACATTCATCAGTTATTTTTGTTGTGCACTACAGTATGCTCATATATGTAGTTGGGGTGTGTACTGAAGAGCCAAACATGCTCATCTGTTCCAGTTGAAGTGTTTAGCCAAAAATTAGTTGCGGTTCAGTTCTTAGTTGTCATGTATCTCCCATCTTACTTCATTAGTACTAGCTACTAAGTAGTTTAAACTGCTCTTACAACATAGGGGTTCAAGTTTTTGTTATTCTTTAGATGACAAACAATACTATACTAAGAAAAAGAGAGGTTTATTTTTTTTTATTTGCATTCATTTAAGGTTAGTATTTATTTTTGCTTTGTCGGGATAATGTGCTTAATTTTTATATAGAGAAATATCTGTTGATTTCCACCCTTAGGTAGCATTACATTAGGTTTAGGACCACACAACCTTTTAAGGTTGAAACAAGCTCTTGATTAGTACAAACTGTTTTAGATTGTAGCACATGTCATTAGTTTAATTTGTAATCAGTTGATTACAATATTTAGATAACATAATTCACAACATTAAAATCGTGTAACTTAGGTTTAGTCTGGTGTAAGTTTTTCCAAATAAAGTTTAAAAAACTTTGTACATTCTGCCTTAAAAAGTTGTATCTTTTTGCAATTGTTGGTTCACTTGATATAGATTCATTCGGTTATTTAAGGAAAATTCAATGTAATGCACCATTGTCTCTTGCTTTCTCAGGTGTTTGTGTGCTCTGTTTTGCAGGTGAGCCAGGGGTCTAATACATTTTGTCTCCAAGTAATATAAAACCAGTAAGAAGGTGTTTGCAACTAAGCCTAAGATATGAAAGTGTTTTGTCTTCTCTGAGTGTCTAATTTGGGGTTTTCTTGTAGGTTTTGTCTGTTCATAATTGTCCGATTGAGTTTTATTGTGGCTTCATTTGTTGATTTTCCTGTAGGTTTCTATCTGATTTATTACAGCGTAAATATAGTGGTGTTTCAGTTAAATTTTTTTGTGGCAAAATTAATTAT
Organism: Panicum virgatum; assembly: GCF_016808335.1. Lineage (NCBI taxonomy): Eukaryota > Viridiplantae > Streptophyta > Magnoliopsida > Poales > Poaceae > Panicum > Panicum virgatum. The sequence continues at coordinate 64,754,423 of NC_053153.1, forward strand.
GGTCTATTTGTGTGTAATTATTCTGTCCCCATTATTTGTTTTAAATAAAAATCATGACCCTGTGTTAGTTGGCAGCAATACTTGGCTGTCATTTTCATCATTTGTAAATTATGTTAACCATCAATTAAAGTGCAAATAGTTAAGAAAAGGTTTTGTTTGTGCGAGAATATGCAAATGTTTTGATTCATTCAATGATGCTAATTATTTATTTTCACGACATTTATATCATTGTAATTTTTCTGTTATTAAAGTGTAGTTAAATATGCGTGTGCGCACTTTTCATCGCTAGTCCCTTTTTTCGTCGTTGTGCTTTTTGTAACTAAAATCCTAATGAGACAGCCTTGGTATCTTAAAGTTTGAGTTGACATGGTCTACTTTTCTTCAAAAAATGAATAACCTTATATGTATTCATTACTGTTTGTTTTCTATGTAACACAAATTTGCTAATTGTTAATTACTGTAATTATGGATTTTTTTTCTTTCAAATTTGCTCCTTGTAAGTTACCTTAGAATTATTTTTTTCAAACTTGGCTGCCATTGCCCCAAGATAGGCAGCTGTATTCCGTTGCCCCTTGGATTTGGACTTCCCTTGTGTAGTTTCACCTTGATCTCCATCTTCATTTGCATGTTGTTTCTTTCCTCCACGCCAATGCATTGTTACGCTGAGAAGTTTTTCTTGCATTCAAGCTTGACTACATTATTAATTTTCTTTACCCTTAAGGCAAGCTGAATCGCCCTTACAAATTACAGTTCTTAATTTATAGCAATAATTCATTTAAACCCTTTTGTGCATTAGCTAAACATATCCAAAGCATTAGCTACTATGTTCTTTGGAAACGAACAATTCTATCCGTTTGCTGTACATTAGTATGCACAAATAATTATATGAGAAACATTTAATCCAAGAGGGTGGTTGAACAGAAGCTAATGCAACGAGAGCTCCTTTTAATGGCTTAGGAGGTTTTCTTACTCCTGGGCGTAACCAGGGTTTACCTAACCGGTGGGAACCGGTCCGGTTTGACCGGCCCAAATTCAAAATTTAAATTTAAATTCAAAAAAATGAAAAATTCTCAAAAAATTCCTTAAAATACTTCAAGGTGCGACGAATCTAATGGTGTCAAATTTTCTCAAAAATTCGTTCATTTAGTATAGTTTGCGGGGATTTGAAGTTAAACAAAAAAACGTGCATACAAAAGTATACAAATATAATGTAAAAGTAGTACAAAAGAGGGTTGGAGGGTTCATTTAGACTAAAATATATTATACAAATATTTATTTAGTATACTTTGCGGGCATTTGAATTTAAACCAAAAAAGAAAAAAATTGAATTTGACCGGTTACCAGTCAAACCGGCCGGTAAACCGGTCTAACCGACCGGTATACCGGTACAAGCCGGTTGAACTGCGCCTTTTGAATTTAAATTTGAATTCCACCGGTTCCGACCGGTAACCGGTCAAACCGGTCCGGTAAACCGGAACCGGAGCCCGGCGGTTACCGGTTACCGGTCGGGAAATAAAACCCTGGGCGTAACATGCTTCATTAAGAACATACAGTGGACACACATACAAATGATTCTTTTAGATAAGTAGGGTACATATCAGATAAAGTTATCCAAATTATTTATTATCTTGTTCTATGTGTTCACCATATATGCAAAGGATGGTAATAAAGAAAATACATGCTTAATTAAGTTAACAATTTTATTTTCTTACGAACTTGGCTTCCTTAAGGTGTTAGCATGAATCAGAGTAGTAGCCTAGGAGCTTTATGGTAGTCCCTTCTTTCTGTCTCTTTCTGAAGACATTTGTATTTCCATTCTATGAAATAGAAATGGGAAATGACCTCATGTGGATAGAAAAGTATATGATCTTGAGACAAAATCATAAGAAATTTGTATTAGAGTTACTCATAACATGACATCATAATTTTTCTCTATTTCATTGTATTTTTTTTTGTGAATGCTTGACCAAATTGGTTAAATCTTTTTTTTATTTGCTATAATTCCTTGTGTTATTGATATCACTTTTGTTTCTTATGGTTTCATGCATTCACAGGTTCATCAATTATGCTCAGAATCTTTGTGGACATGCCATTACAGATTTACAGTTGCTCAAGATATAATCATGCTTGAACATCCTCGGCATTGATCTCCTTTTGTTATTGTTGTGGTCTATCATAGGTAGCTTTCTTCTGCCTGGTGTAAAGATCAATCTAGTAGTCTAGTAGTCCGATTCAACATCTTATACATGTACTTAATATCTCAATTTCCTTTCAGCAAAGCAGAGCATTTTTCCTGCATTTGTCTTTTTTCCTTTTGTTATATAACATGACACAAACTTAGGGAAATTATCTGTTTGATTTTGTTGAAAATTTCACCTATGCATGTACATTGTAGTTCCTGTCTGTTTGATTTTTTTCTGGAGTTTCACATTTGTAAAGTAATTTACTTCAAATACAACTATATAATGCATGTATTTTTTAGAAACATTCAAAACAAAACAAACAACAGTTGTGAGTGCCGATGGTTTAGAAATTCAAAAACCTGGACTCTTTAACAGACACAAAATATGTTAAAGCTCCAAAATGGTCAAAATAATAAAAACCAGACAATAAATCCAAAACACAACTGGCCTGTGTAACAGCGGAACAAACCTGTTAGTCAGCCAGGTCAAAAGACTTGCGTAGCCGCGAATTGGCTTGTAGTCCAATGGTAGGACGGTCCAATGGGACACTACCCATCAGGGTTCAAATCCTGGTGCTCGCATCTTTTCTTGGGATTTTTCTAGGATTTATCGGTGTTATACGTTAAGTGGTAAGCAACGTTCCCGTCGATATTAAGTGGTAAGCGACGTTCCCGTCGATGACGAGGCGCCAGTGGTGACTTCGGGAATCTTCAGATCTGTCGGTGCTCAGTCCTTCGAGGTGCTCACAGGGGTAGGGTTTGCGTACGTGTATTCATAGGGTGTGAGTGCTCGTGCGTGTTGTGGGCGTCTTCGTTGTACTGTGTGATTCTCAAAAAAAAAAACTTGCGTAGCCTAATAATGGGTCCAACAGGCATAATGGCGGACCCGTTAACTTGATGTGAGCAGAAGGATAAAAAAATCACGCACACAACACAATTGAAGCTGACAAAGGATCTGAGCTGTTGATCTAGAATCCAATGGTTGAAAGGAGTGACTGATGGATAAGCTAAAAATCAGTCGGTTGACAATGAGCATTATTTTTACCATGGATACATTGTGAGGAGATGCTGAATTTATTTTTTCCTAGTAATTATCCTATATCCGCTACTGCCTCCTTACACTAGGTTTGTACGCACGAGGGGCTCGAGCATCTGATGCCCTGTGATTCCGTGAGTCTATGAGTTAATGGAACGAAAAGTTCCGTTAAAAAAAAAGGAAAAAGAAAAGGAAAGTCGTGGGTCAGGCCTAGTCGCTGTCGGAGCCCATATAAACAACCATTTTTATTGGGCTTGAATCTAGGCGGTACATGGGCTTAAAAGTAGCCCACAACAAGTTCAGACCGCCATCAACAGCATTTCCCAGCACCAGTGTGACACAGCAGCAGATCTGTCCGTTTCGAACACAACATCCTATCCACACGCACGCCCACACCCCAAACCAAAAAGGAGCTCAGAAGGGTCACCGAGTCAGGATGAAAGACGGCATAATGTTTGTAACACTAGTAATTAATTCAAACCTTTTAGTTCATTTTATATTTTTATATTTTTGAAAGAGAATTTTTAATATTTAAAGTATTAAATGTAGACTAATCACAAAACTAATTACAGATCTCGTCTGTAAACTACGAGACGAATCTAATGAGCATAATTAATCCATCACTATAGCGTATTTACTGTAGCATTACTATAGTAATTTAGTGTCTAATTACGCCCTAATTAGGCTCATTAGATTCGTCTCGCGATTTACAATCTATTTGTGTAATGCGATTTATTTTTCAACTATATTTAGTACATCATGCAAGTGATTTACAAATTTTTTGTATTTTACGTTTTGGGATCTAAACAGGGCCTCAATGTTAATATACTCTACCATTTACTATAGGGATCAGCACCGCTTTTGTTTATCCCTTCCAGATCATCGCAACGGTCCAGACTCCAGAAGCCCTCGTTGTCCCCTTCCCTTTGGCAAACGTTCAGTTCCCATGTGCTTACTACTAGTACTCCGGATGCAAGTGTTTATGGCTTCACCGTCCAAAGGTGGAGTAGCCGAGCACGAGCAGGAGCTGGAGCAGGAGTATCCAAAGCAGAGGACGGCCGCGGCCACCGCTCCCGCATCCACCAGGGCGGCTGGTTTCTCGTGACCCGCGCGCGCCACTGCACGGGAGCGGCCGGGCCGGCCGGTCGCAGCTGCTGAGCTGCAGCGATGGGAATGGGACGCGTCGGCGTCGCCCGGCGGATCCTGCGTTCCTGCAGCTGCGATGTGCTGTGTCACGGACTCAGTGTGCAACGGGCCAACGGCAACCCGCATCCCTCGCGGCTAATCTTTCTCCTCCCTTTTCAGCGCCTCGCGCGGTGTCCGGTTGCAGGGCATCATCTCATCCCCGCCCCCACCAAGTCACCAACTCCTTGGTCGACCGTTAAATGCCACGCCAGTTTCCGCGGCGACCGCTGGTGGTCAGATGCAGGGAAACGGTAACATGCGGCAGCCACAGAACAGCAAACGGGAACCTGCTCTGCGTAGTCACAGACTCACGGTGGGGGGCGAGTGGCTGTTCCTGGTTGTGTCCAGGGACGGATACAGGAGGGGGGCTAGGGGGGCTCAAGCCTCCCCTAATTACACGTAAAACACTGTAGTAAAATCTTCAAATCGCTATTAAATCTTCACACAAATCAACATCTCTATTGTTTCAGCCCCCCTAGCCTCCAATCCTGCATCCGCCACTGGTTGTGTCGTGTCCGTGACCTGGCTCCAAACACTAGTACTGTTTCACACAACAATTTGCTGGTGGTTGCGACTCGGCGAGTGACACTATCATCTCAACGCCTGGTACAGTACATTGGATATTTTGATTGGCGTGGTTTTTGCAAACTTTTTGATTGGCGTGGTTTTTTCAAACTTTTTTCACCTAAAAAATAAAAGGGACGTCGACCAGGGGCGGCGGCACGGCTGTGCAAAAATATGCGGGCAACGGCTCCTATGTCAGGTGGAGCGGTCAACGTCTCGCTCGCCGGGACACTCGCCGCCCTCTTAAACCCAGCGGCAGCTTTCCCGTCCTCCCACACCTCCCCTCTCCTCGGCACTCTAGCTACTCCTACGGACAGCCACTCAGTCCTCTCCGCTCTCCACGCACCACCAACGAAGCTAATCTCGCCGTGCACGCATGGCCGACGGGGCGGCGGGCGGCGGCAGGGCGGAGATCGACACGTCGGCGCCGTTCGAGTCCGTGCGGGAGGCCGTCGACCGCTTCGGCGGCAGCGCCGCCTGGAGCTCCGACCTCGTCAGGCGCATGTTCGCGCCCTCCAAGGTGAGTTTGGACAGTAGGTGGCAGCGGCGTCTCTCCCTCCTCCAGTTCCCGGCTCCTCCTCCGCCGGCCGTTCAATCGTGCGCCGCATTCTCACGGAGATTTAGAAAGAGGCTGCTGATGGTTGCCGCTCGTCAGTGAGCGCAGCATCAATTTCATGTCAGTTTTGCTCAACTGCTTGCCCCCCGAGAGATTACCCCCAGCAACAGAGTGAACTAATGATGCGAATCTTTTACTCTAGTCTCTAGGCTGCTGCTACTAACAATATCGAGAGTGTTTCGGGTTGGGTTCCTAATTTGGGTGCTCGCTGTATGTCCACGGACAAATACTGCTCTCAATCGTGGTTCAGAACATGCAGTTTTTATTTCCGCGAAGCTTGAGTAGGGTAGATGACATGTGTGAATCGTAGTGCTGTTATGAATCGTGGTTCAGAACAAGTGACATGTCTTGCCTTCAAAATATCTAGCGAGGATTAGAGAGCATCTCCGCATTGTGAGATTTGTATCTTTTCCCCAGTCAACACACATCTATTATGATTTTGTTTATCATCATCTTTTTCCTCATTTGCAACCTGCAGAAACATGAAGACTCTGAACAAGCTGCAGAAACCATCAACGTACAAGAGCAGGCTGCACAGCTAGAAAATGAGGTTGCTGTCAAAGAGAGGGAGACTCTTGACGTGTTGAAGGAGCTGGAATCAACTAAGAAAATCATAGCAGACCTGACGCTGAAGATACAGAAAGAATCCACTGAAACATCCCCTGATGAAGCAGTGAAGTCCGAGGAAACTGATCAGGTTTCTATGGCAGAACCTGAAGATCAGCAACCTGAAAATGTTGCCGTGGATGTGGACATGGAAGGCGTAGAAGAAAACCTGCAGCAGCCTTCTGGTTCAGTTTTGGTGGAAGAAAACCTGAACAGAACTACAAAAGATCTGGCTGCAGTAAACCCGCAGCAGCCTTCTGATTCAGTTTTTGTGGAACTTGAGCAGACCAAAGAAAGGCTGAACAGAACTACAAATGATCTGGTTGCAGTGCGGGCTGCAGTTGAGTTACTGCGGAACAGCATAGCAAAAGAGAAAATGTTACTTGAAAGAGGCCGAGAAAAGCTTTCCTCTAACAATTCCTTGGTTTCTTCTTTGGAGGATGAGCTGGATCAGACAGCACAAAAGTTGGAAACTCTGAAGGATCTGCAGAAGAGACGTAAAGACCCCTCGGACATTTTTATCGAGATTAAGAAAATGACCTCTGAGGTTCAAGAGCTCAGGAGCATGGCAAATGGTTCAAAATCTGATGCGATGTTGTTGGCTGCAGAAATCGAGCAGGCAAAGGCCAGCATTAGCACTGCTGAGATCAGGTGCATTGCAGCCAAAAAGATGGAAGAAGCAGCTAGAGCAGCAGAAGCCCTTGCACTCGCTGAGATCAAAGCTCTACTTAGCAGTGAAAGTTCTTTGGAAGGTGAGAACTCTTCTGATGCAGTGACTCTCTCGATGGAGGAGTATTTCACACTGTGTTCCAAAGCTCTTGAAGCTGATGAAAACTCTAAGAAGAAAGTAGGAGATGCTATGCAGCAGGTAGATATAGCTAACAGTTCTGAGTCTGAGTTGGTTAAGAGGCTCGAGGATGCCAAATTAGAGGTTGAGGAATGCAAGAAGGCACTACAAGAGGCCCTAAAGTGGGTAGAGGCTGCAAACCATGGGAAGCTTGCAGTTGAAGAGATCCTTGGGAGATGGAAATCTGAGAGTGGACACAGAAAGCGGTCTATTGGTGGCTCTCCAAAGTTCAAAAACGCAACCCAGCGTCGTAAAGATTCGTACAGCATGGATATTGTTGACGATGTTTCAGATAGATCCTTCAAGCAAACTTTGTCAATTGGGCAGATACTGAGTATGAAGTTAATGGGGCCTGATGGGTATGACAAAAGTGTCTGGGATGACAAGACGAGCGAGACGCCAAATATCTCACTTGGTCAGATTCTGAACCGCAGTGGTGTTTTGTGTAGAGAAGATATGGCTTCTCGCAGAAGAATTTCAGGAAAGAGAAAGAAATTTGCATTGACAGGACTTTCTGTTCTACTGGCGAAGCAATCTAAGAGCAAGAAGAAGAGAGAATCTTTTTAAACTGATGTAAATTGCCCCAAAAAGATAATTCGGTGTGGTACTTTGTAGTATTGTACTATGTAGTGTAGCAGCTGTTCAACCTTGTCGCCACTCGCCACTAGCTAATTTTCATGCTATTCTATCCGATGTGATGTATTATGTAGCAGCAGTTCAACCTTGTCGCCAGTAGCCAATTTTCACGCTATTCTATCCGTGTTGTGCCCTCTTATTGAATGTAACCGGTAGCAATTTTTGCTGCTAACTAGAGTAGAGTTTGACAGTTCTCTACGCTGTATGCTACTGAGATCGATATAATTGGATGCAATGTTTTTACCTTTCTGGTTGAGGCACCTAGCAGATACATTAATTTTTACTGGACATATGATGGTTGTGCAAGCACCGTTTTCTTTCCTTTTTGCTGAAGTGCACAAAGCACTATTTGATGCACTTATCAAGCACTATTTAAGCGGTATTATCCTCCCGAAGCAGTATGGTATAGAAGAGATAAAAGCAAACATAGGGAGATTTCCGTATGGTATAGAAGAGATAAAAGCAAACATAGGGAGATTTCCTTTCTTTTTTAATTCATCATCATAAAAAACATGTCTTTTGCGAGTGGCCTATCAGAAGTAATTTCACATTAAAAAACTATTTTCATGCATAAACTAAAAGGTAATGACTTCTACGTGGCCGGCTGTAATTTTATTGAACCGTACGGGGTACACCTGTTCCTCTGTCGAGAGACTTCTTTTTTATCACCGCTCAGCCCATGTGTGGGTCCCACGAAACCTTAACTGCTCACCTCCTCGTTCTTCTCCCCTCACCCACCAACATTTTCCCCAATGCAACGCCGACCTCCATGGACGACGACCGCGACAAGGACCCTGACCTGCCGTTGCTAGCCGCCGCTGGGTGGTGCCCGTGCTCCTCCTACGCGCTCGCTCGTCAGCCGGAACTCCCGGGGCTCGACACAGTACACCTTGGGCCTGGGCCATGGGCGCAGCGGGCAGCTGCAGCTCCTCTGTGCCAGGGCTTGGCAGGCGGCTTTTGCTCGGCCACTCAACGCCGCCTCGTGGGCCGCCATCGGGCATCGCAGTTCTTGGACAACGTGAGTTTTCCTCCTCCCCCTCCTCCTGCTCCACGTTTTCTCTCTGATTAAGCTATGGCTGCCTGATTTGGGTTACGATTTTGGGGATTTGGGGATTTTGGCTAGCGGCTAGCCTCCTCGACTTCGACTTCGACTTCTCCTTGGGCTTCCCGTTGACCTCGGCGCCGCCATGTCGTACGCCGACGAGTTCTTCTACAACGACCAGATCCGCGCGCGGTTCGCCTCGCCACTGCATTGCTCCGGCCACAGCAGCCCAACGGGGACGCAGCGGCGGTGCCCGGCCCTATCACCGCTGCCAGGGAGGCGGACGACGGCGGCGACAGCGGCCTCAATGCCGTGCCCGACGAGCGCGGCCGCATCCGGCGTGGAGCAGGCTGCCGACGGCGAGGAGCAGGCTTCCACGGATGCGGTGACCCCTGCGGCGTCGCGCTCGTCCTCATCCTCCGCCTCGTCTCCTGTAAGCAGTACTACTAGACATAATAGAGTTTATTAAGCAATTTTGTTGAGTATCTCACAATTTTTCCAGTAAGCAATAATATTGTTCTATCTAAGTATAACAGTACAATTCATTAAGCAATTTGTTAATTTGGGTTTCATGAATAGAGCTTTAGTTTGCCCCCTGAACGTGAAATGGTTATCTCGTTCTTTTTTCACATCATCATAAGCATTTCAGTATTTTGCAATAGGTATTTTTGTCAATAAGTAGAAGCATTTTTCATGCAGACAACCTCATCATTTATTGGATATTATGTAAGCAACTTATTCTAAATGAACATGCAAATTATTCATTTTAGTTTAGCATTTTTTGTGTTATGATTTAGCATTTTCCATGTGTATATTTCTACAAGTGAAATGGACATCTCACTAGTATTACTAGAAGCATTTCAGCATTTTTCCAGTAGGCAAGTCAATGCATTTATCTAGATAATAATGGTTAAGAATATGGCAAACTCGGTGTATTTTATCTGGGCAATGCAGCTTCAACACAGAGGACCTTTTGGTGGGGTGATTGGTGGTGGACACAGACCGACAGCTTGCAGATGGAGTATGGTCGCATGATCAAGCAAGTTCTAGTTGGATAGATGACAACTATTTGTTGCAACATTGTAGCGGTTCGGATTCTATTTCTCTTGGGAGAAGGGGGAGTTGCTCGGGACTGGGGAGGAATCCTAAAACCACTGCAGATGAACACAAAAACTAGATCTGCAGAAGCATTTTTCTCTTTAGAAAGTAGTGAAAATGTATTTACTCCTGGTGTAGACAGTCAATTTTATGACACTATCTTCGTTTTCCTTCCGGCAGCGGCGGGTGCCAGGGAGCCAGCTAATTTATCTCGGGGGCAGGCTGATTCCGAGGGGAAGAAACAGAGCACGCAAGTTAGCGGGTCCCTGGCGGGGCCGGGCCTAGGTGGGAAAGCAACAGTTTTACTTTTTTTTCCAAAAATAGTGCGGCAGTACGGAAGACTAGTTTTACGGCCGGCCATAATATAGCCGGGTCCCTAAATCAGGTATATGTGTACCAAACCATGCTTGTGAGCACAAAGTATCTTACAAAAAAAAAAGAAAAAGCTTTTCAATCATCTTTGCAAATGCTTGGAGCATTCTCTCAAGGGCTAACAATATTTTTATATGAGTGCTTATTTCTCTATAATACAAAGATATGCAACTTTTTTGCGTACCCATGAACATAAATTTTCTATGTATGTCCAAATTCTTAGACAAATGGAAACTCTATTATATGTATAAATTAATTTAGTTACGACGTCTAATATGAAGCGTCGATATGTCCGAGTGGTTAAGGAGACAGACTTGAAATCTGTTGGGCTACGCCCGCGCAGGTTCGAACCCTGCTGTCGACGTTTCTTTTTCCTTCTTTTTTTTACTTCTCTCTCTCTCTTTCTCTCACACACACGTGATTAGTGATTTTCTGAGTGCTGTCGACGTTTCTTTTTCCTGCTTTTTTTTTTACTTCTCTCTCTCTCTCTTTCTCTCACACACACGTGATTAGTGATTTTCTGAGTGCTGTCGACGTTTCTTTTTCCTGCTTTTTTTTTTACTTCTCTCTCTCTCTCTTTCTCTCACACACACGTGATTAGTGATTTACTGAGTGCAGATGATACTTTACTAGTTTAGCCGCGACTCGGAGTCGGAAGCCAGTCGCATGGATACAATGCGTACTTTAAGTGTATAGTACTTCAATCAGAAGAGAAGGTGTTCTGTCTGGTTGGAAAGGCAGAGATGCTGCAAGAAACGATCGATCTACCGCTAAGCAAGTCGCATGAGATTCAGCAGTTCAGAAAGCAAGTTGCCCCAGCCCATCGAGCATTCTATCCTCGATGATCGATTGATCGCCGAGCACATTGCTTCTGGATATGCTCAGATATTCAAGGCTTGGATGGCCTTTCAGTTTCAGGGACTGCAGGTGTGCAGGATGGGTGAACAAAGATGCACGGAGCTCGGCTTGACCATCTGGATCGTTCACCGATAATTGTGTGTGACACCAAATTTAATTCCTGGAAACAGAATTGCAGTGAGAACAATAAGTTTTTTGTACTGATTCAGGTGGCAGGGACACTAAGCATCTGCTGAGGATGGATGGGCTGGCAGTAGGACAGATGAAGGATCAGAAAACGGTACTGTGCAGGATGAGCTGATTGAGCTTCCATTGTTGCCACTTGCCAGGGCCAGGCACTAGCTCTTGTTCCAAATTCAAATTTATTTTTTCTGAAAATGAACTTGAGGTGATGGCACGACACTGTTCCTTATGAAATAACTGTAAGATTGATATTTTCCCTGCATTGTACATGGATGATATATTCACGGATCATAAATACCATACGTCCATCGGCAATATATTCGACTCAAACAAGCCAATTCCTGTTAGTTCTGTATTCTCTGTTTTATCATCATCATTTTCAGCAGAGAAGATTGCTGTCAACTTATGATCCAAGTAGTGGGTTGTTCAGCCAATTGTAGAGTGCAACACATACAGCCTGAAAACTGTAACTGACACACTGATCAAAGTTCTTCAAGGGTTCTCTGAAACACATACAGATGGCTAAACACTGATATACCTGATTCTCTGGTTTACATATGCTATGGCACATTATAAAAGGCCATTCTTTCTTATTGGCGTAAAAAGCAGAAAAGTAAGAAAACTATATCTCAGAAGTTCTGAGATTGGAAACTGGCTAATAGTGAAACGAAGCTCAATGGCTAAACTGATGCCAACTTATGCCCTACCATAATATCAATACTAGAAACCTTGGCGTGGCTTAGCCACACCTTTTTGGTGATTGGGCCAATGTTTTTTTTCAAAGTAGTTTTAGTTGGTGGTATGTGAGGTTTAAAGCTGAGTTGCATGATCGATGTGTTGTTCTAGTTTCTCACAGTGGGGTACAATTGCAATGCTTTCATCTTTTGAGATGAACTATTTTTGTGCTTTTCATGCCAAATTTAACATAATAAACAACATGCCTTTTGTGACTGTGTTTTTTCATAAATACATAGCTTTGTAACTGAAAAATAATCTATTTTTTCATAGAAAAGAATAGTGGATAACTAACAAAAAAGCATCAGCCTAAACATCTTTCCCCCCACCATACTACACATATTTTGCTTATGAATTCACTAGCGCACCTTAACTTTGGAGCATGTCGCAAATTTGGATAAAATAAAGGAAAAGAAATATATGCTACAAGTGTATTTATAAATATGTAGAATCTTGTAAAATCGGTTTCCTTTAAATAATTTCTGAAATTTTCAAATAATCAACATCATTGGCTTAAAAAAAGCCTTCGCAAGATAGAAACCATTTCCAGTTGAGCAGCCAATAGAAATGTAAAATTCTACATTAAAAATATTAGGGTGCGAGAAAAAAATTAGAAGTGTGCATTATTGAGTCAACAATTGGAGTTTCTACTGTATTACACTTGTCACATCATCTAAGATTGTTGCTTCTCTTTTTCAGGTTGCTCACCTTGCCAAGCCCACACAATGTCTTTTAGTGCTGGCCTCATACCTTGTTTCATAACTTTTTGATACTCGAGAGTATCACCATTGGTTTTCTTGATCTCCACTAGATGAAAATTTTGTGTGATATGAAATACTTCAGCATCTATGGACATTACACCTTTTCTTCCTTGTTTGGAACTTTCCATGTTCAGTAACCCTCCACCTTTCTTTGCTACTTTTAGTCGTAAGCTCGTTGCAATTTCCTCGAGCTTTGTAACGATTGTCGAAGCTGTGCTGGTAGATGTGAATTTAGTCTCCGTCTTGTCTGAGTTCTCTTCAAAAATTCCAGAGAGATCAAATCCATCAGAAAGAGAGATGATATCAAAAACATTCAAATTAATAAGTTTTTCTATTGCTTGATTACTCTCAACTGTATTTGCATTTAAATAATCCAAAGCCAAATTCATGTCAACAGGCATAACATTTTCTGTTGAATTCACGGCATAATCAAACAATCTTTCATCAAGACCAGTTCTAAACCAAGGATGTTCCATGATTTCTGTAATAGAGATCCGTGCACTAGGGTTTGGATGAAGAAGACGTCGCAAAAGCTTCCGAATATCTGAAGAAAACCAACTTGGCCATTTGAGTTCCGCTCTGCAAATTTTCTTATACATGGCTACCAAGTTTTTATCTTGGAAAGGAAGATATCCTGCCAACAACACATAGAGAACCACTCCACAAGCCCATATGTCAGCCTTTGCACCATCGTAACCTTTTCTACTAATTACTTCTGGAGCAACATATGCAGGAGTACCACAACTTGTATGGAGTAATCCATCTTGTCTCTTGCAATCTGGAAGTGCACGTAAACCAAAGTCTGAGATCTTTAGATTGTGACTTTCATTAAGAAGAAGATTTTCAGGCTTCAAATCACGGTGATAAACCCCTCTACTATGACAAAAATCAATAGCACTAATTAGTTGCTGGAAATATTTACGAGCAGCATCTTCTTTTAGTCTTCCTCGTTGAATCTTCTTGAATAACTCTCCTCCCTTGACATACTCTAACAAAAAATATATTTTAGTTTTAGTAGCCATCACCTCATACAGTTGGACAATATTAGGATGTTTCACCAACTTCATCACTGAAATCTCTCGACTTATTTGATCCATAAGACCACACTTCAAAATCTTATCTTTGTCAATCACCTTGATAGCAACACTATGTGAAGTCTTAAGACAACGAGCATGATAAACTTTGGTAAAACTCCCTTTCCCAAGTAACTTTCCCATCTCATATCTTTGCATTAGAATATTTTCTTTCTCGGTCATCTTAATCCCAGTCTTAAAAACTAATATATATTTTTTTTGAAACTTATAAAGTTGATGATAAGTAACAAATGATGTAGAAGGGGTCTGTAACTGTAAATGACCAACAATTTTCACCCGACTCTTCCAAGAAAGTAACCTAACGTGATGGTTGAGGTGCCATGCCTAGCCCCATTGTCTGTGTGCACATGGAGCAACTGTTGTGCATATTGTACTCTGATATCATCAAAATCAAGTGAAATACGGATATGTGTGGCTATCCCTCCTGTTCTTAGCCAAACAACTCTACCATGCAAGCACATATTTCAGCATCCCTTGATATTTGTAATCTCTTACTGAAAGCCCAATGCTGCCAAGAGAAAGCATGTATAAAAGGTTAGTAAAAAAATCTTTTAGTGATGAGAAACGAGAATGTTGCCATGCAACTATCTATCTTCGATATTTATGATCTCTTACTGAAAGCTCAATGCTGCCAAGAGAAAGCATGTATAAAAGGTTAGTGAAAAAATCTTTTAGAGATGAAAAACGAGAATGTTGCCATGCAACTATCTATTTTTGATATTTATGACCTCTTACTGAGATCTCAATGCCCAAGAGAAATCATGTATATATAAAAGGTTAGTGAAAAATCTTTTAGAGATGAAAAATGAGAAAGTTTCCATGCAACTATCTGTTTTCAATAAATGTAATCTTTTATTGAAAGCTCAAAACTCAATGCTGCCAAAAGAAAAGCATGTATAAAAGGTTAGGGAAAAAATCTTTTAGAAATGAAGGCTCTGTTTGGCATGCTAGGCCACGCTAGGAATAGTAACATTTAACCGCTAATTACGGTGTCAAACAAGTCAGTTTATAAAATCAACTTCAGAACCCCCGCGCTAGTGACCCTGAAGAATCTAATGAGGCCTTTGACCGCACAATTAGAGGATGATCACTGTAGCATCACTGTAGCAAATCTTCGATTAATTACCATCATTAGATTCGTCGCGAAAAGTTACACTCATCCCTGAAAAGATTTTGCAAATAAATTTCATTTAGTACACCATGCATGTGAGATTCTCTTTTCGGAAAACGTGCGCGCTAGAATTTGTAGAATGCCAAACAAGGCCGAAAAACGAGGATGGCCATGCAACTATCTGTTTTCGATACTAATATGAAAGAGCAAATTTGTTGTTATTTTCACAACTGAATAGCACCGTACTAGTGCCAATTAACCCCAAATGATACAACAAGATAAGTGGATACCACATACTCCCTCCATACCCAAAAAACCTGACGTTTAGGACAGCGACAAATCTATTCATATAATTTTTATATTTTCAAACTCAATAACTTGAGAGTTATTCATGATTTATATTCTCAAGGTTTGACTCAAACCTTGTCCTAAACGTCAGGTTTTTTGGGTATGGAGGGAGTATGAGCTACCTTAATTATGCATTTATGATTCTCTTGTGATCCACATGTGGTTTGACAACCTGAGTTTATGTTCCTTCTTTAACCCGGATTAAGAAAGGTGTGGCTACATGATTAATCATACAAGCTAGGAAGAAATGAAAAAAAAACTATCGAGATAAGAAAGAGCCCCTGTATACAGAGAGCAGGATCCTATAGGTGACTAGTAGTAACTACGGTGTGGATTGTTCGTGACGAGGCCAACCATTAGTGCAGTTGCAGGTCTAGAAGAGAAAGTACTCATGATACTCTTATATGACGTGCATGTACGAGGCAGATTGATTTGAAATCACTGGGTAATGCAACTGCATGATCACAATAGGACACGGGCAAACCACCAACTGCATGCTGATGGGAATAATTCGTGCATATATATCTGTATAGACCAAGTCCAAAAAAAACAAGAGGGCTACCAGACTACATCAGTGCTTCACAACCAAGAGTAGGATTCACCAATCCAGCTAGCAATTCAACCGTTTTGACGTCTAATGACATGTGAGCGGCGTACATGCAGATCGCAGAAATAAAACAAAGATCCACAGCCATGTTCATAGGATAAATTCTTTAGCCGATGCAACAAGAGCTAGAGAGCGGAGAGTGATACGTGCCTGATCCCGGCGATCCGCGAAGGAGCTGCCCCCAAATCAGGCCTCCTTTGCGGAAAGATTCAGGTGGGTAAGATGAGCATGAGCAGAGGAGCCCCAGCGCGCGAGAAGAGAGCCCCTGGCCGTCGCCGAGATGCGGTTCCTCTGCCGGGTTCTGGTGGACTCTGTACAATATAAGCAACCGAAAAACTAGCAGCTGATTCGTTCAATCGGGCGAGCGGAACGGAACCACGCGAGACCTTACGTAATTTATAGACCTGCCCTGCTTCGTCGTTGGCCGGAAGAGATGGACGGTCGCGGTCTGCCTGGGACCTGGAAGAGTACGGAGTAGTAATCTACTCCCCCACTGACCGTGGGTCCAGCACTAGCAATATACGTACTCTATTTCTTCTCAGCTGGGCCCACCATTGGACTGTTGGAGCAGCAGGGCTGGTCGACTGGTAGTGGAGCGGAGCCCTTGTTTGTTTTGTTTATTCGGCCTCCTGCGCTGCATGGGCTGAACCGAATCATAGTGCTCCGTGATCCGGTAATGGCGTCCGGTGGTGGTGGTGCCGTGGTGGACAGCTCGCATCTTTCCACCGGCGGCGATGGCCAGATTACGTTCAAAAATTCAAATTGACGAGACCTGCAGGCTGCAGGTAGTTTGGACGAAAATCTCGAGACACTTCGAAGGGCCGCGAGCGCTAGTGTGAGCTAGTGGGTTATCGTATCGTTGGCCTCGGCCTGGTAATAGATTATGATCATAGTAATTTTTTCATGATACAAATTGATCTTTGTATATTTTTAGCTCAAAATTATATAAAATTAGAGTTTGATTTTTAGATAATCTAAACTAAAATTTTAAACCGTTTACCATCCCTACGTAAGCCAAGCACTATGTGTCCAGAGCGGCTAGCTCGATCGTTGGGCAACAAAGCAAAACTTCAGTAACTCATGGTATCGGAAGGTGCAAAATATCTGCGGAGTGACGTAGGCTTGGCCGATTGGAGGATGGGCACAATCACAAACCAAATTCCTTGGGCCAATCGGCAACAATGGAGGTGAGACGTAAGAAACGCTTGAGCAAGCATATCCCCTGTAAGGTCGCTGTAACCGTGGCACGAACGAACATGTACGCATCATCGACGCCGTAGAGTCCACATCGAGCACAGTTCGATTGGTCCAGTCCGATGTTCTGGAATTTTCCAGACAGAAATTAACTGGATTAGAACTTAGGGCACCATGCGAGGTTGGTGGCGGATCATTTCTGCGACAGAGATGTTCGAACACGTACGCCTGCCCCGGCCCGGCGTGGACTATGACACGGTACCAATCGAAGAGCCTTTTGGATGTCAATTTTTACCCAGTTAAAATCATGATTTGTTCTTACCCGGTCTTCGTTCACCGCGAGAGCTAAAATCATGATCGACGAACACTTTATACCCGGTCTTCGTTCACTGCGAGAGCGAAAAAAAGAAAAAGAAAAGTGGCGCGAAAGATTTGTTCTTGCCCACGGCACCAACGGATAGAGATGAAGCTGGCGGCCAGCTCCTCATCTCCTCCCATCGACGAAGATAGACATGCATGGAGAAAGCGTCCATACTTAAAAAAAAGAGTGACGCACGCAAGAACAAAACAAGAGCTCAAAGAGTAAATCCAAACGCTGCACGCAAAGAATTGCTTGCGAAGAAGCTAGGTAGAAAGGGAAAGCGGGGGATGGATGAGCCCGAGACCAGGGAGGTAGCAACCGCATCATCCCGTCACGCTCCCACCGGTGCCCAGATCAGCGCCCCGGCCGGCCGATGTCACGGCGGCGGCCGAGCGAGACCGAGAGATATTTCGCCGGAAAGCGACGCCGAAACCACCACCACCACCGCGCGTCTCGGTCCTCGGCCATGCCCTCTTTCCCCGCCTGCGCCAGCCGCCGCAGGCGCGACGTCGCGATCGGATCGGCGACCCACGCGAGACGAACAAAAGACGCGCCGGGCGCCGGGCGTCTGATACATAGTACGCCGGCGTCGCGCTCGATCTTTTGTTTGGCGGGGTAGGTTTCCCGTGGAGCCGAGCCACCACTGGGTCTCGACGTCCCGTCTTGTGGCAACATGTGACGGAACCGCCAAATTAAAACTCTAATTAAGCGTAATGGCCGTCATTTGAACACATCGGGCGCATTAGCTTAACGGCTTAATTTGGCGATCCTTTCTCAACCCACGGCCCGATCGAAACAACACCGGTAGTCCCACGCGAAGATGGGCGCAGATGGTACAAGCACGACCCATTACTTAAAAATACAAGAGCGGACACGATATGAAACATTAAGTTTTACAAACCAAGTTCAAATACATGAATAATTTACAAACATAACTTTACAATAGACACGACTGAAGTTCTAATATAAAAGATCCTACAACTACTCTATATTTCACCAGTTCTGATCTAACAAGACCGGTCAGACCGGTGCTCCTAACCGGTCGGACCGGTCGGCACTACCCGCCGACGCCACCGGTCAGACCGGTCACACTGACCGGTCAGACCGGTCTGCACAAAACAAACAGACTGCACACTCAACCCTTCAGCGTACAACCCGAACAATCCCTAACCTAGGGGTCTCGCTCCTCGACCTGCCACCCCTCTGCATCCCGGCGGATGAACTTGACACAACAGGGGCAGAAGTCAACGTCCGGGTGTCCTGTAATAAAAAGTGGTGGCAACAAACCCTGAGTATTCTAATACTCAGCAAGGCTTACCCGACCAGTGGGTATAACTTAGCCCACATAACTAGACATGCAAGGCTTTTGGCTGCTGGTTATTTTTGCAGAAAAAGGCTCTAGAAGTGAGTCCTTAATTTCCCTCTTTTAGCTCCAAATTCTATATTCATAAATCATTAACTATTATTTGCACCTGCTAAGCAATCATAACAACATGGAGTAATAATTCCTGGTAGACCTTACTACTCATCACTTAAAATCCATATAGTATCACTACGATGTGGTGCTGTGATCAAGGTGCTCATATCCGAGATGCGACGTACGGCGGATCGATCCGATTTAACCTTGCAAGGTGGACCTAACCAACACGGCGCGTATAGGCCCCGTCGGACCCCACACACCAACCATTCCCCTCCCCACCTCGAACTACAGGACCGCCCCACCATCATATGGTCAGCCGAGCTCAACGTAAGACCACCAAAAATAAACATGCATCCCCATTTCTCCGCGACTACTCGACTACCCCAGGAGGTGAGTTGAAGTCCTGTACTTTCGAAGCAAAGCAGTACTAGGCTTACCGGTTTCGACTACCTCCTACTCCCGGAATGCGGTTAGTACAATTCAAACTCGATCACAGGGCCAGGCAACGAACGGTCCTTAACCGACACAGGCGGGGCTAACCTCTCCCCGCCCGGTCTCCAACTTCCTTTCCTTCTTTATCTAATTTAACATTCCGTAATTTTTGATTGACTAAATGCCCTATATCTCGCGAGTGACCCGAAAATCACTCGACTTCTACCGAGTTCTCTTAAGCATAGCATTTCTATCGTCTTCTATATACTAGTATAACTCGAGGAAACCTAGGGATCATGCAACTAGGGTTCCAAACAATTCCTGAACCTAATGCACAAGTAATAGAAACATAATTATAGGTGTCATAATTTGAAATAAAAGGATGTGCACCGGGGCTTGCCTTGCGCCTGCTGCTCAACACTGGGGTGAGTGGGGCCTTGGGCCGACTCCCCGCGAACCTCCTCCTGCGGGGCTGGCCCCTGCGGCTCCTGTGGCTCCGCAACCACTGCGTATACGGCTCCCTCGGCAGCAGTGTCTACACGTATGCAATGACATGAGAATGTATGCAAATACGATATGCAACAACAATCCTTGAAATGCCCAAGTAGAAACACTACAAATTTACCCAATTCTACACCCAACAGTTCTATTAAAACCCGGAATATCCGGATTCATACCCGGAGTATCCGGATTCCGAAATCCGGAGTTTCCGGGCCTATACCCGGAGTTTCGCCCGGAGTGTCCCAAACCCGGAGTATCCGGGCCTATACCCGGAGTTTCGCCCGGAGTTTTCAAAACCCGGAGTTTCCGGGCTTATACCCGGAGTCTCCGGGCTTGACAGCATTTTCGCCCCAAAACTGGAATCTTGATTTGTGGCAAAACCACCCCACCAAATTTGAAACCCTCTTGAATCCTAATTGAAGGATGCATATAGAGATGATTGACCAAAGGAAATTACCTAGAACATCCTAAAACAACCAAATCGGCGAGCCCTAGCTTTTAGTACCTTGAACTAGTCCCTCTTGCAAGAACTCGAAAACGATGTCGCCCCAAGGTGGAATACTTGTAGAAGATGATTCCCCCACGCCGAATGAAGCTCCCTTGGCCTTGGAACTAAGTTGAAATGGAAGATTTCGGAATCTAGAGCTTAGGGGAGAGGGAGAGCTAGTGAGGGAGGTGAGGGGGAGAGAGGTAACGGGAGGGAGTGAGAGTGAGGGAGAGAGAGAGTGATAGTTTCCATTTAATTGATTGTGGGGTCCAGATGTCCAAATTATGGAAATAGAAACTCCACACCCGGAGTATCCGGGCCAATGGCCGGAGTATCCGGGTGTTACAATCCTTCTCCCTAAAAGAAATCTCGTCCCGAGATTTAATCAATGCGCTAAATGGAAAGTTAGGAATTGACGAGTACCTTGATAATCTTGTAGCAATTCTGGACATTTAGTCCGAACAAATTCCTCCGTCTCCCAAGTTGCTTCCCGCTCGGAGTGATTACTCCACTGCACCTTATAGAATTTGCTGGTTTGATTTCGAGTAACTCGGGTTTTGAAATCAACAATTTTCACCGGGTGCTCGGGGTACACAAGATCGGGCTCCAATTGTAACTCATCTATATCCACAATCTTGGCGGGAACACGGAGGCATTTTCTGAGCTGCGAGACATGGAATATATTATGGACCGCGGATAAGTGGGCGGGAAGTTCCAGGCGATACGCTACCGGCCCACATTGCTCAACAATAGGAAAAGACCCAACATAGCGAGGTGCAAGTTTTCCTTTGACCCCGAACCGCTGGACCCCCCTCATTGGAGATACCCGCAAATAGACATGATCCCCCACTTGGAATGAGATAGCTTGCCGCTTTTTGTCCGCGTAACTCTTTTGGCGGGATTGAGCCGCTTTCAAATTTTTTTGGATGAGCTGGACTTGATCTTCAGCTTCATTAACTATATCCGGCCCAAAGAAATTTCTCTCCCCAGCTTCCGACCAATTTAATGGTGTTCTACACCTCCGCCCATATAATGCCTCGAAAGGAGCCATTTGGATACTCTCTTGGTAGCTGTTGTTGTAAGAAAATTCTGCAAGCGGCAGACATTCATCCCACTTTTTACTGTAAGAGAGTACACAGGCTCGCAGCATATCCTCCAGAATTTGATTGATCCTCTCTGTCTGGCCGTCCATCTGAGGGTGATAAGCTGAACTACGAATGAGCTGAGTACCCAGAGCCGAGTGGAACTGCTCCCAGAAGCGTGCAACAAACTGGGCACCACGATCAGAAATAATAGTCCGGGGTACCCCATGCAAGCTAAGAATCCGACTGATATATAACTCTGCATAGTGCTGTGCCCTATAAATGGTCTTCACTGGAAGGAAATGGGCTGACTTCGTGAGACGGTCCACAATCACCCAAATAGAGTCATACCCCTTTGAGGTCTTGGGAAGCCCAACAATGAAATCCATACTAATATCTTCCCACTTCCACGAGGGTATATTCAGGGGCTGCAAGGGACCAGCTGTCCTCAAATGACTCGCCTTAGACCTGGGCAAACGTCGGGTCGGGTCGGGTTCGGGTCGGGTCAAGGTCGGGTCACGGGTCGCATAGGACGGCCCGCGCCCGACCCGTACCTATCACCGGGTCGGGTCGGGTTGGCCCGTGCACCCTGCGCGGGCGTGTCGGTCGGGTTTTTTTTCGGGTTGGGTCTGGTTTTTTGGCCTTTGGGTCGGGTTTTTCGGGTTGGGTCGGGTTTTGGGTCAAAAATCACGGCCCGTGCCCGGCCCGTTGATTGTTGCGGGTCAAAAAATACGGCCCGCGCCCACCCGCCACGTAGCTCGGGTCGGGTCGGGTCGGGTTTTTTTTCGGGCAGGTTGGGTCGGGTTGTTCGGGTCGGGTGACCCATGCCCAGGTCTAACTCGCCTTCACCCTTTTGCAAATATCACACTCAGATATATAATTTGCAATTTCCCGCTTCATCCTCGTCCACCAGAATCGCTGTTTTAGATCTTGATACATTTTATTACTGCCCGGGTGAATAGAATATCGAGAAAGATGAGCCTCATCCAGAATTTGTTTCCGAAGCTCAAAATTTTTAGGCACAACTAACCATTCTTGAAACCAAAGAACCCCCTCACTATCTTGCTGGAAGCATTGAACCCGATGATCATTCTCACTGAGCCGTTGTTTGATCTTATGCATTCCCGCATCATTTTTCTGAGCCTCCACAATCTGATCTCGGAGGGTAGGTGTGAGGGTAATGTTAGTAAGTGTGCCTTCAGATACAATGGCCAGATTTAATTTTTCCATTTCTTGGCACAAGGTTTCATGCACCATCGAGGCTGAGGTGCAACTGCAACTAGCCTTGCGACTCAGTGCATCAGCAACGACATTCGCCTTACCCGGGTTGAATCTCCAAATCATAATCCTTTATCAGCTCTAACCACCGCCTCTGGCGCAAGTTGAGCTCACTCTGGGTAAAAATATACTTCAGACTCTTGTGGTCTGAGTATATGTGCACTGGATTGCCCAGAAGATAATGGCGCCAGATCTTCAATGCATGCACCACTGCTGCTAATTCCAGATCATGTGTGGCATAATTCTCTTCATGCCGCTTGAGGGC
The DNA here is from genome assembly GCF_016808335.1 of Panicum virgatum. Taxonomy (NCBI): domain Eukaryota; kingdom Viridiplantae; phylum Streptophyta; class Magnoliopsida; order Poales; family Poaceae; genus Panicum; species Panicum virgatum. The sequence continues at coordinate 64,777,324 of NC_053153.1, forward strand.
TCTGGAGGCATAAGCAATCACACGCTGATCCTGCATAAGGACGCAGCCTAGGCCCATACCTGATGCATCACAATACACATCAAAAGGCCGGGTAATATCTGGCTGAGCGAGGACAGGGGCAGTCGTCAGAAGCTTTCTCAAAGTCTGGAAGGCCTGCTCGCATTTGTCGTCCCAAATGAATCTCACCCCCTTTCTTAAGTAACTCAATCATGGGTCTAGCAATCTTAGAGAACTCTGGTACAAACCGGCGATAATAGCCTGCTAGCCCAAGGAAACTCCGGATCTCTGGAACAGACTCTGGAGTCTTCCAATTCAGGACATCCTGAATCTTGATAGGATCAACTGAAATCCCCTTGTCTGAGATGATGTGACCCAAGAACTGGACTTCCTTGAGCCAGAAATCACATTTGCTGAATTTGGCATACAGCTTGTGGTCACGCAGGCGCTGAAGCACAATACGAAGATGCTCTGCATGCTCTTCTTCATTCTTGGAAAATATCAGGATGTCGTCAATGAAAATCACTGACAAACTTATCTAACTCGGGCATGAACACCGAGTTCATGAGATACATGAAATGAGCAGGGGCATTCGTTAACCCGAAAGACATGACCAGATATTCAAAAAGTCCATATCTGGTGGAAAAAGCCGTCTTCGGAATATCCTCACCTCTAATCTTTATCTGATAATAGCCAGAGCGGAGATCAATTTTTGAAAATACTTTAGCCCCGAATAGCTGATCAAACAGAATATCAATCCGGGGAAGTGGATACTTATTCTTGATGGTGACAGCATTCAAAAGTCTATAATCCACGCACAACCTGAGGCTTTCATCTTTCTTTTTCACAAAGAGTGCCGGACAGCCCCACGGTGACGTGCTAGGACGAATATAGCCTTTCTCTAGCAATTCTTGCAATTGTTTCTTTAACTCCGCTAACTCATTGGGTGGCATCTGGTAAGGCCTCCTAGAAATCGGTGCCGTACCCGGTTGCAGTTCAATAGCAAACTCCACGTCACGATCCGGCGGCATTCCAGGCAGATCATCCGGAAAAACATCTGGGTATTCACACACCACTGGTATATCAGCCACATTTTTGCCCTCGACCTGATTCAATGTTGTAGTTAAAGAAGTGCAATTCCTAAGATACACAGTCACAGGGCCATTGAGGGCAGATTTAATGTGCACCGTATGTGAAAGAGTGTCCAAAAGAACCTCTTGTTCTTCCATCCAGTTCATGCCCAATATAATATCTACCTTCTGGGTGGGCAAAACGATGAAACAGGTGGGATAAATTTTTCCTTGCACTAGTAGGGGTACTTGCCTGACTATCAAATTTGTAATTATTTGACCCCCAGGTGAATGAATGTTGTAATAACTTTTTAGACATTCCATTTCTAGCCCGGGTTTAGTAGCACACTCTTTACTAATAAAGGTGTGGGATGCACCCGAGTCAAACAACACCGTAACAGGTTGATCATTTATGGAGAACATACCCGTCATCACTGGAGCTCCCTGAGGAATACCCTCGAGGGTGGTGTAGTGCACCTGTCCTGGCTTGAAGTGAGCCACTTGCTGCTTCTGACCCTGCTGGCTCGATTGCTGGCCTTGCTTGGGTGGCATTGGACAACTCCGTGCAAAGTGATCCGGCTGCCCGCAGTTGTAGCACGGAAACACATTGGGGCGTACCCCCGGCTGCTGCACCCAGACCTTCTGCTCATTCTGCTGAGGAGCAGGAGGCCTGACTGTCCCATGTGGCTGAGTGTACTGAGGGGGCCTGTATCCCCACTGCTGCTGTGGCTGGTGCTGAAAAGGGGCTCGCTGTGGGCTCGACTGCACCAAGCGAAATCTCTGAGGAGCACTGCTAGAAGATCCCGCTGCCGGCGCCTTTCTCTTCTTTTCTGCCTTATGAGCTAAATGGGCGTCCTCCTGAATGATAGCCCCATTAACTAGCTCACTGAAAGTGTCAAACTTGATCATGGCCAGGCGATCCTGGAGCTTGCTACTAAGCCCCTGCCGGAAACATGCCTGCTTCTTCTCATCAGTGTCTACATGGTATCCAGCTGTGACGGAACCGCCAAATTAAAACTCTAATTAAGCGTAATGGCCGTCATTTGAACACATCGGGCGCATTAGCTTAACGGCTTAATTTGGCGATCCTTTCTCAACCCACGGCCCGATCGAAACAACACCGGTAGTCCCACGCGAAGATGGGCGCAGATGGTACAAGCACGACCCATTACTTAAAAATACAAGAGCGGACACGATATGAAACATTAAGTTTTACAAACCAAGTTCAAATACATGAATAATTTACAAACATAACTTTACAATAGACACGACTGAAGTTCTAATATAAAAGATCCTACAACTACTCTATATTTCACCAGTTCTGATCTAACAAGACCGGTCAGACCGGTGCTCCTAACCGGTCGGACCGGTCGGCACTACCCGCCGACGCCACCGGTCAGACCGGTCACACTGACCGGTCAGACCGGTCTGCACAAAACAAACAGACTGCACACTCAACCCTTCAGCGTACAACCCGAACAATCCCTAACCTAGGGGTCTCGCTCCTCGACCTGCCACCCCTCTGCATCCCGGCGGATGAACTTGACACAACAGGGGCAGAAGTCAACGTCCGGGTGTCCTGTAATAAAAAGTGGTGGCAACAAACCCTGAGTATTCTAATACTCAGCAAGGCTTACCCGACCAGTGGGTATAACTTAGCCCACATAACTAGACATGCAAGGCTTTTGGCTGCTGGTTATTTTTGCAGAAAAAGGCTCTAGAAGTGAGTCCTTAATTTCCCTCTTTTAGCTCCAAATTCTATATTCATAAATCATTAACTATTATTTGCACCTGCTAAGCAATCATAACAACATGGAGTAATAATTCCTGGTAGACCTTACTACTCATCACTTAAAATCCATATAGTATCACTACGATGTGGTGCTGTGATCAAGGTGCTCATATCCGAGATGCGACGTACGGCGGATCGATCCGATTTAACCTTGCAAGGTGGACCTAACCAACACGGCGCGTATAGGCCCCGTCGGACCCCACACATCAACCATTCCCCTCCCCACCTCGAACTACAGGACCGCCCCACCATCATATGGTCAGCCGAGCTCAACGTGAGACCACCAAAAATAAACATGCATCCCCATTTCTCCGCGACTACTCGACTACCCCAGGAGGTGAGTTGAAGTCTTGTACTTTCGAAGCAAAGCAGTACTAGGCTTACCGGTTTCGACTACCTCCTACTCCCGGCATGCGGTTAGTACAATTCAAACTCGATCACAGGGCCAGGCAACGAACGGTCCTTAACCGATACAGGCGGGGCTAACCTCTCCCCGCCCGGTCTCCAACTTCCTTTCCTTCTTTATCTAATTTAACATTCCGTAATTTTTGATTGACTAAATGCCCTATATCTCGCGAGTGACCCGAAAATCACTCGACTTCTACCGAGTTCTCTTAAGCATAGCATTTCTACCGTCTTCTATATACTAGTATAACTCGAGGAAACCTAGGGATCATGCAACTAGGGTTCCAAACAATTCCTGAACCTAATGCACAAGTAATAGAAACATAATTATAGGTGTCATAATTTGAAATAAAAGGATGTGCACCGGGGCTTGCCTTGCGCCTGCTGCTCAACACTGGGGTGAGTGGGGCCTTGGGCCGACTCCCCGCGAACCTCCTCCTGCGGGGCTGGCCCCTGCGGCTCCTGTGGCTCCGCAACCACTGCGTATACGGCTCCCTCGGCAGCAGCGTCTACACGTATGCAATGACATGAGAATGTATGCAAATACGATATGCAACAACAATTCTTGAAATGCCCAAATAGAAACACTACAAATTTACCCAATTCTACACCCAACAGTTCTATTAAAACCCGGAATATCCGGATTCATACCCGGAGTATCCGGATTCCGAAATCCGGAGTTTCCGGGCCTATACCCGGAGTTTCGCCCGGAGTGTCCCAAACCCGGAGTATCCGGGCCTATACCCGGAGTTTCGCCCGGAGTTTTCAAAACCCGGAGTTTCCGGGCTTATACCCGGAGTCTCCGGGCTTGACAGCATTTTCGCCCCAAAACTGGAATCTTGATTTGTGGCAAAACCACCCCACCAAATTTGAAACCCTCTTGAATCCTAGTTGAAGGATGCATATAGAGATGATTGACCAAAGGAAATTACCTAGAACATCCTAAAACAACCAAATCGGCGAGCCCTAGCTTTTAGTACCTTGAACTAGTCCCTCTTGCAAGAACTCGAAAACGATGTCGCCCCAAGGTGGAATACTTGTAGAAGATGATTCCCCCACGCCGAATGAAGCTCCCTTGGCCTTGGAACTAAGTTGAAATGGAAGATTTCGGAATCTAGAGCTTAGGGGAGAGGGAGAGCTAGTGAGGGAGGTGAGGGGGAGAGAGGTAACGGGAGGGAGTGAGAGTGAGGGAGAGAGAGAGTGATAGTTTCCATTTAATTGATTGTGGGGTCCAGATGTCCAAATTATGGAAATAGAAACTCCACACCCGGAGTATCCGGGCCAATGGCCGGAGTATCCGGGTGTTACACAACCTGCCGCTGCCGCTAACTCTTCCGAGGCACGAGAGGCCGCTGCTCCTCTCGCGGCAGTGACGGCCTGACGGGATCGGTTGTCTGCCTGCTCAACTTCAGATCTAGTCTAGCTACCTAAAAGCGAGACGCGAGTACGCGATTTGTTTGGCGCACGTACGGTAATCTTTGCGTTTACATCCGATTCGACCACATGCACTAGTACAGAACAGACATTTAGTAACACCAATATGTGTTATTATAGATTAAGAAAAGTGTTACTAAGCTCAACAGTAACACAATTGATATACGTTCCTAGTCTCAATGTTACTACATTAAGGTCTATTGGAGCACAATATATGTGTTCTTGTTTGCGAGAATATGTGTTACAACCAAGTTTTAGTAACACATTTTTTGTGTTCTTCTACATAAAGAAATGTGTTACACCATTCTGTAACACTTGTGAGTGTGTTCCTATGTGTGCCAATGTGTTACTGTAAAAAAATAACATGGACCGATATGCACTAGGAACACTATTTTGGCTGTAGCAACATTGATAGTGGTATGCTAGTAACACTTCTTTTATCTGTAAGAACGGAATTACACTGGCTCCTAGTAACACTATTAATCTATAATAACACAATGGTTGTAACCACCAAAACATTTTAATTAATATAAGCATTAGAGAATGAATTGCTTATATTAATGAATTAAATTTGGAGAAGCATCCCATATCACATTATTCAAACAATTAGAAGCAATATCTTTGGCGTACACCGAATTGTATCAATAAATATGACTAACTCCTAGCACTCCATAATTTGTAGTGTCAATGCATATACAAACATATCTGTACAACAAAGTGGCTTCATAATCTGACATATATAACTACTATCTTTTCCATGAAGTCCTTTGCCTCTTGATCCCCATGTACAGCAAACAACAAAAGATAAGCAAAAATTGGGATTGTGGCACCTGCAGGCAAGGGAAAATTCCATCATGAGCTCATAGAAAGTATGATCATTTTAGTACATAAAAATGGGTTCACTATACATTGGTTAAATTAGAGAAAGTAATAAAGTCCTAAAAGCATAAGTTATAGTATAAAATAATAGACTTCAAAGGCTGCTATAATTTTGCATTGTCCTAGTACCTAGTGAGTCCAGAATAATCTAGATGATGCCGAAAGCAAATTATTCGACTTTATTCTAGACCATACACCTATAATTGCAAGGCACAATGCAAATAGCTATGTTAACGAAATAATGAGTGGTAAAGAAAATCACCTTTAGGCCTCGTGTAGTCAACCAAATAATGATCTGACAACCTAAAGTTGGCAATGCTAGCATAGCACTAGGGTAGAGACTAGAAAGATGTTGATGGAACTATAACATGAAAGCAAATAAATAATCATTTTTACTATTAAATTAAGCACCCTTGGTTAAATAGTAATAAACCGCCATCTTGCAGTCTATGATTGATCAATATATGATATGTAGTAATAGCAAGATGGGTCTCAAATATTAACAAGGTTCAACAGAAGATTACCTGTTTCTTAAGGCTGTTGAACACAGTTAGCTAGTCTCAAGGCAGAGCACAGACTAGTAGTATGAATGTGAGGTAGCTAGGGCACAAAGGTTATAAGATCCTGATGCAATGGCAGCAGAAATAATATATGAGGCGAGCTTGGTTCAACTGTGTGTCACATCTTAATTTACAAAAGATATGAATTAAATCCTAGTGGCCTATCAACAATGAAAGCAGCAGAGACAATCAAACAAGTTTAGACTGGATCAGTGATGGCATATAATTAAGTTACGAAATAGCCTATGTAAGATTGACTGAACATATGCATTAGAAAAGGGTACCAAATTTTCAGACATGGCATCAGTTCAGCTTCAAACAACACAGACTGATTATGGTACAATAAGACTAAAAGCAGCAATATATATCTCGCAGATAGTATTCATAGCGAACTAGTAACAATAGAACTATTGTTTGGTCAAGAAGGGAGCTATACTAAGCAGTAAGAAAAATAAGGTGGTATATACACGACTTTCGAAGCCTGCATTATGGACCATATAGTCAATGCGCATTTGAAAAGAGTGCCTCTGCCATATATACCACTTTTTCAGAGATTCTTCATCAGCCAATAAATCCTAAAACTCTAAACATTTATCAGTACAAACTCATCTGAAGGATTCCAACCAAAATGAATCAGTTCCAACAGAAAAAATGAACAACTTGATCCTGACATATCAATTTTACTAGATCCGATCCATCCATGCACAATGATCAATTTTGCAGATTTTGGTACAATAAATGGAAAGAATAGAATCGATTTACTCAAAATTGGCCAGAAGCTCCATGGGGCAGGTAACCACGAGTTAGGGGCAGTGGCACGACCTGTCGATGTAGTTAGACGCTCGTGCGGTCGTGTCGGCCGCCGGCATCGCTGTGCAGGAGGCCGGGGATGTCGATTGACGAGGCGGAGCGTAGATCCTTGCTTATCTTGTTCCTGGCATCCTCCAGTGCTCCTCCCTCGCTGTTGCAATGCTCCGCTCATAAACCTCTAGCGCCGCGGCCGGGGACGACGCCGAAATTGCTAGGGGTTGAGCCACCCATCGAAACCGCCGTCGTGGTGGCCGGGCTGGGCGAGGGCACGGATCTGAGAGAGGGAGTGGAGATACTTGCCAGCGGTAGAGGAGAAACAACCAAGCAAGCATCGACACGCGGTGCAGGGATTGGGATCCGGCGCAGTCCGGATGAGATGGTTGACGGCATGGAATGAGGACTGTGGAGCGAGGTCGGCCGGCCCTCGGCGATACAATTTCTGTGGCCGTCGCCCGGCGGTTTTCGATTTGATGTTGTGTTGCGTACAAAGTTTTAACTAAAATGAGGTCATGGAATTGACAAAAACGCTGAAGTGCTGCAATGGTTCTAGGGTTGTACTGCTGTGGCTCTAAGTCAAGGTTCGATTCCCTGTGTTTAAGATTTTTTTTGCTCGTTTTTATTTTGCTCCAGCGGTAGAAATAGGTTGAACTTCCAGATTTATAATATTTGTGTTACTATATGACAGCTCTATGTGACATATTTTACACCTTCTAGTGAAGTGTTTAAAAAACTACTATTTTTATAATATTTTAGTTGTAACACTAATTTTGTGTTACTATAATTGTTGTCCGTAAGACAATTTTATAAAGCAAGCTCAATGTGTTACAAGTTTCATGTGTAACGCATAGTTTTGTGTTCCAACAAAGTTCTTTGTAACACATCAATGGATATGTTAGAGTGTGTTACCGTATCAATGTTTTGTAGTAGTGATGGCTTCTCATTCTCATGTTCAACTTGATGCAAGCAGAAAAACAAGATGCTATTGCTACCTCATCAATCACACTCGTCTAATTCATTCAGACTTCAGAGTGTCCTTGGTTTGCTTTGCAGGACACAAAACAAAAAAATTTCGTTCGAAACGGCCAGCGCCCCGGCAGACTACTACAAAAAGAAAATTATTGAGTGCCCATGTCATTTTCGCCAAACTTGGACTCATCCATCGGCCTAACTATTTGACATTAGCAAACAGGTGGGGGCCTAACAACAACGTTAACAAAAGCTGCAGTTTCTTTTTTTTTTTCAGATGCCACCATTCTGAATCGCCCCGCAACTTGCTTGCCATCGAGTGGATAAATATCTGCTTGGCTGCTTTGCTTTATATATAGTAGTGTATGCTACTAATGAGCATCAGTGGACATGAAGCTTTTCACCCGATCCAAATGCAGATAAGCATCAAGCTTTTCTAAGCTCGGCATAGATAAGTTTCCCCTCCGTTCAAAAGCTAAACAACAAGAACAAAAACCAACGCTGTATATAAACTGAATGTCATCAAAAGCAACAATATAGTAGGACGGATAACAATTGAGAGCAAGGATAAGCATGGTTGCAATATAGTAGGACGGATAACAATTGAGAGCAAGGATAAGCATGGTTGCACGACATGATCTATCAAAAAAAAAAAAAAAAACTCTACCCGGTGGGTGTCAAACGAACCCCATCGTTTTTTCATTAAGAGGAAGCCTAACTGGCTAACCGGGTAGAGAAACCCCCCCGAACCCTGGCCCATGCCCGAGAGGGCCAAGTCTTGCGGCGAGCACAGCGAGGGTTTTTTTTTCTCCCAGCAACATGAAATTTGCTTCTGATGAGATTCGAACCCAGGACCTGCTAGGAGCGCGACGCTACCGGACCGGACTAGCCATCTCAACCGCCCGGCCTTTCGCTGCACGACATGATCTATCAGCAAGCAGCAGGAGCAATTGAGATCAAGGATATGGATGACAAGGATAAGCATTTTATTTATTTATTTATTAAAAAACTGCGATGCGACAGAGGGGCGCGTATCAAATAACGCTCCGTGCCAACCGGCTGAAGCCTGAAGCTGAAGGATCGAATTGTCAATAGAGGTAAGGATGCAGCTATAGAAAAACAATGGCATACGCACCAAACTGGCAACCTTCTTGGTCCTTTCAGCTGAAGCAAGCAATTGGACTTTCAGTAAGGAGAGAACCATTTAACAATGGTAGCCTTTCTAAAACGGAGTGCCACGAGAGTTGATGCAATGATAGTCTATTGAGCTGAGAAGGCCAGAAAAGGACACCTTGTCCTACCTGAACAGCATCTCTCAAATTGTTTACTCACCTGCAAGCTGCAACACAAAGACACGAAGGAATTGAGTTGGGTGCGCGTCAAGTGTCTGAAGATTGCGGAAGACCGTTGATTACAGCTAGCAAGCACAGAGGTTCAAATTCTTCTCTAGATAGTTCAGTCTCCAAATTGTAAAAGAGAATCAGTTCGACATGGGGCGAGCTGTAAGAGATGCACAAGTGTTCTTGATCCATGTGTTTGTAATTAGTTCTACTGTTTTCTTGATTCATGACTGCCAAAGAACAGGTGTGAAGCTAAAACCGAGTAAAACATAGCATCCCAAGGCCCCTATCTTGATGGTTAAGCAGCATTCATGGTCACTCCACTTTGGTAGAGATATTTTGGGTGAACAGCCCACAAATGCACAACCGCATGTCTTTCATTGCTTGCCACCACTACCAACCACCAAAAGTATGATACAGATGTTTCCTTTGCATTTCTAGTATATTTGCTTTCGTGAACTGTATGTAAACTGATATTTCACAGCTGCCGTGAGATGCTGTTGGACTACACATGATGTTCATCGGGGAGGGAGCGCACGCAGGCGTTGGTGCGCCCCTCGCCCACCCAATTTATTTCCTGGCATATGAAGTGCTCAAAAGAAGTTGATCAGCAACCAACTGCATTGGCTTTGATGCCATAATACAATAGTTATTTCTACAAAACATAAATAAAATAACAAACACTGTTGGAATAATCTTCCAGTTGGAACAGTGGAACTGGACCAGTTTTAGACCAAGTACAAACTAGGAACTCCATACGCTGGAAATCAACCAAATTTTGCAATACAAAAGCACCACTGAAAATGTCATTTCACGAGATATAAGCAAATCTAGGGAGTAGGGGCCAAAGTTAACCTGAAGAACCAAAAGAAATCATGAAAAAAAAAGCTAGAACTTGTAGTTTAAGATAATACAGCACCAAGCACCCTCGATGGCTAAAGTCAACTGAAATATTTCTATAGTGGGAACATATAATCAATAATCTTGCATGCAGATAAGATTAGACTGTTACAGAACTATACTGCTACTATATATAGTGGTATAAACAAGCAGGCGCTTCATTACACGTGAACTCAAATTTGCTTACAATATTACTCTGAAACCGGAGCTTGAAATGTGATAGACAGAATCAATCACAAAAATACTTGTTCTGAAGTACTCTATGCTACACATGGCTTTCTGCATCTATCCTCAACCAGTGATCCTACAACTTCGGCCGATGGGGAGAAAAGCAACAGCCCAATGTCCTTTAGTATCTGATTCCTTTTGCAACCTCAAAGAAGTGAGCAACATTCTCCTCTGGGGTTCCAACTTTGATGCCATGACCAAGGTTCAATACATGTCCCACATTACCAGCCTTCTGCACAGTGTCATAAATCCGCTTGCTAATGAACTCCTTCGATCCAAAAAGAACACCAGGGTCCACATTCCCCTGAACTGCTACATTAGATCCCAATCTTTTTCTGCCCTCAGCCATGTCGACCGTCCAGTCCAAGCTGACAACATCAACACCGCTCAAAGCAAGCCTCTCCAGCAAACCCCCAGATCCGCTTGCATATAGTATCAGGGGCAAGTCAGGATGTGTTTCCCGGACACTATCCACGATCTGCTTTAGATAAGGCAGGCTAAACTCCTCAAAATCAGCTGGGCTGAGTTCAGTAGCCCATGAATCAAAAATTTGGACAGCCTGTGCCCCATTGTCTGCTTGGTATTTAATGTAGTTAGCCATTGATGTTGTGAATTTTTGTAGCAAATTGTGCAGAATCTACAAGAACATAAAGCAACTGTCAAGACTAAAGTTTATTTAACAAGACCCCACATGATCACATAAAAAGGAATGAATATTGTGACAAACTTAGATGATGCGCTTTGCAGTACTCTGTGAGATATAATTTATATAAATCAACTAAATTATTGCGATGTCATGCTAGCAGTCAAGCATACTATCCAATGTTTTCAAATCGCGCGACTAATCGCAATTAATCGACCTTATCGGTCCAGCGTGCTCGACTAGGCTCCACGACTCGATCAGGCACCCTGATTGACCGGTCGACCGACTAATCGGCGACTAGAAGCGATTAATCGTCCGACTAGGCGTGATCTCAACTAGGTTTGTGTAGCTGGTTTGCTTTTGGGCTGGACTGGAGAGTGAGAGGCCCAAGCCCACTTGGTTAGAAACAAAACTGGAGGGGTACGACCGCGTCTAGGGTTGTCGGCAGCCACTCGTCTCGACAGGGGGGCGGCTCCCGCGACCTCCCGCTGCTCGCCAACGGGGAGCTCCACCCCGCGTTGCCGTTCCCTCACCTTCTAGCTCAGATCAGCCGGACAATCCAATGCGCCTCGCTCTGCTCTCGCCACTCATCCAATTCCCTAGCACAAAGCCTCAAAGCTCAGCGCATATTAATTGATTTTCTTGAGCACAGGTTGCTGCCGGCCGTCGAACCCTCCTCTCCAGGCCGCTGTCCGGCCCCTCATCTCCTGGCCTTCGCGACCTCCTTCCCTCCTTTCCCTCCGGCGAGCTCCCTTGTTCCCTCTGTTCTCTCCGGTGAGCTACCCCGACTGGCGACCTCCTTCTGCCGGCGCGCGAGCGTGAGCATGGGTGACTGGTCCGGCGAGCTCCAGATAAGCAAGGAGCAATAAGAGATAGAGATAGAAAAAATCCTAGTAAGTTTTCAGAAATTGTCTCCTTCCTTTCCTTTGTCCTTCTTTGTTGAAGCTAATGAATATTATAAGTATATATATATATATATATATATATATATGGATAATTGATGTCCTGGACGACTAGTGGACGACTAGGGTCGATCAGACCCGACTAATCGACCCTAGTCGACGACTAATCACGATTAGTCGTCTGGTCCACCCATTGTTCGATCAGACGATTAGGCGATTTAAAAACATTGATACTATCAGCAAGTTGCGTAGGATTTAGTATCCTACATGCAACTACAATTTTCAGAAGACATTGAACTGAAAATAATATAATTCATGTGGAACAAAGATCTTCTCAATACCACTGGTTCTGAGAAGGCCAGCTTCTTAATCATTGTAAAGTTCTTTGATGAACCTCCTTCCACACAGTAAGATGCCAAGGTAAAGGGAGCTCCAACAAAACCTAGAACTGCAGCTTCATTTTTAACCTGATAAGAAACAACAGAATCAATCCCACAAATGGAAAACAACGGCATAAACATTGCCATAGGTTTTTAACTACCTCTACAAGCTGAAAAGTACATACCATGCAAAAACTAACCAAATAACCAGACAGCACTTCATATTTCCCAATCAAACTCAAACTTTTTGCAAGCATTTTGAAGATCGATTCTTTTAGTATACCATTTATCATGCCAGCTGAGTAGACAGTGATAGCATATATATGAACGTCTAATTTTTTTTTATAAGGAGAACTACATAAAACTTTAGGTGCTTAGATTTCTTATCACAGTTGACTCAGCTGGTATGGTAAATGGTACATTAGAAGGCTTTAAAAAATAAGTATATGAATCAAATTGTCATAGTTTGGATGAAAATATATGAGATCTGTTCTATAGGCTCGAATTATCACTGAGGTATCCAGAATAGACAAGTCCACAATGGACTTATGCAGACCAAAGAAAAGTGCAACAGATGCATTCAAAATTGGAAATGCAACATCTGTCAATTATCTTATGAATCCAATCCCATGCAGAAGTAGCATATGTGGTAAGCAACATCAGCAACTGGATGTGGTGATCTATTTATTTTGTAATGTTTTCATGACTCCGGCAGGCTCCAAGTACTGCCACATTAAAAGATGAGCACATGTATTCATCAACTTAAAGTTACTGCAATATATACCTTGAGAAACCTAGAAATATGATCAAGTCAAAAGCAACATTTGAAACAAGAAAGTTGTGAGATGACTAGGAATCTAAAAACAACCTATTTCCACACTACAGCGCCTTTTGAATGACCTGCTGACCACATATTTCCAATTCGATGTTTGGGTGCTGAAAAAGCATATACTAACCTCTTGTCGCAACAAATTTAGAGCCTGCCCCACATAAGGGACCCATTCCTCAGGAACAAATTCTCTGACTTCATTCACAGCAGCTGCTGTTCTCAAGGGATCATAAATAACTGGACCTTTTCCTTTCACAATGTCGAAAGGTATGTTCATCCCAGGAAGTGGAGTAAGGATATCCGAGAACAAGATGACCTGACAAAAGAAAATGAAAAGAAGGAACACTACAACAAATTAACATCAATAGGTGAACAGCAAATACTACACATGTGCAACATCTCAAATTCATGTAAGCTTTGAGATAATTTCCAAAATGGAAACTTAAGCAACATACACAAAAGGCTAAAGTCTGCAGCTTACTCCATCAGGCTTGAAAACCTTCCATGGTTGCAGAGAGATCTCAACAACTAAGTCGACATTTTCTGATCTTTCACGGAACTTCGGATACCGCTCACAAAGCAATTGATAGCTCTGCAGATATTCAAAAGGTATGAAGTTAGTAAAGACAAATGCCACTAATGTTTGCACATTTAAAGAGGCAAAATGAAGCATAGCTTCAACAGAAAATAGAAACTCATCCTGATTGAAGCAACGCCACAGCTAACTAGACAAGGTTATATACCACAAGACTCTGGCAGAAACCTTTTACAATTACTTTCAAAGAAGGCTAATAAACTCCAATCCTGTCTCATTAGATGAAGATGCAATTGGTAATACAAGTATCGTTTCTATTTAAGGCCATTTGTTGTCTGAAAATCAACCCCCATTTTGAACAACGAAGCAGTTGAACAAGCATGTCCCTGAAGACATTTGCCAGAAAAGGATGGACCGTGGAATGCGATTAATACTGCAGGAAGTACGGCAATGATGTACTCTCTCCGTTCCAAATGACAAATTATAAGTCATTTTGGCTTTTCTAGATACATAGTTTTTAATATATCCAGGCATAGCATATATCTAGGTGTATAGCAAAATCAATGTGCATAGAAAAGCTAAAAAGACATATAATTAGGATCAGAGAGATATTAGTAGCTTCCCTAACCAGTACATTTGACACCGAAGCTTAAATCATAGTACCCTACTAACATTTAGCATTTCACTTTCCTTCCATGAACAACCTTGGTCAGTTTCCCAGACTATAACAATGCCAATCAGTTTAAGACCCTTCCTCGAGTTACGCATTGGAATGCTAGCCAACTACACAATGCTTATGCCAGCAGAAGAGAGAGATTCGTAACAAAAATGGGAGTGGACCTGCCTTCATGTACCTCCCGGCCTGCCTCATGAGCCAGACGGGCGGCCTCTCGACCTTCTTCCCCCTGATAGCGCTGACCAGCAGCGGCTCCTCCGCGGTCCCGACCGAGGCCTCCTCCGCTACCGCCTCTGAAGCACCACCGAGCAAAAGGAGCAATCAATTCCCCACCCCCCGAGGCCCCCGATCGACCAGCGGAAGAGAAGGAGCCTTACCTCCGACGGCGCTGCAGCGGACGGCGGAGAGCTGCCGGCGCCTGGGCCCGGCGCGGGCCGACCTGCCGCCGCGGAGGGGGGAGGTGGACGGCAGCGAGAGCGGCGGGCACGCGGTCGCCATTTGGGACGCCGGGATTCGAGCTCCGCCGCGCTCGCGGATGCGGGGAAAGGGAAGCGGAGACGCGGCGGTGGGCGGCGAACTGGCGACGACTTGGCTTGGCTTGGCAGGCAGGCTAGGCTGGCTGGCTCAGCCGCTCAGGCGACGGGGGGAATCGGAAGGGGATTGGGGTCACCGGATCAGATTGGATGAGAGAATCCGAGATGAGATGAACGGAGTGGATAATAGCGTGGGCCATCGTGATGCGCCACTTGTGGGCCGTGGGCTGTGGCGGGTTCCCAAATGGCCAAATCCAATTCGCATCCAAGCCCAAGCAAGACTTCTAACACCAGAGTGGCGAGCTAGCTTTTTTTTAAAGAAAAGTTAACTGAAAATTCGAATTGATAACCTAAAAAAACTGAGAACTCGAATCAAAAATCACATGCAGAGAACGGTGTATAATCTTGCATGACGGCATGAGCAACGGCCCAAGATCCTGAGTCCTGATCGCATTTCTTTACTGCCCTCGACTCAAGATTGCTTGTTCTCGGGTATTTACAGCCGGCCGGCCGGCCGGCCAGGAGCAAGCCGATCCATGTCCACGGCCACGGTGGCGAACACGTTAAGCTACACAAGACGGCCTCCTTATGTTACAGTGGGAAACGTAAGAAGAAAAAGGCAGTTTGTTCGCTGTATCAGATCAGATGTTCAGCAAAAACAGGCCGCGTCGTCGTCTCTGCCTCAGAGCACGTACACCATGCCGACCTCCAGCAGCGACGCCGGCGGCACGCGCAGCGCCACGTCGGGGCCGCGGCAGTTGCGCCGCAGGAAGTTGTACCCGACGTCCACCGCCAGCCGCTTCAGCACCGACGACCCGGGCTTGCACTGCACGTGGGAGTGCCCCAGGATGAACGCCGTGCCGGACTCCCGCGCCGCCGCCAGCGCCGCCAGCTCCTCCGCCACCTGCTTGCCGCCGTCCGGGCTCGACACGCGGCTGTCGATGAAGAACCGCACCTGCTTCCGCACCGGGCTGATCTCCGCCGCGCCGGCCGCGGCGCGCATCTCCACGGTGGACGCGCCCGAGTGCCCCACGCTGCCCTGGAGGTCGTAGCTCGCGCGGTGCCGGAGCGGGTTGCTCGCGATCACCGTCAGCCGCCGCTCCCGCTCGCTGGGATCCAGCTCCTGCTCCGCCTCGCTGGCCTCGCTGCACCGGTACGACGCGTCCAGCTTTATGAACGTGGCCAGGGTCTCCACGAGCTCCGTCTCGAACGAGTCCACGTCCTGGTGCACGTCGCGGTACCCGTACCGCACGATGCACCGGTAGGACCGGTGCCCCGGCGGGCCGACGCGGCCGATCAGGTAGCGCTCCGCCGGGAACACGTACGGCACCGGCACCGACTTGACGCACACGAACACCAGCACCTGGTGGAACGCCGGGAGGTTGGTCACGAACCGGGAGAAGTTGGCCGGGACGCCCGAGGTCAGGTCCGTGTACACGAGGCCGATGCCGGGGACCCGGACCATGCCGAGCTTGTCGCCGAGGGCGAGGAGCCACTCCAGGGTGACCTTGTTGTGCAGGTCGAACTCGTACTTCTTGATGGTCGTGTAGTGCCAGATGAGCATCACGGCCATCAGGATGAGCGCGAGGAGGATCGGGAGCCACGCGCCCTCCAGGAACTTGATCAGCGACGCAGAGAAGTAGAGCGCTTCGATGGATCCGAAGAAGAGGAGGAAGGCCAAAGCCAGCAGCGGCGGCCTGTGCCAGCACAGAACGATGACCAGGGATGTAAGGAACGTGGTCACCAGCATCACTGTTATCACCGCTAGTCCTGCAGAAGGTATACCTTGTTAACACTCACAACAAAGGGTACATCTGAAAGACTGAAATGTGGCGACAGACAGTAATGGCAACATGAATTAACCAGTATGAAACATGAATTGTCTTATGCGGAAAGCACAAATTGCATAGTAGTTGCCATGCAGCCACAAGATTAGTACTAAAAAAACTAGAATTATGTTGAAAATCGAGCACAAAGTTCAGAATGCAGCTGGGTCAGAATGCCATAATGCAATCTGAGACGTGAGAATAGTTAAAATGACAAACATAATAGTGTAATCTTTTGTGAAAAATATCCTGATTGCTAATGTACTTCTGTGAATAACAGTATCACCAAAAAGTGAAATAACAAGTAAAATAGTATTTGCCCAGCAAGTTGTACTACACCAGGTTAGTCTGATTTCGAGAAAAAGCCAACCGCTGGCTCCTCCTTGATATCACATTTATAGTATTTTTGCATGATTGTTGGCTGGAGCTAATCTGATAAAGTTAGTAAAAAATTATCTTACCAGATGCATTTCCCATGTGCTTTGTGTCTCTGAATCCAACTGTGACGGCAATGCATAGTATCATAAGCAACCAATTGATCTCAGGGATGTATATTTGTCCATGAATTTTCTCAGATGTATGCACGACTTTTACTCGAGGGAAGCAACTCAAGGATTGGCTCTGATTGATAATCGAGAAAGTTCCACTGATGATTGCTTGACTTCCGACTACCGAAGCCAAAATTGCCAATACAAGCACAGGCCATCTGATTTTATCTGAAGTTTGCATCAAACACAATTTCATATGAATTTCTGATATTATAGATCAGGCACTTCATGTGGAGTTTACATTGAGTCAAAGACAGGGACAGAACGTCGATTATGGATGCAAATGCATACCAGTTAACATCTAAATGGCATCAATCGAGATAAAATTGAACTTTAGGATGCTGCATTAACTAAATGGTGCCTGTATATATAACTAGAATTTCGATAAACCTCCAAAGAAACTACTCAAGATCCTACAAAATGTGAAATAGAATTCAGGATGCACAGCAGATTTAGCCTAAATAATTTTCAATTATCTATCAAATTGACAAGGGTCCTTCCTATCTGATAACTGACACTAATAATATATATGTAACCAGGATTTTTTTTAGGTTTAAAATAGTAGTATGGTCCGTCATGGAAATACATGAGCCAATGACAAAGCATACCTGGAACTGCGATGTAAAATCCAACTTGGGAGCTTGAGTAAAAGTCATGATGCTTTGATAAGTAAGCTGCTTGACCCATGTATGCTAGAATCAGTGCGGGATAAACTAGACAAGTGAAAGCAAGCTGCACCAAAAGTATAGAATATAGATGATCAGCACAATGATTTAACATAGAAAATACTCTACGAATTCTCATGCTGGTCAACAAATTACCTGGATTGCACTGTATGAGAAGTGTCCAAGATCTGCAAACATAGCTTCCGATCCTGCACCATCAGCACGCTAGACATTAGCCAACTTTTTTTTATTTAACTGTTGATACAAACGAGAGAATCCATTTAAACAGCATGGAGGAACTCATATATATGCTGCTCCCCTTTCATGACACAGATATTTAAAGGTATTCTATAATTTACCTGTCATGCAGAGCAAGATTCCGCCGAGCGACATCCAGCCATACTTTCTAGTCTTTTTTAAGAACTTGAACATATAATAAGGATTCAGAGCTTGGTAGATATGAGGATTCCAGTGGATGATATTATAAAGACCAACAGCACTGATGCAGAATAGCCAGGCTAGAACTATCGGGGCAAAGAGAAATCCAACCCGGTGTGTACCATAGTGCTGGAGGGCAAATAGGAATGCTAATATGACACAGGTGATTGGAATGACAGCATCTGCATGTAGAAGAAATCAATCATTATGGCCAAACAAGGATGTTTTAACTGGAAACATGTGAAATATCATAGCACGATGATTTATAAGACTTTGTCACCTTTCCTATTTTTCACACTCCAAAGTTCAGAGTTCATAAAATTGTTTTGTTGGTAAATTTGGAGATAGTAAAAGGTTCCATAGGAATTTAAACTTGCATTGGGGAGAAAAATAGTAACTCAGATGACTGCTTTCACATAGAAAAATTTTTCATGAACATCGCAGTGCCCAAAGACAATCAACTTTCACAGTGCATTCATGAACTGCTCTAAGTTGGGAAAGCACATATCAACAAAGCAAGACAGCCAATGCAATCCTCTATGCCACCCAGTGCTCGCAGTCGCAGTCGCAGTCGGAATAGGAATCTCAACTTAGAAGGGCCTGGAAGTACTTCACGGCTAATCGGCTATGACCAATGGAAGCCGACTTACATGTTTAGAATATTCACTAATGGGGAAGAAGGTAAATGAGACATATGCTGTAGTTTTGACAGATGTCCCTTTGCTAATATTCAACTACTCAACTCCACACCGTGAAAATCTCTAGCAAACATAGCAATGAAGAAATGAACTCAATAAGACTTCCTAGGAAAACTCACATTCACGGTGATCCTTGGACAGCGAGAACTCAAGACCTGAAACTGCTGAGAACACTGTAACACATTTGTCAGAAAAAAAAACACAGTAAGAAACCAGTTATCAATATTTCAAGCTGAAGAAAAACTCCAATAGAGCTAAGAAAAGAAGGCTGGGCTGAGGTACCAGATATAGCAGGCGTGAGAACACCGTCCCCGATAACCATACAAGTGCCAATCATAACCATAATCAACAGAGCAATGCGCAGCTTCCTGTGCTTCTCAAGCCACACCTTGATACGGGACTTGTGGGTTATGTCGGGAGGGCATTCCAGTTTATAAGTGGAAAGCTCCTCATCAGCAATTTGGCGATTCGGGAGAAGGCTCACATTTGCGTGCCTGCAAATCAGAGAGTACAGGGCAAATGTTCCTCCTGCAAGATTGCAAAACCATTTAAAAATTAAAAATCTTGCAAATCAGAGAGCACAGCAAATCAGATAGAACATTTGCAAATCAGAGAGCACAGTAAGTGAGAGCTACTGCTGGTTTTCACGCATACCCTCTCCATTGTCGTCAGCTCGCAGGACAATCGAAACGTACTTGATGAGAGGTATCAAGGTGAGGGTCCAGAACACGAAAGAGAGCACGCCGAAGATCTCCTCGTTCGTCTCCGAGTGCTGGATGTCCTCAGCGAAGGTGCTCTTGTACACGTACAGAGGAGATATGCTCAGGTCTCCATAGACCACTCCCAAGCTCTGGTACGCCAGCAGCAAGGTGGTCTTCCAAGAGTCCCTCTGCAAGAAACCCCAAGCAGATAGAAATTCAGCAAGCATTGCTCCGCCGATTCATGGACAGATGTCGTAGGTTGCGCAACATTTTAGGGAAAAAATGCACACCTTTGGGGATCTCAGCCTCCTCCCGAACTCAAGATCCATTGCTCGGCGAGAACCTAGCCTTCACACATAACACTGACCTTCTTTTTCCTGCAGACCTGCACCATTCAACCAACACTCCAGCTTCAAAACGCTGCTGCTATTCCATAACCCAAACTTATGAATCCACTCGGAAAAGGGGGGCAAAATACCTCAGAAACAAGGAAAAACACTGCAAGAAATCGAGTTGCGAAACTCAGCTCAACAGGCTCAAGGAAGCAGCAGGACCAGCCGACCAGACAAGGCAAAAGACACATGCCACGGTTAAAGCCGGTGGAGCCCAGGCCCCCGCGTTACCGATGGGGAGAGGCTAGGGAAGGATGGCCACGTGTTCTTGGAGCTGCGGACTCATCACTACCCGGTCCTGCTACTCGCTCCCATTCACTACAGCCCTTCCCCTACCAACTCAACACAGGAGATGCCTGAGATGCAGGGCGGCACAAACAACAGAGACAAGAATCAAGTGGAGGAGGGAGATGAGCCGGCCAAGAACCAAAAACACTGCCCGGGTCACGATCGAAATCTCTATCGATAGGTATCCACGTCCATGGATGGGGATGCGCAAATTGGAGGTGTGGTCTCGAGGCGATCCAAAAAAAGGTCGCCCAAAAATTCGTTTGGGGAGCGGAGTCGAGGAGGAGCACGCCATGTGAAGCTACGGACAAATGCATGTGGTCACCTCCCTCCCTCCTCTCCCCCACTTTTGAAGACGCGTGCGACCGGAGCCATGGAAAAGGCGTCGTTTCGTTTCAGATCAGTCCATGCCCCTGACGATCCTGGAGAAACCAAGGATGAATTCTTCTTTTACCCCCATGAGCGCGACCTGCTTCTGAGTTCCTGTAGTTATCGCCAGTGAATGATTGAATGCAAGATCAAGATGCCGGTGGTTCTCCATGTTCTAACTACTGCTCCGGAGCTGCTGCTGCCCCTGAATTCCTGTCTGTTTCTTGGTAGGTCCGGTTCGGGACAATGCGATACCCGTGAGAGCATCTGCTTGATATGGCGAGGATTGGATGGCCCAGGAGCCCAGGAATCCTCGCTCCGCAAGGAACTGACGCTAACCAATCAATCCCCACCAACACAAGAACAACAAGGGAGCATTTGCCCATACAACTATCCATTATGCGAGCGACATAGCGGTGAGTAGTAGCAGGATAGGAGACATCACCTAAAGATCCATGAGAACGAGAACGCGAATGCTCTCCTTCGGGTTGCCGGCTCCTTGGGTTGCCACTCCTGCCCGGTGCCCGCGAGGAGTGTTTCAAAGGGAGTAAATGGAGGAGGAAATTCAGCGGCGGCGGCGGCTCTGGTGAGGGCAGAGGACGGGAAAAGACTTGCAGGTCTCTGCCCCTCCCAAGTCCCAACCACTAAACTCTGAACGGAGCGAGGTGGCAGTGCCATTAATTTTCCATCAATGAACGCCAGGAAAGAGGATCCTTCTTCCGCGCCGAACTTGAGAGGCAGACGAGACCGATTTCGCTGCATTTATAATTATCGCCCAGAGAAAGGAATGCCTTCCAACCCACACGGAAATAAACAAACTTGTCGTCTTAATAGCGCATCAAGAAAGTAGCTCGTAAAGCTCTCACCTTTTGAGCAGCGTCAAAGCGCACCAAACGGGCAGCTGCAAAGAACAGGATGCCTGCTATCTCCTCCTCGTGGTCGTGGGCGCCGCGACGGCGAGACAACGAGCAGCCTCCTCCGTGACCATTCCGGGGCCCCGGATCGGCAGCGTCCCAACTCCCAACCAGGCTACTGCACCTCGTCACTCTGCCACCGGCGTGGTGTCCATTGACCGGACAGGACTACTGTTAGAGCTAGCTAGAGTAGCATGTCCATCGGAAAAGACTGCTCTTGTGTAGGAGTAGTTTATCTTCCACAGTTGGCAATGGTCGCCCTGCAACCGCGGCGTTCAATTATTAAAGGGGTGTTTGGAGGAGGGGGAAATAAATTTTTTGCATCGTATCGGATACTTGATACTATTTAGAAGTATTAAATGTAGGTTAGTTATAAAATTAATTGCATATATAGAGGTTAATTGATAAGACGAATATATATGATTTCACTTTGTGCTACAGAAACATACGCTAGCGGATTAATTAGGCTTCTAGTTTCATCTCATCAATTAATCTTATTTACGCTATTATTTTGTAATTAGACTAATTAAGACTAATAATCAGTGTCCAATAATTTTTTTTCAATGTAAAGGAACTAAAGTTTGAACGCCTGTCCTCCACGGGGTACCCTGAAGTTGGTGAGAGCCCCGCCGGCCCGGGAGCAAAGCTGAGAGCAAATTCCAAGGGCGGTGCCGTGTCCGGGAGCACGCGCGGGCGAGTTGTTTATTCGGATGGCCGGACGAGCGGCTCCGGCGGGCGGCTGAAGGCTTGACCAGAGCAAGGGGACGCGACGCAGACAGGTAGGGGGCGTTGAGACCGCCGACCGTGGGAGTTGCCTTCTCGCGGCGGCACACCGCAAAACACGAGTCGCCGCCGGGAGGCCTGCGGATGCGCCGGAGCGGCCACCGCTCCACCGGGGCAGATGCTTTTTGGTCTTTTTAATATTGGACGGGTGCGAGCACGGGTCTAGACAGACAGAGAGAGCTGATAGCGATGTAGGAGTACGTGAGATTAGGATTCCAGCTTCACAAGTAGAGCATCAGGCTCACTCCACGCCACAAAATTAGTAAGAGGATCTCCAAGAGTTTGTCATATTTTACTTGGCATATCTTGTGTTTTGTTAACTTCTAAAAAGATATGCCAAGTAAAAAAAGAGTTTATCTCTAACAGTTTGGCATAATTCACTAGCCAAATTCAGATCTAACTTACATCAGAAACCCTGAGAGAGAAACAAAATTATATTTATGCCCTTCCATCTCTTGAAAACTTAAATCAGAAACCCTTCTCTGTTATTTATTTCTTTTTTCACCCTCCCACATGATTAGAAACCACGATGCCAACTGCGCGCCGCGCGCGTATATTTACGCGCTGGAGGCTGGTTTTTCCCAAGTTGCCAAAAATTGCCAAGTCTTTTGCCAAACTGTTGGATGAGTATTTTTAACGTTTTTGTCAAAAATCAAAGATGGCAACTCGATTTGCCAAACTGCTGGAGATGCTCTAACATCAACAACTCTACTACTAGCATAACTCTCCTGGATACTTTTTTTCTTTAAAAGAAACCCAGGGTGTGTTTAGATCCCACAAAACCCCCCAACATCCAAACTTTCCATCACATCAAAATCACATCGAAACATTAAATATAACAAATAACCCATGCATGGAGTACTAAATGTAGGTAAATAAAAAAACTAATTGCATAGTTTTGATGTACGTTGTGAGACGAATCTTTTGAGCCTAATTAGGTCATGGTATGACAATATTTACCACAAATAAACGAAAAATGCTACAGTACGCTACAGTGTCCGATGTGATTTTTCGCATCCCTTTTCCCTCCATCTAAACACAGCCCCAAGATATTGCTGAACTGTACCTGAACTGAAGATGACCAAAAGGTTACGACACTCGAGTCTACTCTAGTATTCTAATCTCAGCTGCTTCTTGTTAGAGGAGAATCTAGAACCTAATCCTAGCAACAATCAGCTTTACAAGCATTGAGGAGGTACGATGCATTTTTTCATTTTTATATTAAAAAAACAAAATTTCAAAAATATATGCCGAATAGTGAAATTTTCAAAAATGGGTGCCTGTCGCCCATCCAGTTGTCGCCCACCCTGTCGCCCATTAGGGGAGCGACATGCACCTATTTTTGAATATTTTTCTATTCGGCATATATTTCTGAAATTTTGTTTTTTAAATATAAAAATGAAAAAAGTGGCCCGTGCATGCAGGCTG
The DNA here is from genome assembly GCF_016808335.1 of Panicum virgatum. Taxonomy (NCBI): domain Eukaryota; kingdom Viridiplantae; phylum Streptophyta; class Magnoliopsida; order Poales; family Poaceae; genus Panicum; species Panicum virgatum. The sequence goes on from NC_053153.1 coordinate 64,801,253, forward strand.
CTGCTATGCATGACCCAAAGGTACCTCAATGGGCCGGCCCACCGGAGAGCCAGGCCGGCTGGGTTAATCTGCAGCCCCAAGCGCCTGCTCAGAAGCCGCAGAAATCAAACCGTCGTTCCTGGGCTGGCTGTTGTCGCACTTGTTTCTGCGCCTGGCCCAGGGTCGAGCATGGCTACACATAGGGATGAAAACGGTCGGGAACGGTCGGGAAAACACCTAAACCATTCATGTTCCTGTTTTTTTTTCCGGGAACGGGAACGGGATAGGCGGACGGGAAAACGAAAACATATTACGGGATATCGGGAACGGAACATATCGGTCGGGAACATGTCGATTACGATCGGGAAGCGGTAACTTAAATCGGGAACAACACATGTAACCACTCAAAACATTTAGCTCGGCACAATAATTACAACCATACATCATTCATTTGCAAACAATACATAGAATAGATGAGATAATCGATTTGATAAATAAGCATCAAGTAGCGGATTGTCTCCAGCACGGCAGCACCCAAACAACACATGCATGATGCATGCAGATGCAACATACTGTCACTGTCTCCATTAGACAGTCAGTCAGTCACCCGGCCACACCACAGACATAGTTCAAACTTCAAAGGTCCAAATTAAAAAAAAAATACATGCCACATTGGGCAAAAGTAGCTGGCACTGGCAGCCAACAGATCACTACTTCCCTAGTAGTCGTAGAACTCCCCATCATTAGGTAGTGGCCCATCATCCTCTCCATCACTGTCTGCGACATCGTCGTCCTAGAACAGGAGAGCAATCATATATTTGCACCAAGCCTTTGTAATATAAAGTTTATATATAAAGTTATATATCACATGGAGGACAGCCAACTATCTGATTTTTCTATATAAAGTTTCTAATATATAGATAGCAGATTAGAGACATGTCAGATAGCTATTAATCAAGTACATTTTAAGTTCAGAGCTAGCAAATTAAGTACAGAAGATGAAATGATTAAGTACAGAAGATGAAATGATATCTCATGAAGGCATCATTGGGCAAAAGTACAGAACACAAACTTTGATGGACAATAGATCAGTTTAGGCAAATTTCTAAAGAACATGGCGGGCACAATACCTGCAAATTAAGCTTTGAAACAAGAGTCTCAATGACTTCAAGATCACCAACAATTGAACCAACCTTCTTATCTGAAAATCAAAGTTAAACCAAGACACATAAATCAGCAAACATTGGTCATAGACTCATGATTATTGTATATAGCAAAGAGCAAACTAAGGAGCTTTTCTATCCTCTTTTTTCTTCTGCAACCCAATCTTTTATGCATATTAATGCTTCAACCATTTCAGGGTCAAGGCGGCTTCGAAAAGGATCAACTACACGTCCACCAGCACTAAAAGCAGATTCAGAAGCTACAGTTGAGACTTGTACAGCCAGCAAATCACGAGCTATTTTTGCAAGAACAGGATATTCATCAGTAGCTATTTTTGCAAGAACAGGATATTCATCAGTCTGGTTCTTCCACCATGCCAAGATATCAAACTGACCACTGAGCCTCAGAGGTGGATCTGCCATATACTTATCCAACTCATTCATATCATCACCATTAGCTCCATCATTATTATACAAAAAGCTCTCTAGTTCCTCATCTCTATTGTCCACTAATAGGTCTGCTGTATCAGTATCTCCAGGCTCATTTGACCCACTTTTAGGCCTCGAAGATGAGGGTGCTTCAGCAGCATAGAACTGGTACAACTTCTTGATGACATCAACAAGTTCATCAATATGAACTTGACAAGAATTGCCATAAAATTTTCTCATGTAGAACTCTATAAGTCTTTTCTTATATCTAGGATCTAGAAAGCATGCAACAGCTAGTGTAGTGGATGACTTCTTCCAATATTTTTCAAACTTCTTACTCATAGAAGTAGCCATTGCACTAATAGTGGTATTTTCACTAATAGACCAATCACCTAGCAGAATCTTTATCTCACAAAACCCTCTATAGAACAGATTTGCAGTGGGATATAATGTGCCAGAAAATAGTTCAGTGAGATCAAAGAATTTCTTCAAGCATTGGAAAAGCTTGAATGCCATTGTCCATTCGCTAGGAGATGGAGTAATTTTTTCATACCTTCGACGATCAGATGATTTCAGCCTCATGAATGCATTCTTGTAGTACAAGGCATCTCGAAGCATCAAATAGGTTGAATTCCATCTTGTTGAAACATCAAGTGAAAGACCCTTGTTTGTATCCAGTCCACACTCAGTTGCACGCTTCATGTGCTCCTCCCATTGCAATGGAGATCCTTTGACAGCAAGTACAAGCTGTCTAATATTCTCTATTGTGGTTGTGATTACACTCAGACCATCACGAGCAACAAGGTTCAATATGTGACAAGCACACCTCACATGAAAAAACAGTCCATCACATACCAAAGTTGAAGCACTAGCATTGGCCCTTAAATCAGCAATGATATCTCTGACTGCTACTTCATTTGCTGATGCATTGTCTAAGGTCAAAGCAAATAATCTCTTGTCAACATACCACTTAACCATGAGTTCAGTAAATGTCTCAGACAACTTGGTCCCAGTATGACGGCCCTCTACATGCACAAAGTTGACAATCCTTTTCTAGATGCACCAATTGTCATCTATCCAATGTAATGTGACACACATGTAAGACTTGTTTTGATTTGAAGTCCACATGTCCATGGTGGCACTAAACCGACAAGAGACAGATTTGAAGTATGCATATAGCTGGTCCTTTTCTTTTAAGAACATGCTCATGATTTCTTTCCTAATGGTAACTCGAGATTTGATTGGAAAGCTAGGACGCAAGGATTTGATAAATTCAACAAAATACTCATGCTCAGATATATTAAATGGATACTCATGCATCACTATTGCTAAGTAAAATTTCCTTAAGCTGGCTTCTTCATCATACTTGTATGGAACAACAATAGTAATACCTTTTTTATTATCTGTTTCAGCTTTGAGCTGCTGCCGGCCCTTCACTATACTATGTGCTACCCTCAGATGGGTCCAAAATCCCGTTGTTCCATAAATGCTCTCACATCTGCCCTCGTGCTTGCATCTTGGGAAAACGCAATGAGCCCAAATCTGTTCATATATCTTCCCATTGTCCTCAATGACCACTCTCTTCTTAGTAAAATACTGCCACACATCAGATGTGCACTTCTTCTGCTTCTTTCCAGGTGGCAAAGGGTCATCACCCTCAACAATGATGGGATCTGCAGCCCCTGCACCTTGCTGTCCACCAGTAGTACCCTGATTGCCACTGCCACCATCAGCTACTCCAGTGCCAGTGTCACCACCACTGCCGCTACCACCAGCACCATGGCCACCTCCACTTGGCAAAGAAAATGCATCAGTCGGTATAGAGCTAGATGCAGGAGTTGCACTAGACAAACACAAGCCAAGTTCTTGACTCCTTGACCTCTTAGATCCTGCCAACAGATAAATCAAATCAATAAAGACTTAAATCATGTGAATAACTCAAAAAATAAAATCAGTAGATCAACATTGCAGATTTTCAGCAAATAAACGCTAATTGATTCTACTTTACAAGCCAATAAAGGAAGCTACTTATTCTGGTGTTCCTAGTACAACAACCAAGGTCACCACAAAGCTTACACATTTAATCTTATCATGTTCTGTGCAAAAGACTATATGATGAAGCCAATAATTTGCATTTTGCCAACAGAGCAGAGAGTATTTAAGATTGATGGCTGAGCAAAGTACAATACAGAGAGTATCCATCCAGAAGCTTTCTAGTACAAGCAATAACAAATTAACTAGTTCACAGAGAACATAAACTTTCTAATCACCAATTACCTGATGTCGGAGTAGGAGCAGCAAGTTTGGTGGTATGCACCACCAATGGCAATGGCGGCTCTAGGATGCGCCGGCGCTGGGATGCCGACTGTGGCAGAACCGCCTAAATTATCCCGGCTCAAGTGCGCAGGCCATCACCATAAAGGCAACATTAGCTTAAACGCACTTCAAACGGAACAATTTTTGGTCTGTCGGGTAACATCCCGATACAACCACCGATTCTCGGATCGAACAAGCATACCCCGCACGAAGGTGAGTCCAGAGATATTACAACCACAATTTTTACATCACAGGCATAGTAGTTATTACAAACGGGTTCTAAAACATTAATACAAGACCAAACGTAGCAAAGCAGTTATACAAGCCATAACTATAAGTTCAGAGTTTAAAACAGCGGAAGATAAAACACGACGGCTACAACGCATCGCAAAAGGACACCAGGCTAGCCCAAGCCGGGTATCACTCGTCATAGTCATTGCCGGTCGCAGACGTATCCCACTCTACGGACCAGCCAGGAGGCAACGAGCAAGGGTAGGTCAAGCTAGCGATCTGATTCTCAAAACTCAAACCTGAAAAAGAGTTCAACAGCAAGGCTGAGTATTCTAATACTCAGCAAGACTTAACCGCCATCGGGTATAAGTAGCCCACCTTAGCTAGACTATGCAAGGCTTTGTGAGGCTCTGGTTTTCTTTTGCTGAAAAGCAATAAAGAGTATGTCCTTACTTTCAAGTTTTAGCTTTCAAGGTTCTAGTTGATTAACCGTTCTATGTAAGCAGCTACTATCCAATCATGGTAGAAAATTAAGCAAACATCAAGATTGATTAAAGTATTGTTGCTCTTCTTACTCTGTGTGGCAAAGAGATCAAGCAGTCTCATTTCATCGTGAGAGGCGGACGATTCTGAATCGAAATTCAACCTTGCAAGGATAACCTAGCACACACGTCTGGAACACCGTCGGGTCATTCCCAAACAACCGTTGACCTTTCTTTCCGGCTTGTGGATAGGGTCACTCTCCCCGACTACAGGGCTCCAAGGCCGAACCTTGTCCCTAGAAGTCGTAGTGTCGCGCAACATAAGAATAAAACCTATCCCTACTGAGAGAGTGAAAGGTATATCCACTCCCCGGTCCAATCGGCTACTAGGCTTGCCGCGTACCATATTGACGGCATGTGGCTAGTACTTTCAAAGACTTAACCAACGCTACCACACACCGCGACCTTAGCAAGTTCATTAACACAGACGGGGTCTCTCATGAAGCTATGATATCGATCACAACCCCGTCCGTCGTCCTTATATTGTTAACAGAAAGTAAACATGCAATTCCTATAAAGCTCGCGAGTGACAGGCAATCACTCGACTTTTACCGGTCCTAAAAGCTTAGCAAGTAGTCGAACTCAAATCTAGTATTCAGTACATGGGTTCCTAGGATCATGCATCTAGGGTTTCAATTCAAATCCTAAGAACTGTAAATGCACAAGTAGGTAACAACAGTAAATGATAATAATTTGAAATATAGGTTGTGTCCGGGGCTTGCCTTCTCGGTAGTTGCTAACTATTTCAGCCCTAGGCTCTTCCGAACTTTGGTCCGGGGCTTCAGTTAGTTCCGCAGTGTTTACTTGAGCTTCGAGATCACCTCCGTCAGATTCCGGGATCAGCTCGTACGTCCCGTCCGATAAGGCAGTCGCGTCTATATGTAATGCAAGAACAACATTATAAGCACACATGGGCAATCGTTTATAGAGTAGTTAAATAACAAAACTAACTACACAAGGCATCATGATCAACAGCACAAAAGAAGTTGACTAACTTCATAAACAAGTGGGGGTGGTTTTCTTATAACAAACAAAACATAGTTTGCTAACCAATCAACTACTCATAGTACAAACAGTAATAAAATCTGCCAAAATTACACTAAACAGAACATGAACAAAGCAATCTACCCTGTAAAAATCATGCCAAGACTTGTAGTCAAATAAACACAACAAATCATTCATGCAGGCAGCACATAGAACAAACTTGAATTATACAGGTCAAACTAAAGCAAAACAGAAGCTCAAAATTTAACAGGAGATTCATACAGATAAGAACTAACTACAGTGAATTTTTCATGATTTTATCTATACAGAAATAAATATGAGAAAATAAACAAAACAGACAACAGATTAGCATGATTTATTTTTAGCCCTTGACATAGCCATAAACTGCAGCTCAAACTTCCTGGACAAGCTAAGATACTCCAGATGTACACTCAGGAATAATTTCAGGATTTATCAAGAACAGAAACTATTTATCATAAATAAAGTCTATTAAACAAGGATTAAATCAAATAAATAGCTACCCAAGAGAACTGACCATGAAATTTTTATTGAAAAGCTATTGTTACATGAATAAACTACCACCAAAATTTCATAGCAATACCAGCTTTCAAGCATCAGATAAGAAAAAGATTATATAACTAGTATTTATAAACCTAGTAACACAAATCAAAATCTACAGCAAAAACTTGCAACTAAAGCCTAACATATTATGGTTCTACTGCATAGATCTCTTCAAGAGGATTCCAAAACATCAAGATTTGCTATTTTACGAATTTTCTATGAATTGATACTGAATTTCAAAGTTCACTGAAAAACATTGCAAACCAGTCCCTAAGGCACTATTGCAATGAGTCACTGACTACGCAGATAACCCCCTGGGGTTTTTCAAATTCAAACCCCGATGTCCCTGGCCGGGTCAGAGAGGGGAGGCGGGGTTTGACCGGCCGTTTCCCGGCGAGGGGGTCGCCGGCGGCGAGGGTAGAGAGGTGTGGGAGCTTCACGGGTTCAAGGCGCACCTCTGGGTGCTTGGAATCGAGGCTAGGGTGGTCAGAGATGGGGTGTCGACGGCAAGCGGCGGCTTGCGGGTTCGGAGCACGGCGGCGGGGTGACTCCGGTGGGGTTCGGGTGAGGGGAAGGGGCCTAGGAGTTGCGCGAGGGCGAGGTGCGGCTAACGGTGGGGGCTGTAGGGGTGGAGCGGGTCTGGGGTGGCGGCTCCGCGGCGGGGTGAGCTCGCCGGCGTACCAGCGGGGCGGCGGCTGTGTTCTGCGGTGTGGGAGTGAGGAGAGAGCAAAGGAGCGAGTGAAATCGACTCCTGGGGTTCTTGTAGTGCTCAGGCGCGCGAAAGATCGAGAGCTGGGCCTCTGGTTCGGGCTCTCCACGGCGGCGTCGCGGTGGCGGCCGCCGGGGTGGTTCTGGAAGCGGCAGGGGTGCGTGGCACGGCCGAGAAGCTCCAGCGCGAGGCAACAGGAGGGGGAGGAGGTCGTCCGCGACGCGTGGGTGCCAGCACACGGCGAAGTAATGGCCGGGAAAGCCGGGAAGGCGCCGGCGGGCGGCGCTGTCGGTGGACGGCGGCGAGAAGCAGAGCAGGGAGGGGGAGAAGGGGATAAGGGCGATTTTGCAATTTCCAAAAGTTCCAGGGACTAAATTGTAAACCAGCGATAACTTTTAAACCAAAGCTCAAAAGGAAAAGTGCCCAACATGAAAGTTGTTCAATTTTTCAAGATCTACAACTTTGATGTTGTGCAAAAATTTATTTGACCAAAGATACAGGAGCTAAAAATAAAAACATAGAAAGGAATTTGAATTCTAGGAAATTTGTCTTTTTCAAAGC